>NW_028263371.1:28292500-28892500 GCF_051168715.1 Poecilia mexicana
CAGAAGTGATGTAAACTGACTTAGGTTTGTTGGCCGCTTGCTCAATCGCAGCTTTTAGCTCTGCGCAAGACCCATTTGTTTTCAAGGCTGCTGGCTTTGAGAGCAGATGAGATGTTGCATATGTATTTCCACATAGTTTTCTTTCATCATGATACCATCTGTTTAGTGAAGCACATCCTCATGCACCAAGACACACACAGCCTTCCCGTAATTGTCAGTGAGGGTGATGTCCTCATGCTTGCAAGCTTCCCTCCTTTTCTTCCAAACGTAACCGTGGTTCTTATCACCAAGCACTTCAATTTGAGGTTAATCAGATCACAGGACATGTCTTCAAAAATAAAATATTTGCATTGGTAGACTATGTTTTGTGTTTTTACGTTTTTCTTGGAGAAGTGGCTTCTTCTTCTCTGCGTGGCCTTTCAGTCCATGTTGCTACAAGGACTTAGTTCTTTGTGGATGATGACATCTTCACAAGGTGTTTTTCTTTTGTTTTTGGGTAGATGCACACATCTCAGTAAAATGAACTCATTACTGCATAAAATATGTTTGTTTGAGGTGTTGCCTTAAACACAGTGCTTGCTTTGACTGAACAGTCTTTGAAAATGACCCATGTTCTCCATATGCATGCTTTACTACCCACAAAATATTTTGAAGGAAAGGATTACAAGCAAAAAGACTGGGCAACTGAGATTCCACGATCCCCTTTATTTTTTTAATTTTGTTTAGTGTTTATTAAACCAGAAAAAAACTTTTTTTAATAAAAATATATTTTTCAGAAGTGCACTTACCAGTTCTGCAACACCTGACCCACCTTTCTGTGGCACAAGGATGTACCATGCCACCTTATAAATGACATTTAGTCTGAGAAAATTCTTATAAACCGTATGAAACCACAGAACAAATGTTGCCACTCTCAGTAACTTTCAGTCCAAAATGAGGCTTCATGCAAAACCTCAACAACTTAGTGACACATATTTAGTAACATTAGAGTTTCCTGGAATCCTCTGAAATGCCTCAACACTTCCAAAAACGACTTTAGCTTCTACCGTACAGCCCTGAAAGCTACATAAATGTAAAAACATTAACCCTGCAGCTACATATATACTGACTGACAGATAATTTGACCTGTTTCTGTGCCTGGGCTATTTGGTATAAACTTTAGAGTCAACATTTGACATGGGAGGAATGCCAAAAAAAATCAATAAAAATGAGTTTCCCATACTTGTAGTTTCTTCTTTAGACTTGAAGGATTAGTGGAGTTGCAGAAATGGTGGAATGCAGACTTTCTGGACTCAAACTAGAGGTTGGCAGAGAAATCTCTCCACGGCTCCAACATGCAATCCTCTTAGGTCACGATTTCAATACACAAAGCATCAGGTATATTACACAGTGGAAGAAGAAAACACTGCGAGGACATGAGAGTAATACTATCGAGTAGTTTAGATTAATCCTCTTAGCCTCTGTTTTGTTGCCAAGGTTTATATTATCTTGATTGCTGAAGTAACAATCACTTCTGTATTTTAAATCAGTGTCAAAAGCAATGCGGTCGCTTTGCCTTGACTGCGTGCCTCCAATTAGTTGCTCGATTTGTGTGTCAGATTTGACTGCACCATTCTTCCATTTTGGCTTCTTCGGAACCTTCCATTACAATCTGAGATGAAAAATGGTGAAAAATCTGCAAGGACTGCATGAAGAAATTAGGACAGTGCAAAGAGAGCACTTGTTCCATCTCTAAAAATCTCTTTTGGTTTTGCCATTTTGTTTCCCACTGACCCAGAACACATTTCACAGCATATATGGGAGGCCCCTTACAGGAATATGAGGTTAAGGAAAAGAGGAAAAAAAAGAGCTTATACACAGACTGGCAGGAACAAGGACTGCTCTGTGTAGCCCATTCATTCATGGCAGATACGTCTGTCTCCAGCCAAACATCAAATGAGGAGGTACTTACTAGTTACACATCATCAAGCCCATCCAAGTTTACTGCATTCCTGTCTCCAGCCTCTAAAACTACTTAATAAAGTATAGATACAAAGTTCATTCTTATTGTGGACTGGAAAATATTTACTAATGTCTATCCCTGAATGCTTGGGAGGAAAATTACAGAAAAAAAAATCCTTGGGGTGGTACAGCCATTAGAGGGACAGGCTAGAGAGATTGAGACAGTAGAGATGAAGGAGCAAAGAGGCATGGATGGATATGATACAAATATATCAGAGGAGGGAACAGCACATGGCCACAACTGAGGCACAGAAGGGCATGAGTCGCATAGATATCCTCTGTCTGGGTTGAAGCAAGACAGAGAGATGGATGTCTGTTTCTTGGTGTCCTGTAAATAGAAAAAGAGGAAGATCACACACTGATTCTGTTCCCTTCTACCTCTGGGAACAAGAATGAAGCCTGGTATAGATTAGAGGAACTCACAGGAGTTTTTTTGAATTTGACAGTAAACAGCTGCTTCAGAGGAGAGGTCTAAAGGTCACAGAAAGGTAATTGCAAAGCTGAAAAAAGAAAGCAAGGTCCTTTAGAGTTCGCGGATATTTCAGAGGAGATGGTGAGCTAATGTTTTTTCTTGTCTTTCACTGAGTAGTTTCTGATCTGAATATAGTCTTATTTACACCTCACTGCTCTTTCCTAAAAGAGACCCTGAATGAACAGAGGCCCTTTGAAGCGCTGCGAAAGGACAAATTTGGTCTCTCACATGCCCAGTAACACCATGACAGGCAATAAGCGCCAATCAATCATGGGGGAGCAACAAAGAGCTCCTGTGTTTACTGTACACTGTTAAACTGCGGACCGACGAGACTTGTAACTGCTAATTAGCACAGAGATCAACTACGTGTGCTGTGCTTTAATTTTGACTTCTCTCCAGTCGCCCTGTGGAGACTTTCCGCTCCAAATAGCCAAGAATTGAATCCACATGGCCCGCGTTGGAGCTGATGTTCTTGTGAGATATCTGTGCGCTCCTGTGTGAGAGATGACTGAAACCATGACCAATAAGGAAAGTCTGACACAACTAAGCGCACCTGGATTCTCTTTGTGTGCTCACCTTTGGATGTCTGTTGGTAGTTGACATCATTAAATATGATTTCAGTCCTGGACAATGCCTTGCAAACTGGAGAGAGTTCATCCCAAAAGCTGTGCCACTTTATCTGAACTCAGAGATGCACAAGCTGTGTCTGTGTGAAGTAGTAATAGACATTTATAAACTACCGACTGAAACCCATTTTATGAGGTGGTCAAGGTCACTTCCAAACAAACTCTGGTACTGTTCACCTCAGACATGAATCCAGCCGGAACTGGATGTGAACCAACTACAGGAAATATTCATTGTTTTGGTCTCCACAAGTCACTGCTGCTGGACATAATGGAAAAAAAATGAACCCGTTACTGCTCGTGCTGTATGTACTGAAATCATACCCCATCTTTTGTTTTCTGCTTAGCATTGCTGCTGTCAGCATGTTGTGGGTCAGAGAGACTCATTTCAGTGGCCTGTATGCAGGATCTCATTTCTTTAGTCATGATCCATATCTCATGATCTTTGCTGAAGGAGCTGCAGAAGCTTACTTCCTGACTCACCTTTGTCTCCACCTCATGAGACCAAAGCAGTGCATGTCTTTGGGCAGATGTTACCTATTTAGACATAGTTGTGCATAATGTTGCAGCACCATGCTTGGCAGAAACCAAAACTGCCTAACACCGCCACACCTCTTACATACGCTGGCCCAGACTGGGTCGGCAACCGCAGCGAATCCACAGGATGGCCAGAAAACAAACTAATTGAGGTGTTGCAATGATCAAGACAAAGTCCAGACCTCAGCCTGATTGAAGTGTTGTTGTAGAGCCTTAAGAGGCCCATGTTAAAATGAAGAGTGGTTCAAAATCCCTCCACCACAATCTCAGATCGTCATATAGAAAGCAACTACAGTAACTTGCTGCTGTGAAAAGTGGCTCTACAAGCTATTGAATCATGGGGTATGTGTACTTATACATGTGACTGTACATGACTGAATCTGGCAGGGTATTTTACATGACCTTATGACTTGAATTCCTTATTGAGCTTATTCCATGCATGGGGCAGCTTTCATCCTGTCATAACTAATAAGACCAACAAATTTAGTTTAAGAAAAAAATAATAATTCAGTCTACAAGTAATAGTTGTCGGTGTTGGAGTCAGAGTGCAACAGTACGCTTAGCCATGTTTTGTTTGGCGCAAAGGTAGCTTTTCAGGAAAAAAAATCTGTGAAGCATGGACTTGAAAATGTTTTCCCTCTGTTGCTGGACTGTTTGCAAAGCAATGCATTTATTTAGTTATGGATTTTTAGTAGGATTTAACTGTACCAGAGGTAATCTATCTAAAATATTTACAATAGAATAGAGAACCTTGTCAGAATCCTACAAGAATAGAGTTTCTCTCAGGATAAAATATTTTCTTTTCTTAGACCTTGAACAATGAAATAGGGATTGAACAGAGAAACATTTAATAAAACCTGATTGCAAAAATAAATGAAATCTTACTTCTGGAATCCAGTACCAGTTTTGTAGCTTTTCCCAAATGATGCTGAATCAGTTTTGCTGATTCTGACATACAAGTCTGAGGAAAAATTTGGCAAAATGATCAAGCTGTAGCTACCTTATAGTTATCCAATTAAACATTACATCATCGGGGACAGTGTTTGAATCCAAATTGTGATAGAACCAGCGGGACTTTAGTATTTGAAGAGTGACTTGGTTTTTCTGCTGTGGGTAAAAACAGCAGAGTTATGACTCATCAGACGATGAGTGTAGCTCAATGTCTTTCTAGAATGACTAAGGTTCAGCTGTCTGTAATGTTGTATGTATTCACCCCCCCATATGAATGAGAACTGACAATTCTAACAGATGGCACTGAGAGAAACATACATATACATAGAGTGGGAAAGTTTTTATCTTATTGCACTTAGAAGTTTAAGATCATCAAGCAAATTTGATAAGTGAACTTTATTATATCACAAATTAATCGTGGACAACCTGGGGTCCAGTTTCACTAGTCACACCCTGGCCTGGTTAAGCCCAGACTTGTTTATTGGATATAAAGGGAACAAATGGCCTCTGAGAGCATATCTGGTCTCCAAGAGCAGTGATTCCGTATTTTTATGTTTTACTTGGTGTTATGCACTCCAGCACCATGATTGCTTGGTGTAAATGTAGAAAAGGTTTTACCACGAGCCACATGTTGGGGTTTACATAGCTGTTGGTGCCATAAATAAGGCAGAAAGGTGAGAACTAAACGTCCCGTAGAATTGTTGGGGTTTGCATGGATTGTTTGCTTTTACTACAAACTCAGATAATCCTTGCAGGGCTTAGCAATTTGACATACAGCATCATTAATGTTTTACAATGCTATAAAGCCTGCGGCAAATTAAAAAGAAATTTTTGTTGTATTTAAGTGCCAAAGAAAGGCCCTAATGTTGCAAATCAAAGGTTGGGGATACATACTGCTGAGCTGGTGAGTTTGCAAGCATAAAATTTAGAGGGATGGCAAGGGGAACATTACGCACGTGCATGTCTCCCAGTACAAATAATCACTCCAGTCTGCAACTCTGCTGTAAGTGTTTGGGGGCCCCTTTGAAAGGAGCGCGACAGGCCCCTTATCTAAACAGAGGGCTGAGAGAACGCGGGACTACAGAGTATCGAGGACCACAGGAAGCTTTCAATCCTGTTGTGACATGCTTACCACTATGCATAAACAAAGCGTGCTCCGAGTCCCCCTTTGCTTTCATCTAGATAACGTAAGTGGAATATAAAAGCTTGAAAGTACAAAACAAGTCCAATCCAATGGACTTGAGAGAGTTACGCTGCTGAGGTGACGTGTACATCATCGTCACATGGTGGAATAGATACATGAATCTCATTTAAAGGGGGGAAACTGGCCCTCTGCACATGAGGTCACATACAACGCAGCTTACTACGTGATGGCAAAGTACCGTATTTTCCGCACTATAAGGCGCACCGGATTATAAGGCGCACCTTCAATGAATGGCCTATTTTAGGACTTTTTTCATACATTAGGCGCACCGCATTATAAGGCGCATAGAATAGACGCTTCATACTCTATTATTACACATCCACATTAATAAAGAAATGGTCCCCGAGTACTTTATATAGTAGGCTGGCGCAGTCGTTGTTTCACTCACGGTGTTGGTGTTGCGATATTATGCCCAACTGCTTTCTGGGTAACACAGACCAACCGACACGCTGCCGCTGCAGTCTCTGTCTCTCTTCCCCTGCCCCTCCCCCCCTTTAAATGTATTATCAAACTTTATTAACAAACCAGTGTTCTGACAACTATCCCAGCATGCACCGCGCACTACTTCTTCTACGGGGAAAAAGAAGTTGGCGGCTGCTTACCGTAGTGGACCAACTACGTAAGCAGCCTACTGCATGTCTGTGTAAACATGACGTCTTTCATTTCGATCTGAGTTAATTAGCGTAGCATTTCTGCCGGATTTTCACAACATATCAGCCACGACAATGGACAGGGGAACCAACAAGTTCATGTCATCTTTTTTGGACGACATCAAGGTGTTTGAGCCACTGGATGCCTCCAACATTGTGCGCGTCACAGCTAAAAGCTACCGATAGATGAGGAAAACAGCAGATCCTCACACCCTCAGCATAAATATAGCTGTGGACAAGATCACTGATGCCTATTGTTCTTGCAAGGCTGGGTAAGTCGGCATTCATGGTTTTGATGGTCCACAATGTACATTAGCATATGTTTACTACTGTAGCTTGTGTTTGTGAGACGGTCACGCACGTGGTAGCTGCACTGTGACCTAAAATGGGCATTAGCCAATGAAACGCGGCCCCTGTGGTAAGGTCCGTTGCTGGACCTGTTGTGGCTCAATATTGGTCCATATATAAGGCGCACCGAATTATAAGGCGCACTGTCGGCTTTTGAGGAAATTGAAGGTTTTTAGGTGCGTCTTATAGTGCGGAAAATACGGTACCCAAAGCTAGGTTTCCTCTACCAACTCACTCACACGTGTCTTAAATGTGATCATGCAGCCAGACAGACCCAAGCAATCAAGTGAACCCACTTTCATTTCAAACAAGGCCAGTTGGACGGTGGATTTGACGCCTTTAATAGCTCCTAAATAAACAAAACTGCAAGAATGGAGATTATACTGCTGGCAGGGGCGCATTGAAAAAACAATGCAAAACATCCCTCACTTTTTCCATCCTTGTTAAGTTAATATATTTGTAAAGAACTTTTGGTGTTTGCTCTCATTTTCTAAAGTTGCAGAGTAGGCTAAATGTGTTTTTTATTTTTATTTTTATTTTTTAACCTTTTATTAACACTGGAGGCAAATTGGCCAAGGGTTCTAAAAACTTTCCCACTTGGCACAATCGAATATGCTGGCATGATGCGTGAGTTTAAAACTCTCCATCCTGCTGGGCTTTGAACTTTATCACATCAATATAAAAATGGAACAAATCCTCAGGGGAAATGATGATCTTTTATAGGGTCTTGGTGTAAATAACAATGCTCTAGAAAAGTATTCACACTCTTGGACTCTTTCAAATGTTTCCCATTAAAAACACAAAGTTCAATGTGTTTTATTGGTATTAAGTGGCTGATAAAAAAAAAGTAGCGCATAAATGTGAAATGGAAGGAAAATTATACAAATTATTTAACATTTTAACATTTTTTTTAATTTAGCCCCATTTACTCCAATACCACTAAATAACATTCAGTGCAACCAATTGCCTTCAGAAGAAACCAAACTAGAAAATTTAGCTTGGTTTCATTTAATATGAATCTAAAACCAGTTGTTCTATGAAGGCCAATGAGGTTTTGTGAATATCGAGGAACACAGTGGATTTATGTTGGAGAAAACAAACAATGCAAATGAATTGAGGACAACGTTCTTACCATAAAACAGGGTGGTGGCATCCGCACGCCTTCCTCGGGAGGAACTAGAAAGCTGCGCTGCACTTTGGATGGGGAAATTAATACAGACCAATCGTAGCACAAAATCTGTTAGGGGCCAAATTGTGACTGGTGCAAAGTTTCTACTTCCAGATGGATAACAACCTTAAACCCACATCCACACCAACGACGAACGTGTGCAAATGAAAGAATAGTCATGTACTCATGTGTAACATGGCTTTGTCAAAGTCCAGACCAATTCCAGCTGAAAATCTGTATCAACATTGTTCGCAGACATTATTCAGTGTGTAAAACTGGCAATCTTTATAAGTGCAAAGCTGTTAGAGCCAATTAGGCACAATTATGTACTTCTTTGTACTTGTTTATCACATCAAATCCTAATGACAAATGTTAAAGTTTAAGGGGTTTAAATGCTAATACACTGGACCACCCAGTTGCAGAGGTGAGGGGCCACAACCACCTGCAAAGAGGAATCTGTGATTAATTAAAACCCCTCTAAAAACACTTATATCTGCTTATTTTAATAGTTCAAACACCAAGTAGAAATTAATATGCAGAAAACATCCTGGCACTGCTTTAGGAGCTAACATCTATAGTCTTCCTTAAGAAAATTGGCTTGGCTACTTTTCAAACGGCAGCCAATAGCATGTCAAGTAGCACTGCACACACTTAGCTTCCCAAACTGCATTCTCTCAAATATTTCAGACATGTTCTATGAAATTGGAATAATATTAATAAATGCAAAACATGTTAGAAGTATAAGTAATTTAGTAGTACTTTCCACATTTAAAGGTAATAAGAATGAGGCATATGAAACACAATGTACCTGAGCTACAGGGGCAGGAGATAAGTGATGTAGGGCAGTAAACATGGGCCCTCACTTCCATGAGAAAGTTTCTCTCAGCACAATAAGTGAACCTGAAGTACACCCTCAGTCTGGTGTAGGCCTGGAAGCGACTTCAAAGTAAAATAATGTCCTAAAACCTTAAACAGGTATGAGAGGACTTAATTGAGAACATATCATTTCCAGATGGCCCACAAAAATCGACGAGAGATGATTAAACTACTAAGAAGCAATGGAAATCCCTGGCAATTAAACCAGATAGCTGCCATATGCACCAGGCTAAATTAAACTGCTCCAGGCTCCAGTTTCTACCCCCTCAGCTCATAGATGCAACATTTAATCTGCATCACTCTGGTTCAGAAAATACGGAGGAATGCTCATACTCCTACTTGTCCTAAACACAAAAACATATGTAGGCACATGGATGTGTTGTGTATTAATTAGCCTCTCTCCCGGCATCTTTTACTCAAAAAGAGAAATGGTGAAAACAGTCATGAGACCACAGATTCTTTTATGGTCTTGCATGCACCTAACTCCATATTTGAACCACACGTTTCCCCTTTTATGGTTAGGAGAATCAGAGATTTTTCTGTTTTTCTTTGCAAAGGAATGCTGTCCACCTCTGGATAATATGTTATGGAAAAATGTCTTCTTTCAAAACATTTCATGCACTCATTGGTAGTCTAAATAAAATACCAGGTTATTTGTAATTGCCTAATTGGATCTACTGGAAGAATTTTGGAAATTTTTTCCATTCAGAGATCATCACCTCAGCTTCAGACTGTAAACAGAGATCAAATGTGCTGGAAACAGCTAAACTGTGTTAGAAAAGGCTCGTCTGCTATTTTAATGTGATATTAATAGATTTTATTTTCTTTTTTCTTTACTGACATCTATATCAGCCCTCCCTTCCAGACAGCATAGCTGCTGCATTTCATGGTCTCTTGGTTTTTGCGGCTGCCTGAAAGAACTCAAATAAGAAACAAATAAAACTGAGTGTATTGGACCACAAAAATGACAACCATTTTTTTAAAGATGTTAGCTCTATATAGTCCTTCCCTCCCTTAACCAAGATGTCTTTAATTGGGAGAGAAATGAGCACAGACCAGCTTTCACATATTGACTCTGGTTTGGAGAAGTGGGAGAATTTTAGTTTGCAGATTTCTTCCCCAAGTGACACAGACAGGTAAACCGCTGTAGCCCCGTGTTTAAGGGTCTTTGTGGCTTCCTCACAGCCTAAATGTAAAACTAACATTTCCATTTGGATCACAGTTTGGATGAAGAGTTGATGTAATTAGTGCTGGACTAAGCACACACCCTTGTGGGACACCTGTGCTGAACATGATGCATCCAAATATTCTGCTGTTGATATTTGTTTATTTCTACTGTTTCACGGCATTGTCAAATGCAGATGTTTCTGCAGAACCCTCGGTTGCATTAAGTACCAGTGATTTATTTTCAGTTTAGTTGAAAAGTTCCAATATTTGGCACATATAATTTGGCACTTAAAAAGGTCCAGGCAAAGAAAATATGTCTCCTCTGGCTTCAAGATTCATTCTGTCACTCTCTGTGTCCTACATAATTCAGTGTCTGATACAAATGAGCTACCACAGAAATAAAAATAATTTGAAAATATTTTTGTTAGCAAATAAATGTTAGCAAATGAAGTAAAATCCAAGAGCCTGTATCCATTTTCTGGAAGTTACACTTCTGGGAAAGAATCTGTGGATACAGAAAGAGCTTGAAGCAAACATTTGTTGTGGCCCTTCCTCATTTTTTTCCCCAAAAGCTCTTTTTTGTGTGTGTATGCATGTGCGTGAGCGTGTGTGTGTGTGTGTGTGTGTGTGTGTGTTGTGTGTGTCTGTGTCTGTCTTCTCCTGTCTCTGTTGGTCTCGTGGATTCCACAAAAATAAAACCAGAGCAAATTGCAAACTCGTTTTGCTGGCAGAAACTAATCTGGGTCACTGCTCGTTTTTTTTTTCCTCATTGGTGTCATCCAGGAAGAACAAACTCTTGACAAATAAAAGCTCCTTTTTAGACTGCTTAGTCTCAACAGGCAATATTTTATTACAGTGCATGAAAGGTGTTAGATTCTCATTTACTGAATTTAAAACTTATGCTTTGCCAGGAGAATAATTTATTAAAATTAAAGTAGCTTTTTGTGGTGTAATAAATGGTACTACATGATAAATAGTTTTTGTATTTTAAAATGCATTTTGCAAATAAAGTATTTATTACTGCATGCTCAACATTTTTTACTAATATTAAAGCACAATAAAGCACACCATATTGTCTCAATAAGTTATGAATAAAGGACAGTGAAAAAGTTCTTAATCTGTTTTTGTTGCACCTAAATTCATCAGATTGTCAACTTAATTCCTAAATAACACAAATAATTAAATAATGCATGATTTCAAACATTTTCTGGTAAAAAGCAAAACTAACCCATCCCAAGGGGCAAATGGACTCCTCTACATCGTGGAGGGATTTTGTGTGACTCTTCTTTCCAAAATTGTTTTAATTAAGTCACACAAATGCAAACTAGCTTGTCTAAAGTCAAGCCAGAGCATTTCAATAGAAATTGAGTATCGGCTTTGACTAGGCCACTTTAGAACTGTCATGTATAAATGCAAGTTCATTGTAATTATCCCGTTAGTTAATTGGTACATGTGATGAGAGCCACGCTTTCTGAGTGGCTCACTTCTGTCTCGTCAGTTCAGAGATGAGACAATTGGAGGTTTCCCCCCCTTTTTGTGTTTGATCAGATTTAATTACTGAGATTAAAACTTTTCCACCAGAAACATTTCAATGTCATGAAAAAAAAATGTTTTTCACAACACCATGCTTTGATTAATTTCACAATCCTCCGAATAAGAACCATCTTTTAACCCACCACCTCTGGTTTAAAGCTACTTAGAGAATAGAGCAGCGTTAGCTTCTCCCGCTGTGCGCTTGACATTCAGTCCCATTTTGTGCGCCTTAAATGCCTTAATATGGCTTATTGTTGGCAGGCCTGGCTAAATGGCACCAGAGGGCATGCTGTGTCTCTCGGGTCCTTTGAGGAAACGAGCACAGAGGAGGGCCAACACGGCACGACTGCCTCCCCGCTGCAACCCTCGATATGTGGCTCCAGCCCACCTGGCACCACTTCAAAGTGCCCACGCAAACATGCATGTGACTACAGTAGCTCACATCACCGTGTGTGTGTTTGAGGGTATGCTCAAAACTTGTCTTTGGTTAGATCCTTACTGTACTTCTGGGTTGAAATAGACCAATAAGGTCTTGTGGAAGGTAGAATATAGCATCAGCAGTGAGTAAAGAGTTTCTGATTTAATGGATTTGAGCTGCTGAATTTCTGAATGTAGAGATATTCCATTAGATTTATTCACTACCATCTGGACAGAGTCTGATGTAAAACAGCTTGACTTTTGTAAGGCAACAGTGACCCCGAAACTCAGTGCCAATAACATAAAAGCATACCTGGATAGAAAATCAAACGATGGATCAGTAATGGATGGAATTTTCCTCGAGCCAGAAACTCAACATTAATGAAAGACTTCAGCATAGAGGGCATCCAAAGAAGAGGTCTGAAGTGTTTCTTTTCCTTCACAGTTGATTTGAGACTTTGAGGTCATGACAACCCTATTCTTTCTGATGTCCAAATAAAAAAAACAAACAAAAAAAACATAAAGGACATCTGAAGGTTGAAACTAGTAGTGAATCAAACAATCCAGATTAATCGAGGGACTAATTTACAGGTGGACCTCAGTAAATTGCAATACCTTGGAACATTCTTTTAATAAAAAAAGCAAAACGTAAATGTTATTTACATTTATTACACATTAGTATATTTTCACAGTGACCCAGAAGGGTCATCAAAAAGCAAAAGCAACTATAAAATAACAAAAAAAAAAAATGGGAGTAAACAGGCTAAGTTTATTGTACAATGTGCGCTCATCTCTGTCTCTTCTTCATTCACATTTCCATCCTCTCCTATGTTTCTCCATCACTACTAATATAAACATAAGCATGTTTGCATTAGCTGTCCACTTCAGTTTGCAGTTTTAGAAAACAAAGGATTGAGTCAGCAATTTTGACCTTAACAATGTTTTGATGTCAAATTGAGTCATTTGAGGAATTGTTTCAGCCCTAAATGTCCATTAAGGAAACCAGAATGCAATAATGATTAAACGTGTCCATGCGTTTCTCTGTAAATATAATCCTGTTGACATAAAATTGACAACTGCTTTTCCTCACCAACCTAAGTAACCCACACGTGCAAGAAAATTGAAAAACATTTGTCCTGAAATTAAATTACGTGTGGGCCGTTGCATCAGACCACAACTGAGCCGGGGGATTTCAGTGTTTGGGTCCTACAGTCGTATATTCTCACGGCCTTGGACAATTGCTCCTCGAAGCTATCCATTCTGCTCTCTGGCTGGAAAACCAACTTCTGGAAGTTGAGTAGTTGGGGCTGTTTTCCACATAAACAAACACGCCCACAAAATCCTGACCAGTCACTCAATAGATGCAGATGGGGGCGAAATCTTGAGATTTAAATCCAGGGACATTTTTCCATTCAAGTCTTCAGTACGTCTTACATGCCACACCGTGATCAGTCAAGTTCCATCATCAAGTTTCTTTGTGTAGCATATTTCAGCAACAAGGCAGTTCAAAGTGTTTTACATCATGAAAACATAAAAACATCATAAACACATCATACAGCCACCAGTTGTGAAACCAGTAACAAACATTATGTTGCAGCTGATCTTCCCTCCTGCAAACTTCACCTTGATCTGCTGGACCAGTCTTCCTCTACACATAACATGTGCAGTGACATCCAAAGACTTCAGTTTCAATAATATCTCTCCACACTGTCCTCTCTTATTGCATAGTGGCAGTGAAAGGAAGAAGCAAAAAGTCTCACTTTTCTCTGCATAATTTACCTGAGGATTTTTTTTTTTGTGTGAGACTAGCTGTAATTGTTGTACATCTACTGCTAAGTGACTTAATGTTTTTTCACAATACTCAGGAAAAAAAAGTTGCAGTAGAGCAAGAATGTACTTTATTTATCTGAAAAGTTTGCCTGGAGGGATGGGGGAGGATTTTGGCAGGTTGGGGGTGTTGATGGGAGTCTGGCACTATTGAATTGGGACTCTGCGGGAGCGGCATGTTCACAGAAAGTTTCTCTGTGGCTCTTTATCTGTGGCCTGGCAGCACTTCAGTGAAAGGCTTATCTTCCTAATGGGCACACGGGAGATGACACGGCACAGCACAACACAACAATGAGGGACTGAGCGCTCACATGAACGCACACTCTACCCTTTTCTTTCTTATGCCAACTCTTGTTGATCCTCATCTGCTTCCTCTGAGTAAAACTTGATTCCTTTTTGCATGACCTTCTTTTGCACTAAATATTTTCCCAATTATTTGGCACAGAATTGAAAGGGTTTCACAGCAAGATTTTACTATCCTGGCCCTCTTTTGCCATCGTTTGATGAAATGACTTACAGGTTTGTGTATTAAACCTCAAAATGCTGTAAAGAAATGTCTCTTCAGATGTCTTTGTTGCCGGGACCGTTGATGTTGCATTTTCTGTTCGGCCACAAAAAGACACTGCGGCTCACATTTAGGAAAATAAAATGGGAATGGTTTAAAATATAATCAGGAAAAGCACTGTTGGACAGAAAAAAGATGAATCTGGGACAAATTTAAAGTTGAGATGAGGACAAAATATGTGAGTAATAAAACGAAAATGGCGAGGCGAAGGAGATGGACAAGGAATAAACCTGGCAGGGCCAAAAATAATGAGACACATGAAGGAAATGAATAGATGAAGAAGAGTCTGGCCCACATGAACTGTTTTTCTTTTCTCTGTTTTTGCCCCATTAATCCCACACATAACTCCATGTGATGGCTTTGCGGTGCTCAGGACGAGTGCAAGTCTGAGCGTCTGTAAACAGCTTAAGAAGAGACTTCACAAAACTTGAATTGGTGTGTTCGAAAACACTCTGTTTAGCACATAAATCTCAGCTCTTCCCAGAGGACCACAGTCAGATTTCTGACCCTGGAGGTTTCGAAACAGCTGGGAACATCTGAATGTGAAACCTCATTTCCCTTTCTGTGATTAATTTCTCAGCTTTGTTGTTTGAGGAGACAGCATGCAGTAAGCAGTTTGTGACTTTGAGTTGAGAAAACTGCAGCGCTGCAAAATTCATAGAAAAAACTAAAGGAAGATCTTCCGGCAAACAAAATCTGCCAGCTCGGGTCTTTGTTCCTCCATTTCTGTCACTGTTCCAGTTGTTTTAAAGCTTCATGTTACTTCTCTGACTGTAGATATAAACATGCTTAGTTAAACTCAAGGAAAGTTAGGGGAAGGATTTTAAGTAGATCACTATGGTGGACAGCTCCTCAAATGTTGAAGGTGTTTTTACACAAAAGCAACTTCATTCAAAATAGGTATGGGACTCTTTACGGTTCCACCTTCTGGGCCACCTGCCAGGTAAGATTATAATAAAAAACGGCAGAACTGTTAATTTTAAACTTATTATTATTATTATTCACTGGCGTTAGTTTCAGTAATGTTTCGATCATTACTGACTGTATTGTTCAAAGTCTTGAGCAGCATGCAGAATGGTTAGAAATGGTCAAACGATATCATTATGCAAATGCATCAATCATTAATCAGTGCTTAAAGAAAAAGAAGGCAAGTGTCTTTAGCACAACTGGATACTTTTGTGAAATTGATGGAATGACAAGACAGTCTTTGATCAGTAAGGATGCCGAAGGGTTGACGGCAACGCTACTAATTTAGGCCTTAATTCCAAAACACGTTTGGTGGACAAAAATATGTATGTGCATCTATGGTTGGAAATACAGTCTGTTTTGAACCAAAACAATGTTTATGCCACAAAACTAAGGACAAAGAGTCTAAGCAGGCAGAATAATCAACAAAAATTTATCTTACAGAGAGAACATTTCCAAGAATTACCCAGCCGACGTCCAGAAATAAATTCAACAGTAAGTCTTGGGGGTCACCGAAGCAGAAATGGCTACAGACGCTAAAAGCACTTGGAGAAAAATAACAAAAGCATGTAAAAGTCTTCACACTATGTGTGGCCTGCCAACATCGCTTAGCAGAAGCCATGAGAAATATTAGAGCTTGTGTTTCTGGGCAGTGTCTAAACCCAAATATCAACAATGTGAAAAAGGTCAGGGGCTTCCACTTCTGGCCTGTCGCTTTTCCCCAAAACACATCCTTTCTCATCCTTGTTTATCTTCGCTTTACCTTGGCTGGAGCTTTTGAACCATCTGCTCCGAAAGACACTCGCATTCTCATATTACATGTGACGTCAACAAGATGGTGAAGTGACGCCGGCGAAGCAAAATCTCGTAAACTCTGTCTGGAAGTGGCGTGATTGGTGCACCATTTGACTCTCTTTTTGGTGGGGGGGAGTTTTCTCTTAAAACGAGCTGACTGAGGCTGAGATGAAACATGAGGAATAATAACATAACTTGGGCGAAGTTTTCATCTACATGATGACCAATCAAATCTATCAGAGTTAAAGAATTATATATATATAACAAAACTTCCAAACATTTCCTAATTTGGTCATTTGGTCATGGCTCTGCAGCTATAAGTTTTTGTTTTTCACGTTTTTGCCTGGGACTTGAAATGTTGGCACATACCTTCTATTTCCCCTCCCGCAATCTGTTATTATTAAGCCCCTGTCTCACTGAAGGAAATAGAGGCGTTTTCTCTGCCAGAGCCGGCTACTCTGTGTCAGAAGTGAAAGACGGCAAAGCCAGTGGATTTTTGGTGTTGGAGCCCAGAGAGATATCTGCAATAAGCTGTTTTGATCCAGTCTGCCTTGCACTAAGTGTATGAGTGACAAACCACAATAATTCGCTGCCTCAACTATTTAGCAACACTTAACAGCAGTAATATACAACATGTGCCACTTTGTGTCCCAATGCAACAACACTCACTGACTGCTTTTTGTTTTTAAATTTACAGGTGGTGTAGTTTTAGGTGAAGAAAATAGAAACATAATTTCAGATATGTTTCCCTAAATATTGCTCAATTTTTGGGTGAAGGCTTCACATTTGTCGGTAAACTGCCATGGTCAGAAGATGCAACCAGAACCACATTGTCTTCAAAGATGAAAACTTCAGGCTTTCAGTCCATCCAAAATATCTTGAGACCTTGTTCTAAACCTGCTGCAGACCTGCAACAGTTAAATAGAGCAAAACCAGCCAGGACGAAAGTCACACATCTCCTCCAAAGTCAATCGATCAATTGGAACCTCCTTTCAAACAAACCAAAATTAACTTCAGCAGACCACCTGGCGTTCCTCTGTCTCTGCCAGAGAAATGTTGAGCAGTTATTTTTGCTTCACTTTAGACTTGCACACATTTATTGGTACACTAATTTCTTAAGCACCAGTCGCAGTTTTGAGTTATTTAAGTGGACATTGTGAGTTTTTTGGTCATTAACAGGCACCAACACATTTGGCACTGTGCATGGAGGAGTCTGTGCAACCTGCAGTTGTTGAGTTGCTCATAGGTTCCTGTTGCTGCAAAACAAGTCCATATCATCACCCTTCCACCACCATGCTCAGGAGTGAGCATAGTGTTGGTAAAGGTCCTGTACATTATGACCAAACTTGGCTACTTGACCGGCTTTGGAAACCAAACTGTCCATCTTCTTCCTGGAAGCAATCCATCCTCACTCAGTTTCTATGATTGTACCTGACCTGATAACTGGGACCTGAGATGTACCCCCAGATGTGATGGTGCACATTATGACTAAAACTTGTCTGTGTTGGTTTTATCTCAAACAAAGCCCCAGATTTCAATCTTTTGCAGAATATCTGGTTTATTGTATCACATTTTGTTATTTTTCTGTTTTGTACATTTTATTTGGATTAAAAGTAAGGAATCTCACAACTGGGTAAGTGCAAAACCCCAAAATTGGAAGACGATGTAAATTTGTTTATTGGAAACACAAAAATAAGTTCCTATTTCGTTAATGCTTATAAGGTATTGAAATAATTCCCTTTATTTGGAGCTGTTCTGCGCCATGTGCTGTGTGTCTAACTTCATTGTCACAGGATTATCTGATGTGCCCCAAATTCCCCTGCAGATCCTCTCCTGTCAAAGCCCCAGTCCTGCAGTGTGTCTTGTTGACCTTTTTATCTCCCTTCTCTCTCGCCTCACTATTGTGTCCCAAATCTTTCCTGCTTTATCTAATCTGTCCTTGTCATATCTCTCTCTCTGCCTATCACCCATGGGCCCCTTAGGTTATTATTCTGATGTGCTTGATCTTGAAGGTCTTTCATCCCCTTACCAAGATATGCATGAAGAGATTGAAAGCTGGAAAAACAAGCTGGGAGCACTCCTGATTTGTGTCCCCTTGAGTGTAGTTTTAGGTTGCAGGAGCATTTTCCGAAATCACTGTGTCATCTTTGCCATAAATGGTAAACAGGCTGTGAAACTGCTGCTTGTAGCTCTTCAGTTGTGCAATTTCCCCTGCAGCTCCACTCAGGTCATTTTATTTATCTTCTGCAATTTTATATCGCAACTTTCTTTTGCACAACATCATAAACCATATTTAGCTTTGAAGGCTTCTCCTTTTACTGTTAAACCAGATAAATAAATGTAATAGAAGCATTTAAACAACTTTCAATTAGTTTTTTCTTCTTTAATGCAAAAGTAAGCAGTTTGCATTTGTAAAATGACAACTGTTGCAATAGAGAGGAAATATATATTCAGTAAAACTGCATTCATGGGAAATAATAGTGAAGCAAAGAATATCTTTTTCCAGACACTTAAATCAACACTGGTCGACCTTAAATTTTACAGAGTGCAGTTCTTCGTTTTTACCTGTTGGTGTCAGTGTTGCACCGTTCTAAAGTCCACACCAGACACGCTCAGTAGCCCAAAGGAGGGTCTTGTTTTTAAGGTGGCACAACTGAGTTATGACATGCATGTCAGAAATCTTGAACTGATGCCCCTTGCAGAGAGTTTTCACAGTTTGCTTTGATGCGTAGCAGATCTGTAATCTGCGGGTGCAGTTGCTCGCCTCTGAATACGTCGGTGTGTATACATGTCCTCTTATAGCTGCTGCACCGGCAGTGCTGGCTGTGTCTTTGTGCGACGTGGTGGTGGCTGACACAGAGAAAGCAGCTTACAGCTCCTGGTCCCGGCTTGGTCCCGGGTGGGCCGGGCGGCGAGCGCCTGGGGGGCCTCCCGGATTGCTTTATCGCTTCTGAGGATTATTCTGATTTCATCAGGGCAGGGGGCCGCTTGCAACCACACAAACACGCAAACCATGCAAGCATAGAATGCACATGCGGCTTATGGAGCATGGAGCTACTGGATTTCACCTCTATTTTTATTTATTTGGAAGATTTATTTAGAATTGAAATGTTGTCATTTGATGTTTTTTTGTTTGTATTTATGAATACAAACAACATTCAAATATTTGAAAAATGTAAAGGTATGGGCACCAAAAGTGGCTCCTGCCCAGGGGCCCACATCCTTGTAAACCCGTCCCTGGCTACAGATACTTTGGTATTCTACTTCTATGTAAAGGCATCTTGAGTTACAGCAGCTTGGAAAAGCATTAACACCTCTCACTTTTTACAGATTTTGACACATTACAGCCACAACCTTGAATATATTTTATTAGTCAGACACTCAAGAAATCTGTTCTTTATGGAAGTATGGCAAGAAGAAAGCCAGGGTTAAAAGAAATCCCTGTTTAGCATCACAGTCCATGTAGGGAACACATTGGATATACCTAACTTATCTTCGGTTCTTCAAAATAAAAACCCTCCCTTCTTGCAATCCCAAATGAATTAGTGGTAACCAATTTCTATTCATTTTTTAAAAATATGCATAAGTAAAAACATATTAAATGTGTATCTGTTTAGGAATGCATAATCTGCATCAATGTACTGTTTTAGGGAGAATGGATCTTCTGTAAGACTTAATTTAAATCATGAGACACTTGGACACAATGGGGGAAAACATCATGAACATCTGGTACAGCAGCTGTGTTGCTGATGCGAAACTTAAAGAGAATGTTTTAAATGTCTAAGAATAGCGTTTTTTTCTCAGCCCAGCCTGCTTGCATACAGACGTACAACACGTAGCGCTTAAATTCTCAAACTCCAGTTTCTGGCTTGTTTATTTAAGCTGAGATTCTGTCAGTGACTGGTGTGTGTCTCAACTCGCCCGCCTGTCACTCTCTCCTTGACAAACGTTGACCCTCTGAATGTTTTCCTGCTGGTCTTGTCATCGAGACACGGCCTGCAGCCAACCGTCACACTGAAGCCGCCCGAATCTACTCGAACTCTTGCGACGCTTTGCCATCATTTCTCAAAAAGTTGGCGTTGGACCGTATTGAATAGCCTGAGGGCTCCGTGTGTCTGTGCCTGTATCTATCACAATCTTTTTGTGAATATCTGTCTGCTTTTATGGATGAGTGTGCCTGTCTGTGTGTTCTGGTCTATCTGTTTTTATAGTGCCTTCTGCGCCTGCATCAGTGTATGAGACTGCACGTGTGTGTCTCGGTATTTATGTCTATGTCTGTGTTTGTGTCGGTGTGTGTGTGCTCGTGCGCGTGTGTGTTTGTGGGTCTAGCTAGCATGTGTGACTGAACTGGTTGGCATTGTGCAGCATCCTACATGTCTGGCTGTCATCACTCGGTTTGGCTTATCACTATGAAAAGGTTTAATTCACAATAATAAATCAGTTGATATTTGTTTAATTCTGCATATGCTTGAACTTTGTTTCACCTAAATACTTAATTAAGTTAGGAAAGCTATTGTAATGGTTTATTAATTAATGCATCACTATTACTCTTTTAATGATATATCCAACTGAAATTAGAGCTGCTGTCTTCAGTTAAGTTAATTATCACTTATTAAAAAAGGAGCAAAACTAAAATTGCCAGGCTTTAAGAAAATGTGAAGTTAAATAATGGATGCTGGGATGTTTATTGAGCACTGAAGAAGTTCATGTGATTAGTATTTTTATGAGTGGGTGTAGAAATATAAGGCATTTCCGCTGCTTTGTAATCATAGTTTCTTGAGATTTCCTGCCTTATCCTTTGTAAGTGAATCTCTTCCTGCTAAATAAGTATTTGCTGTGTTTGCATTTTTGACGTACACTTCCTTAAGCAGCACAGTGAGATTTCTGGTACTTCCTCACGGTATGGCGTGTGTAGATTTCTGCTATACCTTCTTTGAAAGTCTGCTGGATGAAACGAGTTTACTCTTTTTTTCATTCAAGATATTAGATTTGTCAGAAATGTACAGCTTACATTTGATTTAGTAGGTTCTCCTTGTTGCAGCTGAGGATTGAGCAAGATTCATTTGTGGACTACAGTGGAAAATACAGTTAGCATCGCCTTTGTAGAAATACTAAGTCTGCATCTCAAGCTAAAGGAGTTTAACATGTATGATAATGAAGCATAATTCTCATCCTTTCGATTATTCCCCACAATAAATCTGCACTTTGTATATAAACCAATGCTGTAATTTCTTTTTATCAGTTGTTGCATGTGCCATTATTTTGTTTTCCTATTCGCTTATTTCACTTCTCGATTCTTTATCTTCTCCCATATTCATTCCATCTATCTGACTCGTCCACGAGAGACAAAAGGCTCATTGTGACTGAGACTCCTAGGTGTTTGTCGGACCACACAGGTGTGCAGAGCGGCAGAAAATGAGTTCAGCACATCTTCGTTTCTACATCACGGTGTTATCACAACAGTAATCACCAGACTCTGACAGCTTGTCATCTCACAGCTTAGACAGAGGAAATACCTCAGGGACTTACATATCCTTTACAGTGCAGGATACGTGCCTGTGTGCGTCTAACGGAGACAATCGGCCCATTTGTTGCCCGTCTCCTACTGGCGCTTGTGCAGAGAAAAGGTGTGCGATGACACAACTGCACAAGCTGCATTGTGAATTGTTTTCACACCTATGAATCCACGGCTCATTACACACACAACCCATGAAGTGAGCATGAAATCCAAAGCCAATCAGCAGAGGACTGATTTCTTTCTGGCATTTTGTCACTTTTTACATAAGCGGTGGTTTCCTCGGGGGCAAAGGGTTGGAAAAGATGTTCATCATGTTCTGAGGAACTAATGAATGGATGCTTTCCTTTAAACAATGCCAGCAGTTTTCAGGTACACTTGGTGTACCATGGTACACTGCACTTGCTTTTCTTTTAGCCAAAACTACATTTAATAAGCAGGAAGAAAACTATTTAGAACATGTAAAAAGTAATTGCCATGTTCCGTAACTTTAGTGACTTGTTGCTGACACCCTTGATGGTGCGTTTTAGTGTCTCCGAAAGCAGAAAATGTAGGTTTTTTTACATCTGTGGTGAAGTTTTGATCCACCCTTATTTGGAAAAATGCTTGAATTCAGCCACATTATAAGGCTCTTTAAGCATAAACAACCTCCTTTGGTGTTGTGGCACACAGTCTAAATTGGATTTAAGTCTGGACTTTGAATAGGCCACTTCAAAACCTTTGTTACAGGCAGTAAAGAGTAATGTTTTGTATTTGTTACATAAAGGAAGTGGGTGATGGGGAGAATTTTAACCACACTTGTAGTACTAAGTATAAATAAAGGGTCATATTTACAACTTTTTTTCTAAATGTGTTGAGTCGTGTAGCTTTAGAGAATGTTTGATAATTTCCATGACCAAAACAAAGAAGCTGAATGCAGTTGGAAATGCATTATGAATGTGTGACCATATCAGTCACACATTCATTCAACATAATCTTAGTGAAAATTACCTTGAGAAATTTCTAGATTGTACGTCATCATATGGTGACTTTCTTATTCAGTAAACACGACACAAAAAGCTTGTCTTTTAAAAATAATGATGTTTTAAGCAATGGAAAGCCATTTCTGATTTCTTTTATGCTCCGTTCTTCAAAATTTTTGTTTGTTTTTACATATTATGACACATTATCATAAAATCTCTCCAAATTAAAATGCAGCTTCACCAGTTTTATTGGATATCAATCAATCATTTATGACTTAAGGCTGAATGCTGAGCTTGTAGAGACTGTGTGCTCTCCTTATGAATTCTTCCTTCATAGATTCTATAATGATACAATTATACAGCGCAGCTTTGATGCACATTCAAACACTGTTGAATCTTCTAATTTTGACTTATAACAGACATTGTAGAGACTTAATTGTTGGAAGCCTCTGCCTTTTTGCACATATGTGTTTCCTCTAAAGGCCACATGATCATAAATCATATACATTGAAATGTGTTAAAGCTGAAAAAACATCCGTACCATGGCGCAAGGCCATATGAATTCACACAAGGTGTGCAACCTGACAAAAGAAGCTGAAACCTGCACTTCTTCCTGATTACCAGCAACAGCAAGGGTATTTCAACGCACAAAATCAGTATTGTTGTTTAAGCTTGTAAAAATATCCTAAAGGATAGAGGGAGTTCCATTTCGGAGAAAAGCAACCACAAAAAAACACTTTAAACTTTGACATAACATACTATTAACCTTCCAGCACGGCAGCGGCTCTGCAGGAGCACAGTTTCTCCTTATATAGTCATCACTGCAATGTATAACTCAAGCTGGCTTTTGAACTGCATTACTCTCACCTTAGACCATGCATAGTATATGAATCCCTTCTGTATGTGCTGCATTAAGGAGCTTAGCAGCATTAGACAACTTCCTATAATCCCCTTTTTTCCTGCATTTCCATAACTCCTGGTCATAAAAGGATTTTATAAATACTTCAAATAGAACATGGCAAATGAGGTGACTTGGAGCAGCAAGACACAGTGCTTATGTAACTGTGTCTAGCGGTTTATTTTTAGACTACAGTGTCCTGCAAAGTATTCACGTACTTTGAATTTTTCACATTTGGTCCTGCTGCAAGCAAAAATGTTTTATGCGACAGACAAACACACAAAAATGCATCAAATCTTAAGTAAAATCCAGTGTAGCAATATCATCGAAGTCAACTATATAGAGTTTGAGTCTAATGTAAATTTAAGAAGGTCCTCTGGTCAGACGGGATCAAAATTAACGTTGAAAAAAGTTAAGAAAACTTTCAATTTTAGTGGTTGTTTAGTTCAAAGTAAAGATGTTAGCGTCACCTAAAATAGCCCTTAATTCAGTTGTGGATCTGTGGCAAAGCTTGATAATTAATGTCTTGATCAGAATTTTACTCCGATAAATGATAAATGATTCGATAAATACCCATCCCTAATATAGACTCTGTTAGCTAATTGGTCAATTGGTTGCTCTGGTGTTAGCATAAAAGCAGGTAGAATACCTCAGATTCTTAAAAACACATTTCTCTGCTCTTTTTGCTTCACGGCTGTGCCACATAGTCGTCATATTCATACAAAATCCCACTAAAATAGAGAGCATTAAAGTCTGAGAGTCCAGCATGACACAGTGTCAAAAATATTCAAGGTGTTTGAACAAGTTTCCGAGACTCTGTGTTAGACCGCGTCCGCGCCCATGTTTAGCAAAGCATCCTCTAAATATCTTAAGCCTTCGGTACATTTTTACAAGTTAAAAATATCCCAGATGATGCAGAGCTGGAGTAACGGCAGATGATGAAGCTAACATGTTCAGCCTCATTAATTCCTGAGCTCTCCGGCTCGGGATTCTGATCAAAGAAAAACAGATATACAGCCCACCCACCGAGTGACGATGCCGTCCGTCCAGACACACGCATGCTGAGGAGGCAAACAAAACTGTGAAAAGAGACGCTGCTAATGGATTTCAATGAATTTTCTTATTTTTTGTTCTGCTGCTTTTTGATCCAAAAAGCAGCGAGTGTTGAAAATGGAAAATGAACATTGAAAATGTAAAACTTTCTATCTTTTTAATCACTTTTTTCAAAAAATCATTTAGAAGCTGTTTTCATTCAAGCCCTGAGATTTAAGACAGAAAAGCCATGTGGGATGTTGTAGTGAAGTGAGTTGCATACGCTGGTGGAATAATTTGGAGAAACCCTGAGGAGAAGCCTTCTGCTGGAAATGGATCATGCACACTGACGTTTTGCGCAAGCATGACGCGAGGCCCTGTTTTAAATCCTTCTGCTTAACAACGGTGAATACTTTCCTGTCGGACCCTGTGCATCTGCTCTGCGTGAGTTTTGACCTCATGCATATACACACATCTGGGAACATATGAGCCTATTCATCATTTATCAATCTGCTACGGACTTCACCTCGTTTATTTGTGTGTCTTTATACTTCTCCCTAGCCCTTATCCTCCTACTGTTGTTTTCTCAATTGTTCCTTAAGTGAAAGTTGAAGAATAGACGATCAGTGTGAGCGGGTTCTCATTCAGATAAGGGATCTTACAATAACAGAGCCGAAGAGCAGGCGAGCATGTCAGTTTGAAGTAGACCCTGCAGTGGATGAGCTGATTACATACATGCATGGACAGATGCAGACGTGCATCAAAAAATGTGCAGGCGTTTCTTTTTGCTATTTCATAAACTTTTATAAAGGATGCTTTTGCACAGGAGAGAAAAACAGTGCCACCAGGATTCAGAAATGTGTTTTAGATTATCATCATCTCTGTGTTAAAACAAATGTATCTGATTTCTTATGGAGCAAAATTGCAGTTGCTAATAGAAATACAAGGCAGTAGTAACAGTTTTGTTTCCAGCACATGTTTTAATTACATCCAAATCATGAAAAATGCTCACAAACATCTTATATAAGTCTCTTTCACTACTTTCCTGTAAGCATTAAGTCACAGTTACCTACAACTTAAATCTCCCTCAAAAAAATTTCTTCTAATTTAACTTGTCACTGTTTAAAATTGGCCAGAGTTTCATTCACTTTTTTGACCAAACATTTTCTAATCAATCATTGTTGGCATTGCATGCTTTTCTTTTTCTTAAACAACCCATTGGCATAAATGTTCAAATCACACATTAAGGTAGCAGCAAGGCTTTGCCCTCAGTTGCCTGCAAAGACAAGATTTAATTTTATGAAGCATGGCATGCTGTGGCACGACTCTCCATCATAAAGGAAAATCTTAGCTTTCCTGTCAAGGAAAAGCAAAGTGACTAGTTATGTACAAGATGCATGTTTGCTCATATTGTTGCTATTACACACAAATTGGTGGTGAGTTTACAGACGTTGAAGAAAAAATAAAACTACTGCGTGGATCTTCCCTTGAAACTCTTCTGTTGGCGACCGAATTCACCTGCAGAGTGGTTTAGGCACGCATCGTTTCATACAGTCAGACAGTCAGTGGAATTATCTCGTCCAGCTTACAGTCACTCATTTCAGATATTCGTACAGGTTAATCACTTTAACCACGGTGAACCACTTTGATTGGCTTTTTCCAATAACAAGTCTGTGTTTGGGACTCTGTGAGGTCTAAACGCTGACAGGCAGTGTTACAGATTCAGATACATGTACGATCTCAACCGGAGCGTCGGGTAAAGCTGGCCTGGAGCCGTCCAGAACCAACAAAGTGGTGAATCTGTAAATACATGCTTGCCAGAGAGTGAAAGCTTGTGCTTTTAATGTACTCATTTTGATTCATACACACTTTGAACATTGATTTGTTGTCTTGATGATCGCAGTGCTGCCAGTTAACTTTTTTTTGTGTGTGTGTTTGCAACATTTCTTCGCTTTGCCTTCCGCTGCCTGACAATCAGGGAAATCCTCACTCAGCAACCCTTAGGCGAGCAAACATGACTCTAATCCTTAATGACTACTGTCTTGTTTCCTTACCAACCCGGTCTGTTTATGTAGCAGCAGCCATGGCAGAAGCCTTTTCATTAAGTGTCTTTCCCGGGGCAGAAGGATTATTAACAATATCCCATTGTCCAGTCGCAGCATAAGCAGAACAGGCGAAAAGACACCATGAGCTCGGGACCTCCAGTACAATGGTGGTACTATCACTCCAGGAGTGTTTAATTGTCGTGGCATTTTTAAGGAGGAGAAAACACCATAAATAAAACTATATATCAGACTGTATAACTGTGGTCTGAGTCAATCTTTTGAACAAACTGTTATATTGGGCTCTAAACTTTTAAGAACTTACTTAAAGGTTTTTTTTTTTGTTGTTGTTTTTTTTTGTTTAGAGCAAATTTATTGGTTATGACGCATGGCCTAGCACAGTTGTGAAGTCATGCAGCTTCTTCGGAGCAGTGCACAACCTAGATTTATGTTACCACTTCGAGCTGTACATTCTGTATGTTCTTCCCTGGGCAACAGAGGGTCTCTTTAAGGCGTCTCTAGAGCCTCTAGACTTGTCAGGACACACTTCAAAAGAAGGGGCTTTGAAGTTGTCCAGCATATGGATGCTGGGATGAACGTTTTAATGTATTAGCTTCACGGCAAGCCAAACTGTCAGATTAGTTCCAGAAGCACCGTATTTTGATGAACTATTTGGCTGTGCAATACAGAAGTTATAAAGACTTTGTTGTGGCAGACGAGCCATTTCAAGGCAAATGCTGACAGTGTGCTTTTTGCTGTCAGCACCGCCATTGTTAACTTTTGTTTAGATTTCTCTTCCAAGAATAAAACCTTCTCAGCTGTTAGAAGACAATAAGACAGCAAAAATCTATTTATGGTCTTAAAGCATTTAATGCAATGAGGGGAAAAAAACCTGTCCAGCTGAAGTGATCATAAAGACAGAGAAACTTTTTCAGTTTTAGAGTCGTTATACTTCAGGACATAATTAAAATTTACTCTTTACCAGTTTTTAAAAGAAAATCTTTGTTCCTTCTTCCAATTTGGAGAAATTTTGGAAAAACTAAAAGCCACCTTTAGCAGTTCTTTAAACGCCCCTTGCAGTCTGTACTGCTCTGACCTCGGGATGATTTAACGAAAATATCCACTACTGGAAAATTTTGTATCTCCTTTAAATTGTAGTAGAATGATAGCATTAAAGTTGTTTGTAAAATGGCCTCATAACTCTTCTAATATTTACTGTGCAGCATCCAATTGCTTCCATTTAGGCTGCTAATGTCTTAACTCTTTCCTCATAGGAGGCGTTACACTTTCATTTGCAGCATCGAGGTCAAGAATGCACCTACTTTATTCTGCCAAATATTTAGAAATATTTTGATATCGTGTTGTATAAGATATAAGATATAGGGTGAACGTTCTGTTTTCCATCACCGTAGTTGGACTGAGTCATAAAAGTATTATCACTTAAAATTTGTCTCTGGTGAAAAGCCTGGCCTGACTGATAATTTTAGCAACTACGAAGTGCTCTCTCTACATGGCGGTACCGGTTTACTCTCCTTTTATTCAACACATCATATGTTCCAGTATCAGGTCCCCCGTCAATCAAGACATTTCCCGGTAATCAAAGCTTCAGTGTAACAGCTTCAAATCTCTAATAATTGACATGTGAGCCAGCGCCACTCCATTAAAAACAAGCCAAGGAGTCGATTCAGCTGCGCCTCCCGTCCCCACAAAAACCGCAAAATATAAAACAAAGCCTTAATACAAAGCACATGGAGGAGTGACATAAAACTTGAGCTGGCTGCGACACAGCTTCTCTCCTCATTCATACGTACACCACATCATAATCAAATCCCTGCTGAAAGTAACAATGCCTGCTTCCAAGTTCAACACTTGCTTACAAAGCACATGTTGACTCTGGCAGCAGAACTTTGTGGGTCAACTAGTGGGTCCGGTTAGTGGCGCACACACACAATCGTTGTGTTTTATCTGTAATTTATGAGCTGTTATGTAACGTCCCCTTTGTGTGTTTGGACCCACCTGTGGCGAGAAATCATAGCTGGGTCCATATAGATTATCCCATTATGCGCACACACACACAAATTCATCTGCAGGAATTCACTGACACATTCCTCACCCCTCATGTATTTTATTGTATTTTTGCTGAGATCTCCAGAGGCTAATATATCTGAAATTAAATTCCACTGGTTGATCTATCTAACAGCACCAACCTCCTTGTAAAACCTCAGCCAAAAGGAGAATTTTTTTTTTTGTTCTTTGCCATACACGCGTGGGTCTACAGGTGCCGACAATCCTCAGGCGTCCCTTGGCACTCGGAACAGCCGGGAAACGATTTTAAACCATGAGGCAGCAGAGATGGGCTTGACGTCTCCCTCTGTGACTGTGATATTACAGGTGAACTGGGACACCCAGTGGAGTTGAATGTCCACTTCTGACTCCAAAGGTCTGCCAGAGACTGTGATGTTATGAGTCATAAGAGACGTTTGCAAAAGGAAATAAAATCGGGATTTGGGGCATACTTATCCAGGTGCATGAAAATGTCATTTCAGCTCCATGATTTCCACACGAATTTGTACATTTGTCCCAATTTCAATCTCATTTTCCTTCTAATCATAAATATAATAGATTAAATTAATACAGATTAAGATAACAAGGTGTAATGATCTCTGCACCTGAGGACGGGAATGATCTCAGGAAATATGGGAAAACTGTGGTACCATATTGGTAAATTTTCACTGGGTTTCAATTACTGTTTTTTTTTTTTTATCTTCTAGGCTGTTTTTGCTGCAACCATAAATAACTGAAACGAAAATAAAGATGTAAACTTTTGATGATTGGAAGCCTTACAGTCTGACAGAGCAGCAAAACTTCCAGTTCAGCTTTTAACGCAAATTACAAACTACATTAGCATCAGAATCATCTTGATTGGTCAGGATTGTGTACACACACAAGGAATTTGACTTCAATTTCATATGCTTACAAGTGTAGACAGTAAGTGTAAATATATAAACGTTAGAAGACGTAAACTAAAGGATGAAGATTTATGTGACAAAAAACAGAAAGACAGGTTGTTGTAGTGCAAACATGGTTATCTTGTTTTACAACAGAGTAACATGTTCATTGTGTTAATCAGCAAAACGGCAACATTTTTAACTTGTAGTTTGATGTATTGCATTACAAAAGGTTGATGGAAATGGCAAAATTGGGAATACCTTTCTCAGTTTTGCAAAATAAAGTTTTTATGTTTGCTTGATGTGGTTTTTGGCTTTGATTTAATCACTTGTGGCGTCTTTATTTGGTTCATCTAGTTTTGGGACTCCTGGAGTTGCATTCTGTTCTTTCAGCATCTTTAGTTGACTCTTTGGACCAAGGTTACTGTCTAATTCATAATTATCCAACTTGTTTATTTGCCGTTTGCCTGCTTTTGCTGCTGGGACGTGTTTCTGTGTTCTTTAGATCTTATGTAGATTTTCTGTTTATTTTTCACTTTCCCTCAGCTTTTCCCCGTTTGGCTCACAACCCATTTCTGTTCAGTCCACTGATCAATCTGGCCAGCGTTGTTCAGTTTCCATCATTGTTTGCTGATGTGTTGTGTGTTGTATGTCATATTGTGACAACTCTGCCACTGGATGGTTAGAAGTTTCTGCGTAGTCTGGTAGCGTGAGAGCATCGTTTTCCTTAGATATCGTCTTTTCTTATGGCACCTCGTCATGGTGGCTACAAGCAGGCAGAGCAGAAGGCTGCATTTGGTGAAAATGTATTTCCCGTGATTACAGACTTGACTTGGAATAAGAGAAACAATAAGATTATGATGTTTGTTCCCCCAAAGGTCGTCTCACTGAAGCAAGATGTACTTTTCCACAATTCAACAAAAACAGTGCAACAGAGGGTCAGAATTCAACAAATGGAGAACATTTTCAAAACATGCCTATCGACGTTTGCAGGCATGTGGAAAGACGTAAAAGCCTGTCAAAATTTTTCAGTCTGTGGGATGAGCAAAGGCAGGAAACAAACACTGGTTAAGAAAACATAGTCCGTTGGGATGTTTTTAGCCAAAATAGGCTCTCTTTTTTTGTTGTTGTAGTTTTAAACTAGTGGTTAAGGTCAACCTGTCCTCATACTCTACTGCTTAAAAACTGTATGTCATTATTCCTGATTGGTATCATCTGTGAGGAGGAATTAAAAGTTGTGAGGACCCTGCTAAAATGTCTTCTTCCTTCTGACATTGAATGCCAAAGCCAAACCTAAAGCCCCTCACCTGCTATCGTTGACCAAGCAAGTTGCGTAACAGAGGTATGCGAGCACATGTGCGTGTGTGTGTGTGTGAGTGTGAATGGGGTAAGGGGAGGCAGAAGCACACAATGTTCAGACCTGACTTACTTGAGTGCTGCACGGATTTCGTCATCTTGATGTTCGTACCTTTTGGTCTCTCTCCATCTGAACTTGGCTGTCTCAGGTGCTTATTACTGGCATGGAAACAAACCAGATCTGATAGTATTTGCAGGTGGGGAGAGAAATCATCTGCACGATTTATGTGCTTGAGCAACAGTGTCTCATTGAGCCAGTGATGATCATCAAAACGTGCCTCATTGATTTTGAAGACCATGGTTAATGTGAAAAAGAAAAAAAACAAAAAGACGTCGGGGTATTTGGAAATTGCTGTGGCGGACATTAAATTAATTCTGTCCGACATTAGGACATTGGGTCAGCCTTAGTTTGTTGCCTCAGACATCATCAGGAATAAAAATCATTGAAAGGTTAGAGCTTTTCATGGACGATTTAATCCAAAGCTCTCAACACAATCTGGTCCAGAACTGGTTATGTGTTCAGTCTAAATGATCTCAGCAAAAGAGAACCACTTTCATGACAGTAAAAACCATGATTATAGGCTCAATATACCTTGCAAGTACACCCAATCTCCCGAATACATCACGTCACTTCAGCTAACTGGAGAGCATCCTTCATTTTCCTCCTTTTGCTTCATTTATTTTGGAAAATGCAATATATTTTCACTAGTAGATGTTTGGGACTGATTCTGGGTCACTGATCCAAACACTGTCGCTGGTCCAGAAAAGAAATTTAGCCTGGTTTTGGATTCAATAAAGACCGTCTTGCATATTTCTAGGACAGAGATAAGAATCTGTCCTACAGAATGAGCTTACTGTGGCGTCTCTTGACTCTGATCTTTCTGGTTTGACCTACTTTTTTGTTGCTTCTGCATGCATGGCAAAATGTAGCTCCAACATCAGACCCAATGAGGTTCTGATTTTGGATGAGCAGTTCAAACTGTGTTTGAGTCAGAAACCCACAAATCAAATGTTCTGAATTGCTCGAAACAATGTCTGAATTAGCAGCGCAGAGTGTGTAGCTCAACAGAAAAATAATTAAAGGTGTGTTTGTGTGCAATGTAAACTTTGACAGGAGAAAATAGTTTTCTACATTTCTGCTAAATAATCTCAAACCTAACTGGGATTATGTGATCAGCCAACACAAAGAATGGCAGAAAAAATTGTTTTATGCATAAAAACTCCATGTTTGATTTGTACTTTTAAAGCATTTGTGATTGTTTCGTGATCTTTTTGCTAATGTAAATCAAACTGATGCATGTGTAGGCTCCAGGATTTCCTTTCCTCCTTTGGCGTCCTTCTGATGTCGTAAAACTGCCTCCGACTGTCCTTCTCCGCAGTCGTAGATGTGATTATGTACCTTGGCAGGAATGGACCTCCTCGCATCATTGTGTTTATGAGCGCATGTGCATTTATGCATGGCAGCGTCTCCTGGTTGGAGGAGAGAACCGACTCATGGAACAGTTGACAGAAGACATATATACCTTTTCCATAAAGAAAGGAAACAAAGGTAAACTCCAAATGACACACAGCTCAGCTCAGAGGCCTGCAGAGTGTGTTGTCCTCCTCCAGTAAACCCAGCTCTGAACCCACTAGCTCTGCTGGACCAGTTTCTTTTCTTTTTATGGTCCTTTTAACGTGACAGAAATCTCTCACAGCCAGCCGGTTTGATAGCTCCCAACATGTGCTGACTTGATTTGCAACTATCTCTCCTCTAGTTTCTCTCAATTACTCCTTTGCCAGTTGGGCAGAACTTTCTCTTCTTTTCTTTTCTTCAGTTCTTACTCGCCTAATTGCATTCCCCACAGCCTCTCCTTCCTTCCTCCTTCTCTCCGTCCAGGTAGGCTATGGAGGCCAGATGGAGGAGCAGAACGTTCCTTTGCCATTTCCAGGGATCGACTCCAAAAAATCATCTGCCTTGTTCAACAACACAATTTCACTTCTTGTCTAGCAACAAGACAGGAATGGGCTAAAAGATCTCTAAAAGCAAGACATCAGGCTGTGATCTACAGGAATTTAAGAAGAGATGAGAAATAAAGTCACTGACACCCCATCAGTCTGGAAAGGGTTACCATTTTTAAAGCTTTTAGGATTTCAGTGAACCAAGGCGAGAACTTTTTTTTTTTTTTTTTGCAAATGGAAATGATACAAAATAGCAATACACCCTTCCAGCAGTGATCAGCCATTTAAACCTCTCCACAGACACATTGGTGACTTAAAGCTTTAAGTAATTTAAGTACTTAAATTACTTAAAGCTTTTTTTCAGCTTTATTTGAGTCTATTCTGTAGACTTTAAAGCAATCAGATGCCTTCTCTCTTCCCCTACATTTTAAAAGTAAAGGTTATCTACAATGTGCAATAAAACAGCATGTGTTAACTTTTGAACATGCTTATTCTGTTTTCTTCCATTTAGGCCTGGCAGGTTGAAGCATTACCAGCTGGTCCGCCTCCACTCGGCCCCTCCCCGCCCCCTGACAACTGGAGCCCACTGCCACAACTGGACCCCATCACCGGGGCGGGCTGACAGCCAGCCCGCCAGATGTGAGGCCCTCTGTGTGCTGTCTGTAATCCAAGCAGAAACAGAAACCTCAGGTACGCCGGCTTACACAGATAACAAAATACGTAGACATATCGTTTATCACCAACGTGCACTTAGCTATCGCGTACTCTTCTTCTGGAGTGCACTGTAGCACACAGGAGGCGGGTTATGAGATGGTATGCAGACCTCTACGTCTTCCCTCCAAACCAAAGAGTGACCTTGTTGTGGCCACAGATTCCCCTTGTGTAAAACAGCCTCCTTCAAGACCCTGCTATTAGCGGCTTTGTGGGCCAGAGTGGCGACATCTTAATGGCAGACAGACACAGAAGGGGCTACAGGACCCCTTCGCCCCCGTACACTGAGAACACAGCTGACTGCAGGGCACGTAGATTCTTAAAGACGTACTCTGCCCGCAACCACCAACTTTGAGTGTCAGATGTTTTTACAGGAGGCTGTGCAAGGTTTTCTGACATGCATTGATAGAGCATGCCCACATTAATTATAAACACAAACCATGACTGTAACTCATGGATGTAATGAGGATCCAAAACAGGAAGTCTTACAAAGTGAAGAATCTGTTCCGAATTAGAAATTTAAGGACATACTTCTCATTCTTTTGCTTTGGCGAGAAAACGAGAGCTCATATAAACACAAACCTTGAGATTTTACAGTAATCGGCCAAAATCCAACAGAAAACGGGAGAATAAGTCCAGGACAAACTGTTTCTTCAGTTAAATATGTCTCTATTATGATCAAAAAGTTCAATTGCTGTTCTTCAAACATGGGATATAGAGCCCATGCACCTTATGTCATAGAGCCTCTGGATTTATCGTTGCCTCCACAATGTTATATCATTGCCTTGTGTGGCATTTATGGTCCAGTTGTGCTTTAAGCTAGCTTTACTTACAACCACTGGTGGTTGTAGCCAGGAGCCACTGATACTTAGGACACTTACTGGTGATAACACCCTCCATGCTGTTAAAGCTACATCCAGTTGCTATTGCCACCTTTCTTTTACCTCTATGTGCTCAAAAAATAAACCAGTTTACTAATAACACCTATAATTACAATTCTTTTCTTCACAAGGGATAAATGAGCATAAAAAGAAACATATATAGCCTCTCAAACAGACTGTAAAGGCTTTAGTATTATTTGTGAATGCATTTATTTTATTAGACCTTGGCTCCAATTTAAGCTACTGTGGATTCGCAAAATGGGGAATAAAATATTTCTTCCCTTGTACAATTGACAGCAACCTGGACTTGGTTTTGTGAGGGGGATCTTCTAAACTACTTTAGCAGGAATAGCAATAACTTCTGTGGCATTCAAGGACAATCTGTTAAAACTGTAACACGTAAAACAGATTCCTGAGGCCCTATGAGGTTGATTCGTTGAACCAAAAGTCACAATTTCTATTATTTTTAAGAACACTACCATCTCACTTTACGAGGTTGTCAAGCAGATTAAGTGAAAATGTTTAATGAAAATCAGTCATATGTCAACAAGCACAGACATATCAGAATCTTAGCAAATGTGGGGCCAGTGCAACAGGATAGCAGTCATTTGTATGAAGTTCTACTCATCATAAGTTTAAGTTATTTTTAGTATATTTCAGATGTCCTAACTTATTACTCAATATATATTAAACTTGTGAATCTAATTAAAATTCTCATCACACATTTAGATGGATTTTTAATAACTTAAAATGCTGTTATGTCTCAATAATTACTAAAGATTTTAAGATAAAATAAATTTTGACGCATGAAGATCCAGTTTAATTGACTTTTGAAATTATCTATGTATACTGCCATCCATATTGTTCATATGGGCTTATTCAACACTACTTCAATGACAGTTTAAAAAAAAAAAACTATAAAAAGTTTTTTGTGACTGTGAAATTATATTTATGTTTGTCTCCACCGACAGGCCAGTTTTGAAAACAATATTCCTGACCATAATTTGATCGTGTGCGGGCCTCCCTCCACCACGGGTCCGGAACAACAGACGCGGTTGTCCAGATCTATAACGGTGACCATCCATCATTGAACCAAAGGCACTTCAAAGTAAGTGGGCACCATCAGATAAACTTGTTAATAAGACTTATCTGAAGTGGTCTCTGGCTGGCAGCCAAACGGACTGCAGGAAGCAACAGACACCGAGGGGAGAGTTCAAGAACGCAAACAGATGCTCCGCAAAAAAAAAGCCCCTCCAACACACCAACGTTCTCCTCCATGCAAATCACATGAGAGCCACCGTTGGCCCCAAATCTACACACTTACTTGACCTTCTGTGAAACCCCACACCGTCGTACATCTCCCATTTTCCTCATTTTCCACAGACCTTTTGTGTTCAGTCACAGGCCGCGAGTTTAAAATGTAAACAGCGTGGGCCATGGTGAGTCACAGAGTGCTCCACTGTGGGAGTAATTTGCCAGCGTAGCAGCAGGATTCCACGAAGCGGTAGAGGGAAAGATAATGGCAATTTTACAGCGAAACCTTTCTCTCAGAAATTCCAACTCGGGGATTTTCTTTATTTATTTGTTTCAAATTAATAGCTTTGGATCTAAGGTAACCAGGGAGTCTTATATATAATAATGTACGAGTTTCCATTGATGTGTTTATAGGAACACTAAATTTACTGAGAAACCCAACAAACTTTGTCAATAAGTCATAGTCGGTATATTCCAATAATTTCAAGGATGGTTGGTGGCAAACTTAACAGATGGATGCCTTCAAATGTTTGATTAACGTCAAATATGTTAGATGGAAAAGTTGAAGCAAAAGAGCATCTTGAACTGGGTGGCCTTTTGCTTTAACATCACCCTCCATTAGAAACAAGTCGGAGGATGTTGTGACTGTGTCACCAGGACAACATCTCAAAGTCAGCTGGTGTTTGGCTCGGCTCTCCCCAAAACTGGCAACCCAGCTCCAGTGATGTCCAACTCACTGCATGGAGCTAGAAGCTCCGCAGAAAATCATAGATTGGGATGCTCTCATAATCAGAACTCCGTCACACTCTTTCAGTCCTCGCTAACTTCAGGGGTTTTTTTCTGTTTGTCTCCCCTCCTCTGTAGGCCAGAGACGGCACATTTAAAACCCATTAGCAGACCGTCTGCCAGCTGTACATCAGCAGAAAAACCATAAATTGTTTTATTGGATGAAGTTTCTGCAAAGTGATGAGCTCAGCGTTACCGATTCCCGGTAGACCGCTCACTCATTGTGTGAGGGAAAAGCGTGCCTCTTGTCAAATATTCCCAAAAAATGCGTTATTTCCAAAGCTTTTGAAGTTTGCAGAATGTCACTCGTGAACTGGTATGCGTGTCTCCAGATCTGTGTCAGTTGGCTTGAAGCTTTGAGAGCATATGGGTTGATTCTGCTGTGCAAATATTTGGACTTCTTATTAAAGGTTTTGCCACAGGGAATTGAATATTTCTCAACATAAATGTAACACTTTAAAAAAAAAAGTTTGTCAATGCCACGTCTTGCCTTCTGTGGAGCAAATTGGTGATTTATGGGATTTTAGCTGGACTTCTGTTGCAACATGTGGTCACACAGTGTCTATATCCATGAAGGGGCTGCTTGTCTGACGTTGTTGACTCTGGTGCCCATCTTCAGCCCCCTGTAAACCTGCCCACTCCACCACCCACACACCACCAACTCCAGGTCGCACGGCTGTGTGCTGTGCAAACACTTCCATACCCCTCCAGTGAAGTTGCCAGGGTAACAAAGACCACAACCAGGTATCTGTCAGTCATTGGCTCCTTTGGGTGTAAGGATCTCCACTTTTCTTTATTTTTGTAATTCAATAATGGATGAGCTATGGAAAGGGGAGACAGAGTTTCACAAATTCAAGATCGGAGGAATATGTGGGAGGAGGGGATTTTGGGAATGGGGCTCTCTTTGGAAAAAAAAACTCCCAGGTCTCACAGTTTCGTTGCTGATGTTTTCCCCCTCGTTGCCAGGGGAACAGGGATTCGAAAAAACAGGGAAGCCCCCTACCTCTGTATGCCACCCTGCCATCACATATCCACTCCAAGATGGAGAAGGAGCACTGTCAGACTCTTGTGCAGGCTGCTGATATGTATGGGAAGCAGTTCTTCCGTTTTTCTCTTACCAATGAAATTAGCAACGCTGTTACTTAAAAAGACCCATGATAGGACGACTTAAGATGCCTGAAATCTACTAAACAAATTAGAGACAGTTTTTGGTCTCAGCTTCATCATTTCAATTGATCACTTTCAGTATTTTGTTGCATTCCACGAAATAAAGAAGAGGAATGCCTTTGTTCTACTACTTTGCCATATCATCTCTGAAGAACTTGATGTTGTGGCAGTAAAAAAAAGATTAATATCTGGAAGAGTTCACTGCTAAGTACAGTGAGGATATTTTATTTATTTATATTTTATAGGTGTGATTAATCGAAGAGTGGAAGAGAGAATCCAGAACCCTTGATAATCTTGTTAGATTATACAAACAGGAACTGACAAAGATTATCATAAGGCCAGCAAGTCTGGCAGGAGTCGTACTTTCACCATGTTTACTCTGCGCTGCAGCAATTCATCTAAAACCTACATGCTAAGCTGCCCTTATAAGGGGACGTGAAGCATGTTTTTCATCAAGGATGATGGGTTCTTTTTAGAGCACATTCATGCAACACGATGGCTGTGGAAGCTTTTAGTGTATTTGCTAATATCTGAAGGAGTGCTAGACGGTCTTATGTAGCGTAAATGGCCATCAGTGTAAGATTTAGGTGATCTCTTAAATCAAACTCTTTGGAGTAGTGTATCTAACTAATCTCACCCTTTTATAAGAGCCCATTTAAAAGTGAAGGGCTCCCTCTGCAAGACGAAGGCATCCTTTTAAGGTGTCTGGCTCCTTGAAAATAAAAACATTTCTGACAACGAGGTTACATGAATCAGCTGAGGTTTATGAGCCACTAACGTACAGTTGAAAGGAGAGCAGTTCGAAGAGATAAATAAGGATCTGTTATTCATCAATAAAGGACTTCATATCCTGCCCCATGCGTCCCCTCCACATTTCATAACCGTCCTGTACACAGATAAACACACACTGTCCTCACACTGCAGTTGTGTATCTGACCTGGATGGACTGCGGCGGGGCCCGACGGATGCCTGGGAGTGATAACACGACTATTGCGTTCAGAACAAGATTCAAACTGTACTTAACAAAAGAGACACTGGAGAATGTGATAATGGCTGAGAAGGGCTCTTCAAAGACTCTCATTACTGAGTTTAGGAGGGGAAAGAAGAGAAATTAGGGAAAAAAAAAATTGCTAAGAGAAACCAGAAGCCAGGCAGATGGAGAGGCAAACACAAGGATTGTGTCGCAATCTTACATAAGACGCCTAATACATAGCCGCTGAATTCAGACGACACGTAACGACTGAACGCTTGGTGCCAGAACGCAAAAGTAGACACACGAACGCAACCACATGTTTGAATCAGCCGGGGAGCGCAGTGAGGTGCTGGACGTGTTGCCGGGGTCACTCGAGCATAGGTCAACCGCAAGCCTGCCAGCCTTCATGTCTGATTTGTCACACAGTTAGTCATAATCTCAGATGCTTAAAAGATTAATAAAAAAGGCATCTGGGGACGTCAGAGAGATCATTTGGTGACGTGGAGCCGCGGGGCTGCAGTCAGTCAGTCAAAGCCTAATAGCAAACTGCTGGGGAGAAGGTTGATTTATAATTATGTTTTCTTAGTCTATGTTCCTAAGTCTGGCCTCAATTAAAGCAAGTTTCCTGTTTGTGAGTGAACAAATTAAGCATTTAAACATAATCGTTTTGTTGTCTCGTTAGTGGTGTTTTTGCTGATTGCGCATACGAGAATAACATTGTACAGTTCACAAGGATGACAGGAAAACAGCCACAAGAGGACAGTGTGTAAAAGAACAAATGACTAATACAAAGTCGAGAACAGGCATCAAAAGTTTCATCCAAATCCACAGAGAGTCCAGATTAGCTTCTCGCATAAACACGAGGCTCTGCTCCAGAGAGGCCTTTTCCTAAACAGTGTGACGTTTCAAAAGCTCAGCTCTGCTAGTCGTCAATGGACGAATCTACTAAAAGGTCTTATGATTATGTGGTGGAAATATGTTTCAACTTCCCCTCAGTCTGTACATTCATCCCAAGCTTCAGTCTGTCACAGGTTAGTAGTCTGGCAATATTGTTGTATTGTTCTTCATGCGGATAAAGAATGTGTCACTCTAGCTAAGGTCAGAGCACATACAAGTATTTCTTCAGGATCTTCTGTGTGATTCTGTTTAGTTTACTTTTTCATTCCTGTTTAAAGAATGGATTGTGGGGTTCCCCAAGGTTTGTTGTTAGGCCCTTGTCCTTTTTATTTTACATTTTCCTTTTTAAGATGTTTTTTTTTTAAATACTTGTTGCTCATGTGATATTAAATTACACCAGCTTGATGGTTTATCCACCTGTCTTTGTGTCTAAAAACACTCCTGAATGGTCTCTCGGTTACAAAAGGAGGAGCATCTTTGAGTCTGTCCGCTTTTCCTAGAACAGCCATGGTTATAGAACAGGAAAATGAGTAAAAACATGTGAGGCTCTTTGCTTTCCTGGTGCAGCCAATTAGCTGGAGCCAGCTAATTGAAAAAAATAAATAGTGCTCACTTTTTACTCACCTAACACTTGATCTGTATTCATTCATCACTAAACGCATGGTCGATGTGGCTTAATTCAAGTGTTTGTTCATATTTTAGATTTCTTTCACTGGCGATTTGCTATGCTGGGCTTCAAACTGACTCCAAATCTGGTTTCTGGAATGTTGTTTTCTTGGTTCCCTTCAGTGCAGACAAGAAAAAGGAGCCTTTTCCCCAAGTAATTACAATAGATTTAAATAAACCCCAGGAACTCAAAATCACCACAAAAACAAAACAGCATGAGATAAAAGCATCATTTACCAAATCATGGGAACATTTCAAGCTAACTTTTATCGTATTTGGGAATTGTAGTGATGACAGCTCCTGGCATCCCCCTGAGAACACACCATGAGAAATGACGCATCTCTGCGAACATTGAGGTAAATCACATCTCACATCGCACTTCAGCCTGTTCCCTCTAAACCTTCCTCTCACCGTCAGCTGGCTTGCGTCATCCCTATTATCTGAAATAGCCCAAGTGCTGAGGTTTTATGCGAAAGACTGGCAATGGCTGTTCTCTGAGGAACAGAGAGCCAAGGCACGCACAGAAACACTCAAAACTTTGAGTAATCTTTATGAGCACCGAGGCCATTAATGCCAAAATAAGCAAATTACGCATCCCGCTACGAGACACACACTGTACGCTACGTTATGCAATCTAGCAAAGACGGGAGGACGCTGTCACTCAAAATGAGTGACTTAAATTTAATAAAGCTCTGTTTTTGCTCCTAATGTATATCATTTGAAACAATATCATCCCTGATTATTCACATCTATTTGTGAGGAAGCCAGTTGCTGTGAAGACTTTCACAGAAGGAAAAAAGAAATGGATTGAGTCTCATTTCTACTTAGCAACGCTGCTATGTTTTTCCACATTTACCTAAAAGTGTTTGACTTTTAACCCCTTGTGTAAAATATTTTGGTTCATTAAGACTCTAACAAGCATAAAAGCTATTACCCTTAACAATTATAACGTCTTCCAATGTGTAACATGGTGACCTCTCATCTATTATGTTTGGTAAGCTCTTGATCTTTCTTAAAAAGAAAAATAACCAATGCCTACTAAAAGCTGGATAGCTAGCTGCATACTAAACTTGATTCCGGATCGCAGACTTGATTGCACTAACTCGCAACACATTTTATCTTAAGGAACTTCACGAGACAAACAGCCTGACTTAATTTCCTTGTAAAAAAAAATGCAATCAAGACCAGATTCTCATGTCAACACAGCATAGCCAGTTTCAAATTTAACACACAGAACCAATTGTAGTACAAAGCTGTCATTCGGCTGATCATTTAATGTCAGTAGTTAAAAACGTACCCGTCTAAACAAGCTCGACTGTTGACTTAACATAAATCTCTTATCATAAACAATTGTGTGGTGACAGTGGAAAGGAGACGTTCCATTTTAGAAGAAATCTCCAGAATCCGACACAGAAACAAAACAGAAGCACTCGGCCACAAGTACTTTCTGTTAGAATGAAAAATAGAGTGTTTATGTCTTAATATCTCCACCAATTGCTTTGTTTAGGAAAACAGAATGATTAAGTCAGGAGCAAATAAATCTTGAATGCATCAATTCAGTGGTGCTTTCTACAAAACCAAACAAAGAGAAAGTTCACGGCAGCAATAGCTCCATCAGTGGTTCTGTTCAGGAAAAAGCAACTTAACTAAAAACAGAATCACAGAGTTAGTACTTTATATGCAAATGGAAAACAAATAGAGGATACTTAACGAAAGCCTTCGTTCCATCAATGGATCTATGGTGGGAAGACACTGACACTGAGCCTGTAGTAGTTTCAATAAAAAGCAAAAACCATTACAAACTGAAATGGAAAGTATTAAAATATTTTTCATGAGAATTTTCAACCTTATAACAGCATGACTGTAGGGGTAGCTAAGGATAAACTAAGCTACTATAATCACAAAAATTATCAAATTGAAGTCTTAAAAGTAGATAGGGTGTCTTCTTCTACCCCCTTCTCACCTGTAATAGTAATAATGACACAGTCGTTAACATCGCCATTATTTTCCAAAAACAAATCATAAAAATCCAGATTCAACCAGCTGCCCTCTCTCCCTTCTCCGTCCCCTTTGGTTTTCTTCAGCGGTATTTTACAACAGGTCGACGGGACCCGTCTTCAGACGCGGTCAGGCTCCGGCAGAAGGACGTGACAATGTCCATATAGACTTCCCAGCACTGGAGGAGGCAGGGTGGCGCAGCGTTCAAAGTGCTCGCTTGTCAGTGTGGAATGTTTGGTGGGTGAGGCGAGTCCATTTGAAGTGTGTGAGAGACCGAGTAAAAATAGCTGCTGCCGTCCATACAGGCGTGTCTGTTTTGACAGCAACGTGGTCTGGGGGTTTTTACGTGCACTGGCAGGACCTGCGGACCTCTCGGCCAGGTGTGCCAGCCTATCTGCCAGAGAGGAGCATGGGAAACAGCTTAGATACAGATGGCACTTCCAGGCGCAGATCTCCTGCTGGGCTTATTTATGAGTTTTGCTCACATCTGGCGATTGTCAGTAAAAACTAATGCGCATTTAGCTCGGAGTGATGTGTTTCTTTACTTTTTACCATTCGTTATCGGTTTGGCCTTTTATAGCTTAATGTCATGCAGTTTTGCACAAATATTTAAACACTTTCATGTGACCATTTTTGCTTAGCACCAACAAATTTCATTGCCGAGTAAAGTTTGGCCTTTCAGGTTTCACGCAGATGGTATAAACTTTAAAGTGATCCAGCCGTCGCATCTTCCTAGAAAAAGAGCAGCGCTGTTAGAAAAACAGCATCCTGGTGTTTAGGTCATGCTAAAGCAAAGAGGTCAACAGTTACGGCGAGCGCCGACTGTTAACGGCTTATTTCAGGTTGAACCTCTTGTTGAAATGAATTGACTTTAGTTCATTCTTCACTAATAACCATACGTATTGTATTTCCACACCGGGTCATCAGTATGAACCTGCTCCGACAAGATCGCAGATAGGAATGCACGAATGATCCGATGAGACAATAAAGAAAAGAAATAAAAAGCTGTAGAAATAATTAGCCGCTTTGCTTAAAAACAAATGGCTCGATTGGCAAATCTGGATTTACTTTGGACGCCAGCCGTTTGAGCGGCGCCAACTTTAGCACTTTGTCACGAGAATCACCAACATGGCTCTAAAAGAACACAAGCAGAAACTTTCCTCACCTGCTTCTTCTTTGTTTATGCTTAAACAGAGCTGCATGTGTGTGCGTGTGTGTGTGCGTGTGCCAGTGTGTGTGTTTCAGGGAAAAAAAGAGTTGAAAAGGTCAATGTATAACATGGCATTTCTGGGAAGACTTGAGCATGGGGTGTAGTAACAGAATGTAAAACACATGAAGTCTCCATATTTGGTAACATTACAGTATGTTGCTATTGATAACCATTCCTTTGTCACTGTGTGTTTAAGGTCATAGTCCAGCTGGGAGGTCAAGTATTTGTATTTGGCTTCAGGAGACAATTGGTTGCACTATTCAGGGGTGTTGGAGTGAAGGAACATAAAAACAAATAAATGCTGTGAACACACACTCTGTTGGATCATGTCACATAAAATCTCACAAATGTCATTGTACAAAAGAAAATATGCCGGTAGAGGAAACCTGAGCTCCTACCATGAAAACATGGACACTCCTTGCTGGAAATGCACCACTTTGTGGAAGAAGACAACAAAGTTTTCTGCAGTTCAAGAGTGAAACTCTAGAGGAAGCGGAAACTCGTGCTCCCGTTAGATCGCAGCACTGTGACAATGATGGAGAGCTTTTAATCCCGGCAGTAGCTCCAGGCTCTGGGGTCTTATTTTCTACCTTTCTGACAATAAACGGGGATTTCACGCATCGGTGTCCTCCTGTTTTCATGCAGGGATGACTTCATCATTAAGTCATAATTGTGGCTGCAAATGTACTCAAAGGGTGAGGCTCTGAAAGCTTTCAGTTAGCAGTCTAATCCCTGTGTGATTTGTGTGACCTCGCTCTAAATGGCAAGTTTTGTTTTGTTTTTTTATGAATGGCAGCATTTCGGCTTATCCTCATTTTGAAGAACCTGTCCAAGCACATCGCCCGCTTGGATCGTTTTTCGGATGCTCTCATACCTCAAACAGAAAGGGACTGTTTCCTTTAAGATCCCTCTGCCCCGGGCACACGTGTTCATACACAGTTCTGCACACATGTTCAAAAGCAGAAACACGAATACCTGCAGAGACTGCGATAAGGCATTAAGAGATTATTTTCTGACTTCAGGTACGACAGTAACATTGTAGTTTTGATCTGTATTTGTCTCACTATACAATTAAACTCTGCATTTAATATGCCAGCATACTGCACATGTCTGGGGGGTTAGAGGTTGCCTCCTTCCTTTTTCAATAACATTTTGAGATCTCCATAGCGACACCGTGCTCGCACATACAGCTTACAGTCGCACATACTTTACAGGTAGCATGTTAAGTGCTGATCTTTACCACCAGGAACTGCCTCAGCACTTTCTGAGAGCCTCATCTTGATGTGAGACGCTGCCAAAGAAACATTAGCATTTACAAGCGAAGCGTGATGAAACATTCCTGGCACATTTCGGCTAGATAGAGAAATGACGAAGAAGTGCAAAGGCCCCATGTTTAAAAGCAACCACTAAAATGCTTTCGTAAAACGAGAATGTATTCAAGCAAACTTAAATCTCTTTTAGCCTACACCCTCGAAGCCAAACCTGGAAAGAAGATCGAGCTAAGCCTGTGCGCCTCCTCTTCCATATGTCTAAAACCTCGCAAAAAACACACTTCCTTTGCTCCGGAGGGTCAATTTATAGACTGTTATGAAAGTGAGTGTTGTCAGAGAAGAGCGCAGAGGTTAAGGTGTTGCACCCCTGGGGTCAGAAGCTGCTGGGAAATGGGATGGGCTGCACAGGAAACATCCTGCCTGTTGTGAATGGGAGAGGTGTTGCTCTCTCCATGGATACAGCAGTAAGCTGATATTAAAGTACTGAACAACTATGTGCCACATTTTGTCTGGAGCCTAATTTGACCTTGGGCATCATGAAAAATCTGTACCATAATCATATCATTCTCAACCCAACCTTTTATTTTGCACATATTCACGGATCTTAATCTTTAACTCAGTCAGTTGGTAAAACTGATACTTTAGATTTTAAAACCGGCATAAATACAACTTCTATACATAAATGATAAAACACAAAATGCTGTAAAACAGATCCCCAAAAAACTAGTGTCTTTACTCCAACCATGACCTCTCTGTCTGTTCTACCTTTTTACATTCAGTGTAACTTGATACTTGAATAACTTTAACTTTCTGTCAGCTCTACTTTCTCTTTAATTGGACCTGCGAGCTCAGAGACAATCTGGATCAAGTTAGCTCCGACTTGTAGAACACTTTCGTCAAATATTTTTATGTTCTCAAAGTGGTCTGTCAACGTGGATGCATCTGGCAACAAAGTCGACAGGCCACATAAATAGCTTGTATTTATATGACCCTTTGGCCATTTGGATTGTGTGTGTTGGATGTGTGTGGGAGGAGGGTGATAGGTGTTATGTGTAAATGTATCACCTGGTGGTGCAAAATTGTTGGAATGGTGAGAAAGCTTGAAAAAAAACAGACACGAGCAGCGTGGTTATATACATTCGCTTATTATTTGCCAGAACTTGGGTCAAAAAATGTTGGTGTCATTGTACAAAATGCATTGGTTTGCTGAAATTTTAACCCATTTCTCAAGATAGAAGTAGAGTGGCTAAGTCAGATTTGAAAGCCACCTTTGCTCACACACATTTAGTAACTCTTCTTTATTTAAAATTAGTTTGACAGTGAAAAAAACTCAAATCCAACTTCTTCACAAGCTGTGGAGAAAGCAGGGGGCTTGAAATACCTGAGAACAAACTGGTAAAGGGCGTGACTTCTAAACACATTAGGTAAATACATTTACACAGTAATTAACCAGAGCGTGTCAAAACATAAGTGTGAAAAATGTCTAGCAATACGCTGTATTAATAAAGAACAAACAGCTAAGGAGCATCAAGAGACGAGTCAGGAGGAGATGAAAGGTGAAGCGAGGGAGAAAGAGAGGCCACACGTTCATCATTCCCTGCCTGTGTGATCACAGGGCCCCGCAGCAAAACCACAGAACAATGGCTCCTGTGTGCGAGCATAAATGTGTGTGCGTGCCATCTCTGATAAAGCGGCCTATTCTCTGACTCCTCTCCGCTTCTCCTTGTCTCCTCTCTCTTCTCATGCCCCCTTGTTGGTGCTCCTTCTTCCTCCTCTTCTGTTCTCTTTGTCTCTGGTCCTCGGAGGCCTCTCTGGAGATGAAAGGGAGGGGAGATAAGGGCAGGTAAAGGAGTGCAGGAAGGGAAAAACTGCAGAGGGGAAAGTGATAAGAAGGGAAACAATAAAGGCTTTGATAGCATGTGAGCTGCTGTGTGCAGGAGTCTGTCGGTATATATGTGGATGTAACTGTGCCTCCATGTCTTATGGAGATTTATAATAGCCGAGACTTTTTTTATGCACAGTTTTGAGATGAAGCAGATTAAGCTACCACTGAATTCAGGAGAAGTGAGCTGGTTTGCAAACGGAAACTTTTTAGCATGTTTTTCTTTCATGTTGCAACCACAAATGGTGAAGTATTTTATTGCGATTTGATTTGACAAACCAACACTTCAACACAAGTAGAGCATTTCTGTGAAGTAAAAGAACAAGATGTAACAGTTTTCTTTATATTTTGCAAATAAAAGTCCGAAAAGTGTGGAGGGCAATCATATTCAGCCTTCCAGAACACTTTATTGAAACACATTCTGCTGTAATTCTTTTGGGGTATGTCTCCCAGCTTTACACATGTAAATAATGAAGTCAGTGCTCACACCTTTTTGCAAAGTAGTTTAGTGATGTCTTATTATTCAGCCTTTTAACTCCAATATTACTGTACAAAATAGAGTGCAATGTCTTGGCTTAAGAAGCCTCTATTAAGAGACTGCCACAAGCCTTTTTGGGGAGACATTTAGCAGATTTATTTATTTATTTTCCTATGTACTAAATACAGTGAGTCTCAGAAAGCTGAACTGAGCATCATGCAGTGAAGGTCTATTTTATCAAGAAAAGAGAAACTTATCTGTGTGGATCTAAAGATGAATAGGGCCAAGCCTGGACGAAAAGTTGCTGGAAGCTATAAAAGACTTACAGCTAGTATAAAGGTTCACCTTTAAGCTGGACAATCCAGGTCTTGATGACCACTAAAGGGTCTTTTGGACCATCGTGGAGTTTGAGATTGGCCAGAGAACATTGTTATGCTGCCAGAAGAACAATTTTTGCCATCTTTAGGCCTCTACTGATTAATTCTCTGAACTTTTTCACCATTTATTTTGACTAAAATATGGTATTATTTTAGTTAAACATTTTTTGAGTAATTTATCGGAAGAACCTGAATAAATTTAAATTATGCCAATATTGAATGGTTTTAGCTTCAATTGAACAAGAAAAGACCTGCAGCCGTAACTGCAGTTAAAGATAGATTTTTAGGGACAGAATAAAAGTACCTGCCACACTTTTCAGATGTTTTATTTTTAACCATATGTCATTTTCTCTCCACTTCGCAGAAAAAAAACCTACTTTGTGTTACCCCTATTCTGCAATTCAACTGCAAATATGACATGAAAAAATGACTAGTGCAAACTAAAATGAGACTTCTTGTTGACCTGTCATTTTCTCTTTCTGCTCTTTTTATTAGCACTCTTCCATTGAAGCCAGTGATTACCTTGCTCAAAAAGAATCCCATTAATACACACACACACACACACACACACACACACACACACACACACACACACACACACACACACACACACACACACACAGTAACTCACCTGTTTCTCCCATTTTAAGCTGAAGAAACCTCTCCTGTCCCTGCTGGGTGTGGTTTTTCAATCTGCCCCTCTTCCCTGGTTTTGTCATTAAAGCCTCACCCATAACCGCCCTCGTTTCAGGCCCCCTTTCAAAAACTAAAAAATAAAAAATTCACCTGCCACCTTCGTGTGTTTGAGGACTTCTGTTTGCTTTGGCCTCAGAAGATGTGAGAAGATGCCGAACTTTCCCAGAAGGCTCTTTAAAATTTTATCTGATTCGAATACGAGTGAGAAGGTGTGATTGAGGGAGACAGCCAGGGATTCACAACGCAGCAGCCACTCGCCAAAAGTTTGGGGAAGAAAAAAATGAAGGAATTTTTCAACTAAACAAATGAATAGGGGGACATAATGTGCAACGTATTCACGTGCACCTCAGCTGGAAAGACAAGAAAACTTAGATGATAAAAGCAAATGAAATAATATTACATAATTTCTCATATATTTTGAAAAATTTTGCTCTACAGTGCCTATGAGTGCTATATAAACTCTCTAGCAACCTAAACAATGACAGCTGTGACCCAGAACCACAGCAGAGACACAGATGAGACTAAATTTACAAAGTTAAGTACAGCAAGGCCTCAGGACTGAACCTTCACCACCGACTGCCCTACTTTCCACAATAGAGATCCTTTTTGCCCCCTGCTGTTTGAGAAGCTACACAACCGTGTTCCTTTGCAGCATGTTGCAGTTCCGGCTTTGGCCTGCAGGAGGCAGATGACACTCATAGATGCGGTGTGAAGTCGGTGCGTTGTTTATGAAGGCTTCCCAGCAGGTGGCGCTGCAGAACCAGGTGTGACATTCTTGCTTTTTGTCTTTCATAATTTAAAGACTGAAACATCAGTTCACTCAGTTGATCTCTAGAACTTAAAGATCATAAAATGTCATTTCTTTCATCAACACAGCAAAATGATTGCAGCTAAGGCATTAAAAGTTACATATGTGGTAGATATATAATAATCGTTTAACTTTAACTTATCTTTTACCACAGCAGAGCATTTATTACAATGGAAGCAAAAAATATGAGAATTTTTTTGAAAAAGTTATAAGAACTTCCTTTTGCAGACATGTGAAAGAAGGTGTTTCGGTCAGATGACACCAAAATGTAACGCTTTGCTTGCATGGAACACACTGTGCCATTGAAAACAAGCACTGCACATCTCTCTGAGCTCACGATTACCACTGGGGACCACTGGTGGCAGCATTATGCAGGTAAGCCTGTTGGAGGTGATTGGAAGATGGTGATGGAGCTAAATACAAGGCAATTTGAGAAGAGCAGAGGTCTGAAACTCCATTCCCAGAGAACCAAGCCTTTGCAACGGAAATCAAACAACTACATCCTTGGTATAACTTAGAAATTGGTTGCATAACTTGTGACCGCAAAGGGCCAGATTAAAGATGGATGAGTAAATCAAGACTCTTTCTTTTTCTTCCCCACTACATACCTTAGCATTAGTGCTGATGAAGCCCCATCCATCAATCCATCTGCAGATTCTTCCTACCATCAGTCATGACTCGATACTTTGATACTTGAACTCCTCCGCCTGAGGCAGAGACTGACCTCTGACCTGTAGGGATCAATCTTTCTCTCTCTGGTTCTAAACAGGTACATCCAAGATAAACAGTCAGCTTCAATGCAAGAGAAGAGGTGCTTCAATTCCTCAAAATCAAAATGAAAGTTTTCTTCACTTTTTGGACTAAAATTGCTCCATTTCTGACCCCCTTTTTCTTTTCTTTTTTTTTACCATTCAACGAGGTGCAACAAAGGAGAAAAAGCCTTTTCTGCTTTCTTCCTTTCTTTCTGTTCCCTGTCAATCCCGTCCTATCTACCATTCCTGGTCATTGTCAGCCTGGCTAACTCAGACTTCCTGTGTCAAGCTCCTCTGTTCCTTTCATATCTTCTCAGACGTCTCCATTTGCTCCGAACTTGACCGTGCATTCGTTCTGCTTCTGCAAGTCGACGCTCTGTTTAATCTCTCATTTTAACAACCACAGAAAGCGACACCTCAAAAGAATGATTTACAGCCAAACTCAAAATATGAACTGTATTTTATTTATCTTGAAGTGGTAAATGTGATTGGTGACTCGAAGGCTGAAAAATAAATCAGCCACTTACACTGAAAAACCTTCATGTCCTGCCATGACCTGTTGTTTGGGCTGCATAAGCAATTCTTGGCAGCAGTTCACATTTCTGTCCCAGTGCCTCATGTTGTTCCTGACAGACATAAATTTACTTGTGAAAAACAAAATAAAACTTTTTCGCTCACCCTTGCATAAAAGAGAGGGAGCAAGCAAGACAGGAACTTAGTTTTAGAAACAAAAATCCTTGAAGTCCCAAATAAATTGGTTTATTGAGTGTTCCTTTTGTTGTGTTGCTTCTCAGAAGGACCAAATCAAAACAATAAAGAATAAACAGACAATTTTGGGGCTGATCTCTGTAGATTCAGATTGTTTTTTCAATGAGAAAAAGCTCACCAGGCTTTTTGTGAGGATGCTCAGCATAACCGTCATGATTATAAGCACCAGCTTCATTTTGTTTTAGTGGGATTTTATGTGGTCAGCCAACACAAAGTATCACAAAATTTTAAGGTGAATACTGAAATACGAGTATTTTTGCTAAATGCACAAAATGAATGGATTAAAGTTATACCGTTGATGTTGGCTGTCTTGAAAAAGAAAAACAATTTTATTCTGCATTTACCCTTCACTGCATTCACTGCAGTTATTGGGGCCTGTCCATAGCAATGCATAGGGAGAGCAGTGACTGCTTGCGAAGCAAGGCAGTGACTGCCTCCATGCATTGCATGGCAGGCACCTATTGTTCTACACCCAATAGAATGTCTCTTTATTATTATTATTGGGACCTGCCCATAGCATTACATAGGGAAGAGCAGTGAAAAAGTTAGTGGGCAACCTGGCGGGAGTGTAGAAGAGAACGATAAAGCTCCCTTAATGGACGTTAGAGGCAAAAATATATTATGAGGTACGGATGGACGGACGGTTCTAATCATGAAATAATAATGATTAGAACTTCAACTTTCTTTTGTTTTTCCATAACATTCATTTTCTGTTTTAATCGAATCAACTTTATTAACTCATTGATTAATCACTTGCATCCTTACGTGTACTGAACATTGTGTTTCTTTCGACAGTACACTCTTTAAATGGGATGCATAGGTTTTCTCTGGGTGCTCCGGTTTTTCCTACCTTTCAGGGAAAAAAGTGACTAGGCTAATTTATGTCTTTTAAATTTACCTTTGTCTCGCTCACTAACTGTTGGAGACACTCTTTCAATGGACGCACTCTAAACCAGGGGTCACCAACTCCAGTCCTCGAGGGCTACCATCCTGTAACTTTTAGATGCGTCTCTGCTCAATCACACCTGGATCAAATAAACTGCTCGTTTCCAGCCTATTGCAGAGAGGAATGAATGCTGGTGAGGGAATTCAGACATTGTGGAGCAGAGGTGAATCTAAAAGTTGCGGGATGGTAGCCCTTGAGGACTGGAGTTGGTGACCCCTGCTCTAAACTAAATGCATAGGTTTTCTCCGGGTGCTCCGGTTGTTCCTACCTTTCAGGGAAAAAAGTGATTAGGCGGTAACATTTTATTTGACGGGGTGTGAATAAGACTATCATAACACCCACATAAACATGAGGACGTCTTCACGACACTTTAACTGTTGTCATAAAGTGTCATTCAGTAAATCATGAAACTTTTAATACAAAGTTGATATTATTAAAATGTCTTCAAATGACAACTTGACATTAACCTAGAAATCATGATCTGACATAAATTTGTTATAAAAGTATTACCGATTAAACTTTAAAAATTATGTAGCTTTATGTGGTAATATTTTATTGCTCTGTCATTTTGATTAGTATTAAATTTCTTAATTTAATTGATCCTAAAGTTTTACAGAAAGATGTCAACAAAGTATGGAATCCCATTTCCACCACTCTGTAAAAAATAAAATAAATTATCTCATTATAATTAGATAGTATGTCATATTTTTTTGCAAACGTCACTTTTATTTACTCTTTTCACTGATGAGTGTTTGCAAACTTATGTCTGACTCTGTAAATTACCTGAAGCATCCAACATGCAAATCCTTCCAATATTCTTCCAACGAAAATATAGTTTTGAGGCAACTTTGACACTAACAGAGTTGACATTCAGCATTCAACACGGTATTGGACTCTTCTAGATCCTAATCATAGCAGCCTAAAGCAAGCGTCATACTGTAAATCTTTGCTTTTCTATGCCAGGGATGATCCAAGGAGTCAAACAGACTCTTCTTTGTTTGTTGTGTAGATGATCGAGGTGTTCCTATACCAAGCACACCAGTCAGGCCTTCAGCAGTTCATCAACATGACGCAGCGGCGCAGCGATCCACATAAGGAGGTCAACAGCGTGACATCAGCCTCTGAGTGCCTATTATCTGTTGATGGTGACAGCAGCGTCTCTCCCTTCCCAAGTTACCACTGACATAAGGGGAATCCCCATCATGCCGAATGCTGGACGAGCTACAAGCTGACATCAGGTTGAGAGAGGGAACAGAGAAGAAGAGAGACTCCCTTTGTGGTTGTTCAGTGCGGCTGGTTTAGCTTAATGCTACAGTAGGGAAGGAGAGATTGCAAATGACTAACAATAGTTTAGAAATAGGTTGGTAACTGGGCAGGGACATATTCAAAGATCTCAATGATCAATAAGGGAATTCTTGGGAATTTATTGTTCATACTTTGAGCTGACTGAAACAACTGGGGATTTGTCTACGGTTTGAACCCATGACCTCTGACTAGATGAGCCTTCCCCACAGTCATCAGAACCCCTGTCACAAATGTGTGGAAAGCCTTAAATTAATTTAAATTGTAGATTATGAAAACATTAGAAAACCCAATCTTTAATTTGCAAACATTTGTGGTCGAATCAAATTTCACTCAAAAAAGTTCCCAGTGCCACACTCCTGTGCAGCCCTGTTGTAACAACTTTGTAATAATCCCAATTGTCTGTAGAGCAGTATTTAATCTTAACCTTTGACATGTTATGAGGTTGGAGCATGCAAAGGCTTTTGACACGTTCTTGTGGTGCAGAATCCAAATGCAGGCAGGAAACGGGCAGAATCATGGCGTAATTCAGCATTTATTGAAAGAAAGAAGATTTAGTAAACTTGATAACCAATCGACTGATTTCTGGGTTAGTATTCTCGTATTTCCTGTTTCAGTGCAGCACCAGCCTTCTGTTTATTACCCACCTGCAGCTGGTTCTTGAAACTTCAGTGTTTATGCACCCTTATACACATGTTTTCTTGGCCTTTTGTGTTAAAACGTTTGTTAAGGTGTTGTGATTCACTTATTTTCAAATTAAAAGCCATACTTCGATCCTGGTTTCTAGGACCTTTACAAGAGAACAATTCTTCCCAGTTAGCATGAGGCTTTTCTCCACATATTGGGCTACTGCATCATGGGATATCGAGTGTTGCGAAAAAGTTCATTTAAGTCTCATTTGATCAACAAATGTCGTGCCACGTGAAGCATTTCCAAACTCTACATGTTTTATTTGATGACGGTAGGGGCAGAAAGCACTTTTCTCGGAAGGCTTCACAAACAACTGGTTGGAAAGAAGATTTAATAGTAGCTTTGTAGACTTGGCTAAAGAAAATGTGCCTCTGTGTCACTTTATATTTATACCCCATGGAAAGATAGTCATGCATTCCTAATTAAAGGTTTTCTAGACACTCTGATTTAAGGCTTCAATAAAACATACATTTAACTTTACATGCTTTTACCAGGGGGGTGTCAAAAAGTGCAATGTTTTCTTCTTCTGCTTCTGGAAATAACATCAAAATATGCTTTAAAGTCCACCAACGACACAGATTTGACAACATCTCTGCATGCTATAAGTATAGTGGTGAACCACATCTTCTCTTGAAGAGTTTCTGGAACATCCTGGCATGTGTGCGACACATGCGGCCATGCCAACAACTACACTTTCTCATACATGAGGCATGGCCCTCAGACATAAACATCCCCTCTCATGCATACACACATCAACACATAGGCGGAAGAGGGCAATAGTGTGAGGACTGGGTTGACTTGGCATCGGGAGCAGCAGCTGTGCAAACAGGCTCCAAGTGATGTCAGAGCAGCAAGGGACTGTGGGTAGCAGGGCCACTTTGAAGTGTTTGTGCTTTTATTGCATCTCTGGGAGAAAGCATCATACGCGAAGTCCAGTGTGTGCGAGTCAGACGCAGTCCCACTAAATGCAAACATTTCTCACAGGTTTCTTGGGAGAAATGTATGTAAGGCAAGGCAAGATGAGATGTTTTCAGGTAAATTCCACAGATTGGGATCTTGCAGGCAGCTCTCACGTACTGCAGGTGCAATGTTACAACCAACCCTTTCTTCTTTTTCACACTCTGTCATCTCTCCTCTCCAACCCTCCTTGTGCAGAGTGGAGGCTAGCAGGGGCACAATGCCAGATGTGCCAAGTCATCCCAGCAGACGAGCTCAGGATGAAAGCTCATGAGGTCCAGGAAAGGAAATCTTTTGGGCATGTGAACATGTGTTCACTGCGGTAAGACAGGTGGGAGACTTGAAGGAAGGAATCCAAACCCAGCGCTTACGTGTTCTCATGCTACTTATTTTACTTCAGGTGTGCAGCTTTCAGCGTATCTCAGACGGCATTTACAGGAATCCGTCTGTTTCGAGGGTAAACATTCCCTCTTAGACATGTGGTGCACTCATTGGATTTTCTGCACCACTGGCCGATATTAAGAAATCTTGGATTATTCCACACTGAGAGGTTTATTCTGACTCATCTGGAAGCTGGTTGTTTACCCAAACTGGATCTTGTAAGATGTCACGTTTGGCCCAGTCAAAACCTAGACATCTGACCCAGAGCCCAGAGAGGGGTCCTTTCAGATTTACATTTAGGTTTTGTGGAATCTTTCACATTTTATTGCATTACAACGACAAACATCAGCATATTCTATAGGAATTTAACCCTTTCATGCATGAATGATGATCCTTTGAGTCAGGATTTTTTTTTTTCATTTTGGGGGGGAGGCAGGGATTTCCTTAAGGCATAAAAAAATTGGTAGGAAAAAGAAATTTTGTAAAAAAAAAAAAAATTTTTAGGTGATCAATTGTAATTTTCTCCAAATAGAAAGTTGTTACTTGACAAATACATCAGTAGTATTGTTCTTTAGGGGTTATCTGATGTCACAATATGTTTTTTTTACCTGCAAGAGTCGTCTACAGTAGAAGGAGGGACCGGGTCGGTTGTCATGCTTTTTTTGTCTGTCGGCCATATTGGATTTAACAAAAATAAATTTTTGCATCTGCAGCTGATGGCCAGTAGTTGATAGTGTATTTTATGATGCACTAGTGTCTACTTCAGTGGTTTGTGTGGATTTATAACATGAAAATTCACAAGAAGCACAAGAAAATGGCTTTTAGATTGCTGTCCACTGTAGTGACCACTATGCATGAAAGGGTTAATGCCAATTTATGTCTTTTATGGTATATTTCTACCAATTTTGCACATCTACAGTCTAAGATTTGTATCAATTTTTATGTTTGATTGGATGAATCACTTCTGGTCTTCAGTTTTTATGCTTTAGTTTGGAACTTTTCCCTTCTGTATGGTATTCTCAAGGTTGTTGTAGAAAGTGAAGCTCTGCCCAGGTATAAAAAAAATTGCTTCTAACTAGTTTTTTTTCTAGGTTTGCCCTGATGCTGCCCCCACCATGCTTCATGATGGTATTGGTGTGGAAAAACACCAACTATTTGGATCTAAATGTGGCAGAAAGAAAGATATTTTTTGGAAAGCTAAGTTCAATCGCGTCTCTGAAAAGCATCTGCGGTTCTTTTAATGCGTTAAACTGACAAATGTATATATTGAAATAATTTTTCTACACTTTGGTCACATGTTACGTTGCATAAAATCCACCACATCAAAGTTTGAGGCTGTAACATCATTAGAGGAATGTTTAGATGAAACGACATACATTTGAACCCACAAACCCGCAGGTTTGCACAATGTCATGAAAACTGATAGGACCAGTCGGATATTAAGTAGAATCAGTCTGACAGGACAAGATGGTGGAAAGGCGCTTTTTAAACCTAACAGGTTGAAAATAAGAGTCTGCCAAAGGAAGTCAAAGATGAAATATATTAAAACATGTCAATGCAGACCACAGGCGCAGTGGCTGATTCTGGAAATGGGCAGCATTCTTCCTGTAGACCACACACAGATCCTATTGATGTTTAACAGTGAAGTTTCTGCCTTTTCTAACTCGCTCTGCTGACGCATCTTATTTGATAGAACATAATAGTTATCTGTTCCACTGCTTATCTGTCCTCTTGTCCTTCCTACCCAAATTCTTCCAATTGTCTTTCAGGACATCTTCCCTGCTCATCCTCCCTCCTTTTCACTCTTGCTTTCACAGCCACCTTTTCGGCTTTCCATCTCGTTTCTTCCTCATCTTCTATAAGTCTTTCACTCGTGAAGCCTTGTGTGTGCGTCAGCAATACAGTGTGCTTTTCATGCACTGCAATGTAGTAATGTTCCCGGCATAAAAAAAGAGTATAAAAAAAAAAGAAAGTAAAACAAATTGCTTCTGCTGTGATTGAGTCTGCGGTCATCTCAAACTGTAGCTAGAAACATGTCACCTTAAGAAAACTGATCAGTTGACAGGTGGCAACGAATAAGTTAAAGTTATTTTGGCAGGATCTTTGGAATACGAATATGAAGAAGAGGCACTGTGGATACAGATTTATTCAAAAACACAAGATTACACTTGCTTTTTAATAAACAGCCAGAGTAGCATAGCCTTGACATGTTGCATGTAGCAGCAAAGCCCATCAGGATAGAGTCTTGTTTTCTTATACATATTTGAAGCTTAAAATAAAATACAAAAGATCTTTTTGTCAGTTGTGTCTTCTTAAAAACCAGGTGTCTGGCCTGACTTCTTAAAACAGTAGGGTCGTACCAGGACCGATTAAAAAAAAAAAAAAAAAAAAAAAATAGAGAATCAGAAATCACAGTTCATTGAGGATAAGTGCTGCTTTGTCCTCCACATTGTGCAGACAAAAATAATTACAGCTCTTATCTCTGCTGGTACATAAAGTTCTCTGCCGGTTGTTCTTGATAAGGGAGTACCCCGTGTGTATTTGTCTGCAAGATTCATGCACCAGTTGACTTACCGGTGTGCCGTTCAAGTCGCTCTTTCTAGTCTGAAGACACTTCTCAGACAGTCAGGGTCTCAGAAACTATAGAAAGTCTGCTTTATATTCTTTGTAAATACAAATATTTATTTACAAAGGCTTTATAAATGGAAAAGATAATCGTTGAAGATCTGGCAGAAGACACAATAACATCCCTGTTGAGAAATAATAGAGCTTATCTATGATCGCACGTTTGCTATTTGTCTCGCTGGTGTCTTGGAGAGTAAAACAAAGAGTGATTGCAATCTAACCACGACATTTCTTATGGCCTTTATTGTCTGTCTAGGGTATTGACTCCTAATATAATCCCTTATTGCTTGGTCCTTTAATAACCTTCAGGATGATGTATAGAGGGGAGATAAATCATGACTTGTGTTTCTGTTTTGAGTTGTGGTTACCACAAATGGCTTGACAGTCATGCCTAATCAGTTCGCCTGTGTCTTGTCTTGCTGCCCCGGCTCTCAACATTTGACGTTTCTGCTGCGTAAGTAAGATTTCAAAGACGAAGTGCTTGATGTGGTCAGAGTTGTTTCTTGGTCAGGCTTCTGCAGGGAGTCGTTTATCAGATGCATATGGGGAAAAAAAAAAAAAGAGCCACAGTTGGAGTTCTACATCCGTATTTTTTTGGCTCGTCTTGACTGCTGAAGATTGGTTTGGGAAGCGCGAGGGCAGCTGCGGTTTCAGTTGAAGCGCTGCCGCTGTGGCTCGCCAAGAAGTGAGCTTTTAAGCTTTTAAAGTGTTTCATTTTAGTGTTTTGGAAACAGGAAGGGAAATTTTACTTGATTGCTATCTGGACTTAGTTGTTGGACTCGATCAGTAGCTGTTTTTACCCAAGAAGGTAGCTTTCTGCATCGATTCTCTCGTGCTCTGGGATCGTTAACAGCGCCAGTAAGAGGTTTATATGCACTCATTATAGGCATGAATGTAATAATTTTTGGCTTTTAACACGTTTGAATGTTTTTTTCTCAGGGTGGACTCTTTATGTAACAAACAACTTCATTGAAACTTTGAATTTATGGTGGATTTCCTCTAATCCACACAGGGTCAAAATTACACTTACAAGTTCAAGTACATACAACTCAATAAGCTGGAAAGAAACCTCCTGCTTTTTTGTAGCCGCACGAGAACCTGGAGTAAATCTAGCTGGATTCGAAGGCTCTTATTGGTGGAATTGTTAGATTTCATTGAATCTGACTGGTTGCCTGACAAAAAGCCACTTTGTTAGCACAGGGTTGGGATTGTTGCTTCAACTGTCTAGCAGTTGTTTTAAGTAATCAGTTTTACATCTGCTTTGTGCAATGACTAGTACATTGACAACGAAATAGACCCACAGCATGACACCACCACCACCATGCTCAGCAGTTTGTGTTCTTAGGTTCTACAGCCTCGTTAGTTAGCTGCTACGTTCAGTCAGTCTTGAAGGTTTAGTTGTTTCTAAATAACTTTACTAATTGTATTGTCTCTTAGAAATGGGAGTTTGTGTTAGATTGTGGTTATTTCTACACACTCGGGTGTTTAGTGGTGCAGTGATCTCAGACCTGACGTTGAGCTTCTGGAATTGTTTTCTGAGTCTTAGACCTATTAAAATTTTGGGTGGATCAAACAAAATCTGAATCAGGAAAACTGAATATGGCTAGAAAATTTATCAAAATAAGTGTCAGGACTTTGCCACTGGCTATAGAAATGGTTTGTATTTGCGAAGTGACAGTAAATATCTGTACATGTTTACAGCATGATGCATTTATGAACAGAATATGTAAAAGATCTGAGCTATTTCATATTTTTCAAAAGGCGATATAAATGCAGTTCCTTCTGCAAACTTGCTTGAAAAAAAAAGTTTTCCTATTCACACATGTCTGCCAGACCATCATGAGATTCATGGGTCAGACCTGGGTGAATGTTTGTTTTGATGTTCAGCTTTCTGGGAATTCTGTCCTACGTTTTTGTTTTTTTTTCTCTCTCTCTCTCTCAACTAATTGCCGTGTTTACTTTTCCAGGCTGGCTTCGACTGCTTTGTGACTTATTGCTGAAATGACTTGCATCTTAGACAGGACAAGAGGGGGATTACAAGGTACTTTTTGCCACCAAAACAAGCAAGCCGAAATTCCTGGAAAATTCACCCCCCTCCCCCTCTTTGTGAAAACGTCTTAAATCATTAACGAACTGAAGGAACGGACTGGTCTTAACCCAATGAACGCATCCTGATGTTCCAGTACACAGCTAAAAGGATAACATTTAAGGCTTCTGTTTTTGCTGAGATCCTGCAGGGTAGTGACAGGAGGAAGACTAATGGGTTGTTGTGTAAAAAAAAACACCTTTGAGCTGGATTATGTCATCAGGAAATATATGGAAAGTATGCCTGGTGGTGGCTACAACTGGAAAGTCTGGGAGGCACTGTGTAAATGTGTTTGTGTCAGCTTTTTTTCCCTTCTATATAAAGTCAAAGATAAAAAAAATGTTCCCTTCAGGTTCTGGCTGTAGGTTGTTTGTCTTACAGAAGTCAAACACAGCAGAAACATAAAGATGTCTGTGTGTTTTCTCAGCTCTCCTCTTGTCCTTTTGTTCTCTGGAAAAAAAACAAAACATATTTTCCAGGGTTCTTGAAAGTACACCAAAGGGTATTGGTTTTGGAAGCATCCCCTAACAAACGTCAGTCAACAATTTAGAAAGAGTATTTTTCTGCTCTTAAGGTCACAACCCACGTCCGATGCTGTAGAAATCTTTCTTTGTTATTGATACTTATTAGAAGTCGAGGTTGAGTTTCTGTTTGACTATTCCTGGCAAGAAATGAAACGCTTAAATGTTTCCTACAGGGCCGTCTTCAAGCAAAGTATGCTCTGAAGTGGACTTCTTTCAGGAAATAGCTACGGCCTCACCCTGCCTTGTCTGCTCACATTCGTTCAGAGATGAAAATACAGCAATAATAATGGAAATAAAGCTAGAAACGATTAAAGTTTAGCTTTAAATGATTACCTGACTGACTGAAACACAAACCATAGATGAAAAACCAAGACAGCAGTAACACAAATGCAGCATTTGAAGTACAAAACAAGAATCTGTTTTGTTGCGAATTCTGGCATGATTTCCTCAGTCAAACTTATCACAGTTAACCAATTAATTACAGTAAAATGTCCGTATTAGTGGTATTTTCCATGAGCTGACATCAACATGGAGTTTATATTTATCCTTCCACTTCCTCTGATGCATTTTAACAAAAGAATGCCAAAAAGATTAACAAGACTGAGACTTAGAGAAGCCAGCTGTTGTGTGGACGGACCGGTGGAAAATATTCCCCCCCGCCCCCCTAAATCTCTGACATGTCAATTAGGGAAAAGGGCACACAGTACTTAGGTTATCCCCTGGGTTTAATTCACATGGAAAAAGCAGTGCAATCTCTTACTACAGCAGCAACGGTCCAAATTACCATAAATCATTACACAACATAAATCATGTTTTAGCTAAAATTGTTGTGTTTGTTCACAAATTTACCTGTAATGGAGCCATATCACCCTTAAGAAAACACAGATAACCCCTGGATTACCATAGCCTGGCATTCCAGTTGGTCTATTTAACTTGGCAGACCAAATAATTACAAAACCACATGTGACAGGGAGCTCAGCAAGAGGCGGCATGTGCATGTTCTTTGAGGTGGGAAACGAGAAATGGGCTCTGGAGACAAACACGTTCCCCCGCTTTAACCCTCGGCTCCGTATTTTGTCTACAAAGTGGCATATGTTTTGGTCGGCCCGCAAGCAAGTAAATATGCCAGCTCCAATATTCACCATGTTTCACCAGACCTGCTTTACACAGCGCTTTGGGATGCGAAGGAAGCAGCAGGAATTAGCCCTCGTGTGTATTGAGCTCGGCTGAATGTTAAATCGTGCCTTTAATAGACTTTAAAGTCCAGTTTCCTCTGTGTGTTTGCAGCTTTTTTCGGCCCTGCTCTGCTGCGACAACGGCCTCGGCGTCGATGTGCTGCATCGTCACATTCCACAGACTCCAAACGCTACAGAGTGGGTTAGTAGGACAATGCTTTGTGAGTGTTTGTCTGGGTTTGTTTTGATCCGGAGCTTCACTGGTGACCTGGTATCCAGCAGGACCTGAGGAATGGATGACTGCACAGTTGGCAGGGCCTTTAATAGGGATCTGCTCATGGTTTGCTGCATGACAGGAAGCAGCAAAAACAGGCTAACTTGATTTAATGTGGCACTATAAAATGCCTGGATTTTACAAAAAACTTTAATAATTTATTTCAGAATGTTTTTAACATTTGATGCGACTTCCTGGAGAATTTAACTGAAACAACAACAACAACTCTGTTAGGACACAAAAAGTGAAAAGGCAATGACCTGGATGCATAAGAGAGCAAACTCTCCAACAAATACGCTTTGAGTTAATTTCAGAATCCAGCTCTTTTTGGTTGAAGCTTTTCAGGATCCCACATCTTTTATGGCAAAATTTGGAGAGCTTTTGCTCATGTGACCTCACTATTTCTCTGTCAGTCCTATGCTCTGGAAAAGCAATTCCAAAATCTTTATATTGTTGATATCTCTGCTTGGACATATAAATATTTATATTTACAAATATTTCTTCATCATTTTAAGCACAAATCCTCGTATAAAACATGCTCACACCTTCCCACACACAGCACATACATGTTAAATATTCCCAGTTTGCTAAGCAACCTAAAAACAAGGTGTTGTTTTTTAAATAAAAGTTAAAAAAAACTTTAACTTTTATTAAAGTTAAAGTTTAACTTTAAGTTAAAGTTTAACTTTAAGTGAGATTGCATTTTTCTTTAGTCCTCAGTTTTGCTTTGCATGACTTGAATTGATTTTTACTGATAAGTTTGATTTAAATATTCATTTGTCTAAAATTGAGGCTTTCGTGCGATGCTCTAATTATTCTCCATGACTCTTATGTCTTGAGTAAGGCTCCTTGGTATTTGATTATCAAGCAGTGAGTCAGAGGATAAACCCACACCAACGACAGGCTGGGTTTTGAGGCCTTTTGGCTCTGGACGCACATATTATTTCACAGCTTAAATTTCCGCAAGACACACGCAATAAGATGTAATTCAAAAATAGAACAGCTGATGAAATAAGGGTTGAGAAAAACATTGTTTTCTGCCTGTGTAAAAACGTAGCTTCTTTTATAATCCAAGTAAATCCGAAATGTGTGGTTGTGATGTGACAGAAATCAAAAACATCCATGTGCGAGGAACTGTGAATCCACGTTTCTTTTTTGGAAATCAGCAGCAGCAGTAATTTAACAGAAACTTTCATTAAATGGGGAGTAACATCCTGTCTTTTGGGAAACGATCATCCTGCTTTTACAGGGCTCTTCATGCAGCTGTTGACTGGAAAAAGAAAGCTGACATTTGAAAGAACATGACTCACCAATGCAACACATGCAAAATACAGTGACAAAAGGAATAAAAAGTGGGACATTCAGAGTTTCAAAATAACTAAATAAATAGGCACCTTTGTGCAAATCACAGTATAATCCCATCCCTTCTAAATCTAGGAGCTTATTGGCTGTGAATCAGTTGGAGGCAGGTTTCCAGATTTACATAAAATGCTTTACCTGAACAGGCAAGACACCCTAGTAAGTAAAGACACATTTCATTACCAAAATGATTTGCTGCATTCTGTAGTTTGAGGAATCATGGCTCTCTGTCTGGCAATCCATTGGATGAGTTTAGGCTCTTGCTTTGTTTCAGACGTAGTTTAAAACTCCTCCCATAAGCATTTTGCACAGTTTAGTGTTTCCGACTCTGTGGCACAAAGCAAATCAATAAAGATACAGATTAGTGCTTAGGGTGAATTGGAGCAGAGACTGCAAGGCGAGTTTTCTCATCCAGCGTCAGTGCCTGACTTCACAAAGGATCTCCTGGAGGAATAATTTTAAAAAATCCTGTAAACCAAATACTAAACCTTCTGAAAACTTTTGCTGAAGAGTTGTATCTGATACAGCTTGAAAGGGTGGCCTGGCCTCACATTGATTACAAATGTTTAAAGGGGAAAAATGGCTATAAAATATATGTACAACATGCAAACCAAGCAGGCTTATCCACTTGATGTGAACCACTGACCTCAATGAAAAGCCTTTGTTGCTATGCATTGATCTTGGAAGGGTTATGAGGCCAAACCCAAACAATCTGAAGTCAATCAAGATTTTTCATCTTGCCACCATTGGAATGACTTGTTAAATGTTCAAAACTGAAGAAGTATGGAGTGGATTATCTCACCTACCCCTGGGGTTAGGGGTCATTCTCTGACTGAAATGGAAAACATGAACTACCTTGGTAACTTGATCGTGACTGATGGTAGGATGGAGCAGGAGATGGATGGACAGATATTTCTGGTGCTGCTCTGGTATGTTGTGGTGAAGAAAGCTGAGCAAAAAAGTAAATCTCTCAACATATGAGGGGGTGTAAATTCACAGTTGCATACAAAAATTTGGATTATTATCAGAAACCTTTTTCAAAAACCCCAATCAGGAAGATTTTATTTTTCTTTCTGTTTCTTCTTAATCAAACAGCAGAGAAATGACGATCTCCGTGGTCAGTAAATGGCATGACTCATCTTTGCTTACATTTTTTTTAGAAGCCGTGTCAAATATTGTTATACAATCCTGCATCAGCTATTGTTCCAGTCGTGGGGAGCTAATGCTTAGCTAAACAGAGCGGTACAAACAGTAGACCGCTGACTGGCTGAAGACTGTTCTCACAGGAAAGTAACAACAACATTGTCATGGGATAGCTGAAGCTGCCAGCAGACGAACAGGCTGTATTGTTCTATGAAAACAGAAGTTATAACTAACTATGAATTTGAGAGTGATCAATAAATGAGCTATGAATCTGTGCTCTTAGATGTGAACCCTGACGTAAAGAGAAAGATCTGTGTTTTGCCAAGGAAGCTTCCCAAGCTGCCACAATTACAAACGACTTATCACGCCAACATTAAGACTTCCTTTACCTTAAAACCTTAACATTTGTTGAGTTGTGCAAAAGTATCTAGGATGAACACCTGGAAAGAGGCTTTTCGTTTGTGGTTTGTGGGATTATTTTACTGCTTCTTCTTAACAAACGGTTGTTATTTCATCCAGGAAAGAGTTTCTTCTAAGCCCGTTAGGGAATTTCCAGAGACATTGAACTTGACTGAACCACTTCAACTGGAGAAAACCTTATAAATGGTCAGGCAGAAAATGTTTTTCCTTGACATGGCTCTCGGAAATGACAAATATCATCTAGTGGTTGCTATGGAGACTTGGTGAGTCTGGTAAATTCAGAGTATGCACAAGGGATGGCATGGATTATCCACACTGAAATAACTTTTAGAGATCAAAGTTAGCCAGAAGTTTTAGAGTTGAATCCAAACAGAGATGCTGTGAATCCAAGCTTGATGTTCTCTGATCAGATATGTCTCCCAGAAAGGTTTGGCCTTCACTACTTGCACAGTTTGCCCTCTAATGTTAGCCAGTGGGGGCAGTTTGCTCATTGTGTCTTGTGGTAAACAGATAAACTAAAGCATGTCTGTTTATTCAAGTAATCATTCTATAAACTTTCTGGCGTAGCAGAATTTAATGAAGACATTTGATTGGCCTGTAGATTTCTCTTTCTGAACCCTTAATTATTCTTTCTTTACGATATAATTCAATGAACCAAACCACAAAACAAACAATCCAGACAGCTAATGAGAGGGAAATGAACAAATGTGGCTCAGAGATACTGGATGTATTCCCTATCCACTTTATTGCATCAAATTGTAGTAAAATACATTCATGTCTGTAGTTACAATAAAACTTGAACAACTTTTAGTGTGAATAACTTAGTGAGATTCATCCTGCTGCCTTCCATTTCTGTCTTTGGTCTTCTTCTTTATCTGTACCTAACATTTTATCCAGTGGAGAATTGCTTCTTTAAATTTATTTTCACCATCTCAGGATCTTATTGCCTTGTGCAAAGAGGGTAATAGGCAGCTAGACTTTTGAAAAATTGGAGATATTACTCAATATGATTTATTCCCACTGCTGACCAGTTAACAAAACAAGATTTTTAAATAAAACTTTGACTTTACTGCTTAATTATATTAAACAGTTTCTCGTGCCAGGTTAGTTTGCTGAACTCTGCTTTAGAATTACTCTCCTGCTCCTCTTTTACTGGTCTGTTCTGGTCACCAGTAGGTCGGCCAAAATGCACGAGGAGAAAGACATTAAAACCTCCATCCAAGAACAGCTGGAGAACTGCAGACAAAGCCTGAAAAAGCAGCGCATAAATGGAAAGACACACCTTGCAGCTGATATTTTAACAAGTACTTAATCTCCAATTTAGTTTTCTTTAAATCAAGAGGAGGGGTGATGATGAAGTGAGATAGTTGTGCTTAGTTCCAGTACAAATCATGTCAAAACCGTTTTAGTTTTCCTTTCTATGATCCACATAATTTTGGTATCACCACTTGTTTTCACGGGTTTGTTTTTCCAGATGGAAACTTTCTGGTGAAGCAGAAACATAATGAATCTGAGCTTTTTTGAATCCTTGTCTCTCCAGAGTGGTCCTCTCTGCCCTCTTTCCCTCCTGGTTTAGATTTTTTTTTTCCTTATTTCCCTCAATTTCAAAACTATCAATTTTCAGGAGCTTTGTAGCTGTTTAGAGGTCAGAGACTTGAAGGAATGCAAGTGGCTGAAAAATATGTGCACTTTAGAGATTCTTGAGCAACTTCCTCTCGTTGCTAAACTGCATCCTGCGAAATATGGGAAAAAATTTAGTGTTGCCAAAAATGTACTGCATCATCTGCATTTTTTAAAATTTCTGATGCCAACCATTTTTCAGAAAAACATCACATTTTGAAATATTAAAACCTAAAAAAGAAATTAATTTGAACAAGAGATTATGGAAATTCAACAGGAAAGAGCTTAAATCAATAAATCTATATGTTGAAGTAAAAAAAAAAAAAAAACTTGTAAAATTGTCTGAAAACGTGCTTAAAAACTGAGACAACAATTTAAAAGAGCATATTTCTTCTTCAGGAAGTGCAAAATCATTCATTTCTTGAAGAAAGCTAGAAGATTTCCCATTTGCAGGTTGCCATGGGTACAGTAAACATGCAGAACAAAGTCCGATGACACAAAAATTAAACTTGTTGGCAGCTAACACTGTATTTCTGAAAATACCATCTTCATGGTCAAACACAGTAGTGGCAGCATCATAGCATTAGCTAGCTTTTCTTCTGCTGAGAACAGGAAACTAGTCCAAGTTGCATTAACAAAATTAACTTTTACTTTTTGTCACACGCATCCCTAAAACATAGAGATGGTGGTTCTACAAATTAACTCAGAAAGGCGGAGTACAAATGCACACCACACTTTGCAGATCTTTATCTTTTAAGAAATTTCAGAACTTTGTTATTTTGGTCTTTTTTGGTCATCCAGCACATATGTAGATGAGAGGGCTGCACAATCATCCACAGGTGGAAATGCTTTTAAATTCTTAGATTCTGCAAAAGTAAAGACTAAGAGTCTGTGCACCATGTTTCCTTTCTGACCCCGACATTCGTGACTAAACAGGGTTTAACCTTAATCCTTTGTCTTATCAGAAATCTAATCTGTTCTGCAAAAGGCTCACAGGTAAAGTGTTGGCCCCATTTTGGGGAAAAATTTGGTCTCTTTCCCTTCAAGGCATGTACTTTGACAGCATTCCAGGGTAATTGGCGCTTACATAAAGCAGTGTGTTAAGAAGTGACTGAAGAAATTTAAGCTCCAAATAGAAACTGTCCAATCTGCTTTTTTTTCTTTTTTTTCTTTTTTTTTGAGACAACTTGGTGCAAGGAAAGTTACTTTGTTCAAACCTTCAACAGAAAACGTTCGCTGGAGATAAAGGCATCCCCACCCATGCAGACGCTCAGGGTCAGACTTACTAAACACACCCTCAAATTACCACTTGGCTCAATGGGCAGGAAGTAGGTAAACCCACTTAATCTGACCGTTGCCACGGCAACAAACATTATAGCAGCGGTGGGGGGGTTAATAAGAGAGTCCGAAGCCTGTCTAGTTAAATCGTCAAGCTCCGGGAGGCATGAACTGAATGTGTGTGGTTACAACTGCAAGTGGACAGTGTGAGAAAACCAAGATGAGGAAAAGAAGAAAAAAAAGCAGAAGGGAGGACTGAAGGAAGTAAAAAAAACTGGAAAGCACCTGAAGTGTTAGTCAGGAGTGGAAGAAGAAGAGGAGGTGGAGGAGGGTGGGGCACAGCTGCAATAACAGTCTCGCTGTCTAAGGGGGAGCAGCTAGACATAAACCTCTCAAACGCAAGTGCATGATTCACACGCACATCGTCTGTATACTCCAAAAACGTCTCTTCTTGTGTCACATGATGCACATGCTCCTTCATGAATACATGAATCAGCTCACGCTTCCCTGCCCCCCCGACACAATGCCTTCAAAACATCCGTACATGTGATCACACGCGTGTCAACACGCATGCAACGGGTCAGCTAGTGCAGCCGGCCACAGGGCCCCACGCCCCCCGCACCTGGCAGCTCCCGTGGTCCGGCCCTGGCCTCCGTTCGTATCCTCCGGTGGTCTCGGCCTCGTGAAAGCACCTCAAGATCTTGTCTAGAAGTTGTTTTACGAGGCGTAGCTGGACTCGAAGTAAAGGTGGCTGCTGAAGAAGCCATCGACAGACCGAGAGGCCAAGCTCACTGTTTGCTTTGGTCACAGCAGTGCTGCACAAATAAACTGCAGCTTTGCAGCTGGAGTGTCGCTGAAATGTGAGGTTAACATGATAGCAAGATGACCAGCATAGACATGTCAAACTTTTAATTGATAATTTAAGAATAAAATTAAAGTCAAAACATGTGGCAGATGGACTCTGATACCTTCAGAGTTGTCCATATGTTGTTGGGAGGAGTTTATATCACATTTTGCACATTATGGTTCTTTCATTTACTGTACATCTCGATAGCTTCTGTTTCTTGGTGCTCGGACAACGAGTCATTTCAAAATCATTCTGCATCTAACGTCACAAATCGGCACGCACTACCTCTCACCTAGCAACCCCAGCGAAGCCTGGCCCATCACCCAGCAACCCAAGCTGAACTCAGTTGGATTTGCTGCCATATGTGCCGTACAATGGCTGCTGGAAAAGACAAGTGCTTTGATGTTGGCTTACCATCCAGAAACCACCAGCTGCATTCCGGTTGGTTGTGCTACTTCTGCTTTTCAAAGTTTGTATAATTGAGCATCTGTTTGCAGCCAATTTAATGTGTGAGTGTAAACGTTGAGTTGGGGGGGCAGAACTGAGCAGACTAAAATCTGCCGTTGGGTCCCTTCCTGGAACAGGCATTTGAACTTTTCTGTGGTTTCCTCTCTTGGAGTTCAGAACCAAATTACCAGTACGAAACATTACCCAGCTGGTTGAGCTGGGTTTCATCTCCACCACACTTGTTTGATGGCACAACAAAAATAAACTTGCTGGAACTTTATACATTAGATTTGAAAAGTAAAAACAGATCTCTGTTTCTGGCCTTCCAGTGATCACCGGGCAGCCTGCATGAGTTATCATTTGTGGGGATCTCCCCAACACAGTAATCTAGAAATATTTATACCTTTCTAAACTTGTTTTGGAGAAAAGACAATTGCTTACTCATGTTCCAAGACGTCTCGTTCTAAAACGTCATGTTTACATTCAGACTGAATGCTGGAAAGATGCTCAATTATTGACGCAGTTTCAAGAAGAGAAAAATAGCATGATTTTTTTTATTTTTTATTTTTTTATTGTATTGGTTTGCATTTGTTTAACACTTCTGATCTCATTCTGCTCAGTTCCTGTAAAGCCGCAGCTCGGCATTCTGGGAATTCTCTTACTCACTTTGCAACTCATCATCTGTGCTATAAATATTTGTACGTGGCTTACTGTTTGTAGGAAACCAGAGGAGCACCTAGCAACATCGCAGCAATGAGAAAATCCTATTTCTGCTTAAACGAGCTTCCATTAACTCTGCTGGTTGAAATGTTGTATATCTGCAAGTTTAACCGTCTCCAAAAATTATTCCAGGAAGTTTTTGTTACTTATTAGTAGGGAAACATTTACAAAAGGCCTGGAAGGACGTCATAAAATGCACTCTGGTTAGAATTAAGCCAATTGTAGCAGTTGTACTCTGGCAATGAGCTAAAAATATATATGAAACTTGTCTGTTTTGTCACATTAAACAAATGTGACTGTTAAACACTGTTTATTGGATAGATAAATTCACTGCATCAATCATCTGATCCACTTGATCCATGCCTAATAATTAAGAAAAGTGGAGAAATCTTTGGAAGCATTTTCTGAAAGACCAATGCACTCATAAAATCTGTTTTTATAAGACTTTAGAGAATGTACGATGATTCGAAGCATAAAACTGCAGAGGAATTAAGCTGAAACTGCTTGCAGACACAGCACTGCAAAAGCATGGTAGAGGAAGTATCATGGTCTGTGATTGCATAACTTTAAATTCAACAAGATTGCATTAAAAACTCTCCAAGAATAACGTTTTAGATGCAAATCAAATCAAAAACAAGCTAGTTGGGGGGGGGGGGGGGACAGAACCACTAACTCTTGACACACTTGTTGCACCACAGCTGAGAATTCAAGGCGAGCAAAAGAAATAAAAAAAAAAAAAGAGGAAGGCAGATAAGGATGAAAGAAGATTCAGGCGCTGAAAGGAAAACACTTTGGTGTGGTATGTTTACGAAACGCTGCTCGAGATCATAATCGTGAAAGCAGAATCCCACAGGAAGGGCCACGTCGGCTGCCGGCAGAAGGAAAAGCTTCCTCTGCTGCCGTAACTCTGACCTCTGCTCCCACCGACTCCGTCCTGCATGTTTAGCAGATGTTTCCCACTGATGACTCACATAGATCTGAGTCCCAGCTGGCCTCAGATCAGTGGTTCAGTGTGGCAAACGGAGATCATACACAGACAAAATGTCAAACACGAAGACCAAAGAACACAGCAGACAAGTCAGAGACGGAGAAGTTTGAAGCAGCGTCATGTTATTAGGAAATACACCAAACTTTGAACATCTGAAGATGGACAAGCTGAGCAAGAAGTGTGTTAATCTGTAAAGCAGTTTAGAGGCCGATGATCACTCTGGAGGAACTACAGAGATAAACAAATCCAGGAAGTAATGAAAAGAAAGTCATTGTTAAAGGAAAACCTTTCGAGATTCTATCGAGCACTGAACACAGCAAACATTTTGTTTTTCTTTGCCCCGTATGCCATTTTTTTCTGAGAAGGATGATTGGCATACTTTCTTGCCAACAATTTCATGTGCGATGTCAAGTTCTGGACTATGGAAACTTTTATTATACTTTGTGCATCAGTAGGAAAGCTTCTGTGGCCATCTACTTCCCAGATATGTTCTGAAAACATGCAGAGCATCATGGGAGTGAAGTTGAGGCATAATCTGAGTGAGAACCACAAAGTAATATTTCACTTCATCAGTGGAGTCTTTGTTGCATTTTTTGTGCATTACATAACAAAACCTTCCCCTCCTGTCCGGGTCTTTTTGAAGCTTTCTGAGTACTTTTAGGTTCTTGGTTAACCTTTCTGATTGTAACTTTGACTCCGGCTGGTTTCTGATGAATTTGTTCTTTTTACCACAGGATTATGACCAAGTGGTTTTTACTGGAACATTCAGAAGTTGGGACACACAACTGGAACTGTAGCAATTGTTAGGTTTTGCAACAGTAAGACTTCAGGGCTCAAGTCTACTTGCTTTTACCAGTAAGTACTGTTTTGTGAGCATTCGCCTTCCTCTGGGACAAAACTACATCTGTAGTTGCAATTAGAAGTAATTCCTTCCCAGAAGACATTTTCACATCATTGTCATTAAGCACAAATGTCCCCACCCCATTCATCCAGTTCCTTTTCTGCCCATTCCTGTTTTGGGTCGCCCCAGCAGCATCTGCACATCAATTGGACAAAATGTAAGAAAGGCAAAGACTTTGAAGAGGAGGCAGATCTATTTGCAGTGGCTTTCCTAGGATAAAAATATTACCTACTTAGCAGACAGCAACTGCCTCCAGGGTGGGTGGGAAGGTTGTTAATTATGGTGCGGTTTACATGCTCTCGCTATGGAAAGGTTTTGCAGGAATTTGGAGAGCAACCTAACCCTCTTAACAAGCTTCTCTTTTAGATGATTAACAGGCGAAGAGGTCTTCCGGTCTTCCTTCCATTTGTCTTTCCTATATTAAATAGCTTTTCTTTGCCTTTCTCCCATGAAACTCCTGTAATAACAACAAAGGGACTGGAAATTCAGCTCCTCTCATAAAAGTCTAATTGCTCCTCCTGGTACTTCCGTGGTACTCCACCCCCACCAAGCAGTCGATCACACTCCCATGTGAAACTGTGACACGACTGGGCCGGAAACATGTTCGAGATAGGTTGGGCATGGCTGCTGGCACAGATGCTGGAAGCTATGAATTTCCACACAACACTGTTTCCAACTTTTGTGTATTTCTTTCTCACTTACTTTCGAAATACCAAGGTCATAATAATAATAATAATAATAATAATAATAATAATAATAATAATAATAATAATAATAATAAGTCAATTCGCAGAAGTTTACAAGACCTGAAGTAGCAATAATGAACTTTACAGATCCAAAAAGTTGCACCATGCTGGCTTTCCATTCAAATGTGACATTCAGGCTGGCGATCCCAAAGGAATATCACTGACTTTAAAAAAAAAATAAAAAAATGGGTTTGTTCCACATTCCTCTGGTGTTAAAAATGCTTCCACTGCCATGGCTCCAAAAAGTAAGGCAAGCTTACAAAGCCGGCCTTATGCTGCGCCAACAACTACTAGAGCAAATTGGAACTTTTTCCACTACATCAAATGTTGCAAAAACAAATAAGTACTGACTCCATGTGCACTTCATTAGATTCACCTGTTCAACAGCTGAACACAAATACAGAATCTGGTTCAGCAGCAAACCGGGACGTTAAATGTTCAGATTTTCCATGTTAAGCTTAAAATATGACAACTTCTGATGACTAGTTAGTCACAAAACTCAAATCATCTCATGTTGGTTTCTTGAACATGGATATAAGCTCCCTGTACTGCAGTGACCTCCAAAGTCACAAGATTAGGTACAGATTAGGTAATTCTGCAGGCGAAAACGGGGAATGTCTTTATCTAGCTAAACTCACCACTTCTAAAGTGGATAATTTGTGGATTATCATTAGTTGTAAGCTCCAGATTGTCTGGAAGCAGCTTTGTAAAACATACCATTGCTGCGCTACACTGGCCAGAACATTGTGGGTGTTCTGGGACTGCAAAAGCTCATCCTGTAAGGTCATTAATCCACAACTTGATGATGGAAATTCGAGGGAAAAGTAGTTTGCGTGTTCACGTTGGTTTGATGTATACATTTTTTGCCCACATTTTGTATAAAACTCATATTGAACCCACATTTATCACATTTGTATAAATATATATGCTTACTGAAAAGACACAATTTAATTTAAGAGTTTTCGGTAACACTTTATTTGAAGGGGGTTGAATAAGACTGTCATGACACTGTCATAAACATGACATAACACCTGTCATGAACATCAATAAGTCTTCATGAATAGTTATGACTGTTGTCATAAAGCGTCATTCGGTAAATAATGACACTTTTAATACAAAGTTGACATTATTCAAAATGTCTTCGTTATGACAGCTTGTCATTAACCAAGAAATCATGATCTAACATAAATTTGTCATAATAGTAGTCATAATGATTTAATTACACTAGCAAAAGCTTTAACAAAACAATAATTAATATTTCCACTCCCTGGAATAAAGCAAAACAAGTAGGACAAGCAATAAAGATTTCACTAAGCTTTATTACACGGTCAAATGATTTAATAACAGATTCATTAACAATTTCTTTTACATCAACTAAAGTGGAACAAGTAGCACCAGTTATGAAGACGTCATTAAGTGTCTTTACAATGTCATTAATATTAACTATTACCTCAAGTAAAGTGAAACAAGTTACAACAGTTATGACAAAGTCATTAAGTGTCATTACAGTGTCATTAATATTAACTTCTACCTCAAGTAAATTGAAACTAGTAGCAACATTTACAAAGATGTAATTTAGTATTACAGTGTCAAATGCAATGCTAACAGAGCTACTGATATTAAGTCTTACCTCAAATGAAGTGAAACACACTGGACTACTCATAACTACCATCATAACTATAGAACAAACCCTTTGTACATTGGAATAAAACAAAAGATAACTTGTTCTAAGATAACAGAGGGTTTAACGTCTGGTCAGTATATTGTTACTCTGAAATGCTGATTGAAAAACTAAAACAGAATTGCTTATTTTTTAACTTAAGAAAATAGGCTCTTTCAACAGTAACATTTTTTGCTCTGATTATGTCAGCCATCTCCTTCGTAATAGTCTTCCTGTAATGGGGTGATGCATGGAGCAGGTGGTGGGATTCCCATCTGATTGTTTTTGGATCTTCAAGCAGTTGAGTTGGATGTTAGCAGATTAGCTTCTCCACCTCACTTCACAACCTGCTGCCTTTTGTCTTCAGGTTTTCTCTTTCACAAAAAAAGGTGGACTTTTGGGAAGCATCCAATTTATGGACTGGAATTTAATAGACCGAGCCTGGAGTCTGACAGAGAAGGGAGGTCCCACTGGACAACACCGGGTGGTGTTGGTTTTTCCCCAGATGGATGAAGGAGCTTCAGCAGAGTGTGATTCATTGGAGTCAGGCGTGACATGCTCAGAGTCCTGGAAGGTGGGAATCTCGTGCTGAATCGAGGATTTGAACGCTGCTGATGGAGGTAAGACCAGATTTGTATCCAGAAGTGTAGAGGATGGAGCATCTGCCATGGAGCAGGGCCTCGTGATGGTTTGTCCATCTGTAGTCTGTGAGGTTGGAGCAGATGAGCTACATGCTAGTTGATTAGCTTCTTGCTGTCTTCTCTTTTTAGGCTTTTCTCTTTTAATGCGAACCATTTTTTTTTCTGGCAGAGCAAAGTGGATCTTCCTCTACCAAATGCAACAAGTAGAATGACAGGGCCTCCAAAAATTATTTAACCCTTTAAAACCAAACGTGTCGCCGGCAACACATTTCACAAGCCAACTTCGTCTTACCATAACTCTGCAACGGTTTGTGCTATCAGAAAAATTCAAACTGTCTTTGAAAGAAAAGAAATTGCGCTTTCAGGCTTCCGTAGTGTTATTACGGTGATTACCCTCCCCCCACTGGAGGAAGCCCGCGAATGAGAGTCTTTGTCTCTCTTCCGCACGGAGGAAGAGTGCAGAGGGAGGAGGAAAACAAATGAGCGACAGAGCAGAGAATCGAAGCCGATCGCATGAAAATACGGCAAACAAACGTCTTTCAAGGAATAAAAAGACACCAAGGAGATTCCTGGATGGCTTTTGGAGAAGGAGATTCAGTGTTTTTTCTTCCGAAGTAAAGTTAAGTTTGATAGATTGAATAACATTTTGAATTTTATTTCTGAATGAATGAGGGTTGTTACTTCGTGGATAGCGACGTAATCCACGTGTAATTTTTACTTTTATTTACTAGTGTAAATGACAGCTGTCATTGCTGTAATTCCATCACATGTAATTCCTTCACATGTAATTCCTTCACAGAAGCACAGCCTGGAGGTGTGAGGTCTGTGTTGTGGGCTTGTGCCCACATTTGAATTGTTAGACTGTTTCTTATTTGTAAAAATAAGTAAGAATAAACAAAAATTTGTAAATATGTACTATAGTGTTGAAATTGTAAATGTGTGATGCAAAATCTGTACTTCATATTCAAATGCAGTGTTTTATTTGCATAAAATCTCTAAAATCTAATTTCGCTTTTTGTTTTTTTCTTGATTTCAAACTGTTATAATAGTGGTTTAGTGTCAAGTATAATGTAAAATAATGCCAGGTATTGAAAGTTCTAAATATTCTGGGAAAATGTGCTGAAGCACTTGGCCAAAGGACATTTTCTTCCTAATTTGTAGTGAAAAACAAGTAAAAAATGCCAGGCGAACATAAGAGAGCCAGGCCTACAAGGGTTAAACCAGAAAAACAGAAATCCCACCCCTTTATCTCTATTGGCTGATTCAAACAGAAGCTCATAAAAGTGGGCTGGGGCATCCATAGACATAATATAAGGATAGACGCCTCATGGACCACTCTCGCCTATTGTCGCTGACGAGATTTAGGGCGGCCATCTTGGAGCGGTACTCCACTCCACTCAGCCTTATGTGTTTAGCAGGCACAATGATGTATCAGCGCATTTAATCAATCATAACACACTTTTTTGTTTCTGTAAACCATATTCAAACATCTATCAAAGCAACATTTATAAACAATTGTATTTTTTAAGTAGGTTTTTAATACATAGTTCATCATATTTAAATATGCTTAGTGGCTATAACAATAGAATAGGAATGGAATATTCTGATATCGATGTATGAAGAGCATATTACAAAGCACACAGCCGTTCATAATTTATTTAATAAATTATTTAGTAATATCAATACATATTTTATATAACTATACAAACACTAATAAATAAAGATTAATAATGACACAAATAAATAATGATTAATACTGAATTATATAAAAAAAAAAAAAATTCCCCTCTCACCCTCCGTGGGTGGTCTCTTTCATCCTCTGAGCTTGGGTCCTCTACCAGAGGCCTGGGAGCTTGAGGGTTCTGCGCAGTATCTTGGCTGTGCCTAGAACTGCACATTTCTGGACTGAGATGTCTGATGTTGTTCCTGGGATCTGTTTGAGCCACTGCTCCAGTTTGGGGGTGACTGCCCCGAGGGCCCCGATGACCACAGGCACCACTGTGGTCTTCACCTTCCAGGCCTTCTCCAGTTCCTCTCTGAGGCCCTGGTATTTCTCCAGTTTCTCATGCTCCTTTTTCCTGATGTTGTGGTCACTTGGTATTGCTACATCCACCACAACGGCTTTCCTCTGTTCTTTATCCACCACCACAATGTCCGGTTGGTTCGACATTACCATCTTGTCTGTCTGGATCTGGAAGTCCCACAGGATCTTAGCTCGGTCATTCTCCACCACCTTTGGGGGTGTCCCCCATTTTGACCTCGGGGCTTCCAGTCCATATTCTGCACAGATGTTCCTGTACACTATGCCCGCCACTTGGTTATGTCGTTCCATGTACGCTTTCCCTGCCAGCATCTTGCACCCTGCTGTTATGTGCTGGACTGTCTCAGAGGCCTCCTTGCACAACCTACACCTTGGGTCTTGTCTGGTGTGGTAGATCTGAGCTTCTATTGCTCTGGTGTTTAGGGCCTGTTCCTGGGCGGCCAGGATGAGGGCCTCCGTGCTGTCCTTGAGTCCAGCTTTCTCCAGCCATTGGTAGGATTTCCTGATATCAGCCACTTCAGTTATTTGTCGGTGGTACATCCCATGTAGGGGCTTGTCTTCCCATGATGGTTCCTCCAGCACCTCGTCCTCTGTTCCCCATTGCCTGAGACATTCGCTGAGCACATCGTCCGTTGAGGCTTTGTCCTTGATGTATTTATGGATCTTAGATGTTTCATCCTGGACAGTGGCTCTCACACTCACTAGTCCTCTGCCTCCTTCCTTACGGCTCGTGTACAGTCTCAGGGTGCTGGATTTGGGGTGGAACCCTCCATGCATGGTTAGTAGCTTCCGAGTCTTAACATCCGTGGCCTTCATCTCTTCCATTGGCCAGCTAATTATTCCGGCAGGGTATCTGATTACTGGTAAGGCATAGCTGTTTATTGCACGGATCTTGTTCTTGCCATTGAGCTGGCTTCTCAGGACTTGCCTTATTCGTTGGAGGTATTTGGCTGTGGCTCCTTTCCTTGTGACCTCATCGAGGTTGCCATTTGCTTGTGGTATTCCCAGGTACTTGTAGCTGTGCTCTATGTCTGCTATCGTTCCCTCTGGGAGTGAGACCCCTTCTGTGCGGACGACCTTCCCTCTCTTTGTAACCATCCGGCCACACTTCTCTATCTAGTCCGAATGACATCCCAATGTCAGTGCTGTAGATCCTGGTGGTGTGGATCAGTGAGTCGATGTCTCGCTCGCTCTTGGCGTACAGCTTGATGTCATCCATGTAGAGGAGGTGACTGATTGTGGCCCCATTCTTAAGTCGGTATCCGTAGCCAGTCTTGTTGATGATTTGGCTGAGGGGGTTCAGGCCTATGCAGAACAGCAGTGGGGACAGAGCATCTCCTTGGTATATGCCACATTTGATGGACACTTGTGCAAGCGGTTTGCAGTTGGCTTCAAGGGTGGTTTTCCACAGCCCCACCGATGCCCTTCTGTGCCGTGCTCATGTATTTATCCATGTGTCCGCTTATCTTACATGAGCTTCCATGTTGTAGAGAGACAGGTTATTGGCCGATAGTTGGATGGGACTGAACCCTTTGAGGGATCCTAGGCATGGATCATGTCAGGCCCTGGTGCTGTCCAGTTTTTCATACCCGAGACTCTTTCTTGGACATCTGCCACAGTGATGGTTACCGGGGCTTGTTCAGGGAGGTTGCTGTGGTCCTCTCGTAGAGAGGTTAGCCACTGTGCCTTGCTGTTGTGGGACGCCTCCCTTTCCCATATGCCTTTCCAGTATTGTTCAGTCTCCAGCCTTGGTGGGTCTGCTCTGTTGTTAGTACCCTGCCATTGAGAGTACACTATAGCTGGTTGGGTGGAGAAGAGCCGGTTGATCCTCCTGGCTTCATTCTCTCTTGTGTATCTCTTTAGGCGGCTGGCCAAGGCTTGGAGCCTTTGTTTGGCAGTTTCGAGTGCTTCAGGTATGGGCATCTGGCTGTACTTCTTGGGTACTGATCTTTTCATTGCACCCCTTAGGAGCTCTGACAGCTGGCTCACTTCCCTCCTTGTTATCTTGATCTTAGCCTCTAACCGTCTTTTCCATGATGGATATTGGGTCTCATGGTTGCTCTTATAGCCTTTCTGATGGTACTTCACTCAGCCGTTGTAATTGGCGTCGGGGTTGCCTGGTGTTCATTCGGGCCACGATTCTCTCTCTCAGGTCAGTTGCTGTCTCGTTCAGCTTTGATAGTTCGTTCATTACTGGGGCTGCATACCCAGTCTCGGGGTGGGGAGTAGTTAACTCCCCCCTGACCTTACCTTTGGGCTCCTCCCTTATGCCGTAGCATTTGTGTCGTACCTCGTCAATCTCAAGTTGTGATAGCAGTTGCCGTTTGCGGATGTTGGAGCACTGAGCTACTAGTTGTTTGGCAGTCATTGTAGACTGTGGGTGTCGAAGTAACCATTCCACCCTCAGTCTTTGCATGTAACCCCTCTGACTAGGGTTACTTGAGTAGTAGCATTCCAACAGATCCATGTTTTCGTCTCTCGCCCATTTCCGTCTTGTTCCAGTAGCCCATTTTTCATCAAGGTGCTCTGGTTCCCCAGCACCTGACGCAGACCTTGTTTGGCCGGGCGACGTCTGAGCCGGCATGTCATGCTTATCAGTGTCTCTCATTGTATGAGGTAGGCTATATAGCTCCAAGGGTCTTGCCTAGGGACCCACACTGCATAGCTCAATTGCACTGTTGTAACTTGCCCCAAGCTGGATTCGAACCCCGGTCTCCCAGGTGGTAGACTGGTGTCTTACCCACTGAGCTATACAGTCAGCTATATATATATATATATATATATATATATATATATATATATATGTGTGTGTGTGTGTTTCAGCCGACGAGTCCAAAATCCGATGTGAGATTCATCCGTGCTGCAGTGAATCCGTCTCTCTTTATAGATATCTCCCTCTTCTTCCTCACATCGTGTCTTTAGGAAACTTTCAAAACAAAAACGGAAGATTTAGGATGTATCTTACTTTTGACGGAGTGAAAGAATATAAATAATAGTCTTTACCACCTGTGTAAACTTTGCTGGTGAATGTTATAACACATAATATAAGTTTTATAATAGGTGTTATATTGTTTCATTTCTAATGTAGGCCCTTGTGTCTGATAATCTAAGTCAATGTTAGAGAATAATTATTTTTTTTAGATTTACGGAATCTCAGTTAGCCTTCATAGCGGGGCTGAACCCGTATTACACCAAGCTAATATTAGCTGGTATCTGCCGGTGGACATAAATACAGAAAAGTAATATTCTAATCACAATATATACACAATAATATGTCCATCTTACTTGTGAAATGTTGTCTGTGGAGCCCTCGCATCAATAATCCATCGATCAGAACAACAATATCCCTCAGTGCTGAGGCATCTTCTGCTGTTTTGATTGAGCAAAGTAGGAGGGTATACCGCTCCAAGATGGCCGCCATATTTCCTGCGCCGGAGCGGTCCATGAGGCGTCTATGCTTATATTATGTCTATGGGGGCATCTGCCAGGAGCAGGAAGATAAAAGCAGTTGGGGGTGGAGTCTATCTGTGTGAGGAGGAGTTGCATCAGAAAATTTGCATTGGTATAACTGGGTCAAAAGTCACAAAGAGGGCCTCACCCCTTATGGGCCCTTTGCACCTAAGGCGTTGACGTCACATCTCCAGGAGCTAATGCGGCTCACTTTTTTCCGCTTTGAGTTACCATGACTGGTAGAAAAGACCAAGTCGTATTTCAGATGCAAAAAAAACAATACTATTAACATTGTTGTCTTCCTAATATAATGGGCTTTTAAGTTTTCGTTAATTTCCAAGCAATCCTGAATTAAGAAGATGGCTTGTAAATATCTGTCGCTACCAGCTAACGCCGCACAGCAAAGTTTGCAGCCTTCACTTCACTCCGGATCAGCCTAAAACTACCGGGGATACGGATGGTAAATAAAGGAGCCTCCCTGAGTTATTTCCATGGAATCACTTCTATATTCAGCCTGAAAGAGTTTATGGGAACGAGAGAGCAGACCAGAGCCAGACAGCCGAGCAACTGATCCTCCTGTACATACTGCTGTAAACACCGTCCTATCTGAGCTCTTCACAAGAAACATGCAAAGGTAATAAAACGAAATAACACGGAGACATGAAGCAACACGGTCATATTTTTCTAAAAGCAGCAACTTTGAACCTGAACAGCTGAACCAGATCTCTGATACCAGAGCTGCGCTACTGTCAAGCTATGAGGCTTGTTGAGCTTCGTCAGGCTTCGGAAGTAAAAAGTCCGAACCGTAACCTCCCCGTTAGTCTGTGACACTAACGACAATAAACACACATAATATACTTGAAAATAAGATAAATACATTGTCCGTTAGAATGTTTAGATACTTAAATAGCACATTTTACAAGAACAATGTCCGAGAATATTGCCTACTAGCATAAGCTAACGTTAATGTTAGCCACAAAGTTTAAGTAAAACTCACCTTCGTGTCAGTGAATGTATAACGAGGCGAACATCTTAAAACCTTTCTCCAGCTGACTTGTTGGGGCTTCGGATCGATGTACAAACCTTGGCCAAGCACTGCAAGCACCTAATGTAAATGATATTTGTATTGGATCGGAAACAATCGAGCCGCTTTACCCCGAACGTGGAAGCTGAGGTGCAAAGAGCCCATTAACCAATTGATTTAAGAGAAGGTTCCAGAATCCTGTCTGTTTTATTATTGATAAGAAATTAATTTAAATCAAAACATATGTTTTTATATGATAAACATTTTATGACGCAGATTTAACAGGTGTTTTATACAATGAGCATTTTATGACGCAGGTTTAACAGATGTTTGTGTGCGATAACATTTTTTGATTTGGGCGTGGAATTTTAATCCATCAAACTCGATTAATTAAAATTTGACACAAAGTAGTTTCGTTATTTTTAGTATCACTATCTCATTATTTTGAGATACTATCTCATTATTTTTTTAGATACTATCTCATTATTTTGAGATATTATCTATCAGTGATAGTATCACTGTCTCATTAAAATAATGAGATAGTATCACTGGTGACACAATCTCATTATAATGAGATGCTATCTCATTATTTTCATGAGATACTATCTCATTATTATGAAATAATATCTCATTATTTTGAGATCTCATTATTTTAATGATATAGTATCACTATCTCTTTATAATGAGATAATATCTCATAATGAGATAGTGATACTATCTCATTATAATGAGCTAGTATCTCATAATGAGAGGCTATCTCATTATAATGAGATACTGTCTCATTATTTTGAGATCTCATTATTTTAATGAGATAGTATCACTATCTCTTTATAATGAGATAATATCTCATTATTTTGAGATCTCATTATTTTAATAGCATCACTATCTCATTAGAATGAGATAGTGATGCTATCTCGTTATTTTAATGAGATAGTGATGCTATCTCATTATAATGAGATGCTATCTCATTATTTTGAGATATCTCATTTTTAAGATACTATCTCATTATTTTGAGATATTATCTCATTATAATGAGAGAGTATCACTATCTCATTATAACGAGATAGTATCACTATCTCATTATAATGAGATACTGTCTCATTATTTTGAGATCTCATTATTTTAATGAGATAGTATCACTATCTCTTTATAATGAGATAATATCTCATTATTTTGAGATCTCAGTATTTTAATGATAACATCACTATCTCATTAGAATGAGATAGTGATGCTATCTCGTTATTTTAATGAGATAGTGATGCTATCTCATAATGAGATGCTATCTCATTATTTTGAGATATTATCTCATTATAATGAGAGAGTATCACTATCTCATTATAATGAGATACTATTTCATTATAACGAGATATTATCTCTTTGCAATGAGATACTATCTCATTATTTTAATGTGATACTATATTCATTATAATGAGATAGTGATACTAATTATAATGTGATAGTATCTCATAGTACAATGAGATACTATCTTATTATAATGTGATAGTATCTCATTATTTTTGAGATATTATCTCATTATGAGATAATTTATTTCATTTTATTTGTTACAGGGTGGCGATAATGGGCTTCCATACTTTGTTGACATCTTTCTGTAAAACTTTAGGATCAATTAAATTAAGAAATTGAATACTAATCAGAATGACAGAGTAATACTTTTATAACAAATTTATGTCAGATCATGATTTCTAGGTTAATGTCAAGTTGTCATATGAAGACATTTTAATAATATCAACTTTGTATTAAAAGTTTCATGATTTACTGAATGACACTTTATGACAACAGTTAAAGTGTTGTGAAGTCAAATAAAATGTTACCGCCTAATCACATTTTTCCCCCGAAAGGTAGGAAAAACCGGATCACCCGGAGAAAACCTATGCATTTAGTTTAGAGTGTGTCCATTGAAAGAGTGTCTCCAACAGTTAGTGAGCGAGACAAAGGTTAAATTAAAAGACATAAATTAGCCTAGTCACTTTTTTCCCTGAAAGGTAGGAAAAACCGGAGCACCCGGAGAAAACCTATGCATTTAGTTTAGAGTGTGTCCATTGAAAGAGTGTCTCCAACAGTTAGTGAGCGAGACAAAGGTTAAATTAAAAGACATAAATTAGCCTAGTCACTTTTTTCCCTGAAAGGTAGGAAAAACCGGAGCACCCGGAGAAAAACCTATGCATCCCATTTAAAGAGTGTATTGTCGAAAGAAACACAATGTTCACACGTAAGGATGCAAGTGATTAATCAATGAGTTAATAAAGTTGATTTGATTAAAATGGAAAATGAATGTTATGGAAAAACAAAATAAAGTAGATGGGGCCATTATTGTTTCATGATTAGATCTGTCCGTCCGTCCGTCCGTCAGTCCGCACCTCATAATATATTTTTTCCTCTAATGTCCAATAAGGGAGCTTTATTGTTCTCTTCTACACTCCCGCCAGGTTGCCCACAAATTTTTTCCTTCTCTGTTTTCTTGGGACAAACCTTCCTGCCTGTTGGTGTAAAATGCTGGGTTTCAGGCTTCCCTTTGTTTGGAGGAGTTGGCTTCTGTTTTAATTTTGGCTGATCTTTAAATGCTGGCTCCAACTTGCCGTCACGAAGATATAGGATTTTTCGATTACATATCGACTTTGCTTTGGGCAGCTGGACTTTCTTTTCCTGGATCGGTGGTTGAGGTTGTTTATCGTTGGTTTCTGTTCCAGTTTTGCTGACATCTATGGGTCTCTTCAAAGTAATTTCGTCTATCTTTTCCTCTTTGCTCTTTAAGGACTCCTTCAGTAGCTCGTGCTGCATTTTTTCATTCATGTATAATTGCGTCACCTTTTGCACTTTGTCGGTGGCTTCTTTAAGTTGATATTGATCCCTCTTGCTGTTTTCAGTTAATATCTTGATCTGATAATTTAAGGCTTTAATTTCTGTCTTTAGGTCTCTCCAGTCAGATTCTGTGTGGGCTAAAGGTTTTTTCGCAGCCAGAGCCTCTCTTTGCTGTTGGAAGGCTAAGAGCTTCGAGGTCTCAGCCTGCTGCTCTTTGAGTTTATCTATTTCTTGTTCTTTTCTCGCCAAACGTTCTTTTAATGACCTGGTTTGTTTTTTTTCCAAAGCTAATGCGCTTGAAGATAAGTCAACCCTTGCTTTAAACTCTTGTTTTGTTCTATCTATAGCTTCCTCCAGTGGGGTTTTCGGAAGCTTCTTCTCCAGAATTTTGTTTTCCTTCTCTGCTTCTTTCAGGTGCTTTTCTAGAGCGCTTGTCTTGGCCTCAAGAAGTCTGTACCTGTCTTTTTCCTTCAAAATCTCCTGATTCTTTATGCCGATTTCATCAATCTTTCGGGACACCTCGAACTCGAGTTTCTTCACTTCATTTTGGTGTTTTTCAGCCTTCACTTTGTATGCATTGATTTCAGACATCATTTGCCACTTTTCTGCCTCAACCTTCTCAACCTGTTGTTTTGAGTCCCTCTCAAGGGTTTTTAAAGAGGATTGAAGCTCTTTGACCTTAGTTTGGTACTGTTTGACCTCACTCAACAACTGAGTCCTGTGGGAACTTCGGTTCTCTACCTCGTTTTTTAACTTTGGGATTTTCTGACCTTCCAGGTATTTGTTCTGCTTGAGAGACCAGTTTAGCTCTCTGGTGAGTGACTCGATTTTCTCATTTAAAAGCTCAATTTGATCATGAGCTTTTTCCAAATCATCCTGCAGTACGGTCTCCTTAATCAGTATTGCAGATTTTTCTTTGAGCCTTTGTAAAAAATCCACAACCAAGACAGCCAATTCCTCCCTAGTCATTTGACTAATTTGGGACAGCGTTAATGAATCCGTGTTCATTTTGAAAGGAAAAGCTATAAAACAATGCAAAGTTAACCAATATGGACAAACCAAACTCCGTGCTGCTACTTCAAATCTGATTCAGATGCAGGACATTCAAGGCATCTGTTTCTTATGACATCACAACACTTTGACATCATCAAATTCCATCAGTGGAATAACGTAATGTATGCTATGTTGCTAGGCAACAGCAAACCCAGCTCACTTTCCAATCTGGCTGTTTCTACTATATTGTACAAACAGCCAAATCTTATAAGCACATATACTTTTTATACAGTATCTTGAGTGACTAGGAGTCAGTGATTACACTAAGAAAGAGAAAGAAACAAAGGGGTTACAGAATGACATGAACGTTATATGACACAACAGGTGATTATTAGAGATGTGCTGATCAGGTTTTTTCCTGCCGATACCGATCACCCATGAGGGCCGATCACCGATACCGATCACATAATTATTATTTATTTATTTTTTTTATCATAAACACTACCGGTTACATTATGTGGAAAAAGGAACCATGAATTCACCTTAATTTAGACAAAAACTTGTTTTTAATAACTTTTTCCAAGAAGAAAACTAAACAAAACAGGCATTGTGCAAACTGTACTGCTACTGATAATACTATCTTTAACAGACTGATAACATATGAAGGCTCTGAAGAGGCTAAATAATACAAAGAGCTATAAAATAAAACCTCTCAACATTGCCAAGAAGTTCAAGTATAAAACTCAACATTCAAAGGCAAAAACAGGATCCATTACAATAAACACTCCAGAGTTACTGAATGAAAACTTCCTGTTAGCATGGCGGCTAGCTGATTACTGCTAGCTCTGATTGGCTGTTTCTGACTGAGCGGTGTAATTATGCAGAACAGGGAGGAGATCGATTATTTTTTCAGAGATTATCTGTCTCATGTTAAGACAGCGAAAGTTTTAATATGTATGTAAAATGTATTTTTTTAGGTTAGATGCTGCAGCTTTAAGCAGGTTCGGTGTGAGAGTCACTACCAGGTGGAGCAGAAGCGACGCTCCGTCTGTCAAATATTACTACCTGTAGCGTAGCAGCGGTTCAACAGCGAGAGCAGAACCAGCGTCTTACATCGCAGCTCGAAGACTTAAATAATTTACAAGGTTATTTGTTTAGCTTTCTGACCGTCATGCTAATCCGGGTGAGTGTTTGTAGCTGTGCGCTGCTTTACCTGCTATCTGATCCTCCGTATGTCTTTTTTTACTGCAGAGCCTCGATGTAGCCAAACTCCGTCAAGTATGGCATTGTTTTTATGCCATATTAGATTCGTTGTGTTGATGCATTTTGACCTGCTTCGCCCCACGTGCTTTAATTTTCCGCCGCAACACGCAAACTTCCCCCATTCACTCAGTGCGATATAGTTCCACATCGCTTAGGATTTGTTGCTGCGCGTTTGCGCAGAGTGAAGGAAAAAGGAGACCAGCTGCACAGGCAGGCTGCGAAATGAGAAGCAGGTGATCGGTATCGGCAACAAGAGCCAATGATCGCCGATCACCGATCATGCACTTTTTCACGGAAATCGGCCCGATTATGATCGGTGACCGATCGATCGGCACACCTCTAGGATTATTATTAGAAAACTAGAAAATTCCTGAAGAAATTTAACTGGGGCCTGCCAAAGTGTGGAGAATTACAAGAAATTTAACTGACATGAACTTGCAACATTCAGTATGTTGTATTGACTAGCTTTTGCCTTTTGAAGTGAGAATATGTGTTCCAGCTCAAAATAGCACAATCAAAAACAGAACTTCATTGAGATTACTAGTAAATGATAAATGCTTTTCACATTTTCTGGACAGTTTCACCAATTAATACTGTTCTGCTTCTGACTGAGGACACACACACTTACCACACTGGTTGCGGTAAACAAGTGCTTTGGCACCACCAGTTCTTTCCTCCTCTCCAAACTGGAGCAACCCTAGAGAGACAGCAGGCGCAAATCGTGACACCGCACCTACTAATGGCACTTCCGGTGGCAGGTGTCATTACGCGCCATAAGTGCCACTTGTTTCGGGACTAGCTGCCAGTGTTGTCACTGACTTCGGCTGACCTCGGCACCTCGTACTAGCACTTCCGCTGACACCTGCCACAAGTGCCACTGTTTTCGGGACTAGCTGCCAGTGTTGTCACTGACTTCGGCTGACCTCGGCACCTCGTACTGGCACTTCCTCTGACACCTGCCATTAGTGCCACTGTTTTCGAGGCTAGCCGTAAATGTTGCCACTGGCTTCGGCAAATGGACCACATATCTCATGATGCTTTATTACTAGTCGAAGAAGAACTTAAAGACAGACGAAGAAGAAAGAATTTGAGGTTTTTTTTTTTCGCATTAAGACTTATGTTAGCTGAATTCCTACACTTTTTCGTATATCATTATGTATGATCCGTTCATCCTATTTATTCACTAAAGTTCATCTGAATAATCCAGCCGACTTCTTTCGTCTTTGAATTAATCGAATACACAGCAGGTATCAGGGATGCCATTGGTTTCGGCACCTTTGCAACAGCTGAGTCTGGCTTCCACTAGAGCTGATGTTAGGTGCCCAGGATGTTTCAGAGCTGTCACAACTGGTGCCGATGTTTTGGGGGAAGGCATTGCCAGCTTTTGCAAAACATGTTACTTATATTGCCTGTTTATAAATTTTTATTTCAATGGTAATTGTATTGGTTAATTATCCTTGAATATTTTTGACTTAATTTAATTGAAGGAAGATGGCCAAAGTAATTTAATCTAACACTAAGTATCACTATTACAATGGAACCTATTGAACCCCGTTGGGTTGCCAGATAGGGCTTTGGCCAAGATGGAAATACGTAGTAGTTGTGTAAAACGTATATTGTAGAAATTAATAAAGTTTAAAAAATAATTTTTAAGTGTAATGATTATAATTTCTCATGGATGAATAATAAGTTATTTGATCCTGATGTAGTAAATTCACACGTTGACTAAACATGACTTTTACTGTAGACTTCAAATGATTTCAGAGAGCCAAGAACAAATATTTTAGTTCTTGGCTATTGAAAACTTAAATCATATTTTATTGCTGTTTAAAGTATTTACATACAATGGCTAATAAATATTGACAAATCAATTACTATGCATATACTTTGTGACATAAACTTTAAAAAATGTTGAAACATATCTGCCAAATAAAATAATATGTAAACAGCACAATTTTCTTTGAAAAAAGCATTTGCATCTTAAGTATAACCCAAAGTAATTTTTATTTCCAAAAATACGTAACAATCTTGTTCTTAATGCTGCTTAAGATTCACACATTGTCAAAGTTTTTGAAGATTACATACTTTGTATTTTGACTTATCAATATTCAATATTAGTGTAAAAAATTTGAAGGTGGTTTAACTTGAAAGTGAAAGTCCTCCTGCTGCCTTGAAAATGCTATTGAAATGCATTTTGTAGCTCAGATTTTAGTCATTCTCTCATCTTTGAATAAGAAAACTTTGAAGACAATGAACAGAACCAGAAACAAACACAGAGAAGCAACCTTCATATATGCCACACAAATCTGTAATGAACTTGACAAATAATGAAAAATAGCAGATTATATTTAATCTCTTTAAAACTGGTTAACAGGCATTTTTGGAAAATTATGATAACATGTTTTTTGAAAAATTGCATTATCTTAAAACACTGAAAGTTATAGTGGCTCCCTGGTCTATTAAGCAATAGACCTATAACTTATGACATCCTGTGCACTGTCATGGAACCATGCTGAACATAATGTCACTATGGAATTGTCAATATCTCATGTTGCCACTGTCACTAATATTAACTAATAAGTCAATATTAGTGAACTTACCTGGTTTAATAATCAATAGCATTATATTAAGGTCATTGTATGAAAATAATTATAATCCGGAAGTGACAGGAGCTTGTCAGCACTGACATACCATGGCGACCTAGTGTCATTTGTAGTGGTAGCTATCATCACCTGTTGCAGAAGAGGTCCCATCTGACATGGATTCAGTGCAGGAGTTGTCTTTCTCTGTTAAGTCTGAACACCGGCTGTACATTTAAATATGTATGAGAATTATGTTTTAATTAAGATATATTTTATTTCTATTTGTTTTAACTAAAGTTATTCATATGCTACATTGTATCTGAAACATATAGAGAATGAGGTTAGCAGCCTGTGGCACCCATGGCCACCTTATTTGTGCCACCTTACCCAGAGGTAAGGTGGCACAAGTGGCACCTTATGGCAGCTGTCAACATGTTTTCACTGAGGCTCTTTATTGGAAACTGAAATTTGAGACGGCATAAAAAATAGACCAGGGCATATTTGCTTTTTTGAGGGAACACAAATGCAATACGTTATGCCAGATCCACCGTTGTTTTCATTAATTATAAATTAATTCATATTAAATCTGACACAGAAGCTGTCACCAAAGAATATTCTGTTCCTATTCTATTGTTTTCCCCACAAAGCATATTTAAATATGCTTAACTATGTATAATACAATTAAAAAAAAACCTTTAAAATAAAATTTTGTAAATATAGCTGTTTGTACAAGGTTTCCAGTAACAAAACAGCGTGTTATGAAAAATTCAATGCTCAAATACGTCATTGTGCCTGTCCAACGTATAACGCTGAGTGGAGCGGTCGACCGCTCTAAGATGGCCGCCCTAAATCTCGTCAGCGAAAACAGGCGAGGGCGGTCCGTGAGGCGTGGGAGGTGCCAGTATGAGGTAGCGGCAACCCTTGGAAGGTGCAGAAGTCAGTGACAACACTGACCGCTAGCCCCGAAAACAGTGGCACTAATGGCAGGTGTCAGCGGAAGTGCCAGTACGAGGTGCCGAAGTCAGTGACAACACTGGCAGCTAGTCCCGAAAACAGTGGTACTTGTGGCGCGTAATGACACCTGCCAACAGAAGTGCCATTAGTAGGTGCGGTGTCACGATTTGCGCCTGGTGTATCGGGTTTTGCAGTCTCGGGCAACTGTGTGGTCTACAAAGAGTTGGTGTTTGGCTCCTCTGCTATTTATCCCGATGCCCTTCTGTGCTGTGCTCATGTATTTATCCATGTGTCCGCTTATCTTAGCCGCTATGATGCCTGATATGAGCTTCCATGTTGTAGAGAGACAGGTTATCGGCCGATAGTTGGATGGGACTGAACCCTTTGATGGATCCTTCTGGATCAGGATTGTGCGCCCTTCAGTTAACCATTCAGGGTGAGTCCCATTTTGTAGCAGCTGGTTCATTTGGGCTGCCAGTCGCTCATGGAGGGCAGTGATAAACTGTTGTCTGACTGTTGTCATAAAGCGTCATTCGGTAAATAATGACACTTTTAATACAAAGTTGACATTATTCGAAATATCTTCGTTATGACAACTTGTCATTAACCAAGAAATCACGATCTGACATAAATTTTGTTATAAAAGTATTACCAATTAAACTTTAAAAATTAGCTTGATGTAGTAATATTATAAAGCTCTGCCATGTTGTTTAGTCTTAATTTTCTTAATTTAATCGATCCTAAAGTTTTACAGCAAGATGTCTACAAAGCACTTATGAACTTAGCATTTGAAACATTATTTAAGGCTGTTTTAACCCTTATGCGTGCGAGGACTGAGGCAAACGTAGAGAACTGTGGCAAATGATAAAAGTTTTACGTGTGTGGGGTCGGTTGGTATGGACCCCATTTCTAAACACAAGGGCTAAGTAGTGCAATACACCATCTCCACCAGTGAGAGGCAGCAGTGCACGAACAGGCGTGCAGTGTGTTGGTGAAGAAGAAATCTTCCATATTGTGGCGCAAACCTAACACAAGTTATAACGGCCAGACCTCCTGTTTAAAAAGAAGCCGAAGTTTGATACCTAATACATATGAGGTATGCGTCTTATTAACTTTACATTTTCTTTGAGAAAATAACATTGACTATGTTCTCTTTCTCTGTAATGTTAGCTATAAGCAATTCAAGCCAATCCTACCTTGCTGTAAGTTAATATTAGCTAAAGTTATTAAACACAATTACTGTAACGTTAGCCCTTAATACTAAATATATTTTAAAGACAGGCAAATTGTTTTTTCCCCCTCCAATTTTAATCTAGCAAATTAAAAGCCAATATGTTAGTCAAAGTTATCCTTCATGTGCATTATTTAGCGACTTGGCTGATGTGACACAGTGCTTGTGTTCTTTGCTTTGGCAAGTTTAGCCACATGAAGACCCAGGCTAGCCTAAGGACACATGGTGGGGAGGACAAAGTTGGCTAATGAAGACATGCTACAGTGTGGAGGATGATAATAAGGACCAGCCACCAGAGAAAGAAGTTCCTATTTGACCAAAGAGAAAGAAGCAGATGAAATATTCCCCAAGAAAATTAGGTAAGTCGTTTTTGTGTTAATATTTTCACCATGTGAAGTGGGGTGGGACAGCCAGGTAAGTGGGGAATGGGGAGCAGGAATCAACATTCACCTGCTGAGTTACGTTTTAGACAACTAAAACTGATGTTAAATCTATTTATTTATTAGTAAGCTTCTTGCAAACAACCCTAAGTTAGAGTATCTGGTTAGAAATAATTTAGAATGCTCATTAAGTAAAAAGATGCATTCATGTGCCTAAAACTATATGTTAAATGATGCATTCGAATAACAGTGGCAGTCTGTCTGAACTTCTGCTAGACAAATATTTGATCAGAATAATTTTGTTCAGCTCCAGTTATTATTCCACTTGTATTAAGAAATAATTGTATTGCAGTTTATAACAACCAGTCATGTTAACTAGGCATTTGTCTGCCAGTCTACCATTCTGACAGTGTGCAGCAAGGGACATTTTGAAATGGTATTTAAATAAATGCTGGAATATGATGACATTGTTTTTTGTTTTTGTTCTTTTTTTAAGTGACCACAATGAATTGAGTCATCACCGACTATGAGAATGTCCAGAAGAGATTCACCAAGTTTGAATTAGTGAAAAGGCTTTCGCCATGATTAACTATTGCAAGAACAGCTGTAATTTCTGAGCATTTCTGGACACCTTCAAAGAGCTGCTTCCAGGAAATGAAGACAAGAAGAAGATCTCCTGTTTTCAGAGCATTACAGGAAGACTATTACGAAGGAGATGGCTGACATAATCAAAGCAAAAAATTTTACTGTTGAAAGAGCCTATTTTCTTAAGTTAAAGAATAAGTAATTCTGTTTTAGTTTTTCAATCAGCATTTCAGAGTAACAATATACTGACCAGACGTTAAACCCTCTGTTATCTTAGAACAAGTTATCTTTTGTTTTATTCCAAAGGGTTTGTTCTACAGTTATGATGGTAGTTATAAGTAGTCCAGTGTGTTTCATTTGAGGTAAGACTTAATATCAGTAACTCTGTTAGCATTGCATTTGACACTGTAATACTAAATTACATCTTTGTAATTGTTGCTACTAGTTTCAATTTACTTGAGGTAAAAGTTAATATTAATGACACTTAATGACTTTGTCATAACTGCTGTAACTTGTTTCACTTTACTTGAGGTAATAGTTAATATTAATGACATTGTAATTACACTTATTGACGTCTTCATAACTGGTGCTACTTGTTCCACTTTAGTTGATGTAAAAGAAATTGTTAATGTAAATCATTTGACCGTGTAATAAAGCTTAGTGAAATCTTTATTGCTTGTCCTACTTGTTTTGCTTTATTTCAGGGAGTGGAAATATTAATTATTGTTTTGTTAAAGCTTTTGCTAGTGTAATAATTAAATCATTATGACTACTATTATGACAAATTTATGTTAGATCATGATTTCTTGGTTAATGACAAGTTGTCATAACAGACATTTTTGGCGAGGTTAATGACAAATTGTCATAACGAAGACATTTTGAATAACGTCAACTTTGTATTAAAAGTGTCATTATTTACCGAATGACGCTTTATGACAACAGTCATAACTATTCATGAAGACTTATTGATGTTCATGACAGGTGTTATGTCATGTTTATGACAGTGTCATGACAGTCTTATTCAACCCCCTTCAAATACAGTTACCGAGTTTTCTGTCATTATGAAAATGGAAATATGTCTCATTGGCAGCAGTAACTCATAATGAACTCATTTTTTCTGTACAGTTAGAGAGAACTTAGAGTACCATTTTTTTTTCCCGAGAAACATGAGTGGGGGAAAAACTCAACAAATAACGCCACGGCCAACACCTAGCAGACGAGTTGAAGCCGTGGACCACACAGTTTGCACCCTGAGAAGCTGGGCTACAAGATGTATTAGCATAACAAACCACCGGGTGTAATTTCCCCCTCCGATGAGCCAGATTCGCACGGAATGAGAGAGAGAATGTCCTGTGAACGTCAGAATAGTCTGAAAAAAGTTCTGGGACTTTTGCACAGGTGATGGCTGCGCCGCGTCAGAGTGACAGAGAGCAGGAAGCCGTTATCTTTTAATTGGCGAGAACACAAAGACTCAACCTTCATCCAAGAGTATCAGCTGTGTGCACAGTACAGCGACTCATTCTTATCTCCAAGCCGAGGCTTTTTAAGTCAGATTCAGATTAGATATCGTTTGGTAAAGTTACAAGTTAAAAAAAAAAGGAAACAAAATGAAACAATGTTTTACAAAGCAATAACTTAGCAAAGAAGGAATAGTCCAAAGCCATTATATAGCAGGTGAGTCAAATTAATAAATGTGAAACATCTGACAAAATAGAAAAATCACCACAAGGAAAATTTAGGGATAAAGACAAACACTTTTCAAACTTAACAGAGCACAATTTCAGTATGAAGATGACTTCAACACAAAACTGTAACATAAAAATGAAAGAGTCACAATAGTACAGTTTGCTTTAGATGGAGGGATCAACACAAAACAAAAAATCATCCCAAGACTGGGCAGGTGGAGCAGGTGTCAGAGAGACGGGCCAGAAAAAATAAAGCGAGATCAAGCGAGTGGCTTGAAGACGGTCGAGCAACCCGGAGGCTGACACGACGAGGCCCAGGGTTCACCAGGCTGACCCCGAGGTCAGCAGAGTCCCTGAAGAATGACCCTGAGACGAATGCTGACCTGAACACGACTAGAACCCAACCTCTGTCATATGAATTGCATTCTTCTTCATCATCTGGGTATTATAGCTGAGCAGGAAAGTCAAACAAGATGAAGATGATTTAAAATCCATGCTAGCATCTGTCGTGTCTGCTACAGTCATTATTAAGGTCAGCTGATCACCTCAACACACATTCTGCTCTCAAGACTTCCCTTTATACTAAGACTGGCAGGGATATACACCCCGAACATTCCCACTCTTCCCTCCTCACTCTTCATCTGGTCTGAACCTCACGGTCAGGTCAGATGGTACCAGTGAATAAATTAATGATGGCTATAAAGTGACCAATGAACTCGCCAGGGTTCCTTAAACATACGATTATTTTTACTATTCTTCTGTTATCGTCCATCATATACATCTAGTGGGTGAAGTGGGGGAAGATTTATTTCACAGAGTCTGGAAATGATTTGAGTTTTCATTAGCGATATGGATTGTATGTTTTCAGCACATGTTTGAACGTTGACCGATGGGTGTATTTTTGCAATGCATCATGGGCCATCAGCGTGCTTCTAGCAGAAAGAGGCCCACAGGGCATTGTTCTGTAATTCCTAGAAAGGAAAATGTCTAACACATGGAAAGAACATGAGGCACTCCAGGACTTCCAACTTTATGGGAATATGTAGAAAGTACAGCTGCACAGGACAGAAGTTAGATAAATGAAGAAATAAATAAAAACAGACTGCATAATGTAGAATACCGAAAACAAAAAAAACTGGATCTGAAACTACTGACCACGTTTCCTGTCCATGAAAACTCAACAAGTTAGGAATTTCTGCTCCTGTTTCCAAATTTTCCCCACATTTGGAAATAATGAGGATATTGTGTGCTGTCGTGTATTTTTTATGTTGTATCCTGTGTGGTGGTGTAATGTTTTGTCCCATGCTGTATGTTATTGTCTACTTGGTTGTTATTGTCTACTTGGTAATACAAGTAGAGACTCTGGTCAGTGGAAAAGAATTTCTTCTTCTGCCTTCCCACAAAGATGACCTTTAGACATTTCATTCCTAACCTATAGGGTTTGATTATACCCTCCCAGCCTCTACTGCTGTAGCGCTTCAACTCTTTTGAGGAAGCTATTCACACGGATTACGTGTGCATTGATGAATGAATTTAGTTGGCCATTTCCAGAAACACATTGGAAGGTCACACACTGATGTTGGACAAGTTACTGTTATAGTCAATTGTTCCCACTAGCAGCTGAATGTGGAATATCTTAATGGCAAGACGATTTTTACTGCACCACGTTGGAAATGATGAACCGTTCTTTATTAACAAAAGAATGACTCTTGATTCTGTAATAAGTGTTTGGTTCAGGGTTCTGGTTTTATTGGATCTCTAAGAGGACAGAGGAGTGGTTAGTGTCTTGCTGTTTGATTGGAAGACTAATATTGGTGATTAAATAAGTTGTTGTAGTGCTTGGGGAAGATTCTGATTCTAGTGTATTTGGAGGTCCATGAGGTGAAAAGAGGCTCTTTGTGAAAGTGACTCCTAAAGGTTAAAGTGCTGAACTTTGGTGGCTTGTTGAGGGAACACCTAGACATCCTTGCAGGTGACTCTAAAAGGATTGCTACTGCCACACAGGGTCAAAGTTCAAGCTGCTTGTATACAGGTTTGATTTGATGGAGGTTTGCCAGGTGCTGCCTGGCTCAATTGATAATCCTATAGACAGACAAAAACACCCCCATTATCATGACCCATTCATGGATGAAACACCTGTGGCCAGGGGAGCGTTTGGAATACCTGAAATTAATGATTTGGTTGGATTAAACAATCAACACTGATATGAATGACTTCATCGCACCTTTTCATGTGCACAAACTTTGGGGCCAGTTCAGTTATCCGCCATATTAGTGGATATCCATGTATTTTTTTGTAAGTGGAAATATAATGAAACATTAAAAAAAAAAAACCTGCTCATAAATTTCCACATCCCCACGATGCTTTAGCACCAGCTCGGCGCTGGGTGTTTCAAAGGCATTCACCGAGCGTGAGATCATCCCAAACTCACTGCGTTTTAAAGCAACTGGACAAACTTCTAACACATATGGGGCCACAAGATTAATGCTGCGTCTGCAGAGCGTGGGTGCCTCACGGGATATGCAGAAGCAAAGGTCAATATTCCTCACCCACTTGATGTCAGATTCACATGCAAACTCATGCATATGGGTTAATTTTAATGTGCAGCTTCAGTAACCAATAAAGAGCTAAGAAGGAGTTGTTTTTTTTTTGTTGTTTTTTTTCAGGACAAATGGGCTGAATGCAAAAAAAGAAACTCGCCCAATATTTGTTTTTACTCAGATTTTCACAATCTGTTTAAAACTCCGTCCAAACCAGTTTGCTTTGTTCTTCGTTGTCCGTTGCTGTTAACGACGGTTGTCTTCTTAAACAAGTAGCCAAAGAAAAACAGTGTCACTCAGCCGGGATGCTGTCTGCTTAGCCCCAACCGACCTGGAAAGATCAGAGTTCAGGCCCGAACGTCAGACAGAACCTGGAAGAGCGGACGGCAGGCAGCTTGCAGGCCTGGGTTAAGTCAACATTGATTTTGACTGAAGCTGAGCTCCGCCTTCGTAGCGTGTGTTGGTCGGGATTTATTTCAGCTTCGCTTCGGACCAATTTGTTCCAGCTGCTAAAATGAGGCGTTGCTTGCCTGTCGGTGTCAGTTATGGTGGAAGAGGACCAGGGATCTGACCTACAGTGCTGTGAAAAAGTTATCACCTCCTTACAGATTTCTGGTGATCTTTACTTCTCCAGCACACTTACACTTTTCAGATTTTCAAAACAAAATCTGATGTCAGACAGAGATAATCTGATTGAATACAAAAACCAGTTTAAAAGTGATTATTTAAGTTATGCAAGGAAAAAAAGCTCTATAGACAAGTCTGGCCCTATTGCTCCCTAATACCTACTTTGGTCCACTCATTTTTGCAAAATTATTTTAATTCAGCCACATTTTTGAGATTTAGTTCCATCTTTAAATGGTTAGGTTTATCCCAGATCTAAAAAGTTGTACCTTTGTTTAGTCAGTCCACAGAATATTCTCCCAAACATCTTAATTGTTATTAACTCAGGTCATTGTTGTGATATATTTAAATTAGTTTGATGATAGGATGCTCCATAAAACCAAAACCAGTGGAAATCTAAACCCAGAACTCGACAGCATCTTGGAGCATGATGTACGAAACACTAATTTCTTTCCATCATTAATTGGATCCTTTGAGGATTCAAAATCACTCGGCCGTCAGAGTCTAACGAGATAAACATTTCTGTCTTTCTGTCTCACACACCTGCTGGTTTTGGCTTTGTCCTGTGAGAGGCTGCCCATTAAACCAGATTAAATTACACGCACTCCACACACACACATGCTCACTCCTGCAAATTTCACTCATTACTCACTGTAGTATCATTTTCAGTTCTCACATTGGTCCTGGACGCAGAGACAAAGAGAGCGGGAAGGTTCTGTGCGAGTGCCAGAACTTTGCCTGTGAGAGAAAACTGACGTAATGGCATTAAAAGAACCGGTGTGGAACCAGGAAGTGGCCCGACTCTCGTACTGATTCGCTGGTTTTAGATGGATTTGGTTGCAGGGTGGCATCAAGACCAATGACTGAATCCAAGTGGACCATCAAGAAAGACATATAACACAGAAAGTTTGTACTTCTGGCATCGCTTAATGGTTTTAGGCATGTTATTCTAACAGTAGGCCATATTTCATACCATAAACCTGCCATGAGGTTAGCAGCTAGAGAGATAAGGGTAGGTCAGAGAATAAATCAATAAACGTTTGGACAACTTAAACTTTAAGTCGTGAAGTCTTAAGGAAGTCATGTCCTTTGAACCTTTTCAGGGTTTTTTTCATGGACAACAGGAGTTTGATGTTTTTCACAAAATAGTGTGTAGCTGTGAAGAGAGAGGAAAATGCTACATTCTAGCAAAAAAAAAAAAAACTGAAAAGTTTGACATCCTTTTGTATTCAGCTTTACCTTCAATTAAAACTAAATTATAGTCTTTAGGAAGACTATACCATAATGTAGTGAAGGGAGCTTTTATTAAATCGTTTGTCTAGAAAGTTTTTAATGATGCAACATTTCTAGACTCAAAAGGGCAAAACAGGAACTATCAGGTTTTTAATGTTATTCACTACTTTGTGTTTGTCTGTTACATAAAAGGGTAAGAAAATACATTGAAGTTTGATTTTAAGAGGTGCTACATTTACATTTTTGCAAGCTGCGTCACTGTAAACGTCGAACAAAAGAAAACAAAGCGTCTTGAAACACATTCTCTCGTTTTGTTTTAGACAACTTCTCTTATTAAGGTCAGCAGAGTCCAAAGCTGCAGCAGTTCAGCAGGAAACCTGAGTTGTTTGTTTAAGGCGAATGCGATGCGGTTTGCATTTTATTCTGGATTGTGGGTGCAGCTAATGAAGACAGTGACAGCTCGTCCTACGCACGCGAGTGACTCATCTACATGCTGATTAAGGGATCTTCTCACGGAGGAGCCATCAGTGAAACGCAGGATCACTCCCTCCCACTCCACAAACTGCAGCTTGGTGTTTATCCAGCTGCCCGTTTGGGGTCTCAAAGACCCCTGCTCCTGTCCTGTCCACCTGATGGAAGCGGACAAAGAAAGGAGGAGGAAGGCGGTAATTTAATCTCTGCTCTGCCGTGTTGCTAATTTAAGAACACCCTGAAAACCGAGGCTTCATCTAATCTCATTTCCAGACATTTGAAATAAGCAACATGTAAAAAAAAAAAGTATTAGGTTTGCATGTTTCTGTTCAGCTCTGCCAGCAAGGAAATAACATACAGTTCAGCGCGCTCTGGGACGCAGCGGGCGTTGAACCTCAGCTCACCCACATTGACGGGGATTCGACGGCCAGCAGACATATGGCTCGGCGGTTTGGAGCCGAAGCGAGCCGGAAACAATTGAGACTGAAATAAATAAAGAAAAAAAACGAGGTTGACCTCAGTGACAGAGGTCACTAAAGAAGCAGGAGAATCACGTTCAGCTAACTCGGCCTCCTCTTGACAAGGTTAAACATGCTGAGAGTGAAAAATCTCCCCAAATGAGACAAATCTAGCAAAGGAAAAACAAAACGGTAACCAAGAAGATAATGCGAGTTGAGCATAAGATGATGATTTTGGGGTTTGCGTGTCCACTGGGAGATCAAGTCAGAGTCCAGCTGCAGCAGGCAGGATGTGTGGACGGCTACTTTCCAAAGAATCCCCCAAACTCCTTCATCTGACATGACAGCGAGCGTTCAGCTGGCCGGCAGCCCTCCTATAAGTCTATCAAAATGAGCAGGGGGGTTAAATAGTTTAACTGGAACCACATAAAGTCCTTAAATGATTTATTTATGTGGTTCATACAGAGGAGGTTCCCAGAATACAAACATTTAAGAGGGAAATCGTCCAGGTTTGTGAAGGTTTCGCCGTTCAAGTTGTTCAACCAAAAACAACAAAATAGTGCCATAAGTATTTGCACCCATTTCACTTTATAAACACAAACCTAAACAAGTTTATTAGAATTTATTAAGATTTCAAATCAAATTGTGTGTTTTTATGAAGCAGAGGAGTTGTTTCTCTTTTTCTACACCCAAAAATCTGATCTGAAGTCACAGCATGATGCTGCCACCACTGTGTTTATCTGCAGGTTTAAGATTCCTTATGTGAGTTCTTTAGCTATTTAGTTCTGATTTGGATTGTTCCTCTATGTTCTGGATTTCTGTTGTGTTCTGTTTCTTTTTGGTTCCTATTCATTCTCATGTTCTGTTGGGTTCTGGTTTGTTGTCTGATAGACACTGTGTTCACCAGATCCTCGTGTTTTCAGTTTTTTTCTCTCAGCATCTCATATTTGCTCCTCTCACAGTCGACATTATTCCTGCTAATTACCACACCTGCACTAATTACTCCCCAGTACCTTTCTCTCCATCCATGGCTCCTGGTTTTCCTGAGTTTCCTACCCTTTTTGGATCCGGAGGTTTCTTTTCTTTTCCCCACAGCACACTGTTTTGGTTAGGGGTACCATGTGTACTTTTCTTTCCGCTTCACAATTATCTTCTACCTCCTGAACCAAACGTGAGAGTCGAGGGGATGTGAAGACTGCTGCAGGCACTGAACTTTGAGAAGTATGCGGTGTATTTGCTTTGTAGGCATCAGAGACAAAAAAAAGCCAAAAACATTCTCCTAGTAACACAAGCTAATCTCGGCATCAAACTGGAAACAGGTGGATGCCATTTCATTCTCCCTGAAGCTCATTTGAGAACACATTATGATCCAACAGAGACATGTTTGGACTGGATCTTTGCACGAAGATGTATCTTCACCAAGCTTCTTTTTACACATGAAAAAAAGCTAAATGTCAGACAGATCTCTTGAAAGAAACTTTTCTTAAGGGTAAAACTCTTTAACAAAACCTCTGATATTGGAGATTTGTGCAAATTGTATGTATACATGTACTTCTATTAGGTATTGATGTCAAATACAATCACATTATGCTGATGAAAACAAGATATGTTCTGATTATAATACATTACATCCCTACAGTCGTATGTCATCTACCTATAGAGGCGACACGTCTTTGTTAAAGTTCCAGGCTTTTGTTATTGGGGGTGTGAAAGATGACAATAGATCATTTTAAGACTATTCAACTTGTACAATATAAATGAAGACCAAACAAATCTGTGAGGTGAAAAAGAATACTAAACTATAGCTTCCTCTGATTCAATTTCAGCATCTTCTCCAAATATTTTGTGTTTTTCGAGGCCAAAACAGGTAAACCAGACAATTTTGCCCTTCTCATGACTCTGGTCACTCATCAGGACTAATGCATAAGAACAGCAAAACGGGAAGATTTAATGCTTTTGCTTTTACCTAACGAAACCTAGACTGAACCCTAAAGCAGTGTCAGCAAATTCTCAATTGAGACCTTTCTTGTTTCCTTAGACTCTTTTGACTTCGAGGGGCCAGCCGATGGACAGAGACACCCCACACCGAGTCTGAACTCCTTCACAGGAAAGAAAAACAGCCATTTTTTGCACTCTGAACACCAACTCCTTTCCCAGCCCACTGCGAGAATAATGCCCGCCGTCTGACATCACTCATGTAACACATTGAGACTGACAGCTCATCCCACAGGGTTAGTCTGGTGTTTCCACACACACATCATCTGGTGCCAGCCAGAGCCACAATATATAAACTGCGTGTGTGTGTGTAAATATTTCTGTCGTCTTGTTTGTATGCGCAGTACGTTTTCTGGGGCCATTTATGCTTTCCATAAAGTAGAGAGTCGGGAAGGCCACCTGTTAGTAGAAAGGTCTTTGGTTCTGTGAGCAACAAGAGAATTAGACAGAAGAACCCAATTTACCGATCTCAGTCTATGCCACAGAGATCTTTAAGGAAATAATGTCAATTTTCTGCCTTTTATGCAATGCTTTGAGTGAGAATTGTTTGGATTTCTGCTTAAACATGACCAGAAGACATAAACTGAACAGGATGAGAGGCGTAAACAAGCACACCAAATGGGAAATGGACTGAACTTGTGCAGCATACCAGACTAACAAACCGATGTACACCACAAGTCACATGAACCGTTTTTAAGCTAAAACTCTTCAATATTCAAACACCAATGTGCACATCTGGGAAGCTGGAACTGATTTGGGAACAGCTGTGTTTCCATTGACCATATAATTGGAATTACAAAAACAAATTTGCTTATTGGAAGCATCAATTTAGGCTTTTTTTTTTCAGATCACACTCATTACGTGATCAACAAACAGATGATACTACTGCCGGAAAAGACGAAGAAGACGACAGGAAGTGATAGAAGGATGATGGCGCGAGAAATGGAAGACAATGGCTGAATGTTGACTGACTGATCACCCATGATGCATCTCTGGCCACATGTAACTCCCACATCCACCATATGTTCAATGCTGTCATCAGATATGCATGAATTTCAGTCACTGATTCGTGCATTTCCTTCCTTTATATATTTTAGTTCTGCAGAACAGATTAGGGCCAGAAAGTATTGAGGCAGCAGAAACAATCTGACATCTCTGATCTTCTTTTATTCTCATCTGTCTTCTATTTTCCATTTCCAAGCGCTATCACCAGCTCCTGCTGAAGGGAGATACAGTTACTGGCTTCAACTTTTCTCTCTGTGTGAGCCAACCCCCATGACTGTCTGCTCGGCTCAGGTCTCTGTTTTGTTTGGGACCAGCCAGTTGCAACAGACTGAATAAAGAACAAGGAGATATGGACCATATATAATGGATGTAGACAGATCTGCGTTCTGCTGCTGAAATGTCAGAGGGATCATAAACGTAGCCGGTTTCACATTTAACTTGGATTTCTATCTAAGAATTTTGAATATCTCCAGCCAGCAAGCATGTAAGCTTCCACTGGATGTGCTGACAGAAATAGTTTTATGTCTACATGCTAAAACGAGTCAAGAAACTTGTAGGAATTAATCAACTTTCGTTAGGAGATGAAGATGTCAAGCCTTTAGGTGGAGTAGAAGAAAATAGAAACCAACAAACAAGGTAGTCAAAGAAACCTAAAATAACTCGACACCAGAAACATGTTGCATCTTGCCTGCAATCATGTTTGTAAATCTCCAGAGAGATTATCTTTCATCACCTCGCAACTAATCAGAAATACACATTTGCTCAACATAAATCAGCCAAGTCCTGGTGACATGTGGGTACAATTATGTCAGCTTAAAGCTACATGAATGCACAGAAATGTTGCATTTAATATCAATATGTTGAAGAGTTGTACATATTGTATGTCAAGGTTTCTTCTAGGGGTCGCTGCGGGAGTGGGAGTGTAGAGGATACTTTGAAAGGCTTTATGTTTCTTGTACATTCATATAAAGTTTGTTGTCCAGCAATGTCAAGCTTGTTGCAAGTGCAAGTTGGACTCTTCCTGAGCTGTTTCTGACCCTGAGGGGTTAATGGACAGGATCTTAAGGTGCAGTTCTGGGGAGGAGGGCGTCTGGTTTTGCAACCTCAGGGTCACATCTTTGCCTTTTACCAGATGATGGGGTACTGTTGAGGTCTTCAGACCATGACCTTCAGTGAATACTCCAGAGGTTTAAAGCTCTTACGCCCGAGGCAACTGGAAAATTCAATGTGCTCCTTCTAGATCAGGGATCAGTTTCCACCTCTTGCCAGTGTCTCATTCACCAGTGTTTGTAGGATGCAGCGGACGATGGATAGACAAATTGGCGTAGCGCGCCCAACAGTACCTACTGCCTGGGCGTAGAAGGCTTTATCTGATTAATGATTAATGAAAGGCCAACAATGGCAGCCGAGCAACCAGCACCAGAAACTGAGAGACCAGCTCTGGCAAATAAGAAAGACAACTCACTTTCATTGGCAATGGCGAGGCTAGTGACTTAGCATGCAGAGGCTGGTCACACACTGTGTTGCCTATTTCCTCTGCTGGCCATTAGCACAGTGAGGCATATCATCAATCAGAACACATATACTAAAATAGCTACAATTGGGTGCGCAGTACTCTTAATTTTGGCCCGAAAGTTGCACCATAGATTTGTGGTCTAGTTTGCAGTAATGCAGATAATTCTTCAAAAACTACAAAGTACATTTTTAATTAATGGAAACATGAAACACAACTAGTGAGATGGAAGCACTTTCTTTACTTCTATTAGTTCTTAGAATCAAAAAGTTTCAATTTATACTTTAAACAGATGACAGGAACCATCTTTTTTCATTTTTTTACAATCTCCATTGTGAATGCTCAGTGTTACCCTCTGTTATACGGAAAATAAATCTTGGGTTTCTCCAGCTGCAGGACTTCTGTTTTCATGAAATTCCATCAGATGGAGGTTTGGTTTTGTACTGCCAGCCATAACTGAACTTTCACCTTCAACAATCTATCAGGACACTCCCTGGTTGATTAGATTTCCTGCTGCTCGGGAATATTGTCAGGAATATTGAGATGGAAAAGAGTGGGTCAAAAGGATAAAGGCTGAAAGAACGACTATTGATGGCGGGAAAAAGAGGGAACAACAGAGTTAATTCAAGTATGTGAGGATTTCAGATGCCTTTCCAGTTTTGTAAATAACACACATGTGCTTTGTGAAAGGATGTGGGCTACAAAAACACATTCCTGACTCAGAACATTCAGAGAGGCATGGATGTCCCAAAAAAACGGGAGGAAGGAAGAGGAGAGGCGAGCAGGCAGGTCAAGAGTAAGTTGTGAAATAGGATGAGAATGAAACAGTAACTTGTTAATCAGGTTATCTGAAACGTTTACTTGAGCTGATGTTTCCACCGCAAGCAATGCTATAATCTGGAGGTAAACTATATCTGAATGTTATGCAATATCCACACCTTCTGGTGATGGATTTACCTCCCTGAAGAATCACATTGTTTTCTTCAGTCTTTCCACCTAATAGGATGGAAAGACTGAAGGAAACAATACTTTCCTTACAATTCCATTTAAAAAGAGTCGTATTCAATGAAGTAGCTTTCTTGGACTGAAGTTTGCTTTTATAGATTTAAAAACAATTGTCATTGTGGTTCACAGTGATGTATTTCTCAGTTTGATGTGTTTTTTATTATTGTTTGAAGGACAGTTGTGCTAATCTTCACTTTGTGGGTCATTATGGTGCTGAGAGAATCTCACATTTCCTTGTCTTGCTTCATTAAGGTGAGTGTTGGAATAACACCTCCCCACCATTTAGTAGCTCTAAGTGCTGCACATTAAGACTTTCCTTTCAGGAGGGAGCCGCTTCTAAGTGCTTCTTGTTAGTAAAGTCCACAAATGTCTTCTGACATGTGTGAAGGTGGAGGAGACACTCCGCTGAAGTGCTGTGGTGTGTCAGAGCAGATAAAGATATGCGCACAGGGCCTTTACGGACAGAGTAAGACTGCTTGTTGATGTTAGCTGTCTTACTGACACGAACCATGCAGCCGCTCGCATGTACTATTTGACCTTCATGTAACAAGATAGCAATTACAGTTCTGGGTCACTTTTCTTGCTTCCGAGCTAGTTTTCATCCAAACAGCTACTCAGCAATACAGCTAAAAGGACAACACTTAATAAAGCTCACGCTGGATATTCGATAAATATCCAGCATGAGCTTTATTCTTTCGGGGTATTCTGGTAATTATGCTGCTATGCTGGCACACTGACGACTGCCACAGGGCGCTGACCCACTTCTCTGTTTACTGACTGCCCCATTTAGCCTTCTGACAATGATTTATCTGTGAGCAGAGTCTTTTTGTTTGGTGTGTCAGTGTGTCAGTGTGTCAGAGGCCGCGCCGTAGGGCTGAGCGACACAGTTTGCCGATGGGTAGCAACTTCCTGTCATCAATCCATGGCTAACACATTGGCCTTACATTGGAGTATGTGCTGACAGATTAAACGAAGTGACCTCTCCTACTGAGGAGACAGATAATTCAGACAGATTTTGTTCCAGCGGGATGTCGACCTGTAACCCCTTGGATCATTGACTCCAAGACTCAAACCCCAAACTTTTTTATGTTTTTTTTTTTTTTTCCTGCTTCGTCTCAGTCGTTCTTGTGTTTTAAGCCTTCTGATCTCCGGTGGTTCAGAAACTTTGAGTCCTTTCTCCTTTTAAGATAATTGTTGGGTATTAAGTATAAGCTGTGAAACACACATAAAATGAACTTCTTTTTTTCAATTGATGGATTCATTTCCACTTTTAGATGTGGTGTGTAGAGTAGGATTTGCAATAGCCTCTGTTTTCAGGATCCTTTGTATGCCTCTTTACTTAATTAAATCATTGGTAAGTCGATAATAGCTTTTTTGACCTTACCAGTTCTCTATGATTTTTCCTATGTATTGCTGAGTGTATTAAATACATTTTAATCCTGAAAAGTTTGTGAAAACCTTTAGATTCTTTTGTTTTTATTGAGATCACTGATTCCATTATTAGATTCTCTGGGTTAAAAAACATTCATCTAGCTCAACATAGCACATCTACCCAAGAAATGTAACTCAAATCTTGCAGAGTGCATAAAAGTTCAGGATTTAATCAAATTTAACAAGCCCCAAAAGCTTTTCTGTCAGCATTGTGCTCAAACCAGAAAACGAATGTCAAAGACGCAGAACGGACTTTTGACCCTCGAGTCCCAAAACAATCTTTTTAAGTGGAGAAGTCAAATCCCTTGAAGGAATCCCCTCTTAACACCAAATAAACGGTCAGGAGTCTGATAGGCTGATCCAGGCAAGGGAAATATCCCCTACATGTTTCAAAATATATTGAATTTCAACTCAGAGACAAGGACATAACATAGTGCTTGATTGAATTAGGATGTTTGTGTCTTACTACATGGTGTGTTAACTTTTATCAATAAGGAACCCAAACAGGGTGTGTTTGGTTGTTTCTGCTGCGCATTCAGAGGTATTACCGGGCCGGGAACATGATCCAGGAGACTGCTTTGCATTAGGGGCCATTAAGTTACGGATGATGAAAAACAGAGCCTTTGGACACTATCAGGGGGACTTCAGGGTGAACGAAGTGATAGAGGAATGAAAGGTCCGTGCTCAGAGTAAAAGAGCCTGCATCCTTAATGATACACAGAAAAGGACACACTTTGTAGCTGTCAGCGCAAGAGCTTTACAGGCTTTGATAATTGGTTTAAAACAAAAAAATAAAAGGAATTTCGTGACATTCTGAAGTCAATTTGGTGGAGCCCAACCAGTAAACGCTCCTTTCTATATCACTTAACACACCATTAAGAACTTATCCAAGCCCTGCAATGAGAAACAGCATTTAAATAAAAAAGATCTCAGCGGATCTCCAAGCTTGGCTAAGCGCTAGGCTGTGAAGTTCAGGGTTCACCCTAGAAGCGAGGTAGAAAACCAGCGCTCGCGGTGAGGTCATGGTTGCTTCAAGGATGAGGACATGTGAACAGCTGCAGCCGCTGACCTTGTCCTCTGGCCCTGGCTCCGGCTGTGCTTACACCAATCCCACTGCGAGAACGTCGGCTTGGCACCTACTGCTGACATTGCCACACGCTAATGCAGTGAAAGAGGGAAAGTATTTGTAGGCTGGAGAACAAGAAAATGTGCTATTAACGGGTTATTGTGTTTGTGCATATACGGTGCTTTGCCAAAGTACTCAAATGCCTTGGGTTTTTCAAGTTACAACCACAAAGCTGAAGGTATTATGCTGAGATTTTGCGATAGAGGCCAACACAAAGCTGATTGGGGACAGATTTTTAAAAATAAAAAAGGCTTGAGACGAATTATCAATTTGGTTTGTGCCTCGACTCTGATTGGGCCATTGAAAAGCCTCTGGTTTCTACATGTGCTACAAGTAGTTCAATAGTATAAATATCTGTTCAAGGCACCAAACAACTCAAGAAGTAGAAGCTACTGTGGAGAAAAAAAAAAATCTAAATCTCCCGACCTGTTCTTCCCCCAACTAGATTACACAGAATTAGTCATTGTGGAAAGCCCTTTCCCCCTCGCTGTGCATCCCTCCTTTCAACCCTGTCTGCCCTCATAGGAACCTCCGAGTCAGCATTTCAGGAGATGCAAAAACAGACACAGGAACGCACAGCATCCAGATTGTCTCCAGATGTCCAATTGAAGAGAGACATAAATAGGGTAGCAATGGCACACATGAGATTCACAGTGGGAAGCAGAGCTGTGTGCGTGGCTTGTTTCTTTCTCTGTAAACCGTGAAATATACACGGGCCCACTCAAATATTCTTTTTGTGCAGTGGAAGGACCACATGTTGCTTTACTGCACAATTTTCTTTACTCTTTCGCTTGACAAAGATGAGTGACCCAGAGGAAGCAATACCACCTTTTCTGAGAGCCATGGCCACAGGCGCAGAGGAGCTGACTTTCATCCTGGCCTCTTCGCGCTCTGCTGAGAACCAGCTGGAGGTCAAGGTGTGAAGACACAAAAAATAAAGAGGCTCCTAAATCGGATCCCCCACTCCTTTCCGTGACTCAACACAAACAGGATCTGAGATAAATGGCAGCCCTGGTGGAAAGATGCTGAAGACTGGGCATAAAAAGTCTGGAGGACATCCCTCCAAACCCCCACCCTTTAAGCTGTTTGTGAGCATAAAGTTTGGATTCATTTTTGGATGAACTTGGTCTTCCAAAAGGAGTGACTACTCTTAATTCTCCATCTCTTGAACAGACTATCTTTACCTCACTTGGCTGCTCAGGAGCTCAGTACCACTGAACTCACTCACAGTACCAAGATGATACTATTTGCATCCTTGAGATTTTTGCTACATCTTTCCCCCAACTTCTCTCTCTGTCCATTTCCTGTCTGACCGCTGTGTGTAACGGTCACAGAAACCTCTAAAATAAAGATTCAACCTTAAATGTATCAAAGTAATTCATAGTTTCCACCTTTTGTCTATTACTATCACATGTGGTGTTTGTTTACAACGAACACTGTAAAGCCACGGTCCAGAAGGATTCCTTGTTATAGTTGTAAAACAGAGCTTCTGCAGCTGAAAAAGTGAAAATCTAGTGATCTCTTAATCTGTTTTTACACCACATTACACACTCCAGCAGGGTACACTGAGCATCCAACATGTGAAGCAAGACATGATCCAACTAAGTCTTTGCTAGTCATTAAGTAGACTTTAATGTTTTACCTTTAGCCACTCTGATTAAAGAAGATTGTGGTGAAGAAGTATTTTTCTCCTAAACTGATAATTGTAACTTTCCAATTAGGCCGTCTTTCATTTTAAGCCTTTGCATATCAGAACATTTCCCGTTCCTTTAGCTGTGACTTGTCTCCGCAGGCATTATATACAAGAAGTCTGTAATTTCTCTGTGGCTCCAGAGTTCACACTGGCTTTCTTCCTAGATAGTGCAGCAATTACTTTTCCTCCTCGGTTCTGTAGTTTAAAGCCAGACACTGAACTCTGGTCTGTGGTTCGGCTCGGGATGAATGGGCCGGTGTGACAGGCTATCTCCAAGACCAGCCAGGTAAAATTGCAGGGAGGCTCTGACAGATTGCATCTCAACGGGAGACAATGAACTCCACAAAATCTCCACAGTCGAGTCCAGGATTGTTCTGCTTTGTCTTGCCCGGGTCATACTAATTTCTAGTAAAAGTTATAGAATGTTTTTTTCTCTCTCTCTCTCTCTCTCTCTCTCTCTTCAAGACACACACCTTCAGATTTTGTCTCTGTTTTTAAAAGTTCTTTCGAAATAGTTCAGCCAGAAAAGGTGGATGAGTTCAAGCAACCGATTTCTTCACATCAGGCAATGTTTCAGTCAGTGGCATTGGCTGATATCCCACCTTTCACCCACATAGCACCTATTATCATGGTGAAACACCCTTTCACCCTTTTCATCCCCCTGAGTGGATTAAGCATTGTCAAACCGGAGAATGACAGATGCTGGCAGCAGGTTACCGTGTTGCTTACATTTTCATTCCTCCGCCTGGAATATTTTCCAAAGGATTTGCACGTGAGGTATTCCAGCGAACGCTTAGATGATCTTTTGTTTGCAGAAGGTATCAGGCAGGAGGATTAATTTGCTGTAAGTCTGTTCAGGTTGGTACTTGCAGAAAGAGGAGAGGTTGAGGCTAACGTTTTAATTTGAAACGTGGAAACCAGAAATCTCTGGTGTAAGAGAGAGACAATTGTTGAGAGGAGTTATCAGCAGGCTAAACAGAGCAATCACACATGCAGGTTTCTTGCTTGAATCTATATTTATTGTCCATCTCTGACTAATACGCTTTGACGTAGCTTTCAGCAGCACGCGATCGAGCCAGTAAATGTCAGCAAATCTGCTGGAAAAAAACAGGCGCAGGAGTCAAAAACCACATGGCGTTTGCTCCAAACGGCGGCTGGATGAAGTCCAGAGCAGGAACCCGGTTAATGGGAACCGGATGTTTCCTGACAGCCAACAGAGCGAAAGAAAAGACAGAAGCCGAGGAGGAACGATACGGGCTGAAGTCGTCCCTTCGTCTCTGACGTGACGAGACAAACAGAGATGGGGAGACGGACAAGCTGCCAGCTGAGCGTCATCTGGAAAGTATTTCGTCCCTCCTTGACAGATGCAGAGGAGCTCTTGACTCTGATTTGCAGTAATTAAGAGGCAGCAAAATAAGAGGAGATGGGCTTTTTATATTGTTTTTTTATGTACTTCAGTCTCATTTATGGCTGGCGGCACAGCTGCAATTGAAAATGATCAACAACTGTAGCAAAAATGTGAGCATTCATTACGTAAAATCTTTAGAAAGAAGCCTGTGGGAGCACAGTGGTTTACCTCTGGTTTCAAAATAGATCTTAATAACTAGTTTTTTAGACGAAAACTAGAAAAGTGAAGGTTCAACACATTCTATGCAAGAGATTCCTCAGTTATGCGTTTTTTGTTGTTGTTGTTGGATTTTTCCTTCTTTTGAGTTTGTCACCATTGTTTTACGATCCCAGCAGTAGTTATGGAGATTTTCAGCGAAGTGTGAAAACCAAAGGCCTCGTTCATGTCAGAGAGTGTCAATGTCCTGCAGCTAATTTGACACATTTTGAGGTGTAGCGTTCAGTTTGAGATCATGTCATTTGGATATTTGTCCCACAGCCATGTGATTTCATACCAAAAGTGTTTCTGACACCATCGATTTATTATTGTAAAAGGACAAGAGAAACATGGAAGTTATTATGCAGTTTTAATGAGTTACTTGAGTGTCCATTTGAGAGCCATAGACGATGTCCATTGGGCACAATTTGTGGCTGTTCTCTGGATTCTTTTGGGTAGTTTACAGGTGTTTATTTCAAGTGTTTTCAGCATCAAATTGGCAACATAAGACAAATTGAAAGTTTTTCTAACCATAAAAGTAGTTTTAAAAGCTATGTTTGACCTCCTATGACAGCTCTTTTGACAACAGGAAGTTGGATGACTGACCTTTTCACGGTAATGTGACGAATGCAGAAAACTGAATCAAAGATCATCTGTATGTCTCTTTGTTAGCCTCAGGATTATGAAACAACGGGGTGAAGACCGGTCAGATAGCTTGAGCATGGAGACAACAGCCAGACCACAGAGGTAGCTGTTTGTGAGCATAAAGTTTGTCAAGTATCACATTGCTTTCTTTTAGTGCACTTTTTACTTTTGTCCTTTACCTTCTGCATCAGCTGAGGCATTTCTCCCAGAATCCTGCTCCACACAGGATGATTTGCTAAATAAATATTTCCTTTATGAAATCAAATTTAAGTGGATTCTGCAACACCAGATGTAATATTGTTACAACTTTCTGCAACTATAAAAAAGCAACTCCATCAAATTCATGCATTTATTTTTTAGTAAATTTGAATACTCCTGTATGTAAGACCATAATGACCCATCTTTAGTACAGAAATGTTTCACGTGCAAGTATGAAAACTGCTCACTTGACAACTGATCAGTGGACAGTGTCTAAGAATCAAACTAGCATTTTAAGGTGACTCTTTTATAGAATCATATATTCCACCTCTACATCTGTTCTGTTAATAAATGTTCAGTGGTTGTGATGTACAGTATCCTCGTATCTTTTCGTTAAACACGACCATTAATGTTACAGCTGCTAAAAATCACATCTTTTCAGAAATGCTGAGACGGTTTTCAGATCAGTCCTTCTGCATCACTCTCTCTGTATCCCCGAATCGCCATGAAAAGGCTGGAGGTTATTTTCCTCCACAGTAACTACCGAAGCCATCTGCACGGCCGTCATCACTCTCATCATCTCGAACCAGAACAAACAGTCTTGGCATGCAGGAGCCGACCAGCAGGCCGAACAAACCAAAGGCTCTGCAAAGTCTGCCTTTCAGTGACAGCAGAAAACAAAACCAGAACCACATGGGTGTTTTTTCTCCTTCTTCTTCTTCTGGGAACCTCAAAACACCTCAATTTTTGACTGTCATCTTTGCTGAGGCGAAACCTCAGACATGCCTTTGGTAATTGATTGAACTGCCAGCTTGAGAGGGTCTCTGGGTTTATTTTATTATGAATACTGTAAAGTACATCATGCATGCCGTGTTGATACAAACGGCATTAAATTCTGACATCTGAGTTCTCAGTTTCTGCAAAAATATCTACAGTGCCTTTCAAAACTATTTTGCACCTTGAACCTTTCTACATTTTGATGTATTACAACCAAAAACTGACACATATTAATATAAAGGTAAAAGTTAAAGGAATTTTTTTAAAATCCATATAAAAATCCATTTAAAATGTGTGTCACTTTATGGAAGAGTGGCAAGAAGAAAGCAATTGTTGAAAGATAGAAATAAGAAATCTTGTTTATTTTTCAAATATTCTGAATATTTTGGTCTACGTCGAAAGTGCATGTGGTCAAAAATTAACATACCGAACTCATGGTGAAACATGCTGAGGGGAATACTTTTCTTATGCAAGGGCATTAAAGGAAGATGGATGGAGCAAAATCTGTTAGAGGCCAGCACTACAAAGTCTATTCTTGTGGTTGAAGCGCCTAGTTGAAGTTCCTGCCAAGAGTCAATGTAGAGTCTAATGCAAGATTGAGATGTTTCCCATTTAGCTGGGTTGAACTTGGCCTATTTTGCACCAAAATGGTTACAATTTTCAGTGTTTAAGTGTACAAAGGTGGAAAAGCAGAGACCTAGCCCAAAATACTTGGAGCTCTAGTTGCAGAGAAAGGCGGTTCTACTGATTTAAGGAGTTGAATACAAACGTAGCTACACTTTTTATTTGGGGGAGAAAAAGTAAACCATTTATTTTACTTCCACGTCACAACTATCTGTTTCCTTGTGCTTGTGCATCGCATCTAATCCCAATTAGATATGTTAATGTTTTTGGTTGTAGTGTGACAAAGCCTAAAGAACAAGGGGTTTGAAAACTATACGATATACAAGACATAGACACAATGTATTCAGCTCAGGATCTGTGTTCATTTCAAGTAAAGAAGGTCATCTTAGGATTTCTAAATCTGGGACTTGAGGCAGTAATTTCACATAAAGTATTACTGCACCAAACTGCATCTTAACACAGATTAAACACAATGTGGGTGTGTTGATATTGGCTCGGTGCACGGGTGTTTGAAAGAGGAAGCCGCTCCTGTCGCCAAGGGTGACGAACGATGCTTACAGTTGGCTCGTTTCCATGCGAGACGCCTGAAAGATATCGCCGTTTGCTGCTAAGAGGACCCTTCAGCAGCTGAGGACCCTCCCTTCCAAGCTTTCCGCTTCCTCCCTCCACCACCCACCGGACCTCCACCCAGGCTTCAATAGGTCTGCCACCCTGGGAGGGGAGCTCTTCCAGGGCAGGGCTCGCTGGCTGTTCCCCTGCGGTTTTCTGTCATGGTTCTTCTTGTGAGAGCCGGCACGGTATCAGAAACATCTGAGTGAGTTGAGTACTTGAACACGTGTTGACCTTGTTCACGGGAAAGTGGCAGTGAGGAAAAGAAGTTGATATACAACAGAAAAGACCTAGGATATTTGAGCGACTCTACTTATAAACTATTTTACATTTTTCTTCGGGTCAGCTGGAGACCGAAGCATTGAAAGAGACACATTAAAGTTGCTGTGTGTAAACTTAAAACCGCAAATACATTTCCTGCAAGCTGGGGCAACTGTTCTGCACAGCTCATTTCCTATCTTTGTCAGTTAATCAAGTACATCTGTTTTTCATTAAACCAGCCACTCTGTCCTTTTTTCCATCGGCTTCCAGTCCAGTAATCTGCTGAGATCTACACCCAAAAACAGGCCGAGGTCATAGTTTAAACACGTAGTCCTCGTTTCACACGAAAAACTTCCATGGCCACAGAAACAACAATAGGTGATGCAGACTTGAAACAAATCCCGCTAACCAGCTTTGTCACTTGACAAGAGGACTGATGAACACGTGAAGGTTTCCCGATGGAAATCTTTGCATGACGGGAACTTCAAAATTCTCACCCCCTGTCTAGTGATTGAGAACACTGTGGATCTGCACACGTCAAAGAAACAATTGTAGCTGTAATGTCAAAAATATAACTAGGTGCACAATGTTCCTCTAAATCTACAAAACCATTAAAACTCCTTCACTTCTCATAAAATGTCGAGCTTTTCTTCTGAGTTGCTAACATCGATGAGTTAGTCTGATAACGTAGAGACAACATTCTGGTTTTATTTGTTTTAGCAACCATTAAATAGACAAACTTTTGCCTCTGAGCTCTTCCAGCTGTTTTGAATCTGCTCAAAGGCAACGCAGTAGAAAATGGTTTCCTAGCTTTGATTTAAAGGAACTCTGTGTTTCAGCAGTTTTGCAGTTTCCTGGAAGTTTGTTCCAGATTTGTGGTCTATGATGTATTTTATGGAGTTGATGAGAATATAACGAAATTTCAAAATATGCTCTATATTTATACCGCACTGTATGCAAAACCCTCTAAATCAGGGGTGTTGCATGCGTTCCTGCATTCCTGCTCCGACATACCTCAATGTAAATCTTGGAGCATCATGTGAATAAATCACTCCCACTTTCTCCAGGAGAAATACTGCTCGGTTAGCATTTATGTTCCAGCGTGAAAATGTATAACTTTTCAAAGCGAGAATATGTACAGGGATGTAGCTGGTTTTGAAGCTGTGTGATCTTTTCTCGAAAGACTCTAAAATCCAAAGAATCCTTCACTTTTGAACTAGTTTTGGACAAAGAATTGAGCTTATTAAACCCTGGTTAGTAATGTCCTACTAACCAGGACATTAGCAAGGTTTCCTGTTTAAAGCAAGATGCCAAGTTTAATTTGTAGCAACAAGCCTCTGTGGATGCTTATTCACCGCTTCGCTTGAGCCCATTCTGCTTGACTTCAGTGTAAAAGAAGCCAGATCAAAAGCCAAAGAACATAGCCATAGCATATGTTGTTATATGCCTTTGAATCAGGGATTCACACACCGAGGAAGCACATTACAGTGCAGTGGGTCAGGAGCGTGTGTGTGGGCCTGAACTCCCGGCGGCTAAAAAATACAGTCAACGGGTTGATGTGGTCTGGCCTGTCATGAACGTGCTGGAGGTTTGCACCGTCAGCTGTGCTTTCTCAGGGAACCTCTCGTCTTCCTCCCCGGCTCCAGCTCCCCTCCTTCAACATCGTGTTTTCCCTCATGATTCTTAATCTCTTTCTCCTCTGCTTCTGAGTCGAGCTGCTTTCATCTTGGTCGCCTAATGTTTCAGATCCGCTCTTCTGTCGTCGCTCGAGAAATGTCAAGCAGAACAAATCGTTTGGAAACAACCTTCAGTTGGGCCTGACTCGACTTTTTGTACAAACTTCCAGCAAACATTTACTTTTTTTTATGAAAGATGCCCCTCTTTTTTCTCACCATCAGAGCTTAGATCCATCCACTTTGTTTTTCTTTTGGTGTGATTGATTCTTTTACTCAGGATAATGACATTTTTATCTCTTTTTCTTTGTTCTGCATTTGAGTCACATGTTTCCATCAAACCATGTTCGTCTCTCTTTGGAACTGTATAATAGTCATACGTTAGCGTCATGTTAATTTGAAAGGACCTTCATGTATCAGGAAACTGTACCTGATGCCTGAACCAGACATGTTGAAAGTCCACAGTTTTTTCCCCCAATATGTTGTCTGATTTTAGAAAGGAGCAAGTGTGTTTGAGTTGTTGCCTCAAAATGCTGCTTTAGATGTGCCTTCATGAACAAATTTGTGAATTAACATGTTAGAAGCTTACAATGTTTTCCTAAGTTATGCAAGTAATGAATATGGATACACTCTTTATTTGTGCATGTAACCTGGGAAAAAAAATGGGATCAAAGGTTTGATCTACTACACGGATCTTTCATTGTCGCCGTCTCTCAACGGACGGCTAAGACGGCATTTTCTCATGATGTCTGGACTCCGCTGCATGCTGGCAGGAGTTGGTACAGGAAGTGTCTGCCCAGACCTGCCAGAAATTCACACCAGTTACTGTTTCCTGTCGCACATCCTCCCAGAGGAAAACATGGCGACTCGGGTCACAACTAGACTCGCTGACCGTAAAATAAAAGCTTATCAAATGTTTGCAAACCTTCTGTTTGTCAAGAAAGTATTTCAACTCAAACTTCAGAGGACGTGTCGCTCTGGATCCGTCTTATCTCTAGCTATTTTTTTGCTTATAATTAAAGCAGTATTTCTTTTCAGTGTTTCTCATGGCCTCATGTTCTTCATCATGTGACATTATTCCCAACCTGCAGCGCTCCTTGATGCTTTTTCAGCTTTGTAGCCAATGAAGGAGCATTTTTGTGGCGGCGTGCATCAGCCGCCTCCTGCCATCGTCTGGCTTCACGTCTCCTCGTCTCACGTTTTGGGTTCAGGCGATGCGAGAGGCAGGGCAGAGTTTGCCTTTGCGGTTTTAGGTCAGGCGTTCGTTCACACAACTCGACGGATTTTCTTACATCTCTTCATTTCTGCTTCTAGTCCTCTTAAGTTTCTCTGTCGGAGCGGCTGCGTGCTGCCACAAGTCGCTAAATAGTTTTTCAGCCAATTAAACATTCAAAAGCAGCAACATGCACACACTTCATAAGAGGTTTTTGCCACTAAATGAAGGCCATGATTAAAAAATGTTAAGTTGGAATTGAAGGATTGACCAGCTGTCTCTCTGTTTCATCTATTCAAGTGGAAAATTATAACTTTACGACCAGCTAATCATAAACAATGCTATTCTACTGCTGAAACTTCATCTGTTTTTAAGGCAATCTGTAGTCCACAGACATATTTTTTTGTTTCAGTGGCGTCCTCTCCAGCAAAAACAGCCGCTGCTGAATTTCATCCAGAAAAACAAAGATGAAAAAGAAACTGCTGATTCTGGACACCTCTAAGTCCCGTTTAATATATTTCGGGTCACAGCCTCAAAGGGAGGAGAAGAATCCGAGTAAGATGCTGCCAAATATAAACTGAACTCTGGATTCCCGAAGCGTTCCTGTTTTTTTTTTGTTTTTTGTTTTTTTTCCCCCCAACCTTGAGGAAGTTCCTTCACTCGTGCAGAAGAAACACTTCAGAGGACAGCTGGTCTTTGTTGTGTCTTTGAGGTAGTTCATCACAGGAAGAAGGGGTTTGAAACCCAGAGGGGGCATCGGGGGCAATTGTTGCAGCAAACCGTGAGACAAGTGTCATGTTTTATTTATTATATTAGGAAACCATTTATTCTCACTTCTAAGTTCAAATGTACATTGGAAATGACACAATGAACAATAAGACTCAAGAATCAGACCGGGAGTCCAAGTCCATTTTTAGGACACAAGTCTAAATCAAGTATGAATGTCCCCAAAGTCAAAGGAACTTAAAAAAAAAAAAAAAAGCAATTTTAAGTTGCATCAATAGCTAAAAACAAAAGTTTTGCTCAAGCATGAAGCTTTCAAATTGTCACAAAAACTTCCCGTCTCATGCAATTTGAAATAGTTTGAGCAAAGATTGTTGTTTTTTTCATGGAAGTTTGTTCAGACGCCGTTATAAACTGAACTTTTGTGGAAAAGGTGAATTTCAACCCTTGAATCACTGTTATACCACACGTATAAAGATATTTGTAATATTTCCAGTACCTTCTCTTTACTTTGTCCTCAGCTTGAACCAATTATTGATGCATTACCTCCACACTGACTGATTACATCTCGCGGTTTCTAGGATTTGGTCTTTTAACGATTGGTGCGTTTGCCCCGGTGCTTTTATTGCTCTCTTGGGGTTTCATGGCGTGATTCTTAGCATGACTCGATCCACTGAGAATATGCCTCTTTCCTTTGTGATGCATGACACCGTTTTTGCAACAAATAGTTTTCTAATGCAGTCGGCATGCGGAGGCTGACTGTTCTGTTACGTAGCTCTTTACAGTCCTATTTCTGGCTCAGGTTAAGGTATAAGGGCAGGACCCACACAAAGGTCCTGTAATTACAGTCCCAGCTGAGGGGTTTGAGGTTTGTGGCCTTGTTTATGCTGAGAGCAGAGAACCCTCCCTTTTTAAAATGTTTTCACCGGGTCCTGGTAACAATAACAACAACAAAAAAATAATTCTCAGAACTTTTTCAATGCATATCAAGTAAAATATGCAAGAGATTAAATACACACAAAATCTGAAGAGTCAACTCTGTTCATGCCAAATATCCATAAATACTTGCTGCACTCTTTGACACCGACACCCACCCCTCACTCCTCAGCTCCTCTTACGATCCTCATATGTTTCCAGAGGAATGTTGATGCTGTGGAGTCGTGTTCTGGCAGCAAGGTTTGCTGTTGTTTTTTTCGTTTTGTTCACTTGCTTTTGTTTACAGCTCAGGAATCCAAAAGTGCCATTAAAGGAGGACAACTTGGCAGTTCACAGGGAGCCCGACTTGCCAGATTCCCACCCCACTCTAATAAATAAGTTCTTGTTGAAAGGTGGCGGCTGTGATGAAGAAGTCTGTGTGTTTCAGCAGTCAATAGCTTGTAAATATTTCACCGTTCAGCGAATCGCTACTAAGCCAGTTTACACTTGTCAACTCATGACGGGGCGTTTACACCGGGTGGAAGCTGACTTGTTGTCATGAAAACATTTTCATTCCAACATAAATTAGTCAAATCTTGTTTCGTAGAGGATGACCCATGTATTATCATTTTAATCTCAACAAGGTTGCAGCATTTGCACAGAAAACAGGAGCGAGCTTCCACAGTACAGCTACCTGCTGCAGGAAGTTAGTAAAAGTAGCTGCTTAAAATGAAGCTATTACTTCAAAAGTTGTGGGATTGTTGGGATCGGTTTATTACTTTTTGTTATGTAGGAACCATTTAGGCAGATCATTATTGTAAGAGTGTGCACAGGAATGGGAGCTTATGAATTATGATAGTGTGTGTTCATTTGTCTTCAGTTTTATTACTGAGAGTTTAGTAGGTTTATGGTTTTACAGTCCTATCTAGAATCAAATCAATCAGTTTAAAATCTAAAATACCTGTTTGCCGTAGAGAGATGTGTAACTTGTTTTTTTTGTTGTTGTTGTTAATTTAATGTGGAACCGTTTGGAGCCTTCTTCCATCCTGCTTTTGGCGTAGAAAGTGTTTGAGCAAACATTCATGGAATGCATGTTCCGCCGTCTGTTGTCGGATTGGGCGTGGGTGCAATTACGCCACAAATGACCGCATCATACTTTAATATCAGAAAAATTAAAGCTGACAGCCAAATGCCGGGGACTTAATTGTCCTTTTTTTTTATCCGCAGTTGGTTTTAAAAACTGAAAATACAACAGATTTATAGCCACCAGTGACACACTGGAGAGGAACGTCGATGAGTTCATGTCCATCCATCATGCAGTCTGTCATCATCAGCACCGATTACATTTTCATCGTTATACGCAATGGTTTTTAAAAAAAGATCTTTGCTAATAATATATCCCAGTGTCAAAACAAATATGGATTACATCAACTCAGATTTGGCAAGCTGGATTCCTTAAATCCATTGCTCTGAATTTGATTAAAACAGGATGGCTCCCATTACGCTCTTTATTAGCAGACCACATGTTTACAGTTCCTTGACAAAAGAAGCTGCTTCATCTGCAAGCGGTTAAAAGCAAAGTCGAGCCAGACCGGATTAAAAAATAAATATTTGTAAACTCAGGCCACAAAATCTATTTTGGAAATCAATCGGGGTCTTTTGAACAGACTCCACTGCGGTTGTTGACAGTAAAAGATTTTATAGCTTTCTAATGCATCACGACTACAGTCTAGTTTTGCTCTATTTGCCGTTTTATTGGCCAACCCGAATTCTCCTCCTGACTTCCATCTCATGTGTGGCTCAGTGGCCAAAACCTTGTTCCAAATATGTTGTCTGTTCCTCCTTGTTAAAGCTCTGTGACCCAAAACAACACAGGAGGTGACTGGAGGCTGGAACGGAGCAAACGACAAACCCTGAATAATAGTGGCCCACAAATAGTTTTTTATGTACTTATAAATAATTTCAGGGAGCTCCTAATAAACAAAAATACGGCAATTACGTAAAAAGCTCTCCATCCATAACCTTGTTAAAAATGCAATTACATTGGCTTTACAGCAATAACTTTTTATTTTGGAGTCTAGCGCAAGCACGACTGTCACTGTACAAGCAGATTAGAGCAATTATCTACAGCAGGTTATTCCTACAGCAGTACTTTTCGCAATATAGTGTCGTCATGTAAAAAACGTTGCTCAGATAAGAATCTGCATTGCATAAACCCCAACGCTGACCAGGAATGTCCCAACAAACTGGATGTCGAGACAGAATACCCAGACTACACAAGATAACTCTGAGGAAAGGTCACGTGATGTGGTCAGACAGGAATGAGATTGAGATATAAGAAGGAGACCGCTGGAGAAAGGAGAGACACTAAAGTACCATTTGTATTTTAGTAGATTTGTTTCGCAGTGAACTTAAGATGGATGATCCGGCACTTCACCGGAGTCCTGCTGGGTCCACTTGTACTGTGGTTTTGGGTCGACTAGTAGAAACCACCCTGCTAATTATGCGAGATCGGCAGCATGAGAGAGAGGATGAGAAAATAAAACCAGGAAAGCATTATCATAGGACCACAACAATATGGGTGGAACTAAATCTGTCATAGTTAAAGTAACACAGAAAACAGAAAAAAAAAGTTTCTCTCGTGAATAAAAGCAAACCCTATTAAATTATATTTCTTTAGCGATCGTTTGCTGCCTTAGCGAACAGTTTAGCTTGAGTTTTGCTTCTGTCTGACTAGGAAATCCACTCAGGTGTAATAAACAACCTAATTCTGGTTTGTCACAGCCGCTCATTGACACTTGCTTCATTCTAACTAACGAGTCCAAGAACAGTACGGCTCATCCTCCCAGTGGGAACGATGATGGCGGTTTTCAAGTACTTTCTGTTCTTTCCTTCCTTTTCTTTTTACACCTGATATTCCAGACGGGTAACAAACATGTGATGACACGATCACAGGCAATCAGTCAGATTATAAAGCTGCAGGAGGGATTATCAAATCAAAATGCCACAGTAGCATCAAATGAGAGGCTGGTAAATAACAGACATCCAATCATTAAAGTGCTTTATGCACATGTGTGTTTGCATTGAACCGAGAGTTGTAAAAAGTAACAGCCATAGAGGTCAAAAGCCTCCGCTTAAAATTACAAAGGTGCGTTTCATTGAGCAATCAAGGTGTGTCACTTTCAACAGTTCATCAGATACCTCTGAGAACGTCTGCATGACAGATCGTTATTGTCTCATGTCAATGGTAAATGCAGCATATAGAGTTTAAGACAAATAATGACTCGATGTATTTGCTGTAGCTGCCTCCTACTTACAGTAAACAAGGAGTGTAGAGTCGTGGCTTAGTCTCTATTTGAATGTTGTGTCAGGAATGACAATATTCCTGATATTAGGGAAAGTAGAATGACGCACCTGAGAACAAAAGGTTCTCAGGAGTGACCCCATGCATGAGTTCATGCATAAAGGATACATAGATACACCTGTGACTCATTAGAGACCAGGCTCATGGTGACTGTTTTTTTTGTTTGTTTGTTTAATGCTAAATGTGAAATGTGAATTAATTAAACATCCCGAAGACCAATTTCTGACGTGGGACTGAGTCGGAGCGTCGCCCTCCAACAGAATGCAGTTTAGAACAACACGTGCTGGAATGGCCTAGTCAAAGTCCAAACCTAAATCCAGTGGTTCACAGATGCTCTTCATCCTATTTGACGCCGCTTGAGCCGTCAGGAAACAATAAGAAAATCAATCTCTAGATCCGATTGGTCTTCATGTGTAGCTGCAGAAAAAGGTGTCTTTAAAAAAGAAAAGACAAATCAGGTTCTTCTTACTAAAAAATTTATAATTTACATTCGATTTTTTTTGGGCACTTTTTAATTTCATCAAATGTATTTTTTTTTTCTCAGTTATGTGAATATGTCAATAGCAAAATAATTACCTGATCTTCCCCGGTTAGCTCTGGCCAGATTCATCTCCATTTGCAAATCCTCCCTGTTTTTTTGGGGAGCAATAAGGCGGCTATTTTTACAGCACAATATCCATATTGCAAGAATGACATCGCAGTAAAGAAAAGCACTTAGGTGGTGTTTAAGTAACCAAAAGAAAAGGCAATTTAAGGTTTGAATTTCTTGGTCAACATCATGGATTAAAAAAAGCTTAGTGTCATCAAAGAGTCACCAAATCAGCCATTCTTTCTTTGTAACTAAACTGGAAGCTGCTTGAACTCTCCAATGAGTAATCACAAAAGGCCCCCCACAAAAAAAAAAAAAAAAAATTAAATAACTAAAAAAGTTGCGTCATCACACTGATGAACTGTTTTGCCCCAGCAGCTCACCGGTCAAAAGCTCCTCCCCCACGACTACACCTGTCATGTCCCCGGACCAATTTCAGTCATTTCTCAGGACTTGAGGACGAGGTAAGCAAGCAGCTCTTTATTATCCAAAAGACAGCTTTGATGTGAACTTTAACCATGTCATAAAAGGAGTTGATCAGATTGACATTTGGAGCTTATTTACTCCTCTAACCTGATTTGTGTGGATGTTTTATTGCTGAGTTACCTGTATGTTTCCAGCCGGGGGAAGAGTACAAAGGGGATGGTGTCAGGTTACCGCAGGTGGAGGAAAGACATGTGCGCACACATGTTTGTGTGTGAAAGTGGCTTTTTATTACATACAAAATACTAAATAGCAGATTAAATTACAAGACTGATGCTGTTTTGGCTCTGGGATGTGTGTGAGACCAGTGCACATATTCATGTAATTTTTGGAATATAATATTTAAAAAAAAAAACAAAGTATAAAAACTTGCAAAGGTTTAATTAAGAGCACAGTTTAAGAGATTAAGAGTTCCTGATCTAACACTGTAACCTAAAAAGAAATTATTTTGTAACCTGAGACTTGCATCACAACCCTGCTTATACAAAATGCTGAGTCATGCTAGGCACAAACTTACCATGCCTGACCTAAACTTGTATTTCTGCATTTCACACTCCCTTTTGTTTGACCATCAAAAGATAATATGTGTTAATCTGTGTTATGTGCTCTGATATTTAGACATCATTTGTTATTTCTGTGGGTCTCTTTTCCCCATGGCTCCATCACCACAGCAGGAATAGACTAGATTAGCAGCAGGAATAAATAATCATTAATACAAGCCTTCAGATTACTTACTTTTAAACTTTTTTTCACATTACAGCCAGAATTGAAATTTAATTTTAATTTGAAATAGATGAATAATAAATTCAATATATATGCAACACAGTGTGATTAAAAAACTAGCATTGAAAACTCAATCCTTACATGGACACGGTGGTGGCAGCATTATGCTGTCGGATTATTGTTTTTTGTTTTTCAGCAGGGACATTTGGCAGACTGGTAAGAAGATGGATAAAGCAATTAATTCTTAAGATTTGAGAGTCTGAAATAGATCCGAACAAAATTTTAAAACTGCATAGTCAAAGTCCAAACCTGAATCTAATTGAGTTTGTGGGATTTGCCTAATTATTAAGGCCACTTCACAATTACGAACAGCTTTGTGTTTCCATAAAACAACTGATAAAATACAGTGACCTGAGCTTGCATACAGTATGAAATCACTCTTTTATAAACAGAAGGTTTTTCGAGCTCTACAGTATAACTTGTAATTGCCAAAACACTGTAATTAAAGGTAAAGCAGCCTTTAATTGACCTGCAGGCAATCCCACTCACATGGCAACCACTGTGTTTTCCCAGCAACATGGCTATGTTCACCTAAAGACCTATTTCTCCCTGTTTGTGCTGATGCAGACTGATGTCATGTCAGTCGCAGCGTGCATTTTATTTTCAGGCTCTGTATAGCCGGAGGGACTTTGTAACGTCTGCCAAAGGTGACCACGGATGTTTCCATCGCTCTCATGCGATTTAACCACATACGCTGAGGCAGCTTCTTGGATTTAGCTTCTTGCGTTCAGGAAGTGCCGCTTTCTGTCATCGTAGTGCGGGAGGACTGGCTCTCGTTAAGCAGCCTCCCAGTTTTCCATGGGCCGCTGGCAGAAACATTAGAGAGTTTCGCCGGAGTCAGTGATGTGGGCCTGATGCCGTTTTCTGTGTTTATGAAACATGTTTCATAATGTGCTAATGTAGTCGTAGCGGGCTGGCTGGGATGGTCGCATGAGTCACTTCCTCATTACTGAAACACAGTTGGGTTAGTTACCTACTGGAAGGGCTAAGGTCATATTTGCCACAGTGAGCTGTCAGCATTATTCAAGCCAAGCCATTCATGTGGCTTATCTGCATGACGAGAAGTGTTGTCAACACTTTGGCTATCGACCTGGTCAGTCAACACAGACTCAAGCTCATTTATGTGGAAGGGGCAATGCTGATAGAGGATAACCAATCACCAGGGAAAGACAAGCTAGAGTTATTTCTTCTGCTTTTGCTTCTCAAATATTTCAGATCATCAAATTTGAAATATCAGATAAAGAAAAACAAAAACAAAAAACACAAGTTTAAAAAAAAAAGAAAGAAAAAAGAAATCTTTCAATTTGTGAACCAGAAAGGAAGTAGTGAACCTTTCCTAGGAGGTCCAGCCTACCAAAATTACTCCAAGAGCAAACCCACAAATCAAATGTCTTCAGCTAAAATCAATGTGCAATGGGGCTGAATGAAAACAATTCTACAAAGTCATCATGTGTAAATACCAGATCATTAAATCCACAGTAGCTCTTATCACTGGGACTCCATCTGTTGTGGCTGCAATGTAGTCATAAGTGAGGTGAGCCACTTTTGTGCCAATAATAGAACTTATGTTAAACCGTAGAAGAGTCACCTAAAGCCTTTTGGGGATTTCATCATGGTAAAACCACATTTTCTGTGCTATTTCTCAGTCCTTTGTGGAGGTTTTGAACCAAACATAGATTGTTTTTGGCCCTTGGCCTAATGAAATTCATCACACAAACTCATCAAACCACCGCTAGTATCTCTACGTTCTCCAGGAGTGTTGGTTTTACATTCTTTCTTGACAGTTTTCCCCCCTTACTGAATAAAAAATACACTTTGTATTTACTTGAGTTGTCTTTCACTGATCTGAAAATTGTATAATCTTATGCTTTTTAATCACATTTAAGTGAAGAAGTCCAGTCCATCTTATCCTCAAGCTAGTTTTTTTTCATACCTTTAATTCATTGATAGCAAAAACAGTTTGTTATCAGTGAAAGCAGAAGAAGGGCTCATTAGATGAGGTTTTAAGATAATCCCTCCCTGCATTCCTCCTTGGCCCGACTGCAGCCCAGAGTGTGAAGGACTGGGAGCCTCAGGCAGATTAGGTGGATTAATTACTGTACAGTTGACCTCCTGGATAAAGGCATGACTTCTACGCTCTCATCCAAACTCTGGTTGACGCTGTAAAGAGTCGTTTGATGCATCTCCTACTCGAGAAAATCAAAGATGTGTAGCTTTTACAGCGTATACTGGAGTTCAGTTTTATTTCCTGCTATTGCAAAGGAGTGAAACTGTTAATATTGCTTCAGGGTCGAGTCCTCACGAGTCAACCCTCCAGGCTCTCACCAGTCCCATGATATGATGATTTATCCCCTCGACTTCAGGCTCAGTGATCAACAGGAATCCGGCTTTGTTTAGATCACTCAGGTCTGCCTGAGAGTCTGGTTTATAACAAGCTGAGGCTAGACGGGCAAAGGGAGAGAGACGGAGTCGGACCCACTTCTCTGTAAAATGATCAGGATGAGCAGGGTCTCAATTAATCCAGCTCATTAAGGCACCATCTCGAGGGTTTAGCGAGAATCCACAAACAGAGGTAAGTTCAACAGGAGGACAAGAGATGGTCTGTCAAATTTCAGCCAGGAACTGGTGTTTCATCATCTCCAAGTGGCTTTATCTCATTTCAATCAAATTGTTTGCTTCCACTTATGCGTCTGTCTTGGCATTTTTTCCTAGAATACTTTAGACTCAAGATTTCTCATTTATAATCCATACTTTGATTAGTTTTAGCAATTAGGATAAAGATGTTAGCTGAAATATACTATACTCACTCTCTTTACCTTGTTTAGTTGGCTAGTTTCTATATCTTTTCTGTGAACAAATTGTAACAATAAGGGAAAATGTTATGGCTTAAATCAAGCTAAGCTAACTGTCTGCTTACTTTAAGCCAGATTTTATCTCTTGTCATAATGATCTTTGTACTTAATTTAAATTGCCTACTGCCATATCAGTGGTTGACATAATGTATCAAAATATCATGTTTTATCAACTTTCAAATTGTCATGTTTGCACTCTAAAGTTTCTTTTTATACTACTTTCTTGCTGTACCAGATGGCCACTCTGCTCAGAAATGCTTTATATGTCCCGACTATGTGTTTCACACAGGAAGATTATTGGTGGCACACAGCCTCCAACCTCGGAAAACAATAAATTTTAATGTAAATAACTCGCTGCTAAAAACATGCCAAAAGTTTATAAAATAGTGTTTGCAGTAACCACTAAGATAAGTTTGAGATGGCAACCATTAGCTTTACCCTGAAATAAACTGGATTTATTCCAAATTAAGAACATAGGAATAATCTACAGCAGGTAAGACACTCCATGTTTAACCTTTTTAAATGTTCATATTCCTTTGATACATCATAACAACCTCTACAAATGGATACTGTGGAGTATTTCTATAAATGGCTCGTGTGTAAGCTGCTAAACTGTTTACCTATTGAGGATTTGAGAAGCAGACGCAAGAAAGTCCAAGGAATTAGAGCTCTTAAGCTAACCACACCAGGAATTGTAAATAAGAGTTTGATTAAATAATCTTGTTAACGTTAGTGTGGTGTGGATTTTTTTCTTTGTCCTCAGTTCAGATGATTAAAAGATGCCAGTATAAAGATTTTATTTCGAAAGCAAATGATTAAATCTTAAATTTTAGAAAATCTATACAACAATAAATCTTCTGCATGTATACAAATAGATTTAGCTTAATGTCAGCAAAGGAAGTAGGTGAGTATCTCAACTACTGCTGTCAGTAAGAGTTTAATCTTTTGTTGTCAAGTTGTACAATCCCTGAACAAACAGATATTCATGCTGAACAATAGCTGGGAGCAAAGACTCCCAACAGCTGTGTTTTCATCGTGATTCAGCAACTTTTACTGAATATGCATAAATAATATTAACATGAGTGAAATATTCAAAGGAAAGTACTAAAAGATTTTATTTGAAATAAAAAATACACTGCTTGCAGCTGAAGGGATGTAGACACCATTCATATCTCAGTAATGCTCACCATTCTAAAATAATCTCACCTTTATTTGAGCCTGAACTCACTTTGCATTCTTGCATGCGCCACATCCATGTAATTTCCTGTTCCCTGTAATGTTTCTCTCTGGCCATAGTAATCTGTTGCAGAGAGTGTGTTTGCATGGGCCTTGTTAGCTTGCAGCTGGCGGCCGGATCGGGTCACAGTGAGCCAGATGGAAGGTGTTGGGTATCTTGTCTGTAGCTGCAAACCTGACACCTGCCTTTCAAACCATCTCTGACCTCATACACACACTTTTATATTGCTCAATCACAACTAAAATACACCCTTTTTTATCTCTATTATTTAATTTATGCATGTGGATCCTCTTCTGATTTGAACAGCACCTCACTACTGGGACAAAGGGTGTGGAATTCAGTATTCTCATATTAAGGCTGCGTATCTTAATTTTGCCGTTGCGTAGCCATCTTCTTGTAGTCCTTGTTAATATTAAGTGCAAAAAGTGCCTCAAAGCTGCCAGATAAATTTTAGCTAGAGCATTCAAAAACTAGGTCAAGTCATAAGTTTCACTTTCAGGATCCAGTCTGCTGAGATAAGTGAATCTTTATCTTTTAATGTAGTGTGAGATTAACAGTGCTATTATTGGGACGTTGCTGAAATATTTCCGTCTTGCATCGATTCTGTTGCAGCAGCACACATGCAGTAGACATGGAGCCATGGCAATGATTCCTCCTATGACACTCAAACAAACAGCAGTGCTTAACACACACACTGTAATGTATGGTGGAGGCTCTGTGGTACTGTGGGACCATTTTCTCTTCCAAAGGCATCATATTTCAGTTTTCAGTGATTATTCTTGGGTTTTTCGACAAGGTGAAAATCCAAACCCCAAAGAAACGATCAAGTCAGCACAAATTAAGAACCGCAACTTTTTCAATACAGGAAAAATCATTGCAGTCGAAATGAGGCCGTGGTCATGCTTCTCCCCAATGTCTCTTACATGAACGTGACTGATTTTGCATCACTCTCTAAATCCAGAAGTAATAACGCTTCCTTTTTTGCAAAGCAGCAGATTGCAAAAAGCAGCAGAGTTTCTCAACACCTCTCACTGTACATCAGTGACCCAGTGCCCTTAGCACAACACACCTATAAAACTATCCATAAAGCACTTCCAAAGTGTGCATGGCTGCACTTTTTCTGAGTTACAGGCCATGGCGGGGCCTTTACAGAGGCTTGTCAAGGCAGAACAACAGAGGCTGTATTAAAGGACTCCTGGTGCCGAGGGGTTATTTAACCCCCGGGAATTCAAGCATTTGCGTGTGGAGAGGCTGCGTGTGGAGAGCACACTTGTAGTTGAGGAATTCATGTATTGTTGAGACGTTTTAACGCTTCCTGGCTCTTGACCTTTAACATCTTGGCTTCCTTTGTGCAAAGTTTCCAACTAATGAACAATCCTGAAATAATCTGACATACATTTGTATTGCTAGTTAATTGCAGACTTGAGCAGTATGTGGGAGTTTCTTTCCACAATGCAGAAGTCTTTTTTCTTTAGCTCAATTTAGTGCTTTAGTGTTGAAGTTTTTTGCTGTAAAGTTAGATTTTTTGTGGCGGGGAATACAGCTTTACATTTGACTATTTTGAGGTTCTTTCACATCTTAAAGTTTTGTGTGTAGAAGAAATTATATTTTTGTTCTTCTACCTCTAAAGTGTCTGCCTCTTTAAAATGTGGATCAAGATATGAGTTCAAGATCGGACATCCTGGTTTTATTGACCACCTTTGCTTGTACAATGTGACATTTTTAGCAGCATTCAGCTTATCTTTAACACGTATCACCATAACCATAAAGATAACCTGCAAGCAAACAGAAATGTTTTAACTTTTGGTTTTAATGACTTCCTTAACTTTTCAAGTGCTGGTGTTCATGTCACAACTGACGTCCCTATACAGTATGTGATGCATGGTGTTTATTTTCATGGTGACTTTACCCATTTTGCATGAGCAAAAACAAAGTACAATTTTTCAAATGCTGCGTTTAATATTATACAATTATTACAAATAAGCTGAAGGGTGTCTGTTAATCCATGTGAGTGTGGCTGAGTTCTCCGTAGTGCAAACTTTTTTGGAGGAAAACAGTTGGAGACAGACTTGGAAAGTGTAACATATTCTATTGTACTGTAAAACGAGCTATACACATAAATTATGAGTGCTGTAAGAACCAACAGCTCTTAGCAGTCAATATTAGCAAGATTATCGGAGCAGTATCATGCTTTCCATGTTTATGGATTGATAAAGTGGATTGAAGTCAGTCATCTGACTTCAATCCAAACTTCTGTTTCTTTTTAACAATGAAGAGTGATTTAAAAAGCAGAACTTCCTGGTCGCCAGTGCCGTAAGGACTAATAGTTTATCATGGTTACGGTTCTCAGAAAGCATGAAGACTATAATTAATTTCAGATTGCACAAACAAATGGGTTACTCTTTTCTTGAGATCGCTGTATTATTCTCGAAACTGGAGACCTGACATGCATGACTGCTCGTTTGCACAGGTTACAGTACGAGCTCTTTTATTCTTGCCCGTGATTTATGCTGCAAATAATGTTGCCTAATATGTTCAAGCAATGGAATGTGATTTTCTGAATGAAGTCCATAGAGCAGACTGTTAGCAAGAGACCTCATTGTGTTATTGAAGCTATAAAGGCTCTGCTGATTGGGCACAGGTAATGACACAGTCCATTAAAAATGCTTATAGCTGAAGTACACCAGCTCTACAGGCTCAGGTCCAAACAAGATGCTGGAAAAACTTTCCAATGTGGCACAAAATAAAAAAAATACTTTCTCCACGGTGAAACCCTTATTGCCAATAATTTCAAAAGCTTGACAGCAGTGTTTGTCACCAAGAGAGGCACAACCAGTTAGGTTGCTTTTACACATAGGGTCACACTACTTTGAGTAATTTACCATTTACGTTTTACCTATTTTTGCTGGGGTGTCTGTTGAGTTTTGTACCCGAGTCGTTCACAAGTCTGTGTTGCTCAAAAATTAAAGTAGAGCAGAACCAAAACCAACTTTAATGTCTCCCAAATTATGAAAAAGCATTGGTTTTTTGTTTGTGTTTGATTTTTTTGTTTTCAAATACACTAGCTAAGCTTCAGCTCCCTGAAACTTATTGCACGTATCTTTGTTGATTTGAGCTATATTTTGTAGTGCTAAGCAAGCAATAGGCAGAAGTTGAAGCATTAAGACCCTGAACCTCCTCATTTGCATAATGAGCCAGAAATGCATACAGTAAAATAAAAATGGGTGACAAAAAATGTCAAAAGAACAAATAGAAATAAAAAACACTTGTGTTGAAAAATATATGAAAGTTTTAAAAATAGAGAAAAATTATGCATTTTAATAACAGTAGAATTTATATTGTGTACTTTAATATATAATTTGTTAGAACTAAGCTGAAAAAATGTGGTAAATTAAACTGAAAACATGAGGCATATTTCTCTTTTTTTAATTAATTGGTAGTTTTAAGTGTACTGATTAATTTATTTAACCCTTAATATATTTCTGCTTTTGTTTTTAATCATGTCACTTTCGGTCCTCCATACAAACGCACTGCAGCGAATCGGGAAGCCTTTGCTCACTCCTTTTTGTTTATTATGTCACAAAAGACGCCTTTTATGCGTTTTGCTTCAGTTTTATCCCACTCCTGCATGATTACACACAGAATAGGAAGGAGGATTCATATTAACAAGTAACATAGAGGAAAAGTATTCCCTTGTCAAGTTGCTGCGCAGGTTGCGGAACCAACAAAAACTAGAGACAAAGTCGTCATCAAGGGCGGCATCTCTGAAGTTTTGAAAAAATGAGAGGGTAGGGGGAAAAGAGCACTCAATACCCATGATGCCGCGCGGTTCATTTTGTAACCTGTTTATATTGCCGGTCTTTCGAATGGACTCTGAAACACACAGTCAAGAGTGTAAATTTGGTTCCTAGTCGCTGCTGAAGCCCATTCCCGGAATAGACCATTTCAGCGCGCACGTGGGGGGGTGGCCGAGGTGTGGAGAACCACCGGAAACGCAGAGGTAGGCGCTGTCATGTCCAGTTGTCTACATTTTGTCTTTTCATACCGCTTCCAGAGCGAAAACTACCGTGGAGGCTCTGCGGTCTATAGCGTGAGGCGGGATTTGGAGGAGCATCCCGAGCCTTAAACACGCCTCTGCTGCTCAGTCCTGCACCGACACCGTTACAGGACGTGTATTACTTATGATTTCATACTGTAGAGGTGGCAGGACCCTCGAATAACGCTCACAACCTCATTATTGTGTGTATTTGAGCGGATAGTGACATTGGCGTTATGAAAGGTGGTTTGGACTTGTTACATCAGCGTTATTTGATCACATGGTTCGTAACGGAGCGACGAGGATGAAAAACGAACTGAGGTCACCGGCATATATGAGGAAGTTGCGCAAAAACCAGATTCTCAGTGCAGCATCCTTCAACAAACACTTGACACTACAGATAAAAAGTGCCACAAGCAGTTTGAGAGGCTTTACATCAAATAAAGTGTCAAAAGCATGAAGGGCCCTTCAACTTCTTCACATTTTATGTTAGACACGTAGCAAAAAGTGGTAACATTTGCAGTTTGTCAGCAGTGATGTAAGGGAAGAAAAACGTGCAAAAAAAGCTTAAACTCTTGCGCCTTTGTTAAAAAAAAAGTGAGTAAAAGCAAACATAACAGTAAAAACGTAGCGGTAGCATCATTCTGTGGGGATTCTCTTCAGAGAAGCTGGTTAAAGTTAATAGGAAGGTTGATGGAGCTAAATATAAGAAGCTAAAAATCTGTGATTATATTTAACTGATATGTCAAAATAATCTGTGAGAAGCACTATTTTATGGTGTACAGTGAATATAGCAGTTACTACTACCTTAAACATAGTGCCAGAGCTGCAATGGTGTGGTTTAGATCCAGGCATATCCATTTAATAAAATGGCCTAGTCAAAGTCCTATAGGTGTAATTCCAATTGAAAATCTGTCAATACTTGAACATTGATTTGACTGAGCTCTTTTGCCCAGAAGAATTGGCAAATATCTTAGTTTCCAAACGTCCAAAACTGCTTCTACAAAAGTATTGACTCACAGGGGACTGAATACAAATGCGCACCACACTTTCCAGATTCTTATGTGTAAAAATAAAACAAAACAAAAAAAACAAAGTAAACCATTGTACGCTTTTCCCTCCGCCTCTGGTCTGCTGTATAAAATCAGAATAAAATAAAGTAGAATTGTGAAAATGTGAAAAGGTTCAACAGAGTCTTGCCAATGATTATTTTGGCAAGATTCTGTAAGCTAAAAATTGCAAATGGAAAACCGGCAAAAGATAACAATGGAAGCATTAATAATACTAATGTATCACAATAATAAACAGAAAGAGTCCCAAATATTATTAAAAAAAATAGATTTTTTTCAAGTTAGGATTAAAATATGAGTAAAATGCATAAGTAGAAGACTTTCTAAACAAAAATTAGCATTCTTAAGCATAATGCTTGAAACATTTCCATTTACAAAAGCAGCATTTATTCTTTGCGGTGCATGAGAAGTGGACAAATTTAGGCATTTGATGTCCTGCGGACGTCTGATAACGGACACACACCCACAGCAGTTGTCCTTGGGACTCACGCAGCTCAGATAAGAAAAGCAGCCGAACCAACAGTCAGAAATCCTCCCAGCTTTTACTTTCTCTTGCTCAGCCGCTACAATGTGAGTTCTTCTGGCTCTTCTTGTTCCTTTACGAGTCGAAATGTTTCTTCTGACTGCTTCAGCTGCAAGATGTGCTCGTCTCCTGCTTATTTGTCTTGTTTTCTTCCCGCCTCAGGGGTGTGTGTGTGTCCCTGCCAGATCCGGTGATGGCCGACCAGCCTCTCTCGCAGCCGGCCGACCAGCCGCTGACAAAGTTCCCCCACGCCGGCCTCCCCAGGAGGAAAGAAGCCCTGGGAGACGGCCTGCAGGCCCGGGGCCAGTGGGCCAGCAAGGCCGAATTCCTCCTGGCGGTGGCCGGGCAAATCATCGGGCTGGGCAACGTCTGGAGGTTTCCATACCTCTGCTATAAAAATGGAGGAGGTGAAGAGAAAAACGATTTTATTTTATTTTATTTTTTTGCATTTTCCGTTGTTGTTTTGCAGATCTCTTTAACCTCTTGTTTGTGTGCAGGCGTGTTCTTTGTCCCCTACCTGCTGTTCCTGGTGCTGTGTGGCATCCCTCTGTTCCTCCTGGAGACCTCTCTGGGGCAGTTCACCAGTCTGGGAGGGGTCAGCGCCTGGAGGACCATTTGCCCCTTATTTGGAGGTGATCCTATTTTTAAGTCATCAGTACATGCATTAATGCATGTACTGTTTGTGTTTGGAATGAAAAGTGATTTTGCATGAATTACTACATTAATGCGGCGTAGCATGGAGGCGATCAGTCAGGTTGCTTCAGTAACAGCTATCAACTCATCTGCATTTATCTGTTTTGCTTTTGCATCTTTTCCTACCACACTTTTTCCTTCCACTAAGCTTTCAGTTAATGTGCTTAAATATAGCAATCTGTGTAACTTTTGTGCAGCAGTCTTACTAATACCAATTTTTTTATCTTTCTTTTTGGATTTGTTTGATATTCTACTATCCCGTCATTCAGGATATCAGCCCCTCTCAAGAGTGAAATCAAATAAATCCCTTTTAAGCTATTAAAGAGAAACTACCAGCTGTCTAAAATCTCATTTAACTGTTCCATGCATTTTATTTTGCAGCTTCTCTTCTTTTGGGCTATCGGCCCCTCAGAAGCTCTAGACGATATAAAACAAACTTATCTGAACAGGAAATTGGGGGATAAAAAAATAAATCCTCGGCTGTATGGGAACGTCTAGCTCCACTTTGCAAACACAGGGGAGGGAAGAGAGGATGATAACCTTGACTTTAGACACAGATTTGGAAGAGTTCAAACACAGAGGTAACATCTTAGAACACTGGACCCTGTTTTTGTATGTTAGAGAAAAGACAAATACAAATGCATGCTGATCTTTCATATTTTTATTTGTACAGAACATAAAAAGCAAGCTATTTTGTGTTGGGTTATTGCTTAAAAATATATTTGTTTTGTCCTTTGTGTGCTTTTTGCACCTCGGCGAGAAAATTGCAAACTTTGCTTTGCCTTATGCCAACTCCCAGAACAAAGAGATTTGTTCTTGTCCGCGTGCGTTTCTCTCTGGTCCGCACTTTTCAGTAGCAGATTAAAGGACTGAATTTCATTAGCAGACTCAACAAACAAGCTCTTTATCCAGACAAAACAGCCTTCTGTCCGTAACCCACTCAAGATCATCAGATCCTTCATTCCTAATGAAGATACACGAGGTGTGGGCTGCAAGCCTGAAAGCTGCAGTAAAAAAAAAAAAAAAAAGACGCTTTCATCTCAAACCCAAGTGACTTGGAAGTGATGTAACCTTCCTGTCGTGTCCCTGCAGGTCTCGGCTACGCCAGCCAGGTGATGATCCTGCACGGCTGCGTCTACTACATCGTCATCCTGGCCTGGGCCCTCTTCTACCTGTTCTACAGCTTCCAGGCCGAGCTGCCGTGGTCGCACTGCAACAACACGTGGAACACGGGTCGGTGACGGCGTCGCAAGCTGCCGGTGAAGCGGTTTTGTAGAAATTTTAAAGGTGGACGTGTTGGTACTTTTTGCAGACGCGTGCTTCTTGTTCGATAAATACAACCAGACTGCCAACGTGAGCAGCCTGCCTGTGAATGCCACCTCACCGGTCATGGAGTTCTGGGAGTAAGTGTAGAAAAGCCGGCATGCCGTTTACAGGTATAGTCGGATTGATGTCATCCTCATTGCGTGTGTGTGTGTGTGTGTGTTCCAGACGGGAAGTGCTCCGCCTCTCAGGATCTTTAGATGAGCTGGGTCCGGTCAGCTGGAAGCTGGCTCTGTGTCTGGCCGTCGTCTGGCTCGTCTGCTACTTTTGTGTCTGGAAGGGTGTGAAGTCCACCGGAAAGGTCAGCAGCAAACTGATAACATTGTTTTGCACTTACAGCTCTCATAAATACATTTATTCGTTAAAAGATTGCACCGAAGTCGAAATGTAACGGAGTTAAAACCGAAAGGATTCACGGTTCACTACCCCGGTACAAACTGTTTGTTCATTTATCGGTCTCTTACGAAACAAAGTATATCCAGTTGAAACCAGATATTTATATCTTCTTTGTAAAACAACACATGGTTCTTATTCTCACTAGCTGCACTTCCGTTGACCATAAATTTGTTCATATTGGAGTAACGGAAAATAAATTTACCTAATCGAAACACGTCAATTATCGAAATCAGTGTAGTCCATAGAACTGCGATAGAAACACTTTTTCAAATAACAGAAGTGTTGCATCCCTGAGGAAAATGTGAGACCATCAGAAAACAGAAACACTGAAGCAAAAGGCAGCCTGGAAACATAACAATGACTCAAAATATAAGAGTCAATCTTCCAGGAAATGCCTGAGCCGTGACGAATGTTTTGTAGCGTCTTTTCGCTTTCCGTAAGCTGCTGGTTTTCTCTGCCAAGCCGGAACGCTCACATTTAGTCGGACACAATTACACCCAGTACCCCAACGCTCTCTAATTACTGGGTCAATCATCTTCTACTCCAATTAAGCCTGGGAACCAGCCTCCAAACCCCAACTCAGCCAGCGCATCATTTTCAGCACGCATTGCTCAGGAGTCCTTTCAAAATGTTGTTTTGTTTTTGTCCTATTGAGTACTTTTATTTCATTTTCTGTACCTATTCCAGCTGAAGAAGTGAATAAAGACGGGTTTATGTAGCGTTTGCGTGTCTTTCAGGTGGTGTACCTGACGGCCACCTTCCCATATGTCATGCTGCTTGTGCTGCTGGTGCGCGGCGCCACGCTGCCTGGAGCCACCCAGGGCATCATTTACTACCTCAAACCTAACATCACCCGCCTGGCTGACCCTCAGGTGCACAAACACCCCTCATATTGTACAGATTTATAAGAAATTGTATTTAATTCTATCCATTCATTCCCTCTTCTTCTTCTCTCTCTAGGTATGGATGGATGCTGGTACCCAGATATTTTTCTCTTATGGAATCTGCTTGGGAAGTCTCACAGCCTTGGGCAGCTACAACAAATACAACAATGATTGCTATAAGTGAGACTCACACACACACACACACACACACACACACACACACTGAAATGTAAGATGTTAGCTCCCACCGGTCAGATGGCTTCCAGAAGGAATGGCAGGAATGGGCAGAGAAAACACTCCGACACAGCCACACCTCAAAGAAAATCCCTCACTGCCATGTTTCCCACAGTCTCTCGTTCCCACACACACACACACACACACACACACACACACTCTCAGCCCTGAGCGCCTCCACAGTCTCCACATCCATCTCTTGTTTTGCAAAACTGAATTTTTTCTGTGCTCAATCATGGGGCGTTGCATCATGTTCCTTGTTTGTTTCCAGGGACTCCTTCATGCTGTGCCTCCTGAACAGCAGCACCAGCTTCCTGGCCGGTTTCGCCATCTTCTCGGTTCTGGGCTTCATGGCTGAAGAGCAAGGCGTTGACATAGGCGCTGTGGCTCAGTCAGGTGAATGCCGGCTTTCAGAGGCACAAAGTCTTTTAACACGTCGTCGTCTGATCCTTCTGAACTCTGAAGAAGCTCTGCGGACATTTTGCACAATTTGGTTTTGAATTTAAAACCAATTTAGCATCATCGTCTTATTTAGTTGAATCCAAATAGGCAGAATTAAGCAAAATGAACTCTTAAAAACTGTTTTTTTTTATAATTAATAAAAATAACTAACACACTTCCTTCAAAGCATGCAGCAAAAGTTAACCCTTTTTATTTGCTTGTTTTAGGGTTGTTTTTTTTTCTTTTTCTTTATACATAAAAATTAATAGTGCATCAAAGTCAATAATCAAATGTTTTTATCGAAATTATTTTAGTATTTTATAGAATGTTGATAAAAAGCAGAGCTGTGTGAACGTACTCACACTTTAAGGGTTAAAATCCCAAAAATATTACTTATATCAATCAGTATTTAAGAATAGGTTTAGGAAGTTGACTTGTGCTGAAACTGAAAACAATAAATAAATTTTTGGAGCATCATTTGCAAAACTGACATAATTTCCTAATGATTTCAAGTGTGATTTATTTACTTTCTGATGTTTAAGAAGACTGATGTGCTGCAAGTGGGAAGAAAATCTACATATACACAGCATTATAAACCTATTAATGGTTAAAATTGCAACAGTAGTAATAAAAGCAGTTGTGTTAATGCCTTTCTATGGTGTGTTGTGACAGGACCCGGTCTTGCCTTCATCGCCTACCCGAGAGCCGTCGCCATGATGCCCGTTCCTCAGCTCTGGGCCGTCTGCTTCTTCCTCATGATCATCATGCTGGGTCTCGACACGCAGGTAGGCGCTCTCTTCTTTCGTATTGTAATGTGACGTCAGCGGAATGTGTATCTGTCAGCTCACACGCAAACATTTTCCTCTCCTCTGGGATCCAGTTCGTGAGCCTGGAGGCTCTCATGACTTCGGTGACGGACCTGTACCCCCACGTGATCCGGCGTGGATACCGCAGAGAACTGCTGCTGCTGTTTGTGTGCGTCGTGTGCTTCCTGATTGGGCTGGTCATGGTCACGCCGGTGAGTTTTATGCGACTGCGGTGTCACATGACCTCAATGAGTTTATTGAAATTCATTAATGATGACTCTGCGAAGTCATTTTCTATAAAAAGTCTGATTTCTGCAAAATAAGAGCTACAAAAACAAGACGCCCATGCTTTTTCTGAGTCGTTTTCTTCCATGACATGGAACTAAGGAGTCTTGCTGTTGTTTTTCTCTCTGTTCTCTCCATATGTTTCCACCTCGGACAGGGTGGTCTCTATGTGTTCCAGATCTATGACCACTTCTCCTGCAGTGGAGCCAGCTTGCTGCTTCTCTCCATCTTCCAGTCTCTGGCCATTGGCTGGGTCTATGGTATGAATCCAGCTCTTCTGCACCAATTGTAACATTCAAGTCAGGGTAGAAATCGGTGACAGTATCAATGTCAGCTTTTTGCCTGACATTGTATGATGTAAAATTACCCCATGTCTCCCTGAACACAGCATTTTCATGGTGAAGCATGGTGCTGGCAGCATCATGGAGTGAGAGACAGGAAAACACTTAAAAATACATCCAGAGATGCAATGGAGTGCTGGTGCCCTAGTCAAAGTCCAGAGCAATCCAGACTTCAATTATCTCTGGCAAAAGTTTGAAACATCTTCATTGTTTTCTGTTTCCGTTGAAGCTAATGCTAACTAGCTGCTAGCATACACTTGCTAGCTAGCTAGCATTTTTGCATCTACCATGGGTAAGCTTAGATTTATTGCCAGATGACTGGATGACATTTGTCTTTGCCTCTGGCTCGTCTCTGTTGCCAACCCTTGGATGCTACGATCATTATGTGCAAAAAATCTGAGCACTGCTTCTATTTAAAATATGCACATTTTTTTGTAAATTTCTGTCATGATGTAGATGTAAAATTTCAAAAAGCCTCAAGTTTGAGTTGGTGAAACCTGCAGAAACTGAGTGTCTAAATGTGCAAAGCTGAAAACTTGCATCCAAAGTACCGTATTTTCCGCACTATAAGGCGCACCGGATTATAAGGCGCACCTTCAATGAATGGCCTATTTTAGGACTTTTTTCATACATTAGGCGCACCGCATTATAAGGCGCATAGAATAGACGCTTCATACTCTATTATTACACATCCACATTAATAAAGAAATGGTCCCCGAGTACTTTATATAGTAGGCTGGCCCAGCCGTTGTTTCACTCACGGTGTTGGTGTTGCGATATTATGCCCAACTGCTTTCTGGGTAACACAGACCAACCGACACGCTGCCGCTGCAGTCTCTGTCTCTCTTCCCCTGCCCCTCCCCCCCTTTAAATGTATTATCAAACTTTATTAACAAACCAGTGTTCTGACAACTATCCCAGCATGCACCGCGCACCACTTCTTCTACGGGGGAAAAAGAAGTAGGCGGCTGCTTACCGTAGTGGACCAACTACGTAAGCAGCCTACTGCATGTCTGTGTAAACATGACGTCTTTCATTTCGATCTGAGTTAATTAGCGTAGCATTTCTGCCGGATTTTCACAACATATCAGCCACGACAATGGACAGGGGAACCAACAAGTTCATGTCATCTTTTTTGGACGACATCAAGGTGTTTGAGCCACTGGATGCCTCCAACATTGTGCGCGTCACAGCTAAAAGCTACCGATAGATGAGGAAAACAGCAGATCCTCACACCCTCAGCATAAATATAGCTGTGGACAAGATCACTGATGCCTGTTGTTCTTGCAAGGCTGGGTAAGTCGGCATTCATGGTTTTGAATGTACATTAGCATATGTTTACTACTGTAGCTTGTGTTTGTGAGACGGTCACGCACGTGGTAGCTGCACTGTGACCTAAAATGGGCATTAGCCAATGAAACGCGGCCCCTGTGGTAAAGTCCGTTGCTGGACCTGTTGTGGCTCAATATTGGTCCATATATAAGGCGCACCGGATTATAAGGCGCACTGTCGGCTTTTGAGGAAATTGAAGGTTTTTAGGTGCGTCTTATAGTGCGGAAAATACGGTATTTATCCTGCATGTGTACACCACACTTTTCAGGTTTTCATAATGTTGAAAATTGTATCATTTTCCTTCATCTGCTCCTTTGTGTTGTTGTCCCTTAAAATCTCAGGGGTGTAAATACAGCTGCAGTGCTCTATAAATAAGGAGTCATTTATTTAATAACGTTTTTCCATACTGAGCTGTTTTCCCTCCTCCTCTTCATTTTTTTCTTATCTTATTTAATGCATCTATTCCTCTCTTATTTAACTTTTATAAATGTTCCCCCCTCCCAGTTAAATTTCTGTCAGAATTAGATTAAAATGCTTTCATTGATGAATGTGGTCGGCTCTGATAGAAGCTGTCCACCTCCCCTCCTCCTACATTCCACTTCCAGTCAGGAGTCGGTGTATTAATCTGGCTGCAGTCTTCCTCTGCTGTCAGGAGGCTGGCTCCTGGCCAGATCCCCCGTCTGTCTGTCTCCTCCGGGCCCTAAATCTGCCCCTGGGCCCCTCTCAGGCTCAAGCCAACGGCCCCAGGTAGCCTCTATCTCGGGCAGAAATTGGTCTCCTAAAGCGGCACGAGACTCCGTCGACTTAAACGAGAGATGGGGGGGAAGTTGTATTTTCACAATTAGCTCAGCCAGGTTAATGTTCAGCATTTAACTTTACAGCTGTTGGAGGAAAGCGATGAATTGTTGTTGCGGGGGATCAGAAAAGGGCCGAATCGGTTCACGTTGTGTGTTTTTGTTTGGGTACGAAGCCAGACAGGTTTTATCGCTCTCCCAGCAGTTGAGTCGGCGGCTTTTGGGTAACACAGCGGTCAGGACTCTCGGCTCGTTTACAGCTGTGGGAATCTACTGTTTTTAAGGACTCTACTTAACATATAGTCAAGGAGTGCATTGGTTTGAACAGGTGACACCAACTGCTGAATAAACTCTTTTTTTTTTTCCTCATGTCTTTTTCTCGCTTTCTCTGCCGCCAAGTAAAAGACAGCAGAATCTAAACTCTTTTTGTTGTTACCGTGTTCTTGTTCATCAGGAGCCGAGCGTTTCAGTGGCAACATCAGAGATATGACGGGCTACAGCCCCCTGCCTGTCTTCAAGCTGTGCTGGAAGTACCTGACTCCGGCCGTGTGCACTGTGAGTAACCTCTGCCTGTTGGCAAACCTCAGTCAGAACCTTGAAGGTCCACCAAAATATCTGGACCTCTATGTGGTAGACAAAAAAGGAAAAACTCTCTTTATGCAGAAAATTGTGATGAGGAGGCTGAAATAAGGTATGCAACAGCAACAATTTGTGGCTTATTTGTGGCTTGAGCAGAATTCCTCGTCTTTCTAATTTAATTTTTATAGATTTCCAGCCTGGAAAACTGTGGGAATGGAAAGCTTTGTGCATTACCAGACTCTATTTCCCATCTGACTGTGCAAAATATATACTTTTTCCATCTTTTAACCACTCCTCCTTATGTCCATCAGTCCAATCATCCATTCAAACATTTATCCATACATTCATTGAACCATCCAGTCAACCATTTTTCCGATCAAAACACTCCATTCTCAGTCTGTGTCCAAACATTCATCTAGTCATAGGTTAGGTATTTAAAGTGTTGCCTCTCCAAAAATATCTTCAATAAATTCAGTCTTCTTTAGTATTTCTACTTAAAATGGGGAAATTAATTGAAATTTAAGTCTAGAAAACGTTTGAATTTGGACATTAACACCCTGCTTGAAGCCAGGTTGACCCGTTTCCATATGGTTCTCTGTTATCTGGACGGCCTCCACTGCATCGCAGATCAGTGCCAAGTTTACAACATTCCTCCAGTAGTTGCTGTCAGGGGGGAAAAAAAAGCCATTATTCAAGGTAGTTGGGTGCAGCCTTGTAAAAATGGGAAAAATCCCGCCTGACTGCTGCCGTCTGTTGTGGAAGCGGCTGAGGAGCAGCGCTGCTTTGCATTCCAACGAAGGAATCCATCTGTTGTTGTTGGAGGTTCGTCTGGAGAAGGAGCGTGATCTCATTGTCTAACTGCATCATGGAAGGTTTTTTAGCACATTACCAAGGACAGGTACGGGCGTCCTTCAGCCCTTACTGAATGACTCCAATAAAAGTCTTTATTCCACTTTGAGCATGTTCCACAATCTTTCTACGAGAGTCATACAGTTAACATCCTTTACCTTCCACATAACTGAATTGTTCTCTGACAATCCACAATGAACAAAGTTTAGTTGTTACATTGTTTTTCCCATTAGGTGTCTCCGCAGGCTGCAAGCTGAGCCAGACTTTAGAAAGTGCTTATAGGGGCAGTAGTCCAGGGTGTCAATTTGTTGAGGGGTGCCACAGATTTTTTTTTTTTTTTTTTTTAACGAAAGCATATTTTTATGTCATCGTACTTTATATAAGTACAGTTCATACCTAGTTAACTTCCCAGATGGTACTCTATCCACCATGAAGAGATGAAAACTAGCATTAGCTGTTAGCATAATGTTAAACCGTTTCAGCTGAAGGGCATATTTACGACATCTGTGATGTTTTTCACCAAATTACAACAGTAATGCCTTTTTAAAACTTTTATCAGCTGTTAGATGTAGCTTAGCATGCTAGCTTGACATTTATTGATTCTAACCAGAAAACAAAGCACAAGTTAAAGTGTTTGAGAAACTTTTTTTGTTTCCTCTCATGGGCATGGAATAGTTTGCATCAAGAAGCATCTAAAAAAAATGAAAAAATATCCACAGAATTTATTTATTTTTTGCTACACACAAGATCCACATATTGATGTTATTTGGTGTCATTTTACATTTTTAGTTCTTATCTTTTAACCCTTTCTTCAACAATTCATCAAAGAGTCATGTCCCTCCATCTTCTTTCAGGCTACCTTTATTTTCTCCCTGGTGCGTTGGTCTCCTCTGAGCCTGGGGAAAGGACTGGTGGCTCCGGTCTGGGCCACCACGCTCGGCTGGATCCTGACCCTCTCCTCGGTCTCCCTGCTCCCCATCTGGGCCGTGTACGCGCTGGCCACCACTCCAGGAACCCTGCCGCAGGTGACTTTTCTCGACGGCAACTCAAAGACAGGAAAGATGGGATTTGTATCTTTTCTAACTGGAACTTTTCCCAACTCCTTAGCGCTTCCATCGCCTTTGCACCCCAGCCGAGAAGTCGTCTATGGCCTTCCAGCACCTCTCCACCAACGGCTCGGCGCTGACCTACAGCCCCGTGCTGCCTCTCAGTGGGAAGCCGAAGCAGCAAATCGTAGAGCTCCTCCCAGAAAAGAAGACATGACGATAACGAACGCTTTGTGGCACTGTACGCTGCTCAGCCAATCAGGTGTGCCGAAACAGAACAGCTGATCACAACGGAAGACTTTATTTCAAAAAACGTTAAAGGAGAAATGTTATAATTTACCAAAGAAACTCCGGAGTCAACAGTTTGGAAGAATTATCAGAGCGTCTGACCCTAAACTGGGATAAAACTTGATTGGCCGTTCAGATCAGCCACGGTTCCTGTTCATGCCCACCAGAAACAGCACACACTCCTGAATCTTAACCATTTTTGTCTCCGTACTTGCTATTATACGTTTTCATCTAATTTTACAGTTCAGTCACTGTACTTGAGGACCATGTAACAACAACAACAACCCCTAGAGACGTTCCCTTTGTTTGGCAGCAGCACACAGTCCTCAGCTACACTATACTCTCTATGAGAGACTCAGAGAGTGTTAGCATGTCTGCTGAAATGACTCCATGAGTCAGACATGTGATGTCAGATGATTTATCTGGAGATTTTTTGAATTTCTCATCCAAACCAAGTGGAGTCAATACTCGAGTTGCGTCCACTAAATGCCACTTTTGCTGCGAACACCTGAACGACAACAGATCTGACTGAAACGTCCACTAGTTTGTGTTAGTTTTGCTTTTGCAGTATTTCTTCAGAAACGGCATAGACGATCTTTTAGTGGGCGTCTCCAGAGTAAAAACTTCAGCACATTTATTTCAACTGTTGTAAGCAATAATTAACAGAACATAAGCTGGGCAATGTAGTCATATTGATTAAAAATTAAAACAAGGGTTGCTGAAATGCTTTCCTGATTATTCGGTAGATTAAAATGAACAATTAGTCAAACAGGTCAACATGTCAAATTGAAAAGCCACTGAAAGGATATGTCGTAATAGAGTATGTCTTCTTTGAAGGTCTCTGCAAACCTCATTTAAATTAGTTTTTAAAAAACTACTGCTGCTTCAAAGAACAAAAAAAAACTATACAATATTTTTTAATGTCTGCACCAAATGTTTAAGTTTTTTTGTTGTTATGATTGGGTTTTTTTTAAGATGTTTGCCTGTATTGTTCAGTGTTTCAGTGATGTCAGGTAAATAAAGAGGCTTAAAATAGCAATTGTAAAGATGAAGGGGGCGAAGGGAAGGAGTAAAGTTACAGCTTGAACATGCCTATAATTATTAGCATTACATTTCCAAGTGAAGTTTGCACAGTTTACAATCCTCAAGATTAAACTTTAAAATGTTTTTTATGGGATATTCTCTAGAGCTCTAGAGCTAAAATATCTGAAGAGATTTGGTTCTTTTATTTTCACAGTTTTATGGTTTTTACAAAAATTCCAATTGAAATTTGAAATAGAACAAAAAAAAAACAAATGTTCCGTACACGATGCAAAAATTGTAGCTAAGTTAATCTCAAGCCAGTCTCAAGAAATTTTATAGTTTTTTATCCTTTGTTGAAGTAATAATGAATGAAGAATAATGTTTTCCTGTTAAATTGCATTCATTTATGAATGCAATATATATAATTTCTCTCTTAAAAGTTTACTTAAATCCTATAAATTCTGAAAACATACTCTTGTGGGGTTTTTTTTTAACAAACACTCTTCTAACCCTTCAAAGTCAACATCAGCATAAGATTTTTTTTTTATTATTATAAGTGGGAGTGTCTCTCAACAGTGTGACAAACAAAATGAAACCATTAGAAATCATTTTAAAACTATCACACAAACTTCAAATTTATCCTGTTCAGTTTAACCGGCAAAACAAATCTGGTAAAGGGAAAATACAAAAACTAACATTTTTTCCACCAGGTTGCATAAGTGTGCACACTCTGAAAATATTTAAACTTTGCAGGAGCACCTTTTGATTCAGTTTCAGATTCCAAATATATCAAATTATGCGATTTATATCTGGACTCTGGTTCGGTTATTCCAAACTGCTAGTATGGTGTTTTTCTCTGGTGATGTGCTTGAGTTTTTTGTGCCAAACCTTACCTTTAGATTCATGCTTGAAACTTTGCTTGGTGTCATTTTGACCCTTTGCGGTATTTCTGGAAACATTGAGTTTAGCTAAAAGGATGCAGATGTCAGAAACATCTTTTATACAACTCCTAGAACACAAAAGCTGCTTCAAGAAGGTCAAATTTATCCCCCGAGGCTATTTCAGCTTTTCATTTTTATATATATGTTTCCCTTCATTAGATTTGTCCCCCTTTAACTGCTCAGGATATATAAACTATTATAAACTGAAAATGTTTGAAATACACAGAAATTCAACAGGGGTTGTGTACACTTTTGAGAGACACCGTATGTGACAGAATGAGAACGTAAACATGAATTACTGAAACCATTTCATATTTCTGTTCTGTACTTTAATGTCTGCCTTGATACAAACAGCAAGTTGTGGTTTTTTCTTGTTGATGTCATTTCTCATCTAAACGTGTGTAGGTTTACACAGTCAGACGTGCTTTAATAATTCATTATGGGTGATCAGATCAGCTTTCTGTACTGTAAGTCCGGGACAAAATGTACTGTACACTAGGATCGCTTGTTTACATCTCTGAAATCGAGTGGAGTAGAAGCACTTCATGACCAGGTGTGATGTTTTAAATATGTAAGAGGTCATGTAATCAAACTTAGAAAAAGCTGTTTTTATAACCAAATTTTTATGTGCGTTAAGCCTTTGCATCGACTCATCCACTTGTTATCATCTGTGTTTACAGCTGTGCCTCTTTTGTTCCCTTCTGAATCAATATATACGCTGATTGTGGAGAAAAGGGTCCATTGTGTCTGTTTGTTTCCAGACGAGTGTCAAGCTGTGTTAAAAGTGGATGTGCCAGTGTTGAGGCATGATGTACTTGTGGTCCTAGTCACACCGTCACCACGGCGACAGATGTAAAAGATGCCCGGAGCGCACCTTGCAAACCGAGACTCCTCATACTGATGGGAATTGTTCATTTGGGCGTCCGCGACGGGATGGAGAGGAAGCAGCGCGTGTGGGCAGAGGAAGTGGAGGGTGTCATGGAGACCAGAGACGAAGCGGAGGGCGGCAGCTTCAAGCCGACAGAGCCCGGCGGTTATATAAACGGCTCATCCTGTCAATTAGCCGTATTGGATTCCCTCTCTGCTCAGTCGCCGCGGAAGTGGGCCGGTCCCTGCGCGCACGTGGCTCGGCACGTTCACGCACACACACCCGACTTGTTTTGGTCTGCCACATCATAGTGCAGCCAGCTTCCCACGTGTGACTCTGGTGATTTTGTTTGTGTGTGTGTGGATAAACGGGGGTGGTTTACGTCCATATGGATGCCTTGGCATAGACACATCTCCCTTTTCAGATGATGGGAGGATTAGCGTGTGAGATTCAAAGAGGAGAGAGGCAGAGAGAACCAAAGCTGTGTGTTGTGTCAGTGGAGCTTTGAAAAGATGCTCTGGGATAGTCAATTTCTGCTCCAGCTCAGAGCCACTTAGTTTGCAGCTGCATCATCTGTCATCACAGCTTGAGAAGCAGAGCCTGCCTCCTTCCAGAGGTACGACAACTCCAGTGAGCTTAGGGGCATCTCACCGCCTCAGATAGTGCACTTGGCAGTTTGGTGTAAAGGAGAAGCAGTTTGTGGGAGGGGGAGGGTTGTGGTTGAAAGAAAAAGGAGATGGGCAGTGGGGGTGGGAGATACGTTGCATAACAGGAGGGTGATATGGGCACCAAGTTCAACTTGATATTGGATCCATCTTGGTGTCAGTCATCAGGAGAAGAACAGCAAGAATTTTATAACATGGGGTCATGAACTGAAGTGCCTCCATCACTTGACCCTCCTTCCCATCTCCATATGAAGTTCTTAGGGGAAGGTTCTAAAGGAAAAAAAGAAACTGGGCTGTGTTTTACAGAAAGTGGATTAATGAGGAGAGCCAAAACTTTTCCACCACCCTCCCACTCCCTTCTCCATCCACACTGCCCACGCTGCCGATCAGTCATCCAGAATGCTTCGGATTAAGAGCTTAGAGGACAGCCGACACGGCCTCCCACCCCTTGACGTAGCAAATTTGAAACGTAAGGTCACATATCAAATTCCACATCAAGTGATTGGTTGGGGAAGGATTGGGGGCTCATAATGGCCGGTTACCTCTGTTGAGGTAGCAGTCTGTAAGACGACCCTAATTATATTGACGAGTGGGCTTTGCACACTTTCAGTGTATTTGAAGTGTCTGTACTGCTCAAAAACCTTTGACATTTTCTCTTGCATGTCAAAGAAAACTTGTTTTCTTTGACATGCAGGTACAGTTTTTATTGAAACTGTACCTTTTTAAAACTTGATATACCTTACTAGGGGTACTTTGATGTGTTCTTGTGTCTTGTGGAACAAGACCAAAAGAAAAGGTTCCTGAAAGAAGATATTTCTCTTTGGGTGGTTGAACCTTAAGGCCTTGGCATGCCCCTCTTTCTTTCCTCTTGCTCATTAGGGTTTGCTGAGAGTCTTGGAAGACCTTTGATACGAACAGTGATATTTGAGTCCCACATGCTTTGTGATTAAACAAACTAGGACATATACATTATGCCTAACAAATGGGGGAGGAGGTTCCTTGAATGAAGCAACCAGAGACGCTGCCAATCCAGTTTTTAAAGAGTTGCTGAAGGTGCTTTGGGTATCTGGATATTCTTAGGATACATTTCACTTGAAGAAAAAGCTGAGGCAGATCCAGAACCTGTTGGATAGACCAGTGTTTCCCAACCCTGGTTCTCAAGGTACACTGTCCTACATATTTTAGAGGTTTCCTTGATTGCGGTTGAACAAACGCCTGTTAATCAGTCATCAATTGAAATCAGCTGGGCTGAAGGAAGGAAATACCTAAAATATGCAGGGCAGTGTGCCTTGAGAACCAGGGTTGGGAAACACTGGGATAGACTATACATCCTTTCTCATCTGAAAACATCTTGGCATCCCCCAGAATAAGTTACCAGGGTATCACCTGGACCCCTGACCCCTGCCACTTGATCTCAGATCAGTGAAAGACAATAGGTGTATCTGTGCCATCCTCATGGCGAACACTGAAAAATAAAACCTTTTTTTTTTTTTTTTTGACTCAGCAGCTGAGCATGAAACTTTAAAAATGCACCTTCCCTGCCAGCAGCCCTCTGGGAGGATGTTTGTGCATGACTTCAACGGTGACTTCAGTTCTGACGAACTTCTGCGCGACATCCCACGGGGGCAGCTGGGGAACTCCAATAAATAATCACGACAGCTCCAGACCCAGACACACGCACCTGCAGAGTCATTTTATCCCCCAACTAGTCATGCAGCACGTAGTGTATGCAAACTCACAGCTTTTAAACAACCGCACAATGAAACGACTGGCATGGAAATAGTGAAATCCATAACTTTCTTCTTTGGGAATGGTCATAAATTATCTATTTCCCTCGTCATTTGTTGAAACTCTCGCCAGACTTCAATTATTAAAGGATTCAAAGTGGAAAAGTAGCATGCTGGTGTTTAATGGAGGGATTGCAGAAGTTGATGCAGGTCCTGCTGGTGCTGATGTTTACATCCCAGCTGCAAGAGCAACAATGTGGGATTTAGTGCTTTTGAAAACACAACAACACTCCAAAGTAGGCATTGTTCAGGTTTCTCTCCTCCACCACTTGATTCTGATTTGAAGAAGAGAGGGAGACGGAGAGAACAGGAGGTGGGGGTGGAGGAGTGGTGATTGAGCGCAAAAGGGGGCAGGACTTTTCCTCCCCGGGTCCTATTAAGAGCAAACTTTGTGTTTTTGTTCTCCCAAGTTCAGCTCAGTCCTCTTCCAAGCTGCGCAGAGTTCCTTTCCACCGCTCTGTTTCCCTCTCCTTTTCCCACTTCTTCTTCAATGGTTTTGTTTTCTCGCCTGTTGGTCACTGCTGTGCGCCTTGTGCACGGGGGATCCGGACACGGAGAGAGGAGGAGGATGCGCTTTACGCATGGACAACAGCAGCCACCTAAAGTTGTCCCTTTCAGCCACTGCGGGGATGTTTTAGCGGAGATCTAAATGTTTTTCGGGTTGGAGTGAACAATGCCGCGGCTCCTTGGCGCTCTGACCGGGAGCATGCTCTGGTTTCGGCTGCTGCTGCAACTGCTGTGCGTCGTGGAGTTTGGAGCCGGGGTGTCTACCTTCCAGGGGTTCTATCTTCCACCTGCGAGCGGCTCGCTGCACACACCTGCCCGGAGGACGGACGGGGTGGTGCGGACCATCGATCGGATTTACAACGGTGGAGGGAAGGTGGGCTACCTGGTGTACCTGGATGGGAGGCGCTTTCAGCTGGACATGGAGCGGGATGAGTCGGTGCTGTCGCATCACTTCAGCCCTCAGTATGTGCTCGCGATGACGGGACAGAGTCCCGCGCCTCTGCAGCGGGAGTGCGCGTACCGCGGAACGGTGAACTCCAACCCGGAGTCTCTCGCCGTCCTCAGCCTCTGCGGCGGAGGTCTGGAGGGTTTCTTCGCCGTCAACCACTCGCGCTACACCATCACTCCCATCATCCGGGCGAAGGGACACGAGCACGACACGCGCGCCCTGCACGACCGGGATGCGGAGAGCGCGCTCCACGTGTTCACGCGCGAGAGCTTCAGCTTCGAGGCTCTGAGCGAGGGGCGCGAGAGCTGCGGCACGCGCGACGGGAAGCGAGGGCGCAGGAATGCGGCGGAAAGACGGCGGCACCGAGGTCGCGGGAAGGGGAGACGGGACGGAGAAGAGGGACACGGCGCGCGAGGGAGGAGATGGTGGAGCCGCCTCATCAAAGAGCCCGGCGCGCGGCGCAAGAGGTCGGTGTCCCGCGCCAGGCACGTGGAGCTGCTCCTGGTGGCGGACGACTCCATGACCAAGAAGTACGGCAGGGACTTGAACCACTACTTGCTCACACTGGCATCCATCGCGTCCAAGCTGTACGGACACGCCAGCATCGAGAACCCCATCCGGCTGTCCGTGGTGAAGGTCATCACGGTGTCGGAGAAAGAGAAGGGACTGGAGGTGACCAAGAACGCGGCGGCGACGCTCAAGAGCTTCTGCAAGTGGCAGAACCAGCAGAACCCGCTGGACGACGACCACCAGCATCACCACGACGCAGCCATCCTCTTCACTAGGCAGGTAAACAAACTCCGCCCGCACCGCGCCTTTTACGCACAACCACCTGTTTGTTCCGCTTCGGGAGGAGAAGCTTTGCGCCATTGTGTGATGACAACTACGTGAAACGGCATCACCGTTGCATCTGAATGTCAATAATTCAATAAAGGAGCCCACCAGGGAAAACTATGGACGTCCAACAGTTCCACAATGTTATTATTAAAAAATAACACATAAATTTAATTGGAAACAAATACACAATTAAATGCGGAAACAGAAAGTCAGTAAATGTTAAGTGGTCGTGTGCAGCAACATATAAATGTGTTACAATATGTGTCAGCTTAAGCTTAGCCTTCAGCAGGTAGCCGGCTTCTTACACTCACTGCAGTTATCATTCTAAACAGTAGATGTCACTGGAGAGGAAAATGGAGTCACTTTGTCATTTACTCTCCTAATTGGAAAGCTGCTGATGGTAAGTTACAAAAATTGTGATGTTTGTGACCATTTCTCCACAGAGAGAAGAAACCTTGGGTGAAACAGAAAAGCATGAAGTGACATCGTTTGTTTTTATATTGATAGTTTGCCTGATGTCAGTGGGACTGGTTTATTATATGTCACCCCAGTGAATTATATTAAGTAACATTGGCAAGTATATGTACGGAAACACAATCATGCCACAATTTAATTCAAACTACTAAATTAGTTAGGAAACACAACCACCCACACAAGTACCTGAAATCCACAAATATTAGCTAACATAGCTAACATGCTTCCTTATTTCTGCTCTTGGGGACAGCCAATCAAAACGAATGTTGCACATAGATTGTGCCTAAGTATTTCAGGTTCTCATGCTGCATTTTCTCTCGAAAGCTGTGATAGTCTTCATTTTCTGAGAATAAGTTTCACAGAAAAAACTGCAAATAGGTGAATTCCTGAATACTGAACTGCAAAATAGGTGGTGGTCCACTGTAATTGGTCAGAAGTTGGGTTAACTAATTAGATATGGTCTATTTCATGAGTCGTCATAGTAGCTAAATATATTTCAGTGCACACTACAGCACGGAAACAAACATGAAATGATCCTGTATGATTTTAAAATATAATGGGATAAAACTACACCTGAAGAATTTCAAATGTAGGCATTGGGTTGAGTATGTAATGCATTACTAGCACATTTAAGCAACTATGTCCAACTTTGTTTAAATTATGATGTATATGAATCATTTTTCAATGATTTGTGATACTTCTTGCCCTTGTATACGTTACCTCCCCACATCTCCTTTTTGCTGAATTGTACATATGCAACGCTAAAAACGTAAAAAAAAAAAAAAAAAAAAAAAACACTATTTCCTGCACTTGGTGTTTTTCTAGGCGAGCTCCTCTGTCTCCATCCTCCCCCTCCCAGTCCCCTGACAGCCTCAGAGTATGCGTAATCTAAGGCGCGCTCACACCACTGCCGAACATTCTTCCCTGGATAGATTCTTCCAATCAGCTGCTGGTTGCATTACAGAAATACTTCCAACACTTCTGCTGAAACTCGATTGTGCTTGTTCGTCGTCGCATGGTCTCTTACTCACCCGCCCCATTCCTCCCAATTCTGTCTCTCATCACTCCAGCTTGGACATATTTTCCGCCGCTGCTTTTTGCAGTGTCTGTCAGCTGAGTCCAGGAGTTACAGACTGGAGGAGCTGTCAGAAAAACAAACACTTCCTCCCTCCTTGAGGCCGTACAGTTACGGAGACCACACTCACATAACCCTTCTTTCACCATCCTTTTCTCTACCCTCCTCCCTTCAGCCCTCGTTTAGCTGCCAGGTCCAAAAGCCACAGGGCAGCAGCAAATCTGCAGGCATTCTTCATCTCTCCGGGTGTGGCTTCATGGTGGTTAACTCTGGTTTACTTGTCAGAATGCTTGCCTTGGACTGTGTTGTGTCCAAGCCATGTCATATAGCAAAAGAAGCTGGTGTTGCCTTGGCTCCACTGAACTCGTGCCTAGCTGTCACTGCCGTGCTTTGGCAAGGCAGCTGGTAGTGCATTCCAGAGGACAGCCGGCTGGCATGCGTGGCACAGTTTCTGCATGCCAACCACCTCGTGGCTCCTCAGTAAGCCTATTGCCACTACACCTGCATGAGGGTTAACAAGAGAGCCAAAGGAGAGAGAGGTGGAATCGTCTGGTGTTTGGTTTTGGCAGTCCACAAAAACGGCAATCCAGACACCAGTAATCAAAGTGGACAGGAAACGCTCATAAAATATGACAGGAAAGGCAGTGAACTGTATTTTTTCTCCTTCACGCTAATGCAGCCTTGATCTTATGGAAATAGTCATGACTAAATTTACCTACCAATTCAAATAAACTCAAACTGTTTTTTTGAACAAGACCAAGAGTTTTTTGTACGCCAATGGCTTCAACAGTCACCAGATCTCCACCCAACAGAGCGCCTTTTCGATTTGGTGGAATGAGAGTTTATAGGCAATCGAGAAACCTGCAGAGCTGTTGGAAGGAAAGAAAACCCTAAGGGATGTTTCTGATACCTTTTTGAAGGAATGCAGGCAATTCTGAAGTCAGAAAGCGGATCTCAGCCCAGTATTAGCCACAAATAGTTAGTTTGGTTATATCTGTCCTGCAGGGGGGAAAAAACAGCTTTTAAATCCTGTCATCTTGTAAAAGACACCCTTAATGCTTCGCCTTTGAGGCAAACTCACTTTAACCTTTAAACTCTGGCTTTTAAAGGGCTATTATCTGGATCAGTTCTGGTTACTTTGTCAGCCATTTCAACAAGTAGAAAGGCATGCCAAGCAGCTCCTGAGGAATAAGTGAAAGCGGTGTTTTAAAGCTGCATTCCTCTGCAGTTCACTTGTCTGCAGTGATTTGTTTCCACCCATATTTCTGTATTGTCATTAAACTGAGATGGAAAGTTGTAAAATATGTCCGTGTTAGCCACATTCCTCTCAGGAGCCACACTCGTACAAGTTTGCCACACCACAATTCACTTTTTTGTCAGGAGAGCAGAAAAGATCAGAAAACATTTGGAGTCACAGAACACTGTTTACACCCATTAGTGTTTCCACTGACAGAGTGCCAGCCGGTAAAAAAAAAAACAAAAAAAAAAACATAATTTGCTTCCTGTTTTCCAGCATTTGAGTCGGAAAATAGGGCAAGTTTGATGTATTTAAAAATAGAAATGTGTGTTAAGGATTTTCAAGGGAAAATGACCTGAACGGAAATGGGGAAACAACATTTCAGAATGTCGAAGGTATGAAATAAGCTTAAGTAGTGTAAAGTAAGTTCTTTTATACAAAAATCTGGAGCAGCTCTCAAATAGGCTCTAATTTTCTGCTCTGAAGTGGATCCTATCTTGACCGTGGAGTCAGACCAGGCCTTTGTTCCCACATTGGCAGGCCACAAGTGGCACAGGGTCGGAGGGAACACGCCTCTTTGTGGCTGCGTCTAATTACTCCAAGACCCAGTACTCCCAGAGAGCTGACCCGTACGACAGTGTCACCCAGTTCCACTCATGCCAGCACTGAAACAAGACAACGGGTGCATTGAGGACACTGGAGACATGCTAGAGAGTGTTTCTATGTAAGTGGGAACATTAAATGTTACACATGGTTGGACTGCTTTGAGCTTGTATGGCAGACACAGCCCCATGTTTGTCTTGTTACCACTGCAAACCCCTAAAGTGTTTGTGTGGATTTTGAGGATTTACTTATATTCTGTGAGCCAGGGATTGGCATTTTGGCCATTCCTCATTGCAAAATAGCTCAAGCGTGACCAGATTGGACAGAGAGTATCTGGGAACATACATTTTCTGGTTTTGCCATAAATGCTTCATAAGACTTGGTCACTTATCCTGGCTGTTTTGGTGTCATCCTGCTGGAAGACAAACCTACACAACTCTCTTTATTCTGTACAGTTTAATCAAATGTGATATGAAGAAAAAAACGACCATTTAAGTCAGTAACTTTAGCTTTTGTGTGATTTGAAGAGATGAAACTATGTTGATAAAGACACCATCAGTACCAGTCCAATGTCTTCCCCTTCCACTCTGTTGTCATGTCCAGTCTCCTCCCTGTGTGTCTGTACATTGCAGTGTACATTTCCCAGCCTTCTGCCCCCGTCGCAGTCAGTCCCTCTGTTTGTTTTAAATGCTCTTGAGATTTCACACATGCTTTACTTCGTCTGGCACATGTCGACGTCCCGCAGACGCCTCCTGGATCCACAGCCTGGACTCTTTGGCTCTCAACAATATGCAACTGGCCAGAGACTTTGATTTGTCCTGGAACAACAAATAGTCCTCAAACTGAAATCCATAAGTGAGATGTACCCCACTCCTGTTCACAGTCAAGGGTGAAGATTTCCTTTGAGTTCCAACTTTTGGCTAGTTCATGTGTTCATGCAAAGAAAGGAAGAAAAATACCTTCAACATGGACTCTGACTTCGACTATTCACGTGATTCAGGTTATTGAAGAGTCATAATTCCTATATGTTGATTCAAATTACTACATTTTCCCGTGGCTAACTTAAACCACTCCAAAAAGAGGCGCCAACAAGTTATCATCTTTGTCTGATACGTGCCTTGAGAATAAATGTGACAAAAGCCATATCAGGAAAAATTTGCAAGTATTCTACATAAACCAATGTTTCCATGAACTAAAGCTAGCATCACTTGGATGCGCTCTGTTTAAACTCCTGCTAGAAAGCCATAGATAAAATGTGGTGTTCCTAGTTGGCGTTAATGTCATTATGCTAACGACCACATAATACCAAATATCAATTATTTTGTTGTGGGTTAAAAAGCATTTAGGAAAATGCTAAATATGCTAATCATTATGCTAGCAATGGCTTCCTAAATACCATATCATTGTTTTAAATCGATACATTAGCATACTTGGTAGCGGTATGGACTGAGATAAAACCACCAAGTATATCAATCCTTCTGTTTTGGATTAAAAAATAATTTAGGCCAGGTTTTGTTTTTGTTAATAGGCAGCTTTAGCTTTTAAAGCTGGTGTCACGTAAATTGAAACAGAATTTGATTAATCTGATGTTAAATTTGGACCAAATAAGACAATACACCTGAATATGAAAATGAACTGAGTCACCTATCAGGCTGTATCTTCATAGGGTTTGCTGGAATCACTTGGCAGTGGATAGTAGAGTGAGCTAAACCCTTTCTGTGTGTGTGCGCGTGTGTGCGTGTGTGTGCGTGTGTGTGTGTGTGTAAGTGTGTGTGTGTGTGTCTGGCTCAGTTTACCTAACACCAGCGCTGGCTTAGATTTCAAGTGGTCTCATACCTCACACACACAAGCACAGCTGGGATCGAGGCCCTGACCTTTGTGAGTCAGTGTCCCACCTGTTCCCATGTTGTTTCTGCCAATATTACTGTAACCCCTTGTTCTCTCTGTTCTTTGCTTTAATTTCCGGCACCACTCCGTCTTTTCTCCCTCTACCCCCGGCGTCTGATACCTGAACTTATTTTTGTTTCTCTTGCACCCTCCCTCTTTTCTTTATTTTTTTGTTCTTCCTTCAGAGCCCTCAGGATAAAAAAGCAAGTCTCTGCCAAGTCTTGGCAGAGCAGGGAATTAGACAAGCTGACATGTGGTTTGAGGTTAATTCAGGTATTATTCACATGTCACTATTTAGCAGGAGATCCCCAATTTTTTTTTTGCCCGCACATTTCCTTTTACATCGTTTCACCAGCGTAGATCCAGGTGTGCCTGAAACCGATCTAGAGAGGGGACGGACAAGTGAATAAAAAGAAATCGAGAGGAAGACGTTTGGCAAACGGGAAAACAGAAGTGGTGAAACTTTTCTCGACGTCCACCCACTTTCTGATCAAAGTGCAGCAGCTCTTCATGCCTGTCTGCGCACAGACAAGTCCGGAGGAACTTCTGCTCCGTTCGGCTCTCGGCAGCCGTCCATGCAGTCAGAATCAGCCTTTGTTTGCTCCTCATGTATCCAGCAGTCAGCTAGCAGAAGCTTCCTGTTCGCTTTAATGAGCGTGTATGGGTTGAGAGCATCAGCAATTTTGCATTTTCTGTGTTATTTGTTAGAATGCGCCCATCCACTTAAATGTAGTTATCACAAGTGGTGTGTTTGAGTGTGTGTGTTTCTGTGTCCCACCCAGTCAGTCATGTGTGAGAGTGCAAAACACAAGGGAGTTTGTTCCAAACGGATCGGACCGGAACGGGTAAACACCCTCCCCACAGAGCCTCTCACACACGACCCAGCAGGCCTGTCAGCACCGCTTTACATGACGATTCATCTTCTCCCCGGGACGTGTGTGTGCGTTTATGTTCTAATGTTCACTCATACAGACTTTTGTTTTCATGCATCCAGGCACGTCCCTAGTCTAAATGTACACTTCGAAACTTGTTATGTGTGTGCGTGAGCGTCCACAGGCACTCGATTAGTAAATTGATCTCTGCTCTCAGCGAGGCCAGGCCATCCAATCCGAGGCCTCGTCTGTGTGGACATGTGTGGGAATCAAAGCAGGAATCGATTTCTCGCTTCGAGGCACATGGAGGGAAACTGGCATTGAAGTCCCCTCTACAACATCGGCACTTAGTGAAGCTGGTTATTGAGGGGGTGACAGAAAGTTGACTCCTCGGTAGGGGAAGCACACTTTAAAGGGACGGGATTTATGGAAACTCATGAAACAGGCTTGTAGTTTACAATAGCTACGTTTGTTTTCTTTGCCAAAATCGCAAGATTTCTGCAAAGAAGAAGCCAAGAACAGAAGTTTAAACTTTCCTAAAAGTGATGTTGCGTTTTATAAGGGATCAGTGTTTTTACAAAGTGGCCGCAAAGCACAAGAGTAGGGATGGAAAAGTTGCATAAAGTGAATATTTCTACGGTAATTTAGTCAGTAAATGGGAGAGAAGTCAGGAGACATTAGAGACCTACCAAACTGGCACCCTGCGCTGAGATTTAAAAGCAGTGTGATGTAAGCAGAATCTGCCTTTTGATTTACCACAGTGTTTGATGTTTACTTGAGTCGAAACTTAAGTTCAAACCAGCATTCAGATCGGCACACACTCTAATGTGCATCAGCACAATACCTCACAACAACTGTGTAAATCAGCAGGTAAATAGACATTCATAAACCAGTACTCAGTAGTCGACTTGGCTGTGTGACATTCAGATATCAAGATGACTGATCGAACTGAGTCATTTCTGCAGGTCTCACTTTTCTACACATAAGAAGGAATTGTTGTTTTAACACAGTGAGTGGATATTTTGTACTGACAGTTGTCATAAATGGCAAAAATCCCTGGTACAGAAGCATTTTCTGACCTGATCAACTTCATGCTCACAAACAACGCCTGGAGTTTCCTGTTGTGAGCTCTTGCCTTTCACTCATTCTATCTGTTATTGCCACAGCAGAAGATTGCCCACTCCATCCTTTACTTATGTCACTGCTAACTGGCACACACTCATTTAACATATTCTCATTAAATAATGTCCGGGTTTTTGTGTTATTATCCATCCGCTCACTTCCTGTTGTTAGTATACCAACGCTTTTCTCTCATCCAAAAGCTTCTGAAAAGTCTAATTGTGATTTCATCGTTTCACAAATAGCAATTTCAGGTGTTATGCTATTTCCCACTTAAGCAGTGATTTAGATGTGCATCGCTTCCTTTGTCCAGGACCTGTGTGGCCACCACTCTTGCGACACCCTGGGCATGGCGGACGTCGGCACAATCTGCTCTCCGGAGAGAAGCTGCGCCGTCATCGAGGACGACGGCCTTCACGCCGCATTCACCGTCGCTCACGAGATAGGTAAGCACAAAAACACGAAGGACGAGCGGGATCACGCCGGGGCACGTGAATGCCTCTGTCAGCGCTTCCCTTCTGGCGGCTCGAAATCACGTCATGCACTCCACGGCGCTCGCGCTCGCTGGTGTTTTCTTTTCGGATTCTTTCTGCGCGGTGCACTGGCGGATTCAAGACACGACCTGACATTCCTCATATTGCTGGAATTAAGTGGCGCACGGTTTGATGTGGAAGGGAAAGCATCTCACCGCAATGCTGCCAACCCGTATCGGAATGTGGGGGTTGTTGTTATTACCACGAACACTTTTAGGAGTTTTATTTTTAATTAGTTGGATCATAGATATTTTTGGCCAACTTCCACCATCCTGTCATCTGCAGTAGGATTTTTATTTGAAGTTGTACATCGTGTAGCTCACTCCGTATCGTCTCTATCTGGGGATTCAGGTCACCTCCTGGGATTGTCCCACGATGATTCGAAGTTCTGCGAGGAGCGCTTTGGGGTCAACAGCCACAAGCAGCTCATGTCGTCCATTCTCACCTCCATCGACGCCTCCAAGCCCTGGAGCCGCTGCACCTCGTCCACCATCACCGACTTCTTCGACGACGGGAACGGTGAGTCGGGAGGAAAACGCAGGAGGAGAACAACACACCACAATCCGCGATCATGTCAGTTCCGATCATAACCTCTGAGAGCTGCAACGTCAATCAGCTGACATTATTTAGATTTCTATAAACCTTCTTAGCGAGTGTAGCTGCGGTGCAGCCAGAGATGAAAAGTGATTCATGCTTCACGTTCCAGTTTCATCCACCAGCTTCATTCATGACAGCCGTAAAGTATCACCGCTGACACTTTGCACTGCAGTTCCAGGGCTTTTGGCATAATTCAAGCACCGACACTATAATTTCAGGCTTGGCAGTATCTGCTGCGGCAGCTGCAGGGGCTTTTATTGAGTCTAAAGTATCACAGGCCAAGTTTATTAGGATTATGCAGGCAGAGATCTGTAAATTACCATAATGCAGAGCAAAAAAAACACAAAATCACACCAAGTATTTTTATTTTTTTTAGTCTAGTTTCTAGTGCAAATATCTCAGCGCACTTGAAAAAACGTCACTTTCAGCAAAATCTAAGAGGTTGCTTTAAGTCGATAATTCATTAATGTTGTTGGAAAAGTTGAATAAAATTTTCCAGTTATGATTGAAATACTGCAACTGCTTTTTTTATTTACTTAAAACAAGCTACTATATCTTCCTGAAAAACTGCTTGTAAGTTAGTTTTGACTTAGTAAAATGTGCTAAGATATTTGCACAGAAAACTTGACCAAAAATACTTAAGATTTTGTGTTTTTGAAGAGTTTAAAGCTTCGGTTTGCTGCATATTTTATGCAGGGTTTTAAAGCTTTTCTACACAGTGCCCGAGTAGACTGAAATATATCACTAACCGTCCAAAATCTGGCATTTATTCCTAATTTTTTTTTTTTTTTTTTTTGCTACGCTCCAACAGCCGAGTGTCTCCTGGACTCCCCTCGTCAGCCCCTCCTCGGCCCGGAGGAGCTCCCAGGCCAAAGCTATGACGCCGTCCGACAGTGCCGCCTGGCCTTCGGCCTCGAGTACACGGTCTGCCCGGGCATGGACGTGTGCTCTCGCCTGTGGTGCACCGTGATCCGCCAGGGACAGATGGTGTGTCTGACCAAGAAGCTTCCAGCGGTGGAGGGGACACCGTGCGGGAAGGGGCGCATCTGCCTGCAGGGAAAGTGTGTGGACAAAACCCGAAAGAAGCACTATTCGGTGAGGGGGAAGCGAAAAAGAAACGCAGTCGAAAATAGGTTTCCTTTAATAGCTCACCTTTCCGCATTTGTCAGAAGGAGTCAAAGTGCTGCTGGAATAGCAATAAACACAGATAAACACACAGTACTGAGAGGCTCTGCTAGGGGAAAGAGATTCTTTGTCTGGCTTCACTGTGTGGTCCGCCTTATTTATGCGACTTCAACTCTGGCCTTGTTCATAAACATCAAAATAAAATTTAACTGTAGGGACACCAAATCTGTTCCTGGCAGGCTGTCAGGAGGGAAAGAAAAAAGATTGTGGAAGTCAGAAGGGATTAAGATGTTTAGAAAAGGGATGAAAGGAACATTTCTTTTATGTTTTTTCTGTCACATGATGTATGACGAGCGTAATTTGATCCTTGGCAGACGGCTGCATGCGTGGATGCAGCCCAAGTGGTGACTGGCTTCTTCTCGGTCGCCTCCTACCAGCATAAACCCCACTCTCAACGTTCAGATTCTTTAATCCAGCTATATTTCATTCTGTGTGCGCCTTTGTCAGGGAAATAAGTGTCTTAACTGCAGCAAAATTTATTCAAAGTGTTGACTCAGGATGACTGGATACAAACATATGTCACAATTTTCTGATTTTTAGTTAAAACCTATCGTGTTCCTTCAACTTTGTAATTATATTTGACTTTTTTTTTTTTTTGCTGGTCTATAAGATGAAATCCCATTAAAAATACATCAATTTTTTATTATAACGAGACAAAATGTCAAAAAGTTAAAGGGATAGACTTTTTCTTGCAAGGCGATGTAAAAAAATATGGAAAAACCTATTTAGGAAAGAGCTGATGAAGTACTAAATATTACTCATCCGCTCCTCACTTATGACTCATAAACAAGTGGAAATATGTGGAGAATTTGATTCTGGCAATCCTCTGGCAGACCAAGTGTCAGTCACCAGACGTTTGTTATCATCATATGATGGCAGACTCTTTGTTAGACTCCAGTGAAGGATATATTTCTACTTATCACAGATCTCTTGCCAGCTTTCCCTTTGGGTGACAGCATCCAACATCTCTTAGAAGCACTAACTGTTCTCCTTCTTTTGCTTCATTTTTTCCCATCTTCCCCTTGTTTGGCTTCCCAGACGTCCAACCACGGCAGCTGGAGTTCTTGGGGCCCCTGGGGTGCATGCTCCAGGACCTGCGGGGGCGGAGTGCAGTTTGCCCAGCGCCTGTGCAACAACCCGGCGCCGCGAAACAACGGCCGCTACTGCATCGGAAAGAGAGCCATCTATCGGACTTGCAACGTCTTCCCGCCGTGCCCGCCCTCAAGTGAGCAAATCAGCGCAGGAAAGACTTGAGAAACTGGAAGAGGTCAGGTGGTTAACACGGGCGTTTTGTTTCTGCAGGTAAGAGTTTCCGTCAAGAACAGTGTGAAGTTCGCAACGGCCCCCAGACGGACCCCAAAGGGGTGAAGACCTTTGTCGAGTGGGTGCCGAAGTACGCCGGGGTTCTCCCTAAGGATGTGTGTAAACTGACATGCAGAGCAAAAGGGACGGGCTACTATGTGGTGTTCTCTCAGCGGGTAAGTAAGCTAAACAGCTAGCGCTGATAAAATACATTGATTAATTGTGATTAATTGAAATAACCATCACCTAATTAAGTCTTTTCAGCTTTATGTTGATGTAAGAAGTTTTTTTTTTTTTTTAGCTACAGAAGCCTCTTTGCAACAAATGATCAACCGTTCACTTAAGGAATGGTGTTGTTGAATTCTAGGTGATGAAATGTTTATTTTGTCATTCAAAAAAGGAACTGAAACATTTGTTTATTTACATATTGTACTTTTAATACTACATAAATAAGGTTACATGAAAAAAATGCAGAAATGGCAAGTTTTTTTCATTCGATTAATCAATTAATGGTCCAAATAATCAATAGAATAATCAATTAATCGTTTAGTTGCAGCTCTATGCCCAGCTGTTTCATAACGAAAGGAAAGTTGATGTCGTGGCTTTCTGCATTCAGGTGGCAGATGGGACCGAGTGTCGTCCTCACAGCAGTTCGGTGTGCGTGAAAGGGAAATGCATTCGCACGGGCTGCGACGGTATCATCGGCTCCAAGCTCCAGTTCGACAAATGCGGTATATGTGGAGGCGACAGCATGGGATGCATACGGGTCGTTGGGAATTTCACCAAGAAGAGGTGAGACTTGGAGAGAACATCCTGTCGACTTGGGTTCGTTATTGACTTGCTTGGTCTCTTCGGTTACAGTCAGTCATGTTATCTCCTCTGACTTGTCTCCTGACAAACAGCAAAGGCTACACTGACATCGTGAAGATCCCCGCTGGATCCACGCACATCAAGGTCCGTCAGCACATGGCCAAGGACCAAACCCGCTTCACCGCCTACCTCGCCCTGCGGCGACCCGGCAGCGAGTACCTCCTGAACGGCAAGTTCATGATCTCCACCTCGGAGACCATCATCCCGCTCAACGGTTCTTTGCTCAACTACAGCGGGTGGACTCATCACGACGAGTGGCTCCACAGCATGGGCCCTGGGGCTCTCAAAGAAGCTTTGGTGGTCCAGATTCTAGCCACAGATTCAAAAAAGCCCCTCGACGTCCGTTATAGCTACTACATGCCGAGGTGGACAGCCCCGCAGCAGCATCCAAACTCCAAGTTGACCCCTTTGCAGAGCACCACCACAACATCTACCACAACGCGGTCCACCACGGTTAGCACCACTACCATCTCCTCTACGCCCACTGCTTTACTGCTAAGGCCAACTACAGCTTCTGTTTCTTCAACCCCTCTTCCAGGTCCCAAGTGGGTAACGGGACCTTGGATGACTTGCTCCAGGACTTGTGATACCGGCTGGCAGAGCCGGACGGTACAGTGCAAGGACCAGGATGGCAAGCTGTCCAAGGGCTGCGTTCTGAGCGCCCGACCCTCCGCCTTCAAACACTGTGTGGTGAAGAAATGCTGAAGCAGCCGGAAAGGACGGACATGGAGAGACGTTTTAGTCTACAGATCTAAAGAGATCTAAAGTGTTGGATGTAGGGACTGGATCTGGAGTCTTAAAGGGGGATTGTGAATGTTGGTGGAGAAAAAGCCAGGATCAGACACTGGGAGACTGGAAAAATGTACAAAAGGACTATATTTGACGTAGGAATGACCTGGAATCCTTCTAGCTATGCAGAATATGAGCTAAACAGAGAGGTTTCAATCCAGCAAAGCCCTGACATAGCTAAGGACTTGAGTTGCATGTAGTTTCCACATGGACAATAACTGGTTGTCTTTACTTTACCCTCCAAACCCTCGAGGTTTAGTGAGTCTTGTCTTCTTATGGCATGAGTGTCTTTTTATGCTTCCAAGTGATGTTGTCAGTCAGCTCGCACTGCTTTGTCTCTTGTCCTCAGTTTGTCCGAGACGATAGCCCCAACAGTGGAAAGCACTCGACATTCCTTCCCTCTCATCTCAGATTCCGAATTACTGAACATTTCTTAATATATAATCTGGTGGAAGAATGATTGAAAACACTCTCACTGGATAATCATCCGTCTTTGTGGCAAGCTGTGGCTAAGCAACAACTACGCCACTAATTATAAATGACTTGCTATTAATGGGAGTTTCCTATCTTCTGATTGATCGCCTAAATACAGTTCTTGCAGTCATACTTTAGAACTCCAACAAAAAGACATTCTCATGAACACACACAAGCCAAACAGAGGCAGATCACCACAATCTGGTGTTTGCTTACACACATTACGGTGGCAGTCCAAAAGCATCAGTGGTTAGAGTACCCCACTTCACATGTACTCACCGACTTAGCTCCAACTACCTCCATTAACAGCAGTAAGCCAATTTCAGGGTTGCTCATTTACTTTTCTTGTGACATTCAGTCTGGATGGAAAGTGTTTTTGGATGCCATCAGGTACATCTCTTAAATGTTTCCCCCTCCTCTTTGAAAGTGGGTTGAAGGTTCAGAAGTAAAGACAGAAGTATCGGTCCTACCAACTTAGATAATCATCACTGAAAAACGACACAGTGCTAGCTAGCAGCTAGCATGTTCGCTAATATCGTACCTTGACTGTTTTGAACGGCCTTCAATCATTTCCTGAGCTTTCTTTCATGGAAACTGGATTTGTTGTTATATTTTTGTGCGTTTATCAGGTTATCAGAAAACTCTGATATGACAATGTGTGCCCTGGAAACTTGCAAAGACAAGGAAGAGAGATGATAATGTAGCCTTTTAGCAGAGTCTATATTTTTTTTTACAACTACACTAGCTTCATCAGCGCAGATTGTTTCAACTCTCTACTATTTCATACCTTTTCATTTTGTCATTTTCACATGCTAACTTGTTTTGATAGAAAAAAGGAGCAACTCCCTCAGGATAGTTTGTGGCCACAACTTAGGGATGTTTTGTTCCCCGCTTTGACAACCGGTGATTTACGGTCATTTTCCAAAGACTACTTTATAGGATGCTGTATCTAACTTAGAGTATTTCTATTTTTATTTAATCTGTTATAAACACAACAAATGAAAAATGCATTAAATCCCCAAAAAACAACATACAATAACAATAAATTATATATTATATTGGAGCTTTTTAGTGATTATCTTTATATGAAAACACTTAAACAAATCATTTTTACAAACAAAGTTAAAGAATATATTATGCAATGAAAAAAACATCAAATTGATTGTAAACGAAACTGTTTGTCTGACATCATACAACTGTGGAATTTGAAAACTTTTTTATTTTCCTTTAATGCTTTTTTTGCTTTGGTTTAGTTTTCTGTTTACTTTCTCCCATCTCACTTTTTAATGCTACACTAAGCTAACAGGGTGTGACCTCGGGACACAGTATTTGACTATAGTATCACTCGTCTCAGCTACTTCTGAAAAAATAATAATAAATTTTAAAAAGTGTATTTTTGAACTATTGCTTTAAGAAAATAAAATATATTGATAGTAGGACAATATGCTCTCTATATCAAAGAGGAGGAATATCCTCTTCTGTAATTTAGGTGAACAAACTCCTGACAATCCTCAACATATCTGTGTGACATTATTACCTTTATTCTGGTAATTCAGGAAGAAATGCGTCCGCTTGTTTTCAAGACAATATATAGTACCAGGAAAGCGTATTTGTCTCCATGCAGATGTCTTCTGGTTCTGTTCTATTGTCACACAAATTTGAATGTCAACCAAAAGGTTATTTTTGTGCAAAGTTCTGGTATAATGTGCTGTTTTTTCTTTAGATTTTTTAACCTACTTCATGTTGTCTCAGTTCTACAGATTCTGCACTCTTCAGGTCTGGGTTATGGTCATTATGTTAACAGCACCTGTCTGGCAACACGAAGTAGGCAAGACCCTTTTTGAGTTTACTTGGATTATCTTTGTCTAACATTAAGATTTGTTCATTTCAGCAAATACAGAAGAAACCTGCAAGGTGACGAAAACGTTTTCAAAGCACTGTACTATTATGAAACCTTTCATTTGTGTAAGAAAAAGAAAAGAACAATATTCCTGTCAACATTACCTCAGCTCTCATGTTGAACAAGGCAGATTAAAGTAAGCTGACTATATTCTGGACTTAAACATCTTCCTGTCATTGCGCTACATCCATTGAGCAACCATGCAACCAACAGGAGTGAAATATTTCAAACGAGGCCCAGGGTCAGCTTGCAAACGAAAGGCCTCACACTTCGCAGATTGACAAAGTACATGTTTGTACAATAAATAGGTTGTTTGCATACATTTAAGTATTAAAGCATATAGATATATTTAGCAGAAATGTACACACACATGCAGTAAAAAAAAGAAAAGAAAAAAAAATCTGACAGTTACATATGTTAGTATTTTTGACTGACAACACAACACTACTCCTCCAGTCGGGGACGCCTGTTGCAGACCGCCAGAAACACAGCACTGAACTTGTAATTTATTGTTTGTACAACTGCTCTGTGTGAATAAAGAAACAATGAGATGAGTTTTATTTATTATAGTAATTTTGTATCAAATTACTATTTAACTTTAGGAATATGACTGTGCTGAAACAATCCTATGTAAGAATATAGTGTTTTCTTTTCTAGCCATCCACATGAATATATGTATATAAAATCTATATATTTAAACACCCTTGTGTCCGTGTCATTTAACACTGGCTTACGAGCTAACGACTGTAGATGTGGTTTTTATGAGCTGCTGCCATTTCTCAACCTCTGAAGTGTTCCCATAAAGGTGGAAATTTAAAAAAAATCGGCAATTTAACTTAAATGTAACATACTATTTGAGGTTCCCCAAAGAGTTGTAGACATAAAGGATATCCTGTAGCAACCTGTATTACATTAACTCTGAAAAGCCTCTGACTGAAGACAGTGTCAAAATCAGTGTGATGGATGAACTCTTCCTGTCATTTAAATAATCTCAACCACACACTTAAAAAATATTAAGGAAATATAAAATTATTGTGTATAAAAAATCATCAGAAGCTAGTACTCACTTAAATATTTTTTTCAATATTTAAAATTAAATTAAAATTAGTTTTAGACTAATTACTACAATTTGTCTAAAAGTATGCAAATTAGCATTCACCGGCAAAACTGTGGAAGTGTTTGCATGAAACTAAACAAGGCCAGCTTAGATACGCAAATAAAGTCAGTACTGGGAGGATTTTATTCAAATTCAAACCTTAATCCTACTTTTAATGACTAGTCGTGTTCTCCCACACACCTGATGCAGCCAATCAGGGGCTTCCTTTGCTACCCGAGGTACTCTTGAGACAGAACACCTCAGTTATAAGAAATAGGGTTGGGTCAAGGTGATTTGCAAAAATGTCCAGGAAAGAGGTCATTGTTTTGCACATACAATGGAAAATGGAACCTAAAGTACTTTAGCAGAGGCCCTCAATGTTGCGAAGTTTAGACATGTATACATGTCTAAAAAAAAAGTATGCTTTAGTACACTAAATTTTAACATACTTTAGCATACTTTGATTGATGTACTTAAGCTGTACTATTTTGGAACAACTAATTTTGTACTTAGTATACTTTAGTAGTACTTAAGTTGTATAAAATTACAACTTTTAGTATATTTTGTATACTTCACTTTTTTGGAACAACTTCAAGTTGTACTTAGTATACTTAAAGTATACTTTTAAATGTAATATTCAACAGCTTCATTTTTATATTGCATGTACTAATTCTGTCATAGAATTATATTAAAATATACTTTTAATATAATTTAAATATACTACTAATATATACTGCTCAAAAAAATAAAGGGAACATTTCACTTTAATTTTGTGTGTGGCTCCAAATCCAGGCCTCCATTGGTTAATAAATTTGATTTCCATTGATGATTTTTGTGTGATTTTGTTGTCAGCACATTCAACTTTGTACAGAACAAAGTATTCAATGAGAATATTTCATTCATTCAGATCTAGGATGTGTTATTTTTTTGAGCAGTGTATAAGTAATGTATATAAATTACACTTAATTTTTATTTTTGATTTACTGCTATTGCTAATAAAGTACAATTTTAATTATTCATAAATCTTTATTCATACTTTGTAAATGACATGCATAACTACACTACAGTACTTACATTGTTTTAGGCTACAATTACATGGAAAGATTAATTACACAAGACGTTCAAGGTAATTCAAATATTTTGTTTTACCAACATTTTAAAATTGTCCAATTCTACTCACAACTTTATGAACTTTACATAAATTATCAGTTTACACATCAAAAGTAAACACAATGAACATGAAAATTTAAGTGCGACAATAAAAAATGACAGTGAGGATCAACGACAGAACATTCCCGTTCACTGCACCTTACGGAAACCTACAAAAAAAAGAACAATAGAGCAATTAAACAGAAAGCATTTGTATTTAAAGAGTACAGAAAAATGGCAAATAAAAAAATAATACTTACAATTTTAAGACGTTATGGACTTGCCATGTATGTGACATCATCAGAACTGATGATGAGTAGGACCGTATGCCTGGGGTGGAAAACATTTCTGGGTGTCTTCTTTGCCTGTTTATGTTAGAAGTAGAAAAAAATAGTCAGCATTGCCATAGAATCAGTTGATGTTGGCATTAACTATGAAGCTGTTTTAAGTGTGGACTTAAGGAGACAAACTACCTTAAAATCTTTCCATCCATGATCTGAACACTGATCCTTGCAGGGTGGTGAAGGGGGCTGGTGGTGCCCATCAGATGAGAGGCAGGGTTCACCCAACAACAAATAAAATGTATGAAAGAGAAATGTTAGATTAACAAGGGGAAAGATTCTGTCCAGGTATCTTTAAATCAAATCATGTTTATTAAGTACTTGGTGTTGGTAACACACCAGTTTTTGTTGTTGAAAATGTAGCTAGCTCCTCATTAAAAAAACAAAAACAAACTTGCATCATGAAGACAATGTGGAGGTTCATCCTCAGAGCTGGTTGGTGATCTGGTGGAGCCAGAGCTTCTTCTGAGACAGAAACGTCTGAGTTTTCTAACACCTGATCTCTCTGGCTTCCTCTTTCATTTGCTTAGACTGCAAACATATGTTGAAGATAAAAACATTGATGAACGAGTTGGAACAACAACCTCACAATATCAAAGTCTCTTTGTCTTATGGAGCTTAATTAAAACCAGGTTAAGTTTATGAATTAAAGTATAAGTCGCAACAAACCGCCTCCATGCAGTTATAACATGAAGCTGAACGATTCCTATAGTAATAATCATACAAGTCACAATAAAATTGATAAAATAATTATTTATGAAACCAACGTAAGTTCTATATCTTTACTGCACTGTTTATAATTAAATGAAGATAATTAATAAGCAAACTTATCACCAGCTAGCAACACTTAGCAGCATTCATCCCTCCGGGCTCCTTTTGTGACACATTTCATTTCCATCGGTTGTTGTCCCGTTGTGTTGTCGTCTAATTCGGACTTGGACGTCACCAGCTTGAATTTACTAAAAATAGTTACAAGGCCCTCTTTACTTTTAAGGCAATATTATTCGAGTAAAAATGGCGAATTTGAACAACGCTTATCTTCCCTGCGTTCAAGTTTTTTCTTCTCTTTGTGGCGTTTTTTAAATAAATGAAAGTGTGCAATACCGCCACCATCTGGTCTGGAGTACGAACTGGAGCTAATGCCGTTGATTATAAGGTTTTACATCACACATCTGAAAATGGATTGGGTACTTTTTTAAACATTACATCATGATTATAATTTTTTATTGTATGCAATTTTAATAAATATTAAAAGATTATTAAGGCACTTAAAAATTCATACTTTTCAGGTACTTAAAAAGTATCCCTACATATTACCTTAAACGCACTAAAAGACATACTTCTGCATAAGTATTAATTAGTTTTATTTTGTAATCAGGTTGCTACGTGTTGCAGACTTCTGCCCAGGCCCCTCTTGAAAATGAGATCTGGATCTCAACTGGGTTCACCTGGTTAAATAAAGAAAATTAAGGCATACTTTATTAGCCTAAAATTTACACTGAGATGAAATTTAAGACATACTGAAAATAATAATCTAAAGTAGTGTTAAGTGAATTTAAAAAAATTCTATTTTGAGCATATATTTTAAAATATACACAAAATATATTTTAAATATACTTTAGCAAGTATATATTTAGACTTGGGCAAATATATATTTTGCTCACTTAAAGTATACTTTTATTTAATATATTAAAAGTGTATTTTGGTACAATTATGTTTAAGTGTGTTTAAAGTTCTAATTTCGAAATTGGTACAAGTATACTTTTAGTATACAAGTATACTTTTAGTATACTTCAGATATACTTATAGGTAGCACACTTAATACTTAATATACTTAAAGTGTACTTTCACAAATTTAAGTATGTTTGAAATATACTAAAGTATACTTTTTTTCACGTGGGTATGAAGTTAAATGAATGCGGCAAATAGGCTAAGCTATCAGGCACTGCTACTAAAATCCTAACGTGGCTCGTGGTTAAAAAAACAAACTCAATTGGACGCAGACCTGCCGCAAGACTTTGGTGATAGCAGCTGCTGATGAGCTCCATACTTGAACTCCAAGACCCACAGCGGAGGAAAGGTCAGCCACAATTATAAATAAGAGCTTGGGGTCTGTAACATTCAAAGTGTCATTGTGGGTTGTTACTGGACAATAAACTTCTCCAGAAATGTGGCTGTTTTCTACACAATTGGCCTGAGATGACTTAGATCCTTTAACATGCATAATTTTAAAAAAAAAAAGTACAAAAATTATAATTCTATACATCAAAGATGTTTGTTTTATATGATAAACTATGAACAAGTGCAAAGGAAATTGGTATTTGAAAAGCACAATGACGAAAACTACATGGATAGACTGCCCCCATGTGGTCAGTCCGTCGTAAATAAAGAGTTTTAATCGAGATACACAGGCGCCACCTGTTGGTCAAACCTTGGAAACGTCATGAAAAGCATCTACAAGAGTCGTGAGGGCTTTCCAAAGGGGTTACTGCCATCTAGTGGAAGATTACTGAATTTACACTATGTCTCCTTTTAGAGCAGAGACCTTTAAGGTGGATCTTGCCTTAAACTTCAGTGATTTCTGTTTTGTGTGTCAAAGTTGGAAATTCTGGCTGTCATATAAGCATTGAAGTTCAACTTTCTTTATTAAACCTTCTAAATATTTGCTTGTGTGATACGCAGAAAGACCTTTTTAGTGATTTATTCCATTTAAAATATGGATTTCTTTTTAGTTGTTTTTATTTAAATACGTTTGCGTGAGTGAAGAAAGAATATTTTGGAACATCTGTCCTTTTCTGGCTGTTTCATTAAAAACCCAAGCTTAAACTCTTCCTGTCTGTTGTAGAGGTTGGAGAGGTAAGAGCGGGCGGGGGATGACACAAGGACGGCGGGGGGGTTCGCCTCATTTCTCTGGAGCGCGGATCCAGCCCGGTGGAGAAGCCGCTCCACCTTAAGACCTCAGCGGCCCCGTTGCGCTCCCTCTCCCCGCGGAACGGAGCCGCTGGAAGCCGGTCAGGGCGCACCGCAGCCGGCTTGGCACGATGAAGGTGACTATGGTTCGGGAAGACCCGGCCAGACCGACCTTTTTTCCTCTCCAGTTGCACATCAGCCGCACATTGTTTGTCACTTCAGCTTAGATTTACAAAAAAAAAAAAAGATTAATAATAATAATAAATAAATAAAAATGCTGAGATATAAATGTCAGGATAGTTCACTCTAACCCGTTAAAACAAATTCAGAAGTTGAATTAAATTCAAATATGTCAGAAATAGGTACTGTGTGCAACTCTAAAAGAAGAAGAAGAAAAAAAAAGATTCCCCGTCCTCCCCAGTGATTGATTGTCATGGCAGCGCTCCAGGTCGCTGGTGCGTTTTCCTTGCGCACGGGTTTGGCCCCTTCTCCCAAATCAAAGAGCGCTTAGGAAAGGGGGTGGTCCAGCTGGGATGCAATAAATAGGAGGGACCGGCTCCTCATCTGACTGCAAGACAGGAGAACAGACCAGACCCTTCTATTCCCGAACTCAAAACCAGAACCAGAAACATCTGGAAGGGGGAAAAGGAGCGAGAGAGAGAAAGCGATCTGTTGGAATTTACTGCTGTTCTCAAGGACTTTTCTTCTAAGAGTCAAGCCTGCTCGTAACTTTAATTGCACTGGAATTCGTGGGGGGGGTTTTGGTTTTGTTGTGTGGAAACTCATAGTGGAAATAAAGTCTATTTAAAGGATTTTACTGATTGTCACTGTAGAGACTTTATTATTTTTATTATTATTTTTTAAAATAAATCCTAAAATATCCACTTGTTGGATTTCACGGCTGCATGATGTGGTTTCCACGCGTTTCTATTGGTTTGATCGTCCTTTTGTGCGTCGGCGCAGTCCGCTGCGCCTGGAAGGAGAGCACCGTGGTGCCGGTGAGATTGGACCAGTCGGAGAGCGCAAGCGAACCATGGCGGACTCTCTCCGCGGAGGAGGAGGAGAAGGAGGCGCAGACCAGGCTGTACCGCTTGGACGTTTTTGGGAAGAAGCTGGTCTTGCAGCTGGAGCCCGATCAGACTTTTCTGGCGCCGGGGTTCGTCTTCCATGTCGTGGGGAGCCCCGAGTCCGCACCGGTCCGGGAAGCCGAGGGCGCCGCCGAGCCGGGCTGCTTCTTCTCAGGCACTGTGAACGGAGAGAAGCGCTCCGCCGCCGCGCTCAACCTGTGCCACGGACTCACTGGAGGATTCTACTTCCAGGGTGAGGAGTACTTCATCCAGCCGCTGAACTCCAGCGAGCTTCTCCCGGGGAGAGAAGAGGAGGTTGCGCACATGGTCCGCAGGAGAAGTCGCGTGGCTTTGGCTGAGGAAGGCAGCTCCAAGTGTGGGGTCAGCGAGGACGAGGAGAGGGTGCCAAGAAATCTGGAACAGGAGGCCAGTCAAGGAGCCCCTAACGCGGACCAGACAGGTAATAATTTGAAGCTAATATGGAGTGCATTTTACGCACTATTACTTTTTTTTTTGTTAGAGTGAAAGTAATACCGCAACAGAGAAGAAAAGACCACAAACGTTTTCTTCAGATTGTGCAATATAATAAAGCAAAAACTAATTTTTATGTTTAAAAAAAAGTTGATGAAGTGCTGTGCCGATATTGCGCAGCATGTGACATAAACTCATCCGTCTCTCAGTTTACAGGCGAGGAGATAGTATGGAATGCCAAAAGTGCCAAAATGTCAATTAAAAGAAATTTTAAAATATAACAAAATTTGAAAGAAATACATTTAATTAGAGTATTTTTTCTTCCTATATGGTGAATCTTTTTTAAAAAAACAAACACCAAGTCCATCATTTTAAAGTAATAATTATTTCATTATTCATTAAAATATGTTGTGAAAGATAGTGAGAGCAAACGTAGTGCCTCCTCCGTTGTTCAGATGTATAGTCTGATTGGTTAACTTGGAGCACCATGGCGACGCAGTGAAGGCGGGAGGAGGAGTAGCACAGAAAAGGGGAGGGGAAGAGGAGGTTGGGTGCAGCCGGGCCAACAGAGCCGAGACGTATGAACTCGCCCCCTGGTACAACTCGCACCATCCGAGTTTATTTTCCTGAAAGGATTTTCTCCCCTTTCTCACTAGCATAATTTTTCCACACTAAAAGGTCAATTTTTAGACCGCCAAGAAGGAGGAGCCATCGGTGGTGTGAGGTGTGAGTCACAGAAGCCAGGCTGATTATTAAGGGGGAAAAAAATCTAAAGCATAACACACTTTTTCAACTTGTACAACAGTTTCTAAAAGTCTGTCGGACTCAATCAATCATTGAAAAAAAATTTTTTTCATCATATGACCATTTAGTCTGATCTCTCCTGTGTCTCCTCTCAGCCAACCGGAGAACCAGGCGCTTTGTTTCCACCCCACGATACTTGGAGATCATGCTGGTGGCTGACCAGTCCATGGCCGAGTTCCATGGTGCGGGGCTCAAGCCGTACCTTCTTACCATCATGGCAGTGGCGTCCCGCCTGTACCACCATCCCAGCATCCACAACTCCATCAGCCTGGCTGTGGTGAAGCTGCTGGTGGTGTACGAAGAGGAGCGAGGCCCTCAGGTGTCGACCAATGCTGCTCTGACCCTTCGCAACTTCTGTCAGTGGCAGAGGCAGCACAACCCACCAAGTGACCGCCACCCGGAGCACTACGACACAGCCATACTCTTCACCAGAATGGTAAATTTGATTAGAGATGGTTAAAGGGGAGAAGAAATAACTTGCAGTCTTCACATCAACATTAATGTTCCCTTGTCTTCCTCTTTAGGATCTCTGTGGTGCCCATTCTTGTGATACTTTGGGGATGGCAGATGTTGGCACGGTGTGTGACCCTGAAAGAAGCTGCTCCATCATTGAGGATGATGGGCTACAGGCAGCGTTTACAGTGGCTCATGAACTGGGTGAGTGAATAATGAAAAAAAATCTTTCAAACATTATATAGTGATGTCCACATTCATAATACAGGTGCTAACAGTCTAAATTGATATATTTCTCTTAGGCCATGTCTTCAACATGCCTCATGATGACGCCCAGCTTTGTTCAGGGGTCAATGGTGCCCACTGGAGCTCCCACATGATGGCTTCCACCCTGTCCAATCTGGACCAGCGGCAGCCATGGTCTCCCTGCTCTGCCCTCATGATCACCAGCTTTCTGGACAATGGCCATGGTCAGTGCCTGCTGGATAAGCCAGTCAAGGCTCAGCCGCTCCCTCAGCCACTGCCAGGAACAGTGTACAGTGCTGATCAACAGTGTCGCCTCACTTTTGGGGAGGACTCCCAGCACTGCCCAGATTTAAGCACCACGTGTGCAGCTCTGTGGTGCACTGTGACCACATCCAATGGTTGGGTGGTATGCCAGACCAAGAACTTCCCCTGGGCTGATGGGACATCTTGTGGGCACGAGAGTTACTGCTTGGCTGGACGATGTCTAAATAAGACTCAGGCTGCTGAACATCAGGTAAGACAAAATGCTTCTCATAACTTTTCGCTTTGTGTCAATTGAGTCTGGCATTCTCTAAATGTTCTGCTGTATGTTCCTTCTAGACTCCGGTTAGTGGTGGCTGGGGCATGTGGGGTCCCTGGGGTGATTGTTCTCGAACCTGCGGAGGCGGGGTGCAGTATTCTTTCCGTTCTTGTGACAATCCCTTACCGAAAAATGGAGGGAAGTACTGTGAAGGCAAGAGGATCCAGTATCGCTCTTGTAACACTGAAGTCTGCCCAGACACCAACGGTAAGAGATTTGGACTGCCACAGAACCATAAGTGACTGAAGTGGCTTAGTTGTCAGGGAAGAAGTAAATCTGATCTTTGTGCTTCTGCTACTTAGGCTTGTCGTTTCGTGAGGAACAGTGTCTGGCCCACAACGATATGTCGGCTCAAGTGTCGCTGGGTTCAAGCGACGGTGTTGAGTGGGTGCCCAAGTATGCTGGAGTTTCACCAAAAGACCGCTGTAAACTGGTGTGTCGGGCTAAGGGAACTGGATATTTTTTCGTCCTTAAACCTAAGGTAAACTAATAATACAAGTTTATGTTATCATTTGTCCCAAATGTCATATTCACTAAGATTTTTGTTATAAGACAAACTTCTTATCACTTTGCTGACCCCAGGTGGCTGATGGAACACCCTGCAGCCCAGATTCCACCTCAGTTTGCGTCCAAGGACAGTGTGTCAAGGCTGGGTGTGATCGTATCATTGGCTCTAACCGGCGCTTTGATAAGTGTGGTGTTTGTGGTGGAGACGGATCTTCCTGCAAGAAAGTGTCAGGCTCTCTGGACCGTTCCAGGTAAGAAAATACCAGCTCTTCAAGGCGTTAAATCTTAATTTTATACCAGTATTACAAATTTATCAAAGTGTTTTTAATCTCTAAGTTTTGCCTCTATCTATCTCTGTTCCAGGCCTGGCTATCAGGATGTTGTAACTATTCCCGCTGGTGCCACCCACCTGGACGTTAAACAGCGTTCTCCAGGCAACGGCCGTCAAGATAACAGCTATCTGGCAGTCCGCCGACAGGATGGGACATATCTGTTAAATGGCGATTATAAACTAATGACCATGGAGTCTGATATCACTCTCCAAGGGGCATTGTTGAGATACAGTGGTTCTTCTGCCAGCCTAGAGCGTCTGCGAAGCTTTGCCCCACTTCCAGAGCCCATCACCATCCAGGTGTTGTCTGTAGGCGAAGCCCCAAGGCCACGAGTTAAGTACAGCTACTTTGCCCCTAGACCCAACAACGCTGCTTCTGCCTCTAGCAACAATGGAGGCCGCCGCCCGTCAATTAATGCCATCCGGGAGTTTGGTGGAGCCGAGTGGACACTAAGGGAATGGGGTCCATGTTCTCAGACATGTGGTGGAGGTCTGCAACAAAGAGAAGTTGTATGCTTGGACCCGCAGGGACGTACATCAAGAGACTGCCCTGAGGAGCTTCGACCTTTGGTCTCACGGGCCTGTGCCTCCCAGCCATGTCCCTCCTGGCTTCCAGGCCAATGGTCAGAATGCTCCAAGACCTGCGGTCGGGGGTTCCGCAAACGTCCGCTGCACTGCATTGGGCATGATGGACAGACGTTAACCCTTGACAACTGTGACCCCAAAGACCGTCCACGGCCCCTGCTGGAAATGTGCAATCAGAGGGCCTGCTAATGACTGCATCTATCATCTTAACTCCTTCTATTCTGCTACAAAAAGACAGATATTCCCTGCATCACTTTTCCCTTGGACAATCTAAAGAGGTTGATGAATGTTTACAACCAGAGCTACACATAAGTCCACAACTGTTGTGACTGTGACTACCAATATTTACCCATTCCCTCTCTCCAACCAAGGGCCGAATATTTAACAAACGTGGCAGCGGCAAAAGCTGACCACATCTTTACTCCTGTCCTGTCAGCAGTGGCACATCTTACCTTAATTTAGCAGGAAAGAGCATGCTGCTACCACGCTCGGCGTGTTAGCATGAGAGTGTTTGTGTGTCAAAATATTTTTATGCATTTATATAATGTTTGTCCAAGCTGGGCTGGACAAACCAATAAGATGTAGTGTAGGGGATGCAGACGGGGTGCTAATATTATGTATATAAAGAAGAATTGCTCATCTACTTGCTCACCCCATCAGGTATGGAAAACATGATAGCTCATAGTGTTTATGTTCAAACCTATGTCCACATTTATTTATCAGAAACCTGAAGCACTTCAATTTTGTCTTCTTTTTTTTGTTGTTTTTTTTGGCACATCTTGTTACCCAGTTTCTCAAAATGCCTCAGAACTGTCTTTTAGCCATATCTTGCCTTCATGTACACAATGATGAGGGGAGCTCAAAAGACCAAAGAGGAGAGCGTGAATGTATGGGAGTGCATGTGTGTGTGCGTGTGTGTGTGTGTGTGTGTGTGTCTGTTTGGAGACTTAAAGAGGGACTTGTCTCCTGCTACTACTTCATAAGGAAGTCTCTCTTGCCTTCTGCGAAGGCTTTGTGTTTCATTTGTTCCTTTATTTTGTATAGAATATACAAACATTATTTATTTTTGTACAGCCTGTTAAATATAATCATTTGCCTTTTTTTTTTTTAAAAATACTATTTTTTATTGTAACTAAGATTACAGAAGGATGTAGACTATATAGAGTATTTATACGGTTTTATAAATATATATATTTGGTCCTAGATTCATGAATAAAGCATCACTTTGACTTGTTCAAGTGGTTTGTCTTGGGTCATGTTTGGGCTCTCTCAAGAACATCATCTGATGAATGAAATGTTTTCCCAGCCCAGTTTCCAGTCATTACGACGCTATTTTCAGAAGCCTGTTCTTGTAAAAATGTGATTCTTAAAGGTCTGTGGTCACTAAATAAATTAATATTCACTTCACAGAGTGCAAAGGAGCATAAATATTCTCTCTAAGATTAAATAAAAATAGTCCTTTGTCGCAGATTATCTCTTAGAGGGCGGGGCTTAGCAGATTGCAGCTGGCACACACCTGCTTCTCATCAATCTCATCAGGAGGGCCAAAGGCCGTTCAGTTCCTGAGTGTTGACCCCGTGTCACACTAGTTAAAAGCTTCCTAGAAGCACACTTGACAGTCCATGGCTTATTTATTTACTCAATGTCACTTCCGTGCCCCAGCATGTCCTCTAATTAGGTCAAGCTTCCCACTACCTACATGTCCTCCCTATAATGGTTGGTTTCAAAGCGGGCCCCGCCTCTCCCAGTGGCACAATCTACCTTTCCCACATGGATCTCCAACCACTCCAGAACCATCAGAGCCAATCTCCCAAGCGTTTATAAGAATCTGCAAACCAGTGAGAAAGTTTCCTTTAGAATCTTTTGATATTCTAAAGGAATATTAAAACCCTTTTGTCCTGTTTTTTTCTTTCTTTGAACTTTGAACCTTTCAAACAAGGATGCTGAGAAGCAACATCTCCAAAGCTTAATGACAGAGGAATATCCGCACATATTTCAGTGGGATATCTTTTATATATATATATATATATATATATATATATATATATATATATATATATATATATATATATATATATATATATATATATATATATATATATATATAATTTTTCATTTTGATTTTTACACATCATTTTTCTGTACGCCACTAGAGGGCATCAATAAGCTGTTGATTTCTTCCTGAATCTTATGACCTAAACCTTGGTAGGCATGAAGTGCGTCCCAGTAAAATATATATATATAATGAAACTTACACTTTACACAATTTTTCTTCAAAGGATTATTATAAAAACTGAAAAGTTATGTTATGGTCTAGTTATGTGAAACTGAACTGTCTTGAGATGAATCAGAGTTCATTCGAGAGTCAGAGGACATGAATCCAGGTTCCTTGAAGTACAGACTGAAGGTTCCAGTTTCTCAGGGTTTTTGTTGCCATGTCAACTGGTGTTGGTCCCCTTTGATTCCTGAAGTTCACAGTCAATGCAGCTATTTTACCAGGAAATTTTCAAGCACTTTCTGCTGATAAGCTCTATAGAGTTGTTATCTTCATTTTCCATCAGGACTTGGCACCTATCCAGCAATGCCTAATATACAAAAACTTCTAACGTATTGAGATGATTGTGTTTTAATGTTTTATATTACGTATTGACTGGACTGTTAAATTAATCACTTAGCTCACAGCTTTAATCTGATATTAGAGCTCTGGGGATTTTTCCATCTCCCTCATGGCGCTGGATCACAATGAGGCCCGGGCTGATTGTGAGATTGCTCCGAATTACGTCACCCCTCCTGACGTAAAACAAACCTCGAGACACGCGTCGACTCAACAAGCTGACATCAACCTGAGTGGACTGGAACCTTTTGAGAACTTGACCTGCCTTCCCTCCGCATCCAAATTGCTTTAATCAAAGTAGGAGTTATTTTCGATTCAGCAATCAAGCGGTCCCCGAGTCTCATAGCTACTCTACACCAGCAATTTTCTGAAGCAAAACCATGTAAAACATAGTATAAAAAGGAAGAGAGGGGGAAAAAAATCTACTCTGTGATTTATTTTGATATGGTGCTCTTTAATTTTGATTGCACCATACCTTGCTTAAAAATTGTTTGGTAAATTTCCCCACTTGCAAGCGTCTCTCCAGCTAGTGGATACTAGAGTCACTGGAAGCCAGAGCCCACATTGAACTTCCTGTGGCTCTATATGGAAGACCGTCTTCCGCTTTGTCACACAAAGGAAATCATTATCCTCTAATTAATGGTGCTTATGAAGATTGGCCATCATCATCCTAATCTGTGATGTGATATAATGAGTCACTGAACATGTCAGACTTAACATGTTTTTTCTGTGTCGAAGTATTCATCGCCACTAGAAAGTAGATTTTCACTACATATTTCACTACATTATGGACATACTTTATAATAGTTAGGTATGGTTTCATTTAAATATCTACACAAAATTAACAAGTGGGACAAAGTTAATTTTGAATCATCTTGAATTAGCATGTAGCGACAGTGGACTCTCAGTTGCATTGTCAATAGTTCAATATACAAAATATTTAGCCTGCTAAGACCTTCTTCTAGATTATTCTACATTGAACAAAGACAGTTAAAAAAAAAGGTTGGGAAAATTACATTTGTGAAAACTCACAAAAAAAACAAAGCATTCCTGAAGGCTTTCTTGGTGTTAGAACTCTCTTAGATGACTAGTAATCTGGTCAAATCTGTCCAGAATTATCCCATTCTTATTATGGAGGGCTTAAAGACCAGATCGGGTTTAATTTTCTACATTTACCACAGGTAGACTCCAATCAGTATCTCAAGTATCACAGGGAAATAAATGCAACTGAGTTCAACTTGATTGTTATCCCCAAAAAGGTGTGAATGCTTACCTGCCTCTTGTTATTTAAACGTTCACTACAGAAATGATTGAAAAACACACTTTCGCTTTGTAATTATGGGTAATTTTCTGTTTCTTTATAGAAAAGCAAGACCAATACATTTATTTGTAGAGTATAAGTAAGAATACCAAAATCCGTTTTAGCAATGTAATAAAATGTGAAAAAATTGGAGCTTTGTGAAAACCTTCTCTTTTTTTTTAAGGCAATGATAGAAAATGTCACTTTTTTTAGTGCTCGAACTGAAAATGCTGCCTGCTGAGTTGTACCTGCTTGTTTTTACATGTCTCTCACAGCACTTTATTACAACTTGAAAGCAACATCTGGAAGGCATTATGAATCATCGCTGCTCCACGTGGGTGGCATTTCCGAGAGCTAAATTACCCTCATCCTTTTGCCACCCCATGGTTTTGCCTGTAAAAGTTTTGTTTAAATTAGAGAAAATGTGATGAACTTTTTCCCACCTAAACGTGAATGCACCGTGGCCTCCAGCTTTGAAGGTGAAATATTCCCTTTTTTTTTTATGTACGGTGATGTGTAAAATTATATAGCAGGATGCTTTGGATTCCTTTTTATTCCCCTTTTAAGGAACTCATCATTTTACAACTGTTTTTTTAAGTTTATTTCTGTTGTCTTTTTACCTTAAAACAGTTAAAGATGGGGAAAAAACAGCCACAAACAAAAGGTAATGTAACACTCTGAACCCAATACGCCCTTTGTGAAAAATGGTGCTGGCAGCATTATGTTGTAAGGAATGCTTTTAGTGCATTGTGTTCAAACTGTAAACGCCAAAATCCATAAATTTAAGCTATAACCACAAAAATGCTAGCACTGAAGTGTTTAGATGAATGCCAAAACCTGGTTAATGAATGAGAAACTTCCTGTATCAAGCTGTATTATATTAAACATTTTTATTTTTATTGTATTGTCCCAAAACGTGTGTACATCTATTTCAACAAGCCTGATTTCCCCCCCTCAAGAGGACCAAAGCAACCAGAGAGCCGCAAATGGCCCCGCGAGCCGCACTTCAGAAGATAAGTGCAAACTTAACAAGTGGGGTAAAACTGGATGTCGTGCAGTCGTGCTGTGATTAAACGGGCCATTGTGTGACCTTAGGTTGGTTACAGTTTGATTCTGCTTTTATCTCGCCAGATGTCGTGATGTGGTAGCGCGTCCACGCACGCAGGTGTGCACGTGCCAAGAAACACACCAGTTTCCTTTTTTTATATCAAGGAGTAAACTGTCACGAGGGAAACGCGGGGACGAAGCGGATGTCTTCAAAATAAAAGCACCAAAAAGGGAAACGACTATCGCTGGGATACGTGTGTTTGTACTTGTTAGCTTCAATCATTTATCTGAACTAGCTAGTATAAAATAGCATCAAAATATGCACAGACTCGATTGTAATTTTATTACTTTTTTCCCTTTTTATATCTAAAATAAAAACATAAAATAACCATAAATGCCTTGTTTCTCGGACTGTTAAGGTCACCAACTGATGGTGGAAAGCACACATTATTATTATTAACTATAGCAAGTTGTCCAAATGTTAACACTTAATGACTTATTTTCTCAACTGTATTTTTAGGAATAATTTGGCCTACTTCACGATGTCAGATAGGTTCTGTTAAATATATATATATATATTTTATTCTGAATTCTGTGGTGGAGGGGCTGGATGATGTTAGTGAAACTTCAACCAAAAATCAGGCAAAATAATGTGAATTTCCAGTTTTCCAAAAAGTAGCAAATCTAGCTATAGCCAGCAAGTAAGCACCAGATTGGTTTGGAAAGCTTTTTTTTCCCTTTCCGTATATACTCAAGTTATATTAAACATTTAGGTGTGGGAATTAAAGCAAAAAAATAAAAATAAAAATAAAAACATGAAAAAAACAAAACATTTGCCTCACAGATTTCTTCTATTTTACTTTGAAACCCGTAACCGGAAGAGGTTTCTCACCTTGTCTCTGACTTCCCTCCTGCCTCTCCGCGGTGTAAACTCAGCAGGGGGACAGTGAGCAAACGGTGGGAGGAAAAGAAGGGGATAAAACCCTCCAGTCTGCCGGAGGTGTGGGGACGGGAAAGGCGTCCACACGTGGGGGGAGAACAAACCAGGAGCTTCGCTTCACAAAGAGGAAGAGAAGTAAGAGGGAGGGGGAGAAAAATCCAAACTTTGACTAAACTGCTCGAGTGAAACATGCCAAATGTGTTACTTCTTTGAGAGAAGACAAGCGGTTTTGTCAATATCCACTACTGTCAGCTAGTTAGAAAACAGGACTGCTCGCAGCGGGAGGAGATCATGGAAAACCTCTGGAGGAGATGGAGAACGGAGGCGCTTAAATTTCTGAGGAACTCTCTGCTGCTTGGTTTATTCACGGGTAAGTCTAACTTTTAAGTCAATTTTTTTTGTGACGATTTTTACCACTTCAGTCATTAATTAGGTCCTTCTTGGCGTTTTAATTAATAATCTGACTCAGAACCATCCCTGCTGGGATAAGATGAAGGAGGGATATTTTCAACAGAGTGGCACTTTCAAAACTGCAGGAAATTTGAGATCTGGTGGGTTCAGAGGACAAGCTGATGGTGTGGAGAGAGGGAGAGAAAACAGCAGGCGGGGATAGAGAGGAGGGGAATGAGGGACATGGTGCCCCCATTGTCTCCCAGCGTGTGGAGAGACAGGAGCCAGGACCTCATAGTGGACCACCCAGACAGATGTCCCCAGGAGTCTGCCAGTGGGAAGCGTTTAGGGAGTGTGAGTCACCAACATGAGCAGCTTGGAGGAAATCAGAATAACCTTCCTCTGATTTAAAAACTTTTAAAAACTGTGACTCATCATAAATAGGCATTTGATTTCCTCTTTTAGACTCCCGCTCCCCCCTCGCCCCCCCCAAAAAAAAGAAAATCTGCTTCCTTTCTATTAGTTTTTCCCACCTGTGTTTGAACTTCTTGCTTTTGAAACGTGCATATTTGCCTCCAGGCACGCATCATTCCAGCTTGAGTGATTGCTGAGACAAAGCAGATCCCTGAGCAAAGACATGTGTGTGTACACACACACACACACACACACACACACACACACACACACACACACACACACACATGCACACAGATGGGTGTGCTGCTTGTTTTCTGCACAGCGACATTCATCCAAGTTCCATGAAGCGAACCGTACAACCTTTCAACTTCTTGGCATTTTAGATTGCTAGATATGTGTATTTAGATCCATCCCCACAGCATGATGCTGCCCCCACCATGGATTAGAGATGAGCACATGACTAGTTATGCCTATTCTCCCTCCTGAGCTGTACTTTCTCCAGCTCCTCCAAAGTTACCATGGTAATTTTTGGCTTGGTTAAAGGGCCAGTCCTGCAATTCTGAATCAGACTTCACCAAAATCACAGTTTTTTTTTCTTTTACTGTTTAAATCTAACACAGCTGCAGTATTGTATATTTTTCTAATGCTTTTCTGCTTCGTCCTCCACTTTATGTCAAGTTTTGCCTACAGTTCTTTCATTTTTTTCCAGGCTTTGAGCTCGTGAAATGTCAGAGGAAAGGGTAAATCTTGCGCCCAACTGCTCTCCACATCCATTCCTGATGTCATCATTAGATATGTATGTCACAGATTAGATTGTCGGCCCCATCCGGCACGCCAGCCTACAGCTTTTTATTCAACAGGTGGGCTCCGTGGGCCGCTTTCGCTGCCTCGTTCCCAGAAAAACAAACACAGCAATTCATATCCAGGAGATTGTAATTGTTGCTGTGTTTTTTTTTCTCCCTGTGGACAATTTTGTATTATTTGAACAATTTGTAGTGAATATGTAATGGGTTCTGCTCAGCATAGCCAACCTGCTGAATCAAGCAACGCAAAGATCATGACTCAACTCTATGGAAATAGTCCTAGGCTTTCAAAAGGGAAGATTTGTACATTTATTTGTATTTGCAGTCTGAGGATTTAGGAGGGATTTAAAAATAGAACAGCAACAACGATGGGGCTTTGTGCGGTGGTCCTCCATCCAGTGTAACCGCCGTCTGTCCTCATCCCCCGTCACTAGTATGTCGAGTTGTGCTTATTTATTTTTATTTTTTTTCATTATTTACGCGTGAGAAGAGGGTGCTAATAAGAACACGGCCGTGTGTTTGCAGGTGGTAGCGAGGCACACTGTGAAGGCTGCATAGAGTACTGCTGTGAAGGCTCGCCACCTTTCTGCTGCTCCTACTACGCCTACGTCGGGGACGTCCTCTCGTAAGTAAACGCGCTGAGGAAATGTTGCTAAAGGACAAGCTTGTCTTTTTGTAAACTCATTTGTTTTCTTGCTCTTCTCTTTGGTAGAGGATTTCAATGAAATGTAACTTATTTTAAAGTCTGTAATGTGCAGGTAGGACACCTAGTTGAGGTGGCTACTGAGTTAAGGTACCCAGGCTTTAACAGCCCCTATTGCTAGGAAACCTCTTATATGTCTGTGCATTGAATAATTTGTGCTTTTAGCCTTGGACACTCCAAAACGTAAAGTAGGTCCAGACTGTTTCTTCATGCAGCGTAACTGGTCAGAAATTGGGTTTGATTTAAAAAAAAAAAAAAAAGAAAAAAAAAAGAAGAAAGCAAGAAATATTGCAATTCGGACACTTTGGATTGTGGTTGGATGATTCAAATGAGGGGAGACCAACTGTTATACAATTGGAGCAAAAGAGGACAGACTTGGCTGACTAACTACAAACCTGCTAATGAGCCCTTTCCTATTTTTCCCCCGAGTGCCAATTCGCAGACTCCTCTGCAGCGAGCGCACATGTTCTTGTCACACGATTTGCGCACGCCTCACAGCTGAGCTAGATCAGATGAGGCGGCACATCTCCATGGCAGCACTGGAGAAGTGATGGCAGAGAGGAGAGAGCGTTGATGAAAAGCCCTCGCACGTCTGGATGGCTCATTACGTGCGTTGTGTGTGTGTATGTGTGTGTGTGTTCCAGAGGCACCGCCATCTCCGGCATAGTGTTCGGCGTGGTGTTTCTGATGGGGGCGGTGGCGGCCCTGTTCCTGTGCGTGTGCATGTGCATGAAGAACGGACGCGGAGCGCGGGTCGGAGTTTTCAGCACCTCCTACATCAACACTGTTACCCAGGGTTACCCAGGTGGGTCGCCGTGTTTGACCGAAAGCCTCCTGCACCACACTGTAAACCTCTTTTGAAGCCTGGTTGTTTGGTAAAAAGTGGCACTTTTATGACGTTCGAGTACTTTTTTTAAAGGTTAATTTATTACCAAACGAGCAGTTAAATGTTTATTACCTGAAAAAGGGGTGTAATTATGAAAACCAAGAGTTTGATGTTTGCTATTATTGAACAAATATAACAAAGTGCTGTGGCTAAGCAACTTCTACAAGATTTTTAAAAGTATTTTTCAATTATTTTAAGGATAGAAAATCACTGTGCAAACCGTAGAATATCACTTTAAAATCTTTTAAAAATGCTTCAAACTTGAACTCAAAGCTAAAAAGAATCGAACTAGTAACCTTCTTTACACTATCATAACTCATGTTCACTTTTATTTCCTCTACCTGTCACACGATTTCAAACTTTTTGTACTTAGTTCTTGAGCTGGGCACCACATTTTGCTTGTGCACCTTTTTGCTACCATACTTTATCCTTCCACTGAACTTTCCACTGATATGCTTGGACACATCTCTTGGGGAACGCATTTCTGAAATAATAATAATAATAAAAAAAGCCCTTAATGTTCTTGTATAACATTCTACTTCTCAGAGAAACTGAAGTTTGAGTTTTTTGTCAGCTACAATCATCCATATAGGCAGAAATAAGTGCCTTGTACTTGTGCTGTGTTTTAATTTCTGGAATAAATTAGCTTTTTAAATATATTCCAATGTATTAAAATACAGCAGCATGTAGAGTTATACATGAACTTGCTTCTAACTTTACCAGCTGTCCACAGAGGTGGAAATGTGAAGCAACCCAAAGAGTTTAGGAGTTTTCCTGGAAATTTTCTTGACTCAGTTTCCCCCTACGTTTTAAACTCTGTCGCATAAACTACTTTATGCGACAGAGTAAAAAAAGAAGTTGTTTTTTTTTTTTTTTCAATACTTTTCTTTACAATAGATACATACTATTGTCCACCAGAGCCGGTGTTCTGTGACACTCCTCGGCCTTTGTGTTGCTATTTTCTCTCCTCTTCCTCATCATTTATTCACAGTGTTTTGTTCACAGCTGTGTTTCCCCTTCATGCGACAGTAGCTGAGCTGCTTTCGCGCTGCCCTGCGGCGCCGATCGTGTTTCACGAAGGCACCGCTTGACCTGATGCAGTATGAATGATTATGCAGCGTGTGCAGGAACACACGATGGAAGTCATTGTGTTTTGACACGGTGGTGTTGGTTCCCTGGTTCAGTCGCTCAAAGATCACAGCATGAGCGTCCTAAAGCTGTTGTTTGACACCATAAGAGGAGGCAAGGCAGGTTTGTTTCTAGAGTATTTATACACAGGGATTTAGAGGAAAGTAAAGGAAGAGGGATTAAAAGAACACATAATGCATAAACAAAATCTTTAACATTTATTTACTAGTAAATATTAAAATGCATTTCTAAATTAGATGCTAACCTATGATAACAAATACAAAAGAAATCTCCCTTTTAATGTTGAAACTAGAGTAAAGTTATGTTTTCATGATTTTCAAATTGAAACTGGAATCGGACCTATGATCTTTTGAGTTTAGTTGATTTTTAAACACTTTTTTTTATATCTTTAATCTTGCATTTTGCTGGTCAAGGACAAAAACAGTCCCATAAATATTCAGTTTTTCGTGGTAAAGTCTGTACTATATCATTTTCATTATAAATAAAAATTTTTCTCACAATAAGATTTTTTTCTTTTCACTTATTTCGATGGTACACCGGCTCAGCAAAAACTTCCCAATTTGTTATCTTCCCAACTCTTCCCATCCACTTCTTTCAAAGTGCAATTCTGTAATTCTACCACTAGATGGTGCAAGAGTTTCATGAAAAATGTTGTGGGCCTGATTCATGTTAAACCTTGAAGAAATCTCAATCTAAATCATGTGGTTTTAACTTTGGGTGTGTTTTTTTGGTTTTGTTTTGTTTTGTTTTTTATCGTTCTATAACCCAGGTCCTCCGCCTCCTTACAGCTACGACTATGAGATGTACCCACCATCATTACGACCCCCACCCTACACCCCAGCCCAGCCTCAACAAGCCAACTACTCTCCGCCGCCTCCTTACCCCGGCTTCACCCGCAAGTGAGTTCTCGCCATGCAGATCGCACGCTGGTTGGACCATAAATGGACACTCGTCGCGGTTGCTCTTCGGGTTCATCAAACTAAAATTCTCAGAATACCCCTCCCACCCCCCAACTCTGCTCTCTCTGCCCCCTAATGCTCAGCTTTACTGCACTGCCGCTGCTTTGAAGCAGAACCACTGGTGGGAAGAGAACCATTTGAGAGAAAATGTGGGTCAGGATTGGAAACGCACACATGCCTCATCACGTCTGAAAGACTTAACTTGTTGGCAGCTTAACTGTTCTGACCTGTACTCTCTGCCCCCGTTTGTGCACATCAAAGGTATTGGCTACACTTTGATGAAAGTGAAGACCATGTTTTTTTTCTTTTTTCCGCATCATCACGAGTGGGAAGGAATTGTCAGCGATAAACTGCGGACAACTTCTTTTTTTTTTTTTTTTTTTCATTCTTAGAGCTATTTTGCTCCACTTTTATTTGAAACAATGATTATTTTTTTATTATTATATCAGATCGGGACTTGCTTTGTATTAAACTGAAAGACTTGACTTAATCCATTATAATAAAAATGATGGCTTTAAACCAGTCGGCAGCTCAAAACTGGACTGTTGTAATATACTGACTTTTTTTTTTTGCCGCGTTTTAAATTATTTTTATGTCGGGGGAATTTTTTTTTTAAACTCAAAGTGACTTCACTGTGCTTGAACTGTGAATTGATGGGACTTCATCATTATAAATATCAGGTCAATAACTGTTTCTCTATTGTGTCAGTGCCTGTGTTGTAAATTAAAGATATGTTTTTGAATACAGAGGCAGAATCCAGTCTCAAGTTATTCACCTAAATATACTACGCAGTGGTGTGTTTTTGCCTTATTCCCATGTAAATTGACATTAAAGACACAGTTCAGTAATGAAGTATGGGTTTCCCTAATACCTATAAAATAAACGGGTAGGATCTGAGAGGAAAAAACACATCGGCTTTTGATCTTCTGGGAAAAGAATAAATACTTAATGTCTCTCTCTTGGCTGCTTCAGATCAAACAGCAGCTCTGCGATTGAGAAGGTTGTTAGTTCTGGTTTAGTTTTTAAATGTGCAGGCACTTCCTTCCTCTCTTTAGATCCATTAAAGGGGGAAAAAAATCACAAAAATGTACAAAGACATCAAACAAATCAGCTGATATGTCTACGGACCGAAGAGTCAGTACTTGGTTACATTTTAAACCCCAAATATATGTTCACTTTTAAAGAGATCTTCTATTTGCCTTATGTGATGTCACAGGAGGCACTAAAGTTTTTTTTTTTTTTGTTGGAGGGTGTATCATGACTGTATAACAATTGCAACAAAATAGCTAAGTAAAAAGGGAAAAACTCCATTACAATATGTTTTGTATGTGGTAAATCTCGAATCAATTGTGTTGACACGATTGATGAGTAGTACCTTTAAGATATTAATAAAACATTTATTTTAGTGTGAAAATAAAAAAGGTTGAATCAGAGAACTTTTTTCTGTGGGTATGTACACGAATTAAATAGGAAAACAGGAGGGTTAGAGTGATAATGTTGTGAGCATGGGAGGCTGAGTTAATCCCAGCCGGCTGCGGTCAGGTGATCCGACTCCGAGCAGCTGTGCAGCTTCAGGATCGCTCACCATCAGACAGCGGGAGTCACCGGCGGAGAGAACACCGACTCATACGCTACACTAGTTAGGAGACAAACGCTGCCTTCTGGAGCGTCGCTTTCACGAAACGACATGGGAGACCGAGTGGCTTTACTGCTGCTCGCTGTGGTGGCCTCGGCCATGGCTGTGGAGGTAAGGAATATTGGTTTTAAAAAGCGACATTGGAGTATTTTTTCCCCACCGAGCATATTGTTTTGCTGCCATCTCAGTCAAGCTAACACGAGTTAGCTAAGGATAAGACCGGAAGCGGAATGGTTGTGCCTTTTAAAATTAAAGCTGAATGTGTTTGGAAGTAAAAAAAATATAGTTGATTACACTTAATCTCGGATTCACCAGGACATCTGACATGAGTATGGAATTAAATATAGCCTGTTCTTTATGTACTCTAGTGTTGTACGGTTTTCTTAAACAATGTCTATTGCTTTATGGTGAAGGTTTAGCCGGAAGTGTGGAACATTTTTGTTTGGTGGGTTTTTAAGGATGTCGAAAGTGGAAAATTCACGGGAATTTCACCATTCGCGGCTATAATTGGCGTTCATAAGGAAACGTTATATAACATAAAATATAAATCAGCATTGTGTCGTTGTTTTACGACGTTTTTACCCGTTAAAGTCGTACGTTAAGTCCCCGTTCCGTTTGTGTTACAGTGGAAAATATGCTCCCCACTTTGTTGTTTTTGTGCTTTAAGCAGTTCCCTTACATTTCTGTGATTTAAAACGATACAAACGAGTCGTGTATGGTACAATCATTAACACAGACAACATAAAAAGACATGTTGAGGACATACATTCTACGTTTCCGGCTCATTGGACTGAATATCCATAGCGGATAAAACGCGTATTGTCTAATTTTTCCATATCCCGAGGGCTCATATTTTTAGAGTGGGTGTGTTTGTAGTTATGGAAGCAAGTTTATGTGTCTAGTTGTTCCTTCTTGAAGCCTTTTCGTGTGATTCTGTTCTGATTGAAAGAGGCGAGGTTGTAAAAAGGACGGTTAATTTGGGAAACAAACATTACTGACGCCCCTCGTCACATTTCAGTTACACGGTTAGAGAATGGAGAGGTAAGATGGCGGCGGTGCACTGCACCATTTATGGAGGGTCGGGAAGCTGGAAAGCCAACAGGAGAGTTAATCATCACGTTCCCTTTCATTCACGCCTTTCTCTCCCATTATTTTTAAGTGTATTAGATTTGAAGTTACATTTAACAATGTAGAGTATTTTCCCCACAGACTTGTTTCTAAATAAATCACTGCTTATACATTTTCCCCCCCTAACATTTTGGTATATGTGCGTGTTTATACCCTTAAATAAATGTTAATTTATTCCATGTCGTTCGCATGTGAGAGGAAATGTATAACTGTTTGGCCCAACATATTTTATTAAAGTTAAAATTATTTTAGTAGGCCTACACACTCCTGGTTACTGAATCAGTTATTAAGAGTAGACTAAACCTATTTCTATTTTTTCTGAATAACAAACACTTAATTTTTTTAAAATCTATACATATTTTAAAACTCAGAGACAGCAATTAGTGTGTCTTAAAACGACAATTATATTATTTTTCAATGTATAGTTAAATATTGAAATTAAGACACAAACTAACAGATTTTGCTGGAACTTGTACATTGTGTGGAAGCAATTATGGTTATAGTCTAACAACTGTAGGTAGGAAGGATCTACAATAATGCTCCTTTGTGCACATAGGATACAGCAATCTGCCACTGAAGAAGCTATACACTTCAGCAACTGCTTCTTGCATTTTTTTTTTTATTATTTTAATGTTTAATGTGCAGCTCCTAGTCAATTAAATATTTTTGTAATTCAGCACAGTTTTTAAGAATAAGCAATCAGTTATAGCTATGAATAGGAACTTAAAATCAACAAATTTCCTAAGTACATTTTGTATTTTTGACAGCAGCCGATGTTTAGTGCTCATCTGAAATTTTAGGGCGACTTTTACTGATCATAGAAAGTTGGCATAATGCCTTGTCGAACTCCCACCTAAAATATGCGTAGCTTCATCATTTATTTATTACAAGGCATTGCAGCTACAATTGCCCATTTGGTTGCAGAAACTCCACCTTTTCATAATTGTGGTTCAGTGGCAGCCAGAGTTCACCGTTCTCTGTGGTCATGTCTGGTTGTTACCATTTATGGTTTATAGCTGGAAGAGAATTTGTAGGAATGTGAATTGACTTTGAATCTGTCTGTAGGACCAGACTGAATTGAATGTCTATTTCTGTAAATAAATCCTTTTCTTTGCACAATTCCTTAAAAAGTAATTTGTATAGCAATATAAAGCTGAATTAAACTGCATTAAACTTATAAATACGTGTATTTTTCATTTAATGTCTTGTACACTTGTAGCAGGTTTTTTTTTTTTTTTTTTTGCCATTTTGACTGAAGTGAAATTGGGACACTAATCTACTGCTTCCCTCCTCCCAGGCTTCAGTGGGTTTGGCATGAGTAGGATTCGTCTTTTGCTTTGTTCTGAGTACAGTTCTGAGGTCATTGCAGATGAACAGAGCTTTCTGAAATCCAGCATAACATTCGCAACTTCAAAGGCAACAGCCAGGCAGTCTGATTAGCCGCTCAAATACCGAGAATTAATTTGAACAAGATTCAGTCCGAGTTGAAAGGACGTGTTGCAAGTTGTCGGGGCTTGATTCTTGCCTTGGTGACCGGGCCGCCCAAACACACACACCAACACCCTCCGCTAAACACACAACCGAAGGAAGCAGCTTTTCCTGCACAGGGAGGCTGTGCTGTGAAGCGTGGGAGCTGGATGCCAGCCTTTGTGTTTTTGTAAGGGTTTGGGAAATGCCTCTTGGATGGGTGCACAGTCTGTCTGTTTGTGTACGTACTGCAGTCTTTCAGCCTGGGGCGGACCAGCCTTCTCCTCTTATTAGAAGGCCCTAATGCCATTATGGCTGCTGGCGCTGCCCGTGTTTCCCACTCTGGCACCTTCTCTGCTGCTCACGCTGCAGTTTCAGGTCTAAGGAGGAATCCGCTTGACACCAACGTGTCTCGTTATAGCTGCTGAAATTTTTGCTTGCCGGTGTGTTTGCTTGAAATATATCTTTAAAGAAAACCTTTTGACTGCTTTTAGGGAATGAGTTTGAACTTTGCTTATGGTCCAGTGCTCTTTTTAGAATGAAACGCAACACCCAGTGCTAATGTGTGATCTCACACAAATGGGTAAAATTGCCTGGTAAGCATAGAGAAGCTCTTTGTTTTCTCAAGGATTAGTTCTCAGAGTAAACTGTAATGTCTAGAATTAAAATCTTTTGATTAGTGCCAACAATTTCTTACCTTTGTTTTTATCCTTATTGTGGGCTATATGGAACCCTTTCCGGTTCTGAAATGTGGATGCTTTGGGGGTGGGGGGGGGGGGGTTGTACTGCCTAAGAGAAGACTCTCCAGTAGCAGTCAGTGTTGCAATAAATCTGACAAGGCCTCTGACTCAAGACAGAGTCACTACTTTCCACACTAGTGTGGTTTAATATTCAGCTATGTTCCTGAGAAGCATTACTAATTGACCTCATTTGCTTTTGTTGCTCCTCTTTAAATTTCTCAATCTTTACGGTTAGAAAAAAAAAAACATGAGTAACATGTTTTAAAATGTAAAGATTTTGTGTGTGTGTGTGTGTGTGTGTGTGCGTGTGTGTGTGTGTGTGTATTGAATTAATCTCTGAGGGAAAGAATTAGGAAGATAACTTGAGGAAATGATGGCCAATATTTTTATCTGGGTTAGAAAAAAATTAGCTTCATAAATTGTTGCTTCGTTGATTGCTTCCCCCTTTTTTTTAAGTGTCCTATTTTCAGTTGAAGTGCAACAGAAAAATGAAAACATGAAATAATTGTTGCTGATGCAGTTATATTTGATCGTCACTGATTGCTTTAACATAGGAATATGTTTTGATCTTGGCTCTGAAACAACCTTGTTATGTCAGTATGCGCCATATGGTCAGGTTGGACAAATGTTGCTCTCCCTGCTGGATCCCTGTCATCTGTGCCATTTTTAAACTGTGTGCTGTGCTCTGTTGGCTGGCATGAACATGGTGTTTAGCTGTTTGAAGATGGCACATTTATTTCTTTGAACCAGTGTCGTAGGGCCCAACGGAATCACTTTTCTTTTTCTTTTTATGATTTTTCTACTTGTATTAAAAAAAGAACATGTTGGAAAAATGACGCCAGTATCCAACAGCAAAGTGAATTTCTTGCGGTTATTTTCCCATATTCATTATTTTTGACCGGTTTGGTCGCTTGATATCGAACACATATTTCTTCCTGTCCACCTGTCGCCACGTCCTCACCTTGGGACCATTTTGTTCCCTTTTTGACAGCTAAAGATTTGAAGTGTTTTTCTGTAACCACTGTTTGCTGTAAGAATGTTTGTCCACTCAAATTAATTCCGGTTTGATAAGTTATTACAATGTCTCGTACTTAATTAGAGCTGATTGACGATCAAAACCTTGATGAACAAAAATGGTTGTACTAGCATCATAATTATTGAGAGAAATAAACTGATGTGCGATGGGTAAGGCATTGGAGACGAAACGGCAATGTGTGAAGATGAAAGCAAATTGACGCTTGGTCATTGAGAGCCTTTAAAATCAGGTTTGAAACAGTTTTGGAGCAGGAAGCTGAAAATGTGTTTCAGCTTCCTGCTCCAGGAAACGCACGACTGTCAGAACGGTCAGGCATCCCAAACCTTTCCTCTGGTGCCACATTTTGGCTAACCCTTTACTCAGCCTTGGTCCGAATGCAGCCCTCGTTTCTGTTGTCACGGTAACCAGGACGAGGCAGACAAGCCTGCGTTCCTGTAGATCTGTCCATCCGCAATGTCTGCTCCTTGGTTGCGAGTCTCATTGGCGTGAGTCGAATTTGTTCGCGGGGGGTTTGTGGTCTCCCCACTTTGAAAGCATGCTAGGAATCCAGCAGTGCTGATTTTGCTGGTTTCAGGCCAGCTGGTGACTCAAAGGCCTGTTTTGTGCTCTGCCACACGCTCTCTGAATGAAGCGGAGAGTAAACACTAGAGTTAATTTGATAATAGAAAAGTCTGAAAAGGTTGCAGTTTGTCTGATTTTGTTCATTAGGCTACTATTTGTATTTTGATGCTGCGGTAGTTTTTAATTGCTGGCTTTTTCAGTCATCTCTTTGTTCGCAGAGATGGATTTTAAATTCCAATGCTGAGGTTTACTTCCACTTCATAAAGGTCAAACATCTACTTTCTTCCTCAGAAGTCTTCTCCACTTCCTCTTCGGATGCTTGATGAAATCCCCTCGGGCCAGGAGCGCTCATCGTCATGCAGCGGTTGTTTCCATCTGCACATATCGGGAGTTCACCGTGAAGTCTCTCTTTTCTTTTTCCTTCACAGCTGCTGAGCAAGCAGCTCTCGGTTCACAATCAGAGCAATAAGTCGAGAACCAAGCTCGCCTGACCCGTGCAGACGCAGAATACATCCAGCCTTCAGCGTATCATCAAGGACACACGCGTTATTCACTCACAAAGCCTTCGTCTGAAAGCGTTTACCTCCCTCTGCTCACCGAGGCATCAAATCCGCAGCCGCCGCCGTCAAAGCGCCATTGTGTCACGCGTTGCAGTAACAGATGAGTTATTCTCCGTGTAACCGACCTTCTATTCAGATCCAAGCCTGGTAAAGTCATGTTGAAAACGTGGATTTGATTTAAAGCCGTAGGTGTGTAATGGAAGGTGGTTTACGTCTTAATGAGACTAATTCATAATAATTGCAGCTCCCCGCATTGCTGTGCTATAGGAATGTGGTCATTATTATTAATCAGACATGATTAGTGTGTATGTGGTGAATTGGGTACCCACACAATTTCTTGCGTTAAAATGTAAGCAGCAAGGATTTTTTTTTTTTTTTTCTGAAAAAATTAGAAAACTGAAACGCAAAGTTTTCGATACGAACAGCCATTTTTGCCCATATAAAATTAGTCAAGAGCTGCAAAAACATGATGTATCACAATCATCATCCTTTTTATGAATAACATTTGCTTTAAAAATCTTTTTTTTATCGTGAAATCACGATTATTTTTGTTTATTAGGTTTTAGAAAAAAGAAGAGTCTTTAAAAAAAATGGGAACAATTATCTTTTTGTACATTAAGTCCTCCCAATATTCATAGGAAATTTGAGATTAAAATAGTTATTTTGTATAAGATTGTGGGAAACGACAATGAGGCCTTTCAGCTCCGTTCACAGCTAAATAACAATAAGTGATAGAGAATATCCTCGTTGCATTTGAATACTTTTGTTGTAGAAATTTTATGCAGACAAAACTATTAAAAACTTCTAAAAATACAATGTAAATGTAGAAATATTGCTAATCTGCAGCTTTTTATTTTAACTAGAGCCGCAGTTTGTACACCCCTTGGTTGAGACCTACGACTCATAGGGCAAAGGTTAAAGAAGGCATGTTTTTTTTAGCAGTAAGGTCGGATCTTATGCGACACCTGCTTCTGAAGCTAAAGATGTTCGAAGGCAAAAGGTTAAGAATATAAAAAATGAAATACTGTTTCAACTTGATTCATAATAAAAAATATATACATTTCTTATTTTGTTAAATCCTGATTTTGAATTGTCGTTTTAATTCTGTTGAAATCAGAACTACTTTCACAGCTCCAGCTTAAACCGTAAACAGTTTCTCACTCTGTTTTGTTAAGACATTAGATCTTTTTTTAACAAGCATACGTAATCTTTTTCAAAACCTCACTTCCCATTTCTCTTAACAAGTGTTCACTCGAATGTGTGTTCCTTTGCTAGCAGAAGTGATGTAATCTTTGCGTGCTTCTCCTCCCTTTTCTCCACTCATCCCAGGTTTGCAGTGTTGCTATAGCACCGTGGCCTTCCCCAGGTGACTGGACTATAATTAGGCCGCTCCATGTTAGTTCTTGTTACTTCTCTCACCCTTTTCTCCTCCTCATCATATTCCTTCAAAATCAATGTTTTCTTGTATAGAAATCCTCATCTGTGGGAATAAATAATGGTCACTTTAAATTTTAAGATCCGATGAATGGTAATCTTCTCAGCTGAAATACTTAATATTTAGAAAATTATAATTGAATTGTAAAAGGTAAGACATGTTTTGAAAGGTTGAGCTTTATTTATCTGAGCTGTTCAGATTAGCACAAGAAGGTGGAATTAGGAATCTTGACTGTCCTACAGTTTGTAGATCCATTTCCTGTTTGGTTTTCCGGATGGGGACGGAGATCCGCCCTTTGTGCTACAAATAGAAATGATGAAAAACAAATCAAGTGTGTGTGTGTGTGTGTGTGTGTGCGTGTGCGTGTGCGTGTGCCTGGATTGTTATAGGAAGTTACTGTTTGTGGAAAATCCCTTATAGAAAGGTCTTGATTGAATCAATCTAACCTAGATGATTTGGCTATTCATGGCAAAGCAATTTTATGGTTGTGAATTATGATATTTATTTGGTTCTTGTACAAGTGAAAGGTAAAGAGCAGTGGTGGGCACACTTCTGCTAATGCGCTAAAAGTAGACTTAATTTTTCATTTAGTGCTTTTACTAACTTGTCCCATTGTCTAATCTGTGTTGAAGATTTGGTGATCTTTTATTTATGCTCTTATTTTGAAGTAGGTGAAGACTGTTTATTCCACAGTTTCATTTCTTTTCCTCGGTTCTCGCTTGTTTTTTTTCCCCTTATACTTTGGTGCAGTGCTTTAGCAGAACAATTTTTTTAGCTAGTGGTATCTACCACTAGCGAAAGAGTGTGTGTATTTACAGTGTCTTGTTCTATACACAGGGCACATATATGTACACATAGAGCAAACCATTACATTTTAAAATGAACAGTAAAAAGATAAAACAAATCATGGTCCAGTTTCCTACAATTAGGCTTTAAAAAGTCTGTATATTGATAATTGAATAAACTTTGCAAAAACATTTTGGGCCAAAAGGTACCTCAAATGGTAAAATGTGAAAAAGTGATAACTGTGGTATCCTTGAAGTAATTTTGCGTTCGATAACGACATTGGGACTGATTTACGTGGCAGAATGACTCAACTATTACACTTAACCTTCTTTTAAGGCCTATAAAACCCCGCATGACATCCGTAAACACAGCCAACCCAGATCCGTCTCCAAAGCAAACTACCCACATGATGAAATTGTCTCCCAGGTGAGATGGATAATGGTGTTGCCTTAGGTTGTTAACGCTGATGACTGTGGGAGGTTATAACAGGCAGGTCCCTGGAGCAGAAGGTGTATCCATGCCGAATATAATTAAGGACACCAAAGAGAGTCCCTCTTCGTTTTTTTATCTAGACGTTTTTAGATGTCCAGTAGTTCCAAATGTGATTCTTTACACACTTCTAATCAGATTTGAACAGATTGGCCTAAGACGCTTATTCCACTGGAATCCCTCAAGACAAAGCTTAATCGCATTAAATATAAATGGAGATCATTCTTCAATTGAACTTTGATGAAAACTTTTAAAGGCGAGGAGCGGAATATGAAGAGAAGCAATCAGGAGCGGTTGAGGAAACCTTTCATCGTGTCTGTTTGACCTGCTAAAGACTGAATAAGTGGTGCAATCAATACGTCTCGCAGATGGTTTAGGAAATAATGATTTAAAGAAACGCCTGGCTGGTCATGGTGCAACCTGCGTGTCTTAATCCGAAACTTCTTGGTACATAAAAGTAGAATCGTATTTTTGTATTCCCACCAAATATTTATGATAAATCTTTTTCTCTCAACATCTAGTCTGTAACTAAAACGTCCAGTCTACAGTGAGGATGAGGGACATCATCCCACCTACAAGACTAGCTCCCCAAGTATCACACACACATTTGATAGTGGTCCAGTCAAGGATGGAGGGTTCTGAGCAACAGCCTGAAGTGTTTATGTGAATTTCGTGGTTTTGTCCTGTCCATTGAGACCCCACTTGTCCTAATTAACTCTGCTGTCATGCATCCTCTCAAGGAAAGTCAACAAATTAGCAAAGTGACGCATCAGCCGCCTGACCACCAGTCCTGCTAACGCCGTAAACGATTGATTAATAACTCAAAAAAAAAAAAAAAAAAGCAGAGTAGTTGTGCTACACCCCATAACAACCCCGTCGCATCACGACTGCTCAATGTATACCAGAGGGATCCGTCTTCTGTCTGCTCTGTGCACTGATTGTGCATCAGAGTCACGTTCTGGTGTGGACAATACCAGAACGACCATTAACCATCGTTAATGGTTGGCCCTGACGCGTCGGCCACTGATTTCTATAAAAGACGTGTGGGCCACAGAGAAATTTGTGTGTCAGGTTTGTGCTCTCCGGGGAGTCTCCCCAGTGGAACGAGTGCTGCTTAAAGACACCCCGCCCACACACACTCCGTTTATCCCTCCCTCCAGCCGCCATCACCCCTACCCGGCTCCCCACAGCAGTCCTGGGCCACTCAGATAAGACTATGCAATTAATAGCGCTGCAGGACCAGCGCCCATCGGGGACACTTCAAAGATTGCACAAGAATACATTAAACTGTTTTGCCAGTCTTGCTTGGCTGCGAAGGGGTGTGTAAAAATAGATTTATTTGCCTATGGCTTGCTTGTGTTGTAATATTTCTTTATTTCTGACACCCCCCATTTAGACGTAATGGGCAATAAACCCATCTCTGTTTTTTTTTTTTTGTTTTTTTTCCGAGGTGCTGATCACATCACTGACTGCAGTCATAAGCCTTTTCACTTGCACAAGGCAGCGTATGTTATGCAAGGCTTCAGGCAATGACTTTCAGATGGGAATATTTGGAAAATTAGCATGAAGCGGAGGAGGAATGACGAGGCAGGAAGTTGGATTTGTCACATTAAATTGTACTTCTTGTTAGTCGGCGTTGAGGTCATAAGCACCCAGGACAACTAAAAACAACAAAGACTTGGTGTTCCAGCTGGTGCATGACATCATGTTCCATGTATTTAAGACTCATTTGAGCGGGATTTGGGTCATGAATCCTGACAGCGATCCACAACGTGATTGAAGTCACTCCTTCTAATGAAATTGCAGAGATATTTCATGCACTGAGCGTGGCGTTCTCATTATAAAGCCGCGCGGACGAAAGCACTCCAGCAAATTGCACAAGCAGATCTCACTTTAATCAGTTTATTAAGATAAACTTGATTTTTGTTGTTTTACATGATTTGATTGTTCCTTTGGGGTTTTCTTTTATTTATGGTGTATAAATAAATCTTCCAAAAATGAGTTTTAGCTACAGTTTTGTGTTGCTGTGTAGTTTAATGAGGCTATCGGCTGCACACTGCCTTGAAAAAATGTTCACACAATTGTGTGATTGGGGATGCTTTCCTTTAACCCTAAACCTACAATCAGAGCTAGAGTAGAAAGCATATTAAGTGTCAGTGGCCTTGTCATAGTCCAGACCCAAATCCAACCAAGTCTGCCTCAAAACCTGGCTATTTTGATCAAAAATGTCTTCCCAGTATCCAATTCGTCCCCTGATAAGAATAATGGAAATGTCAGCAAGCTGGAATGTATTATTTTTGAATGCTCCATATTTTGTATCTGAGGCTCATTTACACCATCTTCATGAGGTCATTGTCTCGCAACATTGGCCTTCTCCGCCCTGATTCATTCAGAGTCAGGTAATGGGACGGGTATCATGCCAGATTGGGAGCGAACCGGGATATTTCTCCTGAGCTGACTGTTGTCCTAATCCACAGCGCCCAGATTACTGCTCCCTTCTCTGCAGGATGGCCGACTGTCAGGCTGGCAGACTTTGAGCCAGAGCTGAGATAAGATAACGACAGAAGGGGGGTGGGTTGGATGTGGGTGGGTGGGTTGGATGTGGCCGGTGTCTTGGTTTATGACACACAAAGCTTTACTGCTGATGTGGTTTGGCATTTGTCTGCCTGTCATCAGAGTCCATCTGTTCTTCATTGATTTGCCTCAAGATCCAAACAATCAAGTCTCACCCTGTTATTATCTTTGAGTTTTTCAAAATGCTACCAGAACCTTCGAATAAGTGGATCAAAGTAGTTTTTTTTTTTTAGTTTTTGTTTTATGCAGACATGTTTTTATATTCTGATGACAGAACTCTCTGCTTTGAAAAGTTGCCGACCTCATTCCTGACCCCAAAGGCTTATTGTCCACCTCATCTGTTCTCCAATCTCTCCCTGTCTCTTGCTATTGTAGCCATTGTTCTCTCGTGCACTCTACTCTTGTCTTTTTTTCCCCATCGTACCCGGCCTGTGATTTATAGACTTGCGGCCGAGGCTTGACCACTTTACCATCCCCTTGCTTCTCCTCGCCTCCTTTGACAGAAGAGAGGTCAAGAGGCAAAGGGCCAGAAGATGCTGATTGACAAGGATTCGATTTGCCATCCAAATGAGGATGACCAAGAATTTTAATGTCTGCAAGCAGCTTGTCGTGTACTGATTTACCTACATGTACCTCAGGGCAGAGACAAAGTTTTATCTACTAGGCCAGGTGTGTCAAGCACTCGTAATGAGGTCAAAATAAAACCGTGGACCCTTTGGACTATCTTAATTAACCGCTCTCTATTTTTATGTTTTATTTTTTTAAGCCACCAGTTTGGCTTTTCTTATCAATGAGTAAAACGTGGTGTGTATCTGTTAGCGTCACAACCTCACAGATGGTGGTGTGGAAACATAGCGACAGACTTCCAAATAATCCTGTGGTGGTGCAGATGGCTCCGTGTCAAGAGTAATGGCTGCCGGTGTTAAGTTATCGTTTGTGTGAACAGAGGAGGGTTGTGGCCAATGGGGGATTTTACACCCTAGTGTGTGTTTTGTGAGGGATTTTCTTCAGCGTGCAGCGTATGTTGACCTATCGCTGAAATATGAACTCTAAAGGCGAACCCTTGACCTACAGTATGCCGATATATCTGTATCTAATGGCTCTAAATGAATGAATTGTGTGTAATGACGGGATTATATTGATTCAGTGAAGATCAGTCTTCAGAGGTTTTCATGTTATTTCCTTCAGTAGTTCTTAGTACAGTATATTACCTGTAATACACTCTGACGTTCCTTCCCCCAGGGAAGGAACGTCAGAGTGTATAGACAGATTCGAACTGTAGCTTTCCATCTAAGAAAAGCAAAAATGCTTGTTATGCTGACGTTGTGGTGCAGTGTCGATATATTCATTAACCGTTCTCACTTTTTGGAAGACGAGGCAGAAGAAAAAAATTTATTCTGTGAAATGGCTTCAGAACAGTTGAGGTCCAATCAATTTGTTGTTTCTGAGCAATAAAATTGATATTGACCATCTTCCCAGCTCTCCGCTCATTGTCTTGCCGTACGACGCAGTTGCTTTGCACAGTGCAGATGCCGTTTTCTTTAGCATTCGTTCCGTGTTTGTGTACCTGACCAGCTCTCTGCTCTGCTTTGCTCGTTTTGTTTGGTCGCAATCTGGTGAATGGAGAACATCTCCCGAGAGTGCTGTCACCCTCGGATGATGCCAGCTGTGTAAATACGACGTGTGTAAAAGCAGTACAATGAAGTTAATCTTTGCACTGATACACCAGGTACATTGCTGCTGGATCGATTCAGGCATTTGAGTTTTTCTTTTTTTCTTTTTTTTTTTAATTGAATCCAAATCGACCAGCTATTCTAACGGCGAAGGGGACTCGCTCATGGCTGCTGGGAGAGAATCAAGTCTGCAGGGGAAAATATGCTATCCATCTCACAAAACATTTGTTTGCCTGCCAGGGCCTTCAAACCATTAACAAGATTAGGGAGCATACAATGGCAACAGTCCCTCTCCTTCCTCAGTCTGTCTCCGTCTCTTTTTTCTCTCCCCCCTCCCATATTCCCTCCCATTTTGTTCTAGCTCATTTGACAGTACAATGCAGACATTCAGCGGTTTGTCTGCACCTCCTCTCTGAGGAGAATCTGCACAAAACCTTTTTTTCCTTGTAGGCAGGCTGTTGTAGCTCGAACAAGCAGAGGTACAAATCATCACACAGGGATGTAAACCAACAGAAAACGACTACAGTCGTGTCAAAGGTGGGCTTTTTGTCCTCCAGAGACGATTCCTCAGACCAAAACCGACCAAAGAAAAGTTCAGATTTTCGTGAGCCATCTTTGCTTTTAATTTTCAAACTTCACTGCCAAACTGGAAATGCAGTGAAGAAAAAAAGAAACCACAAGAAACTCCATTATGATCCTTTGTCTTCCATTCCTTGCATCATCATTCCTTTCCCCATATGAAGATTTTAATCCCATTACAGTCGCGTTTTTAGATACCAGCACACAAGACTTTAGATCTCTTGACGTTTTCTCTGTACGCTCTTCCTCAGGTTCCCGCGGACGTTTCCATGGGTCTGCTGGCTGAGCCCCAGGTGGCCATGTTTTGCGGTAAACTCAACATGCACATCAACGTGCAGACTGGAAAGTGGGAGCCCGACCCCTCCGGCAGGAAGAGCTGCATTGGTTCCAAAGAGGGCATCTTGGAGTACTGCCAGGAGGTAAATTGTCTCCGAGAGTTTACAGTAGCTCTTCAGGAGAGGTTTTGTTTTTCTTGTCGATGAGTAAAAATAATTTTTTTTACAAGCTATCGGTGCAATTATTTTGTGTTTCACTTCATTTATTCACAGCAAATTATGTCTCAAGATATCATGCAAGTGGTGCAGTTACAAAGACTCTAATTTAGTCATCAGTTCACCATGATTGAACTGATCCTAGTAGGTCCGTTCAGTCATGGTGTTTTATACCACAGCGATGTCTGTTTTAATCTAAATTGGTAAAAAAGTGTTTTAAGAAGCCAAGCTGATTGGGCAGGATGGAGCTTGATTTAAAGAAAAAAGAAAAAACAAACGTGAGGCAAGAATTAGCTTCTTTGTTCACAAAGTTTGTGGGCACAACATCAGCAGAGTCGTCAAGGAAAGAGACGAGTAAAACGGACGTAAAATGGAGAGCACAACAATATATATTCATCAGTGGCTTTGTCCAAGAAAGACACAGCTAACCTCCAAAACGCTGAACTGATATTAATCTCTATGGAAATGAGAATAATGCAGCAATGCAGTCGTCAATGGCTTTGTGGAAGAAAGAAACAAAACTAAAGAACCCAGAGAACTTCCTGTTGGAATGGAAAACAGTGTCCCCATTGCTAACGGCAACAATGGCCTCAGCTGTTGCTTTATTGAAGAAAAATCTAGAGAACCCAGGAACGGGACGCAGCTAAACGCAACCCTGACCTTTTAGATTACTTATTAAACAGAAAACAAGAATGTCTTCTAGGAAAAAGACGTTGTTAAAGACAGGAGCTCTGAGCTAGCCGACGTTCGTCTGTGGTTGAAAACTGTAATAGTTGATGACATCAATGGCTTTGTCTGAGAAGGAGACTAGACTAAACACAAACTGTTTGCCACAGGTTCTTTTAATAGACTGAACAACAAGCTGGACTCCGTTGATGCTGTGACAGACGGGAACACTGAGCCAAGAGAAGTTTCTGTTGGCTGCAGCAGCTCTGTTAATGATTCCATCCACAAGAAAGTTATAGCTCAACACAAAATCACTGAGCCATTTTAGACACAAGTTTGTTTTATTTGGTGAGTTTTAAAGCAACTTTACCAAATTGAAAGAAAATCAAAACTATTCTGAAGAGAGCATCTACTTCTGTTGGTGTAAAAATAATAAAGACACAAAAAGTGTTTCTTCAGGGTTTGTACACATGTTGAAATCCTGAAATGATTGAATTTTAGTGAGATATTTAGGTTTCTAAAGTGCTTGATTTCTGTTAAATTAGTGTTTTGTTCTTGGACCAATCAGCTGTACAGGGTGTGTGTGAAAGAGACATGTCAAAACATAGCTTTTGTTATATTTTAGTATTTTTTAGTCTCTGCTGTAGAATGTAGAATACCATCACCAGACATGATTTATAACGGTGATCATTTATATCGTATAGTAGGGTATTGAAACTGTTTTTGTTAGTCCATTTGTATTGTTTTTATCTCAAAATTGTTTTACTGGAAAAGTTTGAAAACTTACATTGAAAATGCTTGAATTTTACTTTGTGAAAATGAACGAACCCTGCTCTTTAGAAAGATTACACCTTCTGGAAACTGATTATTATTAGATTTTTTGGTATTTGTTTTTCTTGCCAACTAAAAACCCAAATTTCTCTGGATGACATGGTTGCCAAAATACGTCTAATTACAAGCTGACTGTTACTGGGAAAATGAAGTTACATGGATATAAGCAGCTTGTTGGTTGGGCAAAGGGAGGAAAACCAAACAAAGAATCTCAACATAATGCAGCGAAGATCTGTGGTTTATACACTATAAACCACAGATCTTTTATGTTGCGTTGCTCTGGAGACAATATGACAGACGGGAAAATTACCCCATCTTTAAATCATCTGTAATGTTGTCTACAGGTGTATCCAGAACTCCAAATCACCAATGTAGTGGAAGCCAACCAGCCAGTCAGCATCCAGAACTGGTGCAAGAAGGGACGCAACCAGTGCCACAGCCATATGCACATAGTGGTGCCCTATCGCTGCCTGGGTAAATCCGCCATGTTTTGGTTTTCAAAAGTGCCCGTTTTTTTTTTTTTTTCTATCTGAGGGGAAAAAAAAAGTTTCCGTATGGTTTCTGAGTCTGTTCTGTTTGCAGTGGGAGAATTTGTGAGCGACGCCCTGCTGGTTCCTGACAAGTGCAAATTCCTGCACCAGGAGCGGATGGATAAATGCGAGAGCCACCTGCACTGGCACACCGTAGCCAAGGAGGTGAGGACGTGTTCCTTTTTACTTTTCACCGCTTCTCTTTGACGCATTTCTCACCGTTTACGACTCACTCCGTGTAGAACTGTGGAGACCGCACCATGAATCTCCATGACTACGGGATGCTGCTGCCTTGCGGGATCGACCGCTTCAGAGGAGTGGAGTTCGTCTGCTGCCCCAGCGAGGCGGAGCGGGGCACGGACAGCGTAGAGCAGGACGCCGATGATTCTGACGTCTGGTGGGGCGGCGAGGAGACGGACTACACCGACAACAGGTGGGCACAGAAAAGGGGCGAGGCTGCTGGGAATAGTGCAGTGATGCATCAGAAAGTGCCTTGTTCAGGTGTAGCATTTCCACAAGGACAGATATTATATCCTTGAAAGGAAACGGCTGCCATGACCCTCCTTCACTTCCTCAGTTATTCTTCCTCAAATCATTTGACAGATGTTTGCCAGGCTTCAAACACAATTTGTGTTGAGTGTTCTTTCTTTCCTTCCTTCGTTAGTTTCTTCTTTCTTCCCGTTCAACTTCCTTTCCATTCACCTTCTTTCCTCCTTCCTTCACCTTCTTCATTCCTTCCTCCCATCCTTCTTTCCTTCATTCCCTTCTACCTCCTTTCTTTCCTATTTCCTTATGTCCAAATTCCTTGTTCAGTATCCACCACATACTGACGATGAACTTGAGTATTAGAATGCAGCAGCAGGGAGCAGGGATTTCTGGGAAATGGACTTGGTGGAAGTGTGTAGCTGTTTTAGGACCAGAAGACCTGGTCTTCTCTCTGTCCTTTGCGTTCCTCCTTCATGCCCTCATGTCTCTCAGCATGGTGCGAGAGCCGGAGCCAGCAGAGCAGCAAGAGGAAACCAAACCATCTGTGGTGGAGGAGGATGAGGACGAGCCGGAGGAGGAGGGGGACGATGACGAAGAGGAGGAGGAGGAGGAGGAGGAGGATGATGACGATCAGCTGGACAACGACCAGGATGGAGACGGAGAGGAGGACGAGGAGGCGGTGGACGAGGAGGATGACGACGACGACATCATCGACGCGCTTGACGACGCCGTCGACGCCGACGAGCCCACCACTAACGTCGCCATGACGACCACCACCACCACAACCACGGAGTCTGTGGAGGAAGTTGTCAAAGGTAAGAGGGGGCGTAAACTTTTTAAAATCACAAACCCAGCCGTCGTGTTCAGGCCCACGCGTTTTCTCCACCATATTTTCTGTACAAATTGGCGTATTTTGCCTAAATGATAAGTGTGTGTGTGTGTGTCCTCCAAGATGTGTGCTGGGCCAATGCTGAGACTGGCCCATGCCGGGCCATGCTGCCCCGCTGGTACTTTGACCGCCAGGAGGGCCGCTGTGTTCAGTTTATCTACGGCGGCTGCGGAGGCAACAGGAATAACTTTGATTCAGAGGAGTACTGCCTGGCTGTCTGCAGCAGCGTCAGTAAGTCCTGCCCCCGGCAGCGAGCCAGCCTTAACCAGCCAATCAGATCTCTCTCTGTAACTCCCCGGTTTCCTCCTTGGTGTGTGTGTTTTTTTTTTTTTGTTTTTTTTTTTTGCCTCCAGATGTATATTCCTGTCTAACATGTAATTATTCCTCTATATTCCAAGCTTATTTTTCCCCCTCTACTTTCCCTCCTCTTTTTTGCTTTCTGACACCAGTGTGAATGTTGCTACATGGGCTGTTCTTTACAAGTGGGTCAAAGTGTTTGAACATTTCCGCTTAGTTTAGAAGTGAAAAGTCCAGACTGTGGAGGGATGGAAACACATTTGAAGTGGAGATAAAAACTATGCACACTCTTGTTAAAATGCTAAACTTTCTACTTTATAGAAGTTTTCCAAATCCACCAGATCATCTCTTATCCACGCCACTCTTCAGATTTTTTTTGGTCAGATTTAGTTTTGTACTCAATTTTCTCAGCTTTTCTTGCAGACTACTGGGTGAAACATTCCGCTCCACATTAACAAAAACATAATAATTACATTGAAGGTGTAAATTTCATAGAATATTGTTCCAGAGGGCAAAAGTTATTTAGAGAAAACACAGATTTTGTCACAACTGTGATTAAAGTGATCCCCTCATATCCTAATATCATGCCGTTATATAAAAACAAACTGTAATAGGCAACATTATTACTAGAATGTCCTCCTTATTGTAAAATAAATCTTTACAATGCAGCGGTTGAAAAATGTAAAACCGCCAGCTGTCGTTTAACCTCTGTTTTTCTCATAGAGGCGGCTTTTACAACGCGCCCGTCTCCTGTATATAAGCTCAGCGTCAATATGAGCTGTGAAATAACCCGGGCGGACATTATTTTCACAATAAGCCACGCTTCAGCGCCCGTGTCCTTTATGTGCGTGACATGTTGCAGGCTGGGCTGCTGGTTCCTCTGGTTTATTCATTCACTTCACAATTCAATTTTGTTTGTGTAAAATGAGTCAGAATCCGAACCTGCGCTCGACTTGCTAAACGCCGCATTAGCATGTGTGATAAATCGACAAGTTTTATTCTCCAACACACATAAATCGGTTAAAGTAAGCGCCATGTCGGTGTTTGTTGGCAGTTGTTTTGTGTGTTGGTTCAGGTAATGGAAGGTTGTTTTTAAAGCACTCAATTGCTCAATGTGTTAAGTTTAAACTATAAATTTCAGTGTTTCATTAAGATTCATTGTGATACATAATTGATGCATTGTTTTTCTAAGATTTTTTTTTTTTTTTTTTGACAAAAATCTGAACAATTAACTTCGTCAACTTTCAAGTCTACATTTAGCTCCACTCTGTCCCAATACAAATCATCAACAACATATTCATATTTAAGTTTCTGTAAAGCGTTTGAAGCTGAGGAAGCCCTGCACTGCGGGCAGCGAGTCACGTCCCCCTGGTGTTTTCTGTGCAGTCATGCGCTCGTTAGACGTGACCGATTTCACATGATGTGCGACCTTCACGCCTGCGCTCGCGCGCCGCTTCGAAAGCGCACTTGATGGATGATCAACTTTCCTCTGATTAAACTTTAACGCCGTGACGCCGTCCGATTTACTCCCAGATGAATTCCTGACAGAAGTTTTGCCAGGAAAGCTCCAACATGGTCTGGGTGAAGTTATGTAATTGTAAGAGGTTTTGTCTCTGTCCTGCAATGCATTATGGGTCATCTGATGTATTTACTCACTGTTTGAAGGTCCTGGCTTCCAGCTACACAATTGTTTTCTTCCTTTCTCTGCTTTCACTAACCTCATTAACCCTTTTCTGGACGTTGTGATCCCATTCCCGTCGCTCTCTGAAACATCTCCTCACCACTGAGATTTCTTTTCCTCTCTTTCTCCTTTTTTTTTTTTTTTTAAATTGTGTCGCAGTTCCCACGGCAAAGCCCAGCTCCCCCGACGCGGTGGACCACTACCTGGAGACGCCCGCCGACGAGAACGAGCACGCCCACTTCCAGAAAGCAAAGGAGAGTCTGGAAGCGAAGCACCGCGAGAGGATGTCCCAGGCAAGACAGAAACCAACGTGTTTGAAAACCGACTGACGCATTTCTGCTTCAATTTCACCTGGAGACAGCTCCAGTTTGTAAAACAGCATTCTTTAGAGAAGCTGATGTTTTTTAAATGTAGTTATAACAAATCTGGATTTTCAGGGTTTTTTCATGGAGTAATTGCATTGAATTGATCAGAATGACACTAAAAGCACCAATAATCTTCTTTTGGATCTATTTTCTGGTAATTAGGTTGGAAACCATATGTTTTCTCTGCATCAAAAAAATACAAGTTGCCTTTTCCAAATGCGATGTAACATTAGCGACTCTAAGCGAGTTTTATTTGGCTTCCTTAAATCCACTGTGATGTTTTCAACTCATTTTTTTTTTAAATGGGTTGAAAAGGACAGAGAACTCTGCACTTCGTCTATGAAAAGCAGCAATATGTGAAGCAATGTTCTGCCGGGACCAGACAGAAATAAAAATCAGCTTGCCAGACTTAATAAATGTTTTCCTTCCTGTGTTTCTATGCTCAGGTGATGAGGGAGTGGGAGGAGGCCGAGAGGGAAGCCAAGAATCTTCCACGTGCCGACAAGAAGGCTGTGATTCATGTAAGACCAGCGTGGAAGCACACATCGGAACACCACCCATGTTTTTCGTTTTTGTCGTTTTTCGGTACTGATGGGGATTTTTGTGTCGCTGCAGCGTTTCCAGGAGAAGGTGGAGGCTCTGGAGCAGGAGGCGGCCAGCGAGCGCCAGCAGCTGGTGGAGACCCACATGGCCCGGGTGGAGGCTCTGCTCAATGACCGGCGCCGCCTGGCTCTGGAGAGCTACCTGACGGCTCTGCAGCAGGACCCGCCCAGGGTGAGCGGCACCGACTGTTGCTCCGTTTCGGAGGATTTCACATCAAAACCTCTCCACTGATGTTTTCTTTTGAAGATTCCCCCGCCGCATGAATAATTCTCACCACCTCATTGTCTTTCACAGCCGCGTCACGTCTTCAGCCTGCTGAAGAAGTACGTCCGCGCCGAGCAGAAGGACAGGCAGCACACCCTCAAACACTTCGAACACGTCCGCATGGTGGACCCCAAAAAGGCTGCTCAGATCAGACCTCAGGTACAGACGCACTGCTTCCTTCTGCCTTAAAAAGTCTGAAATTCATCTGTCTAAAATTAAGCCATTGAAATATCTTAAATTCACTTTAAAAAGTACGTTGTTAATCATAGGTCTTAAATTTTGTCTTTACTGGAGAATTTAATCTCCTTTATTTAGTTTTTTTTATTTTCTTGGAACTTTTCTGGCAGGCAAAAGTTTGCGTTGCATTCAGACATCTTCATTGCTTGTGACTCGAGACGGTTGAGGCTACAGCTGTTAACATAGACCAGCTAGCTAGCAAGAGTTTAACAGTGAATTAATGATGGTCAGCTGAGTATTTTTGCTAGCTAGCTAACAAGGGTGTGTTAGCTAAGATATTTTAGCTTGCTAGCTACAATACTTGGTACTTATTTTAGCCAGCTGCATAAGTGCTAGCTAAAATACTAGCTGCAATACTTGGTACTTATTTTAGCTTGCTCCATAAGTGCTACCTAGCTAATTAATTAGTGGATAAGTACAAATTTATCATGAGTTAGCTGGACGAAATTTGTACATTTCTCTGGAGATAATAGTCCTAAGCTGGTTTTAAATCATAATAGACTTAAAGTCTTAAATTTCAGTTGGTTAAACCTGCAGAAACTCTGTTGTGTTTTTGTTGCATCTTAAAATCGAAATCCTCTCGTTTCTCACAGTCTTGTCTGTACTTTTGTGGTACAGGTGCTGACTCATCTGCGTGTTATTGAGGAACGTATGAACCAGTCTCTGGGCCTTCTCTACAAAGTCCCTGGTGTCGCCGACGACATCCAAGACCAAGTTGGTACGTGTTTATTCCCACAGCATCCTGCTGCCACCTCCGTGTGTCACCGGGGGGGATTGTGAGTTCTTCTACACGAACCATATTGTAGTTTTTCGGTTTCCTTGAGGTTGTTCTGTCATAACATCTAGTCGAAATAAACATTTAGCAGCAAATAAACTTTTTTTTAAGGCGTTGTAAATCCAGAAAAAGTTTCATAGCCACCAAAATGTTTGGATTTGGCTGCTTCAGCAGAAATAAACACAAACATTTTAATCATTCCAAACCATTTCTTGCAGCTTTGGATATAAATCTCTTATGTTCTTTGTGGCTGCTGACCCAAATGGGAGGCGGATACTGTGAAAAGCTCAATGCCTTGATTGTGTTACGGGTAACAGATTAAATGCTCTGAATTCCAGTCTGCAGAATTTTTTTCTTTTTTCCTTCTCCTCCCCCTACCAATAAGGACATTGGAGCCGTTTGGCCTAATTCTTCTGTTCAGACTCAAATGAAACTGTTTGCTAGGAAGATAAATCCTCTCCCTCTCACCGCTGCAGTCGCAAGGTTTCTATGGGTGTCATGCGACCATCTGCGTGTCTGTCACATTCTGCAGAGCTCACCAAAGATGAAACAAATACCATTTAAAAAGTCTGCCCATGTGCTTTGGAATAAATGTGCACCAATTAGACGTGTTTATTTTTGCAGAGCTCCTGCAGAGGGAGCAGGCCGAGATGGCCCAGCAGCTGGCCAACCTGCAGACCGACTCCAGGGTGAGCTATGGGAACGACGCCCTGATGCCCGACCAGGAATTCGACCAGACTGACCCGCTGCCCCAAGAGGATGTCCTGGGAGGAGTCGGCTTCATCCACCCTGAGAGCTTCAACCAGCAGAACACGGAGAACCAGGGTGCTTATTTAAAAAAAAAAAAAAAAAAGTTATTGGGTTAAAAAAAAACACTGAAGCAAAACATGAGTTCAGTTATTGTTACAGTTTAAAACACAGATTTTCTGGTAAAGATGTGCAAGACTAAATATATCTTATTGGCGAAACAAAAACAAGGCGACAAAATCACAGCTGCCCAAAAACAATCTCTTGTTATTTTGCATGTTACTTTCAAGCTGAAGCCCATCCTTCAATGTTTTTCTAATTAACTTTGCAGCCACCAAATAGAAGTGATCTCATATTTCTGTTCAACTTTCCACTGAACAGTCCACTATTTTATATATTAATTGACCCAAACTCCCTTCAAGTTGCTTCGACTCCTTTTAACTGTAGTTTCTAGTTTCCCCCAAAAGGGGGCGTGGCTGTTTGTGGGAGAAGGTTCTAGGTTTTTTGCACATTTTTACCAGTGAGACCAATAATGTTGGCACCAGTCATTTGTCCAAACAAACACAGGATTTATCGTGTGTTCCTGCACCCTCTGGTGGTAATAAGAGCCTTTTTATATCTACACAGTTGCTATTTATAAAACCAAACTCGAATCAAAAAACTGATTTAATTATAGATGTAGTCTAATGGGGTCTAGTTTCTCTGCTCCACCAGGACAAAGAGCATCACCACTTCTTAATAAGAGACCTTTGAAAAGGTTAATTAACCTGCCAGCCGTCTTTTATGAGTAAATGTTTCTGTGTTCATAGCTGGGGAAAATAGCTTCAGTAATGGGTTAGAACTCGAAATAAATTAAAAATGTAATGGATCGTACCGTTTCTTCCTGCTAGTGACCGGAGTCAAGATGGACGCCGTCCCCGAGATGCGGATGGAGACTGAGGACAGACAGAGCACCGAATATGAAGTCCACCACCAGAAACTGGTAAAGCTCATCTCCACCTTGTCCGACTGGTAAACTCTCAAGGTCATCACCATGGAGACGAATAGGCGACCGTGATAATGCATGCGTCACACTTTCTCCGCCGGCCTCTGATCGGAGGGAGGTCTGCCGGCGGCGTTTTTCCCCGCTCCGCCCCGAAGCCGCTCCACTAAAGATTATAGGAGCATTTCTGCTCTCCATCTTTAATCTCCTCAATCCATTCTCTGCCCAAATCCACGCACCTCTGTCCTCTCACCTAAAGGCTGTAATCCCATAATCCCTGCATGTTATTAACGCCGCATTTCATGCGTGCACCAGGAGCATCCCAGGCGAAGTCACTTTTTATTAGATTATCTGTCATTTGTTGGTTTCTGTTAGATTTTTCTCATAAAGCTAGGTCTTTAAAGAAAACAAGAACAATTTTCTTTATTCCTGGAGACATACTGAAAATAATAGAGCGCTGTAATCCTGTTTTGTTGTTGTCGAATGCATGTGGTACATAGTGTGGGAGTCATCTGGCCACTGCAGGAAGGAAATGAATTTCCCATCCCAAGTTGTCCAACTCCGCAGCACAATTTCACCCTAATGTCCGTGGATGTAATGACAAAACATCAGACGCGCCGCAAATAACCCGCTCGGCTCATTTAACTCCACTCTTGCGTTTGCAACCTGACCACCATTTTGTCCTTGACCTCCCACAGGTCTTCTTCGCCGAGGACGTCAGCTCCAACAAGGGCGCCATAATCGGGCTCATGGTGGGAGGCGTGGTCATAGCAACAGTGATCGTCATCACCCTGGTGATGCTGAGGAAGAAGCAGTACACTTCCATCCACCACGGAGTCATTGAGGTGAGAAATGGCGGTGTGTGCGTGCGTGTGTGCGTGTGTGCGTGCGTGCGTGCGTGCGTGCGTGTGTAGCATTACAAGTAAGACGTCAATGTAGTTTTGTCCAATGTAGTTGTAATCTGATGATGATAATAAAGGAACATATAGAATCTGGTTAGTAAACGGTTCTGATGTAAACTGGAAAAGCCTGAAAAAAAAAAAAGCAAATTCGGTATAACCTCAGAAAAATAAAAGGCATTTTTTTATTTTTTAACTTCTCGAAACACAACACTTGAACTCAAATTAATGTAGAGTATTTTATTTGCTTATTTGGGCTGTTCGCTTCTCTTACCAGCAGGTTTCACATTGGTTTCAATTCCAAAACAAAATCCCTGAAAGTCCATTCTTTGATTCCAAACAGTCATCAAACCGTCTGGATTTGGATAATCCCGTCCAGATTCTTCCAAGTATTTTAGATTTTCATCAATCTAAATCTGACTCTATATATATATATATATATATATATATATATATATATATATATATATATATATATATATATATATATATATATATATATATATATATATATATATATATATATATATATATATATATATAATCTTTGAAACAGCCCTTTATCACTTCAGAAACCTTTTTTTTTTTTTAATGGGAAAATGTTGAAAAGCAAACGGATTAACGCCTCTGCTGCGTTTAATTTTCTGGTTTCATGTTTCTAACTGGCCGCATTCATCTTTCCTGAAATTTCATTAGCGCTTCGATTTAAAACACGAATCACCGATTTTGTTTTCATTCATTTGTCTTCGAGACGAGTGGCTCCGAAATGATGGAGCGTGTCAGTTTTCTCTCCCACATGACGTGTGTAACCTCCGCCCCTGTTGGCTGCCCTCCAGGTGGATGCTGCCGTCACCCCAGAGGAGCGCCACCTGTCCAAGATGCAGCAGAACGGCTACGAGAACCCCACCTACAAGTTCTTTGAGCAGATGCAGAACTGAGGCGACAAATGAAAATAAATAAACACACACACACACATAAACACACCATCACCTCCTCCCCCTGCCTCTCCTCCTGTGTCAAACCACTTCCTTCACTTTATTGCAGCAAAGACGCCTTTTTCTCTTTCTTTTTTGTTTAATTAAATTAAATTGTAGAAGTTGCTGCGTCTGGGCCGTAAGCGGGGGGTAAAAAAAAAAAAAAAGGCAAAAAAAAAAAGCACACTTTCTCAGTTTAGTTTTGGGTCGGCACGTCTCTAAAAACAAAATGATTTCATCCTCCTGGAGAACAAGTGAGTGTCCCCCTCTCTTTCCCGTCTCCTCCCTCCATCCTTCTCTCCTCTCCTTCCATGCAACAGCTGGGCTGTGTGAAGCCGCCCCGGGCTCCGAAGGGACAACACGGCGACCACGGCTTTAGTAAATGTTGGAGCTGTTTTTACTTTGTCGTTTCCACTTTTCTTTTTTTCAAAAAAGATCGAAAACGGTAAAAAAAAAAAGGAAAAAAAAAAGTCAACTGATGTAAAGTCATTTTTTTTAAATTGCGTGTAATGTTGCTGAAGTAATAATGCTGAAGTCTTAGCTGTTTATGTAGTGTGCATGACAACAGGATTTGGAGTAAGAGGGGAATAAAAAGAAAACAAAACCGGATCTTGACGCTGCTCTCTCTGGAGATCCTTCCTCACTCATAGATTGTCATTCTAGCAAGATTGTACATTTAGTATCCAATCGTGATCACGTGACATCCAAACGAGAACGAAAAATATCTAGAAACCTAGAGGAACGGGCTCTGCTTTTTTCATATCATGTGAATTTAGGTTTCCTCTTTTCTTAATTTTTTTTTTTTTTAAGTTAAAAGTTCTGAGCTCCTCCCGTTCCTGAGGCTGGAGGTCGAGGAGGAGATTCATCTCTGTAAATTTTCACCCATCGAAGTATGTCTCTCAGAATCCTTGCGTATACCGACGTTCTGAACGCTGCGAAAACAAAACCCTGCTAAGCATTTTTGCTCTTTTTTTTCTAGTTTAGTACACATGAAATGAGAAAACTAAATTACAAGTAAGTTTTCAGCAAGAAGTGAGTTTAATTCAATTAAATCTGGCACACTGTTCCATTTATAACTAGTACTTTATCAATATTTAGGCATTAAGCACTTAAAATAAGCTCCGATGGCGTGCTGAAAAGTTACTCGTAAGTTAGTTTTTTTTTTTTTAAATTAGAGCAAAAATACTTGAGATTTTGTGTTTTTGCGGCGGAGTTACTTCTGATCATGTTCTCGTTCTTGTTTGTGCGACGGTTGAGAGAAGCAGGTTGGAATTGTTTCCACGGTTCCTACACAGTCAGGATGGAAAGACATCTTTATTTCCACACCTTAACCCTTTCTGCAATCCTCCCAGTTTCTCGTTTTTTTTTTTTTTTTGCAGATGCAATATTTTCCACTCGCCCACTGTTGGATATTTATCATAGAGTTCTGGTGAACTTGAGTATTTTATATTTTTTAAAGTGGAAACAAAATACTGGGGAGTCTGGAAATTACTATGAAATTGGTGTAGGAACCCTTTCAGTCGCGTTTTCCTCCATTTGTAAGCCAATGCCGTCTCATTATTCCTTTAGTTTTGCTTCAGGAGTGCTGAGAGGTAGAAAAGTAGGAGGAGGAGAGGAAATGACTTGCAGTTTCGGATGGATAACCAACCAGTCAGGCAGTCTGTGTATATAATGGATTTTTCACTTCCCGCTGCACTTCCCCTCCCTTCCTCGCCTTTTCTTTTTCCTCCCGGTGTTGCTGCTCACCTCTCTGCCATCAGCTCAAACGCTGACACACAGACATATGGATGTTTTCACCGCAGAGGACCAACAGCCAAGTTGGAGGAGAGCGTAAAGTACATGGAACCTCTCACACTTGTTCATAGATCCCATGACGAATGAAGCAACTGAGTGAAATGTATATTTTAGGGATGCTGCTGGGTGAGTTTGTTGTTTCAGAGGGTGCGCCATAGAGTAGTAGAAGAAGCAGGATTTTCTTTTTTTTCTGTGGGGTATATGTTTGTTTTTGTTTTTTTTCCACTGTGTAATATTGTGCAGGCCATTTGCATCGACTGGGAAAATGCTTTCTACACTGTATTCCATAATAAAGTTTTGAATGTACATAAAAAAAAAATCAAAATGGCACCTCGTCTTTTATTTCTTTAAATATCTGAGTCTTTGGATCAAAACAAAGCAACTGTAAGGAAAACTAAATATTTTTAACATGTTTCAAAAGAAGGTGGCATGCATGATCTTATTCCAATTGTAAATTAGGATGGACTTTAAAGAAACGCAGATGGAACGGCCCAATCAAAGTCCACCAATTTTTTTAGGTTTGAATTTGGCTGTTGCCTAACGCTGCCATTAGCTGCAGCTACGGTATAACCTGTGGACTTTTAAATAGATGTCCACAGATAATTTTTACTGCGCTAGGGCTAGTTTGTGAATGCAAAAGCATCCCACTCTTTTCAGATTTTTCAAATTCGAAAGCAAATATTTTTGCATTAAGCGTTGGTCTGTCTCAAACGCCAGTAAATGCGCTGTCAAGAGGTTTGAATTGTTTTGCAGCTATTTTTATTAAAATGTACTTATGAATCCGGCTTTACAACAAAATCAAGGTAAAAATCTATGTACGTTCTAATACAAGATGTATGTATGGCTATGTATTATTTGATATATAAATCGTCTTTAAAAAATTATTTTAATCACTTCCCAACCTTCTGTTTATATCAATAAAAATGTAATCTGAAAATGCTTAACGCTGCCAATAGGGGGCAGTATTGATACCTAAAGCCCATTTTCTTCCCACAATCCACCGCGGTCCTCCACATTTGTTACCGAGTGTCAAGCCCAAGGTGAGTTGTTCTTTGGAAGCTCAAACTACTATGAAAATATTCATGATTTCATCTGGTATTTGACTTGTTAGCGTTCTGTGTTCACTTAATTAAGGGTTGTAGCGGTACAATTGACAGCTGTACGTCTGAAAGTACATTAAAAATAAGTGTTTAGAAGGCGTTCGCTTTAGCATTTTTAGCTTGTTTAGCTTTAACTGCGAGGCCTTTTTTTAAACGTTTGTTACTTGAAGAGGGGAATTTGTAACTCATTGTTATTGTTGGTTGAGTGGTTAGAGATGTTTAAAATAATGCAGGTCACCGAAAGTTTAGGCTTGAATTTGTCGTAGCTAGCTGGTGCTAACACTGGCGTTAGCTGCAGCTTCTTCCATATAATCACTGCCTGATTTAAACTCCCCCGGTCGCTATTTACCCTTTATTTCTGTTTCACTGGCCAGATATTAATTTTCCTTTTATTGCATTGTTTAAAGGTGATGGAAAATGTCTTCAGCTTTAATAAAGATGTTTTTAAATTGTGAAGCAGTAGCAGGCATTGTAAGGTCACCCTGCTCTCTAAAGCGAGTCTCTTTGCTGCTTTTTTATGCAGTTTACTGATGAGATATAAAACTCCAGTCGTCGAAGGGCGGCCTAACGCAACTTTTAGATGTCTTTTTGCTTCAGCACACCTGACTCCAATATCAGCTAATTAGCAGAGCTGGACTACATTGTAGGAAAGCTGTTTAGTCATTTAATGTTGGTGTTTAGGACTCTGACCCTCGAAGTCAGCAATTTCAGAACACCTCTTTACATGTTAGCAGTTTTCTCAAATATTATTAAAAACTGGCTTACAGAAGGCACGTTTATTTAACTTACAAGCAACATAAATTGTTCATGTTTGAACATGGGCAGTGACGATGTGCAAATTGGTACCACTCACACTTTATTCAGATTATTACAGTTCAGCAAAAACCTGTTAAGCCTTCAATTTGTCTTTTTTTTTATAAAGTACTACTGTTAGTTTTAACTTGAACTTTTACCCTTAGATTTGCAATGTATTAGCTGGTTTATTTGATTTCCAAGTTCTCAAACACAAGGATTCAGGTTTTGTTCTCCACATTTTTGCTTCAGCGCTGTGATTTGAGTCGTCTGTTTCCTCCAGATGTCGCTGCATCGGCTGTTCCAGCTGTCCTCTCTGCTGCGCTCTGCCGTGAGCCTCACCCTGCGCAGGAACATCGGCATCTCTGCGGTGGTCTTCAACAAGGCCAAGGACCTCGACCCCATCCAGAAGCTCTTCCTGGACAAGATCCGGGACTACAGCAGCAAGAGCCAGTCAGTCAATTTGAGTTTTTCTTCTGTTCTTGTTCACCCCAAACACTCGGTGGTAGCATGAGGAGCTGTAAGTTGACCTCGTAACAGCGTCCCGTTGCCTCGGCTCCCCCCAGGACCTCTGGCGGTGTCGTGGACGCGGGGCCCGAGTTCCAGAAGAACATGTCCGAGGAAGTAGCCAAACTGCAGAGGCTATATGGAGGAGGAGACCTCAACAAGTTCCCAGACTTCAAATTCTCTGGTTGGTTCTCCTTTTTTTTGTTATTTTCTATATAAATGTAGAGTTTATAAATCAGTCCCAGAATCTTGGATGTCTGCGTATCTTCCTGAAGGACGGACCAACCCAGACAGAGCAGTGCAGCTCGTGGTTATTTATGAAATGGCTAAAGTATGGAAGTTTAAGTCAAAGTTCCTCCACCAAGAAGCCTTGATTTATTCCTCTGATTAACTAAAGTGCTTTATTGTGTCCCTGGAGGGCAAATATGGAGCAGCCAGCAGTTTATCCCCACAATTAATTTCAGCTAATAAAAATAGCAGCAGTCTTGGTGAGATGGGGGAGCGAGTTCTTTATGACGTGGCTTTTTTTTTTCCCTTCTTTGCGTAGACGCTGTTTCACGCTTTCCCTTTCATGAATATTTATGCCTCTGAAGAGACGCGCTGTCATTTTTCTTTTTTGTCCGCATCTAAAAATAGCAAAGATGGTGACAGAGAGGAAGATGACTTGTGTTGGATTCAGATCCAGGAGGCTTTTTTTTCTCTCTCTCTCTCAGCTTCAGGCTTACATTGTTGCCTTTTGGAATCAGTTTGACAGTTTGTGCTGTAGCTGGTGTTTAATGCCTTTTTTTTTTTTAACCCTACAGAGGCGAAATTTGACGAAGTCGCCAAGTGAAGGACGTCCATGTTGTAAATCTCCTACATGTCTCAAATGTGTCGTATTTAATAAAAGAGAGTGGAGCGAAAAATGAGGATCTTGATTTTATTTTACGTGAGTTGTTCAAATGATAAATAATTTTGGGACCCATCAAAAACCTGCTGATATTTTTTTTCAGATCACAATATCAGAAATAAATGTTATTTTGAAATGTTTAGCCACAGTTTGGTGTTTTTATTGGTTCCATGTTACAAATAAAAATGTAAAAGGTGTGACATTCCCCCGGAATCAGTTTATTCTCCTTATTTTTTTGCTAAACCAACTTTGGAAAGTCTCTGAACATCAGATTTCATTTGGATTTACATCTGGACTTTGACTAGGCCATTCTAATTATCACATTTCTTGTGATCCAAATTATCTCAGTGTAGCTCTGGCTGTATGTTTATGGTTGCTCTGCTCAGGATTTACACACTTTGTTTAAATATTAAACCAAGGCATAATGCTGTCGCTTATGACAGCATTATGACGTTGTGTTTTTAACACGTTCACATTGTTCTTAGGTCGTTTTGTTCACAGAACAGCTGCATCCAAGATGAGACTAAATCACACACAGGTGCTTTATGAAAGAATTCGCTATTTGAAACAATCTATTTCTCTTAGACTTCACTGTTACCCATTGCTTTGTGTTGGTATATCTCAGACATTTGTGTGACAAAAACGGGGGGGAAAAGTAAATTCCTGGGGTGAAACCCAGAAATGTGAATACAAAATCTTGGGTAAAAACATTCTAAATGTTTCGTGTCGGATCCCGGTTTTATTTCATGACCTGATCCTAGATATTTACTTCTAATTTCTCTCTGTTTATGGATTACGTCTCGGTCTCGATTTGTAGTGAAATGTAGTTCTTATCTGAAACTGACTGAATTACAGTGAGCCGAATGTCTGGTGACCTAGATAGAAATTGGCTGTCACTCTGAATTAGTCTTGAGTGCCACATTATGACAAGGTCAGGGATGCATTTAAAGCCTCTCCAGGATGACTGTTTGAAGCCGAAAATAGCAGCGGAAATGCTGTTTTTATTCGACCCGCTGCTTAAAATTTTAGGCCGGCGCTGCCACGCTTTGAGATCGATCTCAGGAGGCTCCAGATAAAAAGCACGAGCAGGTCCAGCGCTCATCTAGAGTCACTTGAAAGATTCGTGTATAGTTTTGCTCTCCGAGCTGCTGGTGCTCTTTATTATTTACGCCTCTGGGAACGTACAGGAAAATGAAGAGGACATGATAGAAAAGGATGTTTATTAGAAAAGAAAAAAAACTTTTATTGATTCATTCAAATAAAACTCTATAGTCATCCACACGTCATTCGATAAACAGTGGCACGAGAATATATATATATAAAGACAGAAAAGTAAGGCAAGTTTGTTTACAAAAAAGCGTGATCCCGAGATCGATATGACTGTGAAATTAAAAAGGCACAAGGTTTACTGTAGATAATTTATGTATACATTTATCAAAGAAGACCATGCAGGCACATCAGGACGGAAGGGGGGTTGGTCTCAAGTTGAACAAGTCAAACTTATTCCTCCTGGTTTTTACTAAGATCGTGATATGGGGATTTTAATGATGTTTGGGCCTGAGACAGAAGACGAAATACTGACTGGAGGTAAGCTCTATTTAAGTCTGAGTTGTCTGGAAACAACTGAAATAATTCAGTATGGCTTCAGAAGATTCCCCTTAGATTCAATTTCTAAAATGGAAATAAAAGTCACTTGAATTAAACATCAGTCTTTGGTTTAAAAAAAAAAAAGTCAAGTCAGAGGATCACTTTCTAGATATGACCAGCAGGGGGCGGCAGAGTACCACGGCGCTGCTTTGAGTCCCGTAAGAGGAGAGGATTTCGATGGGCAAAAAGTGAACAGCACAAAAAGCAAGATGTAATCAAAGATTAAAATCAAAACAAAGCGAGGATCGAGTTTGGTGTTTGCTGGAAGATCAAAAGCGGGGCAAGAGATCTGAATCCATCGTTGGCACCTCATCACAGGAGGAGGGACGGAAGAGGGGGAGGGGGGGTTATTGTCCGTCGAAGGAGAGCCATCTTCTCAGAGCATGAACGACTGAGTGTGTTTGAAATCCTGGGGCTGACGAGGGACAGAAGCAAAATCATTTATGTCTGGGTGATCAGAATCTAAAGAAGAGCAGCGGTAGACGGGGAGGACACTTACTTCTTGGGGTGGGGGGACGTAGTTGACGTTGGACCTGAAAGACAAAACCAACGTGAGGACAGCAGACAGCTGCGTTCTGACTCATACTACACATGCATCGTACAAGGAACTGAGTGAAAGGCACCTCTGAGTCAAGATTTAACGGAGCACAGCGAAGAGCGTAACAGATAAAAAGCACAAGCTGCTATTTTGTACCTCCGAACAAACCTTTCTCTGTTTTTAGCACATGTTTTATGATAATTGAGTAGTTTTATTTAATCATAGAAATGATCCAACTTTACATACAAGTTAAGTTTTCAGTTAAATCTATTGGTATTGACAAAACCTCTGGAGAAACCGCCTGTTTTCAGCCATAATGGCACAGAAGTGAAAGTTTTTAATTTATTCATATATGTGGTAATTCTTATCTCTGATAGCAACGCACATGGAGTGTCTGAGCTGAAGTAGAATAAAACATAATCAGGAAATTACAGTCAAATGTCGTTTTAAATGCGGCTTTCCACTCCAGGTAAGATACTGACTACCTACAGCTCTCACATACTGCCCTGTTTTAAACAAAGATGTCTATTATCTTGTCAATCTGTCACATTCACTGCGCGCTTTAACTTTAATGAAGCAGGTAAATTTTTTAGTAGACTCATTAACATTTCTACCTGGCTTCATAAATATTCCATTTGTTATTTAATAATGTACAGATGCCAAAGTTGATGTGATGAATTATTCAGATTTGGTGATTGTTTAGACGTGAGGGAGTCTGGTTTTACATTTTGACCCGAAGCTAAAGTTTCTCCTGAACTTTAGGGGAAAATAATTAGACATTTCCATCTTGAACACTGGACTGAAATGATGAGAACGGAGGTTATTTTTCTTATTACTGGATGTTCCTGCTCTTCCGTGTGTTCAATATGCAGCAAGCTTTCAGGACCAAGAGGAAACAAAGAAACGACTCCAACAGTAAAAGAAATCAGCTTAGCGGCAAGTAATTAACACCTTATCTCGTTAGTTTAATCCAAACAAAACGGCCGTGGCCACGATTTATTTCCCCAGCGGAGAGACGGAGAGGGTGGGGGGATGGGGAGGACGTTTCTCGGCCGCGTTCAGCCGTTTCCTGGAGTCGGTGCCGGTAATGAGATTTAAACTCTTCTGGCTGTAAGTTCGTCCTCGTGTTTCACTCACGTGTCGTCCGCTCTGTGTAGGGTTTGGCTGCTGATGTGGGCCGCGCCGTGACACTGGGAGATCCAGAACGACCTGCGGGGGTATCAGGTTGGCGGCTTTAACCACAGCGGGCTCATGTTGCACTGCACACCATGCGGGAGTTCGGAGGCAAGTCGCTCGCGGAAAGGTGCAGGGATGCGGGTCCACGCACCCCGTCGCGTTCGAACAACTATGATCTTTAGCATTTTTACATCTAGACTAAAGATTGCAGCCAACAGGTGATGAAAACCCAACATTCAGTTTCTCTGACAGCCATAAAACTGCATCTTTTGCATGTATTTGTGCATAAGTGTGGCAAAAAGTCTGTTCGCCTCTCTCCTTTGAACCAAAAAAAGTTTTCCTTTCACTAAACTTCCCATTAATCCCCTTCCATTCTGTAGTTTGTGATCAGCCAGTTAACATTTTTTTCTTTTAAATCTGAGAAAGTGAACTTGGAAGTTTTCAGTCGCTGAAAACCAAAACCATTATAATGCATTCTTGCAACTGAGATCATTTATTAGTAAGACAATTTAACTAGTTAGGAGTAGGTATGATGAGAGCATATTAAGAAGCAGATAGTTAAATAAGAAAAAGAAGAGTCAGTTAATAGTGTTATGAGATTTAAATTCATTCAGATTAGTAATAGTTAGCTCCTTATCTGTATCGCTCTGACTGCTGTTGAGCTCAGGTAAGACATTTACCGTTTATAATTACTCCACAAAACCACTCTTAATCCTATTGAGTTAATGGAGACAGGAATTCTCCTTTGTAGTTAAGTGGATATATTTCCTCATCTAAGGGATGTCGCATACTTGGACTATCTGCAGGTGTGATGCTCAGAGTCACTAGAACAGATTGGATCCTGCAGCTGAACTCATTCAGATCATCTCAGAGTGTTTTTGCAGTAAAGGCGACCACAACTCTTTTTTTTTTTTTTTTTAATTTTGCACCACTGTTCTTTCTGCCCTTTGGATGTTCACGTCGCGTGTCGGCCGCTCAGCGCGATATTCCGCCGATGTAATCCCGAGATAACAATAGAGACGGATTGAATCAAACAAAGACGAATACAGTTTGACCTTTTCGTAGACAGATAATGACATCAGTTTTCCTGTGCAGATAGCTCCCGGTTGGACTTAGCAGCATAATACTTTGACACGGCGAAAGCCATGAGGTGAACACTCCTAAAGCGTGTAGTTGTCAAAGACGACGGGATAAGCTGGATATTTTACTTCTCCAATCTGTTTTATAATTTTTTTTTTATTTTTAATGGAAAAAAAGTTGATTTAACCAGGGTTTTTTTCTGTCCTCTTCAGGTTTTCCACACAGGAAGTGCATCGATGTTGCACGGCCTCCATGATATCATGCAAACTTGAACTTTGTAGTCTTTAGATACCTTCTTTTTCCTCGAAGAGATTTTGTAGATCAAGCACAATGACTCCATGCCTCAGAATTAAATTAGATTTTTCTTTGAAGATGTTTAGAATGTAATTATTAGGCTTGCGGAGCATTAATACTTTAATCTGTATCTGATATGCACGGACGTTGACAGCTTCTACAAAACGGTTTCTGTGGCGCTACAATAATGAGCAATTCAGACTGAAAGTGAATAATTTATAAGCGTATGTCTGTCCTAGCACCGACTCCATCTTCAGCATCCAGGACCCACTGATTTGGCAGGACAATTATTAATAATTTAAAAGTACATGAAAGCCAAAATCATTACTGACCAACCACAAAAAGGCCACAGAACCAGATCTGAAAACATCAGAACAATGTCTACAAATTGAAGCTGTACCAAAAAAGCATTTGCAAATTTGCAAATGAATAAATGAATATATATATATATATATATATATATATATATATATATATATATATATATATATATATATATATATATATATATATATATATATATCTTTTTTTTAAGTTGTGGTTGAAAGCATTTAGACATCATGGTGTAGCTTTAAGAAATTTAAGTGGAATCATGTTAATAAAAATGGCACATCCTGCCTTTCTTTTTATTTTGGTTTTTTTTTTGGTTTGAAATCTGTCAGGTCTGAGGATTCAGTTTCTGTAAACATATTTAACCACCAGAGGAAAGGGAGACAAATGTGCTGTAGATTGTTTGGTAGAGATGCTTTTTAATCCTGCAGAAATTGAAGGGAGATTATCCCCATTTCTGTACTGAAACATATGTTCTCAATTTTTTAGATTTAATTTTCAAAAGAGTATTAAAAACGGTAAAACAGCGGTCGCGTTGAAGCATTATGGATATATGATTTCTTTCCTTTTTGTCTGCTTACAGAATGAGGAAAAAGATGTCCTGAGATTTTCTTCAAATACAAGAAGTTAATAGTAAAATATTTTTTTTTGGTATGCCAGACTTTGAGGTGATTGTACAAGAAAAGTTCTTACCTCCCTCTGTGTCCTTCTAGACGGGTCGTATCCACGGTAAAAAAAAAACAAAAACAATAACCAATCAACATCATGTTAATAAATACAAAACTTTTATCTGCTGTTGGAGAAGACACCTACGAGTCAACAAGCCGTTGCGATGCAGCAGCATCCCGCCGCAGCCGCACACCACCAGCAGCAGGAAGACCACCACCACGGCCCCCAGGATGACGGTGATGTTCACGTCCTCTGCAAAACCAGAGAGACTTGAATTTTAATCGGTGTGGGGGGGGGGGGGGCAGCAGCAGGAGGCCGTTACAGAACAGCCTTACCTATGGTCATGTGCTTGGCCTCACACATTTTGGGCGAGCCCACCCCGTTGGACGCCAGGCAGCTGTAGCGACCGCTGTCCTCCTTGGTGACCGCCTTGAACTCCTGCAGAAAAGCAAAACTTCAACGAGGAATCTAGAATATTAACTACCTGGCAAAACTATGTATTACAGCCACAATGGATTTCACGTAAAGTCATGTTTGAATCTAGTTTGTCCGGCACGTCTTAGTCAAAAAAATACTAAAATGAAAGTAAGGCGGTTCTATAAAGTACTGACTGAATTTGAACACATTTCAAATCCTGCATACGATAAACCATCTTTAACCTCCATTTAATAAGATACGGCTCTGAAGGAGACGGTCATGAACGCTCGCCCTGCCTTCTGTTTCTCCCTCTAATCTGCATGCCGCCTCACCAGTATTCCCGTGTGGGAGTTGATTAGATAGGTCGCGTTGGCGTGACGGGGCTTGCTGATTGGCTTGTTGTCCTTGAACCAGGAGTACGTGGCGGGCGGGACGCTCTGTTGGTCCCGACAGCGCAGCTGGACGGCCGAGCCCGTCACGGCCGAGGCGGGGACTTCGCACATGGGGGTCTGCGGGGGCACTGGGTGACGACGAAGTGAGAAAGAGTGAGCCAGAAATTTGGGTTTGTCCAAAAAAAAAATAGCAAAAAAAAACAAAAAAAAAAAAACGGTTTATGTTTCTTCCTTACCCAAGACGTTGAGGGTCACGTTGGTCTCGCCCAGGCTGACCGTGTCCAGGGACGCGCTGATCTCGCAGCGGTACTCTCCGGCGTCCTCCTGGGTCACTCTGTGCAGGGTCACCGTCGCCCCGTCGATGGTCGCTCGGCCTTCAAAGGGACCTGGGAGGAAAGTCGGAAGGTCTTGAGTGGCTGAAAGCGTCGCAGGCGCTGAAGAAAAGACTTACCGAGTTTTTTTTTGTTTGTTTTTTTTCACCCAACAGAGGCAAATTCAGCAGCAGTCAACTTACTCAGACCTGGTTATAAACTAAAAACAAGTGAAGTGAAATTGAACTGAAGGGATGTTTTCTCTGTGAATCCCAACTAAAGCGTAATCGTCCAACTAAAATGGTAAATCTAAAGTGACAAGGCTGCAGTTATATAGAGGTTATGAAACGGGAGGATTTGGCCACCGTGGGACCAAACTGCCTGGGACTAGGAGTCAGATAAAGTGACTTAAAAATAAAATAATGACACTGGTGTCAAACATTTTTGCTGCTATCATTTTAAAAAAATTGAATACATGTTTACAGAGGTCATTAGAGGTCAAGAGCCCGGTCCACAGTTACCGAAATCATGCTGATTTGACGGCAGTCAACTTTAATGACCTCTAAATGTTGATCTCCCATCTCATCACGGTTTTAGCATTCAGAGCTGAAGCTCAAATAAACATGCTGCTTCTGCTCTTTGAAACACACAAGTGAGGGAATAACAAGCTGGTTCTATATGAGGGAAGAAATTGTCGCAGCCACCATCAAGCACCACAAAAAGAAAACGCCACTCTCTTTGCGTGGTTTTTATCGTCCCAGAGGGAAAAAAAAAAAACTGCGTCCTTAACGAAGCAAGAGCCACAACTGGCTAATTGACCGGTGGAGGCGGCGGCAGGTCAAAGACGGTCATCAACAGGGTCTGTCTGGTGAAAGCTTGCGTTCATTACCATTCAGCCTCAAAGACGAGAGGTTACACTTCCACCACACCACCGACATTCATCAGTCGGCTGCATCTTAACGAATTAGAGTCTGAAACTTTGATGATTAAATCAGCTTATCTGACGTACGGATGGGATCGAAACAAACCTCTGAAGCGTCCGTCGAAGTAGACGAAGGAGACTTCTTTTGCCTTCTTCTTCCACTCGATGCGCGGGTTCGGGTCTCTCTCCGTGTGGAACAGGCACGACAGCTCTGCGTCTGAAAGGCGGGAGAGCGCGACCAATCAGGGGCCTCCTCCACGGCGGGCAAAGGATCAGTAGCATTTTAATGGCCCGATCTATTTATAGCCACCCGGTTTGCTGTCGCGAAGAAAGCGGACAGAGGCGTTTCCTTCCGCTTGTATTTCTGTCCCCCCTGTCCTCACCTGAGAACTCCTCCACCTCCACCTTAGGTCTGTTGGTCGACACGGTGACGGGAACTGAAGGGGAACCTGGAGGAAGAACACAAAACAGAACATTCATATGAAGTGGAGCATATTTTTGATGAAACTAATGCAAAGGAAACAAAGTGGCGTCGTGATTCTGATGAGCAGGTTTCTGAGGATGATGAAAACATGTTTTTATCCGTTTGTGCTCTTGTCACTGAAGGCCTAGAGGTATTTTCAGAGCAACAGTCTCCTGAACTAAAATGAAGACCTGGAATTTCAACAGTGTCAGACAATCTGAAACACTAAAGTGACCAAAAGAACTGAACTGTGACTGGCCTAGCATCAGATTGAACTCGTTGGAATGACTGTCAGTGGTGCTGAATGTTTTCCACTGGCGGCTAAAGGGTTGACCACACCAGTCGGTCACTGGTGGATCATGTGTATTTGATTAGAGGCGTGAGGCTGGAACCCTGCTGATTCTTAAAAAGTGGTTCAACTGTGATTTTACTAAAGTACAATATCATCTGTGCAGAACGATAAAAGACCATAGGGCAATTTTACCCTGGTGAGTAACGGAGGCTTTTTCCGACCATTGTTCTTTCAAATGACAAATCTAAATTTATAAATAAGCAAGAGGCCTTTATTCAGTGGACCAGTTTCCTGTTAGTCTATGACTTCCTGAGCTGGCTCCACTGCTGCACTGCTAAACGTGCAGAGTGAGTCGCAGAGGGCTTCCCACTAGGTTCGTAACTTAGTTACTAAGCTAGTAGTCCTGTTAAGCCGCCTCCAGTTAAAGCATGTCGGACCAAGGCGGAAAGACACCATCAAGAGGGAACGATGCACAAAATTAGGAGCCAGGCCGATGAGCTGCTCCACATTTATGAAAGGCGTTCACAGGCTTTAAGATCCAACTGGCAGATAAGGTTTTTGACTGTGTACACTTGGAACGACAGCTGTTATCTGCTGTTTTATTACACTCTTCCAACCTTTTGGCTCAGCTTTCCCTGCTTTCTGTAGCATCGCCTCTCTGTGTGCAAGCAGCCTAGTGTTCCCCAGCTTTGGCGCAGAAGAGAAAGAAAGGGACTGGGATCTCGCAGGTTCAAGTCCTGGGAGCAGGCTGGTGTAGGTAGAGGAAGCCTGACAACTTTATCTATACGAAGCCTCAAGGTTATTCAGCTCTTAAGCTTCCCTGCAGTTTTCTGATAGACTTAAAAGACAAAGTCGACAGCTATCGGTTTGGTTGGTGCAGTCAGTAAAGTGCTGTGCTTTGAATCTGGTGATTGTGAGTTCAAATCCCAAACATGGCAACCTCTGAACACAGTGTGTGAAAATGTCTAGATGTTCTTGGGTCAGGTAGAGACAGGATGCCAGGGGAGAGCCAGAATTGTTTCACTTTAATTTTCTTTCTAAACCGTCAGTGTATATTGCCAGCAGTTTTAAGAGACAAACAGGGAACTGCTCAGCACGTTGGTTGGCACAGTTAGTAAAGAACCAATGTTTTGTCAACTGCTGGCACCATTGACAGCAGAAAAGATACATTTCATCATCATTTCTTCTTAAATTTTTTTTTTTTTATCAAACTATTTTTACTCCAGGAATGCACCGATTTCAAAGTGTTTTGCTGATACTGCCGATATTCCTGTTTTCTTGTTTTTGGAATATCGGCAGTATCAGCAACTAATTTTGAAATCGGTGCATTTCTGGAGTAAAAACAGTTTGATAAAAAAAAAACATATATATAAGCAGAAATTATGTTTTTCTGATCATATAGCCTTAATTTTGACTGATTATGATGAACTTTGTGTGTTTTAATCTAAAACTCCCAAATAAAGCATGAATTTCCACTTAATTTACAGATCAAGATCAGGATTTGAACCGACGTCTTTTGTCTCTGACGTCCGATGCCATAATCTGTGGACCACATGACCTTCCACCCTTCAGAAGTTTCTTGTGGCACATTTATCTTTAGAGGTGTCAATATTGACTGAAAGATGCTGACAAAATAGACATCCTTTCCATGCACTGATTTCAAATTTTTTTGGTGATACTGCCGATTTTTTATTTTCTTGGTTTTTTGCATCAAAACGAAGAAAATGAAAATTCCTTTCCAGGATTTGAGCCATTGTCCTTCATACTTGAAGGCTGATGCCTTAACTTGTAGACCAAACATCCTTCCACACTTCAGAAATTTCTCGTGGTACATTTATCTTTTCAGGTGTCAATATTGAATGAAAGAGGCTAACAAGAAGTATACACTATGTTTTCTTACCAAGATTTGAACCCATGTCTTCCGTACTTAACATCTGATGCCATAACCTGTAAACTGCACTATTTTCCACGCTTTGGAAGTGTTTCATAGCAAATGTATCTTTTCTGCTGTCAATGGTGCCAGCAATTGACAAAACATTGGTTCTTTCTGGCTTCTTTACCAACCGTGCCAACCAACGTGCTGAGCAGTTCCCTGTTTGTCTCTTAAAACTGCTGGCAATATACACTGACGGTTTAGAAAGAAAATTAAAGTAAAACAATTTTGTCTCCACCTGACCCAAGAACATCTAGACATTTTCACACACTGTGTTCAGAGGTTGCCATTTTTGGGATTTGAACTCACAATCACCAGATTCAAAGCACAGCACTTTACTGACTGCACCAACCAAACCGATAGCTGTCGACTTTGTCTTTTAAGACTATCAGAAAACTGCAGGGAAGCTTAAGAGCTGAATAACCTTGAGGCTTCGTATAGATAAAGTTGTCAGGCTTCCTCTACCTACACCAGCCTGCTCCCAGGACTTGAACCTGCGAGATCCCAGTCCCTTTCTTTCTCTTCTGCGCCAAAGCTGGGGAACACTAGGCTGCTTGCACACAGAGAGGCGATGCTACAGAAAGCAGGGAAAGCTGAGCCAAAAGGTTGGAAGAGTGTAATAAAACAGCAGATAACAGCTGTCGTTCCAAGTGTACACAGTCAAAAACCTTATCTGCCAGTTGGATCTTAAAGCCTGTGAACGCCTTTCATAAATGTGGAGCAGCTCATCGGCCTGGCTCCTAATTTTGTGCATCGTTCCCTCTTGATGGTGTCTTTCCGCCTTGGTCCGACATGCTTTAACTGGAGGCGGCTTAACGGGATTATTGTAACTTTGGCCCGCGTACCTCGACACCCTCGGGGAAGTGCGATCTCGCCAAAGGAGGGGCGAGACGAGGAGGAAAGATGCAATCAGATTAAAAGGGGACAAGAATGAACGATCAAGGAGAGATGAGCGTCCCTAAGAATAGAATACAAATGGAGTGAAGGAGAACGAGTCGCACTGAGTGGAGGAAGGAAGGGAGGCGGAGGGGGGACAGGGGACTTAAGACCTGCAGGAGCATGAATAAAAGAGCGAGTGGGACTGAGGGGGAAAGAAATGGTCTCTGACAGGAGGAAGGAGAAATGGGAGAAAGTCTTGTTGTACAATGTGAGAGCAGGCCTGGTGCCACCTTTGAGGAGTGTGTCTGAAAAAACAGAAACATAGCAGGGATGACAAAATGCCTGCACAGACACGGTTGGAGAACAAGGAAGAAAAGAGGTCCTGCTTCGAATGCCGACGACCTTTACAACCTCGATTTAACCGTGAAGGTGTTGACTGACTGCTTCTCTTGGCTGCAGAGGAATCTGTCCGTTATTTGGTCTTGTTCAGTGAACTTGACATCATGCGATCACAGGTCAGATGTAATCTATATTTGACCTTTGTAAATATCATTAGAGAATCAGATCCAATCGGGAGCATCCTGTCGGGGCGGGGCCCCTGTTTGCATCCTAAACGACCCACGAAAAACCAGGTGAGTTCAGGAAACAGGAAAAGAGACAGATACCCGCTAAGCCCAGTGTCGTTTGTCACCTTGGATCAAACAAGATTCTTCCGACGAGAATGAGTCGGAAAGTTGTTTTCGGCAGATCTTGATAAGTTATGCATGTGCGTCGCAGCGGGAGGTCCCTGGCGGTTTACTGATATAGCATCAAACAGGCGCCTCTGTGGTAATTAAAAAACACTCCTGCACTGAGCGCGTGGCATTAGCATGAACCAAACACGGCGACGGCTTATGAGCTCAGAGGGACAGCCGCGTCTTGGCCGAGCAGAAAATAGAAGGACGGCACACTCCGGGCTTGGCTCGGCTCTCGGACTCTCGTTACAAGAGTCCGTACAGGGTGTTACGAAGACCAGGCTGGGCGCTGGCAGGCCTGAGTCAGGGTCAGAAGCGTGGCGCGGTAATAATTAAGGCACTTATTCAAATTAACAGGGAACAGATGAGAGAGGGAGGGAGACGGACCCAAAGGAAGCACCCCGTCTGGCTGTGCGATGGAGATAAAGTGGATGGCACGCGTTTTAAGGCTGCAGAGAAAAACAGGACGTGAACTCTACGTATTCCCGCATGTGTGTGTGTGTGTGAGTGTGTGTGTATACTTCTGAACAAAGGCCGACTGTGTGAGCTGAATGCAGGGAGAGCAACAGCTGTCTCAGGCAGGCACACCATGTGTGGGAGACAGAGATTGATATTTGGGATGGTGGCTCTCTCGCTACAGGGACACGCCCAGTTCTCTCTCGGTTTCGGCAGAAGACGAGGCCGAAAACCTACAGCTCTGAACTCAGTGGCCTGACAGGTGGCGAAATGTCACCGACACGGAGTAAAAGTGTGCATCACTCACTCGCGCTTGTCTCCTCGCATCAGTCAAAGCATTTCCTCCTCCCTGGACGTCATCCCGGTTTCTCAAACAGGATAATCAGGAGGGACTCTGATTATCCTCTGTGTTTAAAATTAAATGTTGTTTTTTTTTTTTTTTATCTCCGCCTGCCTTGTTGCAAACCTTCCTGTCTCCGGGAAGTGTCTGAGGAAAGCTGTTAGTTGGAAGTAGCTTTTCACTGACCTCATGCAAACATCTGCCCCTTCTCTTGCCAACACCTTCACGTGGCGAGACGCCAATACAAGTTCAGGGCCAAACCTCTAGGAGCCCAGCCCAGGCGCTCCGATAAAACAACAAAATTATAATTATAAAATTACAACTAAAATATCTGCCTCGATACAATCTAGTTGTGTATCTTTGCTTCACTGACGATAAAAACACAGATGGGCAATAAAATATAGATTTTTACTTCAGGATTTTACAGGTTTTTAAAAGGCATGTCGAAGAACAAACTGCTCATTTAGCTAGGGTTGATGACATCACACGAGGGACCAGAATCAAGCCAATCAGCTGGGTTTAGTTAAGGTAAACAGGCAGCTTTAAAATAAATAAATAATTAAATAAATAAAGTACTTGAGGTAAGATTGAGTGGAGATGTTGACTGTCTGAGTTGGAGTCTGGCTCCGTTATGGATGCTGTGGTGGATAACGAGGTTGAAGCAGAACTTAAGGTGTTTGAAAAACGTCCATCTGGCTGGTTTCCATGGATATTCTCCATCTCCACCCATAAAATGCATGACTTTAAAGTCTCAGCTTACTATACTCAAAGTCAACTCAACAACTGGCGACAATTGAGTGAATAAATGCGCGGTAGGATTGGGCTCATCCTACTGGTTATTTTTACAGCTGAATAAACACAACCACCTTTTAGGGAGATTTTAAACAAATAAAAAAACAAACAAACAAGTAAACATACTGAAAAGAAGTCTGATCGGTCAATGTACCTTTTGTGATGTCACCAGACACATGTCCACCTGAAAGCTTCGTTTTTAAAAGGAAAGTATTTTAAATACATTTGCAGCAGAACAACAACAAATCTGACCGTGACATGTTAGAAAGGTCACAAACTGTATCTAAAAGTGAGTTTGATTGATTTTCCAGAAAAAAGTCTAGCCGGTAGCTTTAAAAATAGGCTCCTAACCCCCAAAGCGTTAAACTAATTGGCTAAGTGTTTATCTTAATCCAGCCAATGAAACCATCATAAACAAAAGGATCGGTTCGGCTGCCGAGAGAGCAAGCGCTCCCTTTAGATGTACACTTTTGGTTTCCACTTACATTGCATGAGTAAAATAACAATAGGAAGATACAGGGACGTCCCCTCCATTGTCGTCCACAACTCTGGCTGAGTCTCGTCTTCCGTGGACGGCGCGGGGGACGCAGATCGCGGAGCCTCGGCGTTCTTCTCACACTTGTTCACAACTCTCCGATCGTTCATCCAGCATCCAGGGAATAAACTGCCGTCCAGACCTGGGGAGGGAGGGGATGAGGGGTTGAGGGAGGGAGGAAGGGGCAGGAGAAGGCGACCGGACTACCCCGGCGGGGAGCTGCTTTTACAGCGGGAAGAGCGGGGCGCAGCGTGCCGGCGGCGGAGACGTCGGGCAGGGAATGGCGAGCATCGGTCACTGTCTCGGATGCGAATCGATGCCCCGTTTTTTCCCCCTTTCTTTCTCCTTTCTTTCTTTCTTTCTCGTGCCGTGCTGTTTCGGCGCTGATTGAGATTGAGGTGGAGATGAGAGAGGAGAGAGCGCGAGATAGAGAGGGAGAGAGAAGGAGAGAGAGAGGGAGGCGGGCAGAGCGGCGGAGCGCTTAGAGCGCAGCGCCGTGTCCAAAGACGCGCACTGCACCGACGGCTGCTCCATCCTCACGCATGAACTTGATGTTGGTAAATGTTGGATAAAAATAGTCTACTCATTCAACTCCAATTTGCACAACTGTCGTATTTTTGGTCAGTTGAAAAAAAAAAAAACAAACGAATCCACAAAAAAAAAAAAAAAAGAAAAACAGAAAAACGATCCCTTGACGTTTTTCACCACGTTGCAGCCACAAACTTCAATGTTATTGATTGGAATTTGACAAAGCAGAAACTAAATACCAGAAAAACTGAACACACATTTCTAACAGTGGTACATAGTGGTGGCAGCATCATGCTCTGGGCCAGGGAAATTTCTCACTCTGCAAGAAGTCCAGTTTCTGGTTGTGCAAAGCAGGTAAACAAACCCAGAATACCTGCAGCTAATGTGGGTAGCTAGAAGCAGTAATCAAGTAGCATTTATGTAAAATAAGGAATATAAAAATCATGCTTTTTGACCAGCTGCATTATCAAATAGATGGATGATAAATTATTTTAAGATATCTGACTTAAAATTGGAAAGATCCATAAATATGTTGGCTTTAATGTCAATTCAAAATATCTCATGATGGGCAGGGACTGAAAGAGGAGCAAAAGCAAATGAGGTGGATTAGCACTAATGATGAGTAAAGATGTCCCCCCCCTTCCCCCAGAAAAATGTAGATTTTAGTAAAGGCTTCCAGAGGTCATCTATGGTCAACCAGCCATTAATTTACATTAATTTAGCTAATGTTTGGGTTGCAGGTTGATCTGTAATAGCTGCTGGAAACTTTGTGAATATCTTAAAGATTGCATCGGCACAAACTAACATTTTTGCCACGCAAACGTTTGACACCGACTACAAGGCCTTTACTCAGGCCTGATGGTGTCATCTAGGACATGCTGCCGTGGGAGATTGTTGCCAGGAAACTGAGTCTGAAATCAGAGTTGTAATCAGATTTGTTGCAAGACTGACTGCTACTGGAGATTCACAAAGATTCTTAGAAGAAGATACTTTGATTACACGAGTTACAGCAATATTTAATTGCCTTTTGGGATACATGAAGTATCTTTGAATTAAATTCAGTTTTAGGAATGCTTGTCACTTTATATTCAGTGTAAAAGTTACGTCTGAACACTGTTCGAATTAAACAGTTTCTCCTTTCTATGATACGGTAAAACAGAGAAACTTCACTATTAATAAACAGAATATGAACAGAAAGTAAACAATCAAGGCCAGTTAGAAAATGTGTCTCTTCTCTGCTGCAACTACAGCTTACTTTGTGTCTTCTCCTAACTGTTAAATGTTTCTCCCTTTTGCTCACGCGGATCGCTTTCTGATGGCGTTATGTCGATCCGCAGCCGTCACCGTCCAAACTCGTAAAAACCTCCTACGCGCGCGCGCACACACACACACACACACACACACAGTGTAACCAGAAGAAAACACAATATGAAACTAAACTAAAACCTGCTGCTGCTAAACTCGCTCTTCACCATAAAAAAAAAAGGACTATGATTTCATATCTCAATGAGTGAATTATTGTGGAGGCATTCAAGCTCCTCAGCTGGTGCAGGCGCTGGACTTCAAGTGTGCAGCACATGTCCCGGGGTGTGTCTCTCCGCGGGGTGTTGGATCGGGGACGCCCGATTGGCACCGACAGCTGCGGCGAGCGTTTCTGATGGGAGTTCTGTGGAAGTCAGATGATTAGTCTTCGTGCAGATTTACCAGAAGTGGAATTTCCCCAAAGAAGATGACGCACCTCTTGGGTCCAATTCATCACGGCACTTCTGGCGAAAACAAGTCAAAAGACACCAGCTTAGGTGCTCCGGTTAAACTCGGAGGGTCAGGAGCCACCTGTTTGACCACTGAGACACACAGCAGCTGCGGGTACACACACGCACACACACGGCCTTTGTTGCAAAAAGCAGACACATGTCACTTTATCTATTTTGGCTAATTTGTTTACAGCTGCAAGAATCACAAAAATGAAGCAGATTTGTGGCTAATGTTGAGCATTTATTGAACAAATGATACACGGTTGAGGGTCTGACTAGGGTGGAAGACGGTCACTGAGCCGAGTCAGGAGAGGGAGGTGGAGTTGATTCTTGTTTCGCTCCTGCTTCTACCTGCAGACGTGAAAGAAGAAAAAGAAAGAAAAGAAAAAGAACAAGGGTGCGTCACTTATTCACGAAGGTGTACAAATGGCAAAACGCTCATGGCGCGGGGTCGTGATGCCGGTTTGCGGCGTGGGCGGCGGCGTTTGGAGCGCCAGCTGGAGGCAGACGGGAGACGCGCCTCCCTGCTGCCTGCAGCCGGCTGACGCAGCGCATCCGCCCACGCCTTCTGCTGCTTTCCAGCCGTCCCTGCCTTGTTCTGTGTGCCAGTGGACGACACGTCCAGACTTCAAGCCTCCAAAATACAACAACAACATTGACAACTGCACAGCCCTGAGATGAACACAAGACGATGTTGTATGCAGCAGAACAGAAGAAGATTTGTCTTCCTGATTCACTGGAGTGTGTCTGTTTCTTTAAAAACTAACTAAAGCAGGAAGAGATGCACCGGTCCGATGTTAATATCTGAATCGGTCCCCATAGTGAAAAGAAAAAAAAAAAAAGATGGGAGTATCAATGACAAATGTGCCAGATCCATACAGTCAGATCTATGCAGTGTAATTCTACACTTTGTGCTCAGAGCGACGTTGTGCTTTATCGTTTATTTTACATTGTATTAGAATTCCTAATTTCGCTTTCTGAACAATTTGCTGCAGTTTTTTTAAACACATTTAACCAAAGTCATCAAAAAAACCTGGTGTTTTTTGTCAGTTTCAGTTTTAAAGTCGTGTTGTTTTCACACGTTTGACCAAGCTTGTGAAGCTACTGATTTTGTTTAAGTGTGCTGCACTGGAGTAAAACTGGCAAATAAAATTGCAATTCAGTACGTTAATGTCTGTTTTTCAAAAAAAAAAAAAAAAAAAAAAAAAAACTAAGTGAACAGGACAGTTTTCTGTATCGGCCGATTCAGATATCGGTATTGAAAGTGGGAAAAAAAATGGATCAGTGCATCTCTAAAAGCAGATGTGTTTGTTTATTTTTTTTTAATTTTTTGTGAATGGCAAAAAAATGGAAAAATAGCTTCCCATCAGAGCAGACATTTTAAAAGTCTACACAGCTGTGGCATTTAAACAAGAACCAAAACAGACCCCAGCATTATAGACAGATAACATACAGCCTAACAAATCACCTGCTTTAACAAGGTGAACTCTTCTCTCTCGATCAACACATAAACAGAACTGCACAAATTAATATTAGCACTTTTGCTGAAGGGGGGGGACTGGAAAGTCAGATATTCTTTCCACAAACTGCTGCAAATGGTCAGAGCACAGAAGTACTAGATATAACCCCCCCACCCCCCAAAAAAACACACAAAAAAAACAAACAGCTGCTTTTTGAGAAAAACTTTGCAAATGTAGATTTCTAGCTGGATAGTCAGAGTAACTACTGTCTTTTTTTCTGTTCACCATTTCTACTACGTTAGTGAAAAAGCAAACTTAAAGCAAGCATGAAACTTACAATTTAGCCCAAAATTATTCATACCTCTCTCAAATATATATTTTAAATCCATTTATTCAACCAAAATATCTCTAAATATTTATTTCTGCTTTGGAAATTATTTTACTATCAATGTTGCACTTGTTATTTCTTCATTATTACAGCAATCAAACCTTTTTTACCCATCAGTCTTTAAATGATATCACTATTTTTTGGTATTAAGAGGTAAAAATTGAAGTATGATTTGCCAACAAACTATAATTCACATCATATACTGGAGTAAACGTCCTTGACAGAAGTTTCTAACTAACTGGTGGCGTATCTGCTTTGCCACCATATGGGATCCAGAGGACAATCAGGACGCTGCCCTCTGCACACACACACACACACACACACACACACACACACACACACACACACACACACTGAGAGCTGCATCTATTAGACTCAGGTGATAAAAACACAGCAGACTACAAAAAAGGAAGAGCGAATCATCCTGCAGCCGCTCAGGATGCGCTGATAGAAGTCTTACTTCAGGAAAATGTAGGCCACACAGCACACAATGTCATCAGCTGCCAAGTTAAGAGTTTCTATAAACGAACACCTTTTTTTTTACCCCTTTAAATTACGCAATCACTGGTGCCAGCAAAAAATTTTTTTTGCCAACATGGATCCTAAATTAACTCTTAGCCTACTTTACATTTGCAGAATCCTGTGCTGCAGGGCGGCCGAGGCGTTCATCATGCTGAAATGAGACTTTTTCCAGACCTGAATTAATGATTCGCACTCAATTTTAAAATATAGAATACTAAACCGGACCAGAAATTTAGGATGGAAATTCCTACAGTAGGAAAGAAAAGCTTTAAATACAAATGAAAAACAAAATGTGAAGAAAGAAGGAAGGACATAAAGAAGAAACTTAGAACTCAAGGAAGACGGGGAAGACGAAAGGAAGGAAGAGTTTAAAGAAATAAAGGAAGGAAAGATCTAAAGGAAGAAAGGAAGGGTAGTCAAAGAAGGAGATAAGTCTAGAAGTGAGGAAGGAATCGACCTGAGGATGTTAGGATACAAATGCAGCAGGGGATAAATGTTTTTCTATGCTCTTATTTATTTTAAATTCTTATCCAGACCTGGAAAACGATGAAATCAAATGACTTAATGTTTGATCCTTTTCCCGGCTGCGTAGGGAAACAGAGCAGATTGTCCTCTGCGTCGTCTCCAAATCTCCGCCCCATTTGCAGCTCTGAACTTGGAGAGGTTTAAAAATACTTCTTCCCTTGGATCTCCAGTTAGCGCCTGTGTTTTTGATGCTGCGCTCGCACCGGCAGGATGGGACCTGCTGTTTCCGAAAGATTACAGCCCACCATGCATCTCCTCTGCTTTTTTTCTTTTTTTTTTTGCCAGCATTAGAATGAAGGCAATAAAAATAGCAGTGGTAAATCCTAACCTCTGGCTGCAGCTAGGGAAGCTGGCGAAAACGTGAAGCAGGCAGTTTGTTTGGACACCCGTCCAATAAGCCCTGAAACGCTGAGGGGCTCCTGTCAGCTGCGCGAGGTAGAGAACCAAAATGTTTGCTGTCCTTACCAGCTTCTCTGCCCGCTCCCTCAGCCTCCTCCAGACCGTGTGATGAGCCTGCAGAAAGAAAGAGGAAACGTGACATGATGCGGGCACATGTGCACAAACACGGAGCACACATCGCAGCGTCTGCAACTGAGGCGCGTCGCTGTGGAAACGGCTGATTGTTTTGTGTCCATTGTTGACTTGAGATTCATTGCAAATTAACCACAGGGTTTTTTTTTTTCCTTGATGTTTCGTAACAGAATATTTCTTCATGTTTCTTTATGTGCTTATGTTTATATTTGCAAACAAACACGACACACATATCATCAGGAAAACTCTGTAAATGGAAGCACGTCCTCTAAAAACATCCCTTTTTACCATTACGAAAGGAAATGAACAAAAACTGATTTTAAATGATTAAAACAAGGAAACAAATAAAGTGCAATGAATAAAATGTAGCACAACACAGAACTGGGACTCATTCTTTTTATTTCTTTTGTTACCATTTTTACTTTGATTGCTTGAAAACAACAAAAACAAACATCTAATTTTACAAACTGAACCATATAAAAATTACAAATTTTGTTTTCCTGACAAAGAATCATAAGAAGAAGCTTATTAAAAGCTAAAAATGTTCATCTGTTGAAGGTTTTGTGCCGCTTCAGGAGTGATTAACAGAAGGACGGAATAGTAAAGGGATGAAGAAGGAAGAAAGAACTGATGATGACTAGATGGACGGGTGGAGGGACGGATGAAGAAAAGGTAGCTGACAATGGAAAGAAAGAGGGAAGGATGGAATGGAGGTAGAAAGAAGGACAGAAGGTCATAGGAGAAGTAGGATAAGAGGTGGGAAGACGGACGGACAGATGCATGAGAACAACGGAGACAACATAGGAGTTAGAAACCAAAGGAAGGGAAGGAAGTCAGCTAGAAATCCATTTTAAAATTAAGTAACTAACAGCAGAATCAAATTTCAATCAGATCAGGCAAGATTTGCTTTAATTCTATTTCTTTTTGTATCGAATCAAAAAGAAACAGAATTAAGCAGAGAAAATGTGGCAGAACCACGGAAAGAACAACAACAGGCTTCCTGTAAAAACAGGAAGGGAGTGAAGTTACCAGGCTACAGATTTATGAAAAATAATTCAGACTATTCCTCATTTCCATGTATGAAAGATTTACAGAAAAGACCCAACACAAAAGACATGCATCAACGTTGCTTTGTCTTGTAAAGAATGAACAAAGGTAACTTTGGTTTCAAATAATCTGAATAATGGATAGTTCCTGTTTTCCTTTCAGAAGACCACTTATATTAAATCCAAATATATTATGATGAGTATAACTAATGAGTTGTGGTTTCCAAAATATTACAAATGAGTGTTAAATCAGAGAAGCTGACAGTCGATGAACGAGTGTAAATCAACGTTGCAAAAGAGGAACTGATTGGAGGTTTTCAGGAAGGCCTCAGGACATAATGCCTCCAAGGCAAAGGTGGATTTCAGATCATCTACTCAAGCAGACGGCCAATGAAACAAGCCTGGCAACAACGCTAGCCAATGCAAGCACCTCCATCGGGTGGGAAAGCCCTAAAAAGGCGAACACAAAAGAGGAAACTTTGGTTGTTTCCTAGAGGGAAATTCGAGGCAAGATCCTGATGGACAAATAGCCCTGCTGCTGTTTGTTTCTCCAGACCAGGAAAACACTGAAGCTGCACATGTTTCCCGAGCGGTGAGGAAGAGTGTGACTGCAGCTGAAGCTGCTGATGCTGAGCAGGCTACTGGGGGGAAAAAAAACTGCTGAACCAGTTCAGTTCAACAGAGCAGTGCAGAGGAAAACATTTACACACCACTGATAAAATGGTTAATGTTGTAGTTTTTACAACGTTTTAGTTTATCCTCCACAACACTGAGCTGCATTTACACCAGTAGAAAAGAGAAGATCTAATCCGGTTTAGATCTCTTTCCTTCATCTTATCTCGAATGCATCCATTTAATATGGGACACAGAGCTCCTTCTAATACATTAAATACAGCATGCAAACAGCTCCCCCTCCTGGCAAAAGAGGGAACAGGATTTTAAATATCAGTAAACTGGACCAAAAACAATATTTTTTTATGGCCAATATTTATTAAATGAAATTGTTTCAATATTAATAATAATAAAAAAAACTTCCATTAACAGGACAGTAAATAACTTATAAAAAATATTATTTTTTTATTAAAAAAGTAAAAATAAATAAATAAATAAATAAAATAAATAAGATCCATAAAATGAACTCAATTTAATTTTGTTTTAATTCCACATAATAAAAAACGTACCTTAACAGGATTATATTAATTTAAATTAGTGGGACAGTAAATAATCCATCACCACATCTAATATTTATCATGATAACTACTTTAAAAAAACTTCAATATTAGGTGCAGTTAATGTAATTAAAAGGTTAAAAGGGCCAGAAATTTGCTGGGCTTAGATCGGCCTACCTGTAGCTGCAGAGGCAGAGAGAGGCCCTGCGTTCTGCGGTGGTGACCCCAGGGACCCTGACCCAGGCTGTGCATAGCCGTCACCTCATACTGGGAGCACAGGCCTGTTCTGGCCACTAGAGGGCCCCCACTCAGCAGCACATGATCACCGCATCTAAAGGAAATACAGACAGATGGTCAAATTGAGGAAAAATAAATAACCAAGTTAATAAATAAATAATAATAATAATAATAATCACCTATAGAGCATGACTGTGCCTTTAGGACTGTCTGATGCTTTCTGTTCTACTTCCTCCTGTTTACACCTGAGACACAGAACAATAGAAAGTGAGAAAACACACTTGTTTTTTTTTGTTGTGAGTTGGACATGTTCCGAGTCAGTCTGGACCTGCTATGTGAGAAAACCTCCAGTGCCACAGAGGGCGCCACCTCCAGAGGCTCCCAGGCCAGGTTCTGATGGATCAGCTGCTGGGCCCCGCGGGTCAGAGAGCGCAGAGACTCCTGCGAGCAAACACAACCCACAAACTCCTAAAGCTTTGCTTTTCTACAATGTGAACTCAAACGGTACCAAGTTTCACAGAAACAGACAGGAAACTTGTTTCTGATTCAAAACGGTTCAGTTCTGATCTCGGTTACCGGCGATGGAGTCCAGGAGTCCAGCTGAGGGTCCAGGACGACGTCACAGCAGAACGCCCCTGAAGTCACTGCAGGAAGTTACAAAATGAACCAAACGTGAATAATCTGACCCATAAAAAAAAAATAATTTTTAATACAGAAAGGTCTTTCTATTTTTCATTTTTTTAATGAAAACGATGAGACTGTTCACTGCAAAAACACAAAAACTCACTATGTATTTTTGGAACAGTTTGCAACACAAACATATTAGCACACTTGTAATAAGACAAAACTAACTTAGAAGTAACTTTTTAGCAAGATATAAGAGCTTGTTTTACGTCAATAATTCCAAACTCTAAGTTAGTTTTGTCTTATTTCTACTAGACCAAAGCACTTGGTAAGATTTTGTATTTTTGCAGTATTGCTCTGGCTTGTTGAGTTATGTATTTACAACTCTCTCAAGGTAGCACCTTTTTCTCCTCCCCAAATTGTTTTCCTTCCACTAAACTTTCCATGAACGTTCATGCAAAAGAATTTAAACAAGCAGCTTGTTTAGTAATGACCATTTGTTACATATCCTCCTTATGAAAAGTGTCGATCGTTGTCTGTGGGTCTTCCTTTACCTGGGACCTCCGGTGTGCTGAGCAACTCCACGGTGTAGTCATCCTTAAACGCCGTCTCCAGGACCTGTCCAAGGAGGGCGGAGCAGGAACGCCAGTAAGCCTGAAAGCAAAGATACACATTAATAACTTTCTCAAACCGACTTCCAACCCTGAAAAAATTGAGTTTTTGCTGATTTTGATGCTACCTCGTTGAGGAGAGTCGGGTCGCTGTCATTGAACATGAGCAGAGTGAGGGTGCAGGAGTCGGTGAGCGGCTGGTGGAGGGGCCACAACTCTCCGTCCACAAGCGCCAGCGCCGAGTTGTTCACATGATACTCAGTCAGATCTGAGGGAACCGCATAAATGTTTAAGCCCAGGTCGTTTCCCCTTTAGCTTCAGAGTCTGGCGTCTCCTGCTATACGTACGTCTGGCGCAGCTCAGCGGAGTGGACATGCCTTTGTTCATGATCAGGAGTGTGCCGTCCAGGCCCGGCCCCCTCAGGGACACCTCAATCTTCTCGATGCGCGGGTACAGAGCTCTCTGCCTTTGCTGCTCTCTGGAGAACACGGCGTTACGGCGACTGCGTATCTCTGCGGTTGACGGACGCAGAGCTGCTGAGGCGGATGAAAACCCTGAGAGTGGAACAAGACGGAGGAGAGGATTTAAACAGAAAGATGGAAGAAGAGGAAGTTTCAATTAAATATATGAAATATAGTTTTTTTTAAATCTGGACTTTAACTAGGCTGTTGTAACACTTCAGGAGGTTTTTATTTCCTCCTGAAGCTGTTTTATTGTAGATTTGCTGCCATGTTTGGAATCATTGTCCCTTCACCTCTTCAATGTCTTCACAATCAACTCTAGAATACCTACATTGTAAATTAAGTATTCTTCAATATTTATATGCAAAACATTTAAAAATATTTGTGCATGTTTTATAAAAAAGGCAAAATAAATAAATAAATTGACAGTAAATAAATTTTTTTATAAAAATAAGTACAGAAATTGAAAGATAAAAAAAATGAAATAAAGGAACCTAGTTATTAAAACAATGAGAAAATTAAATAATCGTGATAAATTAATAATGTTGAAAATGATCAATTTTGATTTTGTCGTACTGTATAATCCAGTAAGTTGGGATAATTCTTATTGTTAATTTTTTGGATGCAATATTTAGCACATTAATTACTTTATTATGCCTTTTTTATTACTACATTTACTCCCAAGTTTGTCCTCCACAGAACTGACGACTTTAATGAGATGACATCTTATTATTTCATAAGAAATACTGCACTAAAGAAAGCACTGTTTGTCAACAGTGGTTTCTGTGTTCTATATTAAGTAAAAATTTCAATAATTATTTCATATTTACTAATTATCATTATCAAACCTTTAAAGCTAGTGTCCAACATGCTATCATGCTAAAAGCGACTTACGTTTCCTGAAAACTTGACATGCGGTCCTTGTCGCCATTGTTCCGAGTTTTAATACAATTAATAGAGAAAACAGCTAAAATACATACTGTAGAACAGTAAAGGGGAAAAAAAAGAAATTTCTAGCTAGAGAAGCACTTATAGTTGAAGGACGCCATGCATAAGTCGTGTGCACCACTTATTGATGTCCGCTGTGTAACGGAAACTGAACGTTCCGTGTGAAAGAGGAACGAAACTGCAATTCTACTCACTGACACCAGGTGTCACTGTTGGTGCCAAAACAATAACGTCTTAATAAATGATTAATAAAATGACAAAGCATATGAGTTGAATAGATAATTAAAGACCAGTAGTAAGTAATGTTTCAGTTTAAAAAAGTGCAAAATATCTATGTTAAATGCAATTTTTAGAATGAATTTCATTTGTACAAACATATGAATATCGATATTTCTGTTTTCACACTTTTTCTTAACGTTTGCAACATTAATTTATCTTTAATTCTTTTTTTAAAGAGTTTTTTGGCTCTACTGGCCTTTATTTGATAGTTAATTGACAGGAAAGTGGGTAATGAGAGAAGGGGGAAAACATGCAGCAAAGGTCGCCAAGGCCGGGAATCAAACCTGTGACAGCCGCGTTGAGGACTAAGGCCTCCATATGTGGGTTGTGCTTAACTCCTGCGCCACCACAGCACACCCCAATTTATCTTTAATTCTGTACACTTGCTTTTATTGATCACCATCATTCTTTCTGTTGAGTCTCAGTTTTATTTATAAGACACCCTCATCTGATTGGATGTTGCCCTGTTTTGACCTGGAACCCTGTAATAGTCTCTAAAGGGATGCAGATGTATTCCATAAAGTTTAACTGGAGGTTTTACAGCCAGAATCAGCAGTAGGTGTTGGATTAATGGCAGACAGAGAAGGAGAGGCGTAATAAAGCAACCCCAAAACATAACAAATATCTTTTTTCAGACCAATAGGGCAACAGAAAACCTTCTTACCTCCCAAGTGATTACATCAAACAATCCTTCAGCAATGAAACACGTCAGACACTTGTGCATAAAGTTTTATTTTTGTTGAAAATAAGTGTTTCTGACATCAAACCACTAACATATCTGATGTGACCTAGACAGACGAGCTACACGCCGACACTTCTGCTTCCATTATACACATATCATAACATCTGCATCATCCGTAGTGTGAAAAGACGAGTACCCAAAGGTTTCAACGACACGTTTGACTGACTGATACTGCCTCTTTGGACGAGACTGATTGTACTCAGTGTCAGTGTGACAGCACAGCTTCATGCACACGTCATCCACAGTAGGTCAGCATTTAGGATCTTCTGCACGAGCTTCCCCCAAAAGGTGCGGTTCTCTTTTTAAAAGACATTCTTGCATCTTTTCATTCATTCTTGGTTAGGTTAGGCGGGTCCGGCTGTGAAATGAACTCATCACAGTGGTGTTACTTATCTTTTAAATTGGTGAAAGGTCTTGTACTGCCTGATATGTCCTGAAAGTGCAAAAAAAAAAAAAAAAAAAAAAAAAAAGACAAACGTAAAAGGAGGAAGAGAGGTCAGTAGAAACCACTGAGCACACTGCCATAACTGCTTTAACCTATGGCTGCTTTCCCAAATTAGCATTTAGCGCTACAATCCTCTTTGTTGATGGCTTTGGCACCGCGGTGCTTTAGGGAAACCCCAGAATTTCACTCCAAATGAATCAACCAGACGCTGATGGAGACGCTGGAGGTTGACTGCTGCTTAGTTGTTCAAGTGGAAATCCAGTTTTCATCTGAGAGGCAATGAATACTTGAATCGAACTCACCCCAAACTGCTTCAGAGAGCATTTTCCTACATTGTCCCACGAAGCTTTTCCAAGAGCGAGGGCTGAAACTTGTAGAAATATCGGATATTTCCTCCAGCTCTCCATTTTAAAACCATCTAACATGAATACATTTGCACGCTAATGACTACTCTAGCCCTCCCCCGTGCACCACCCCCTCCTTCAGGCTGCTACTGAATGCTACAGGCAGGGCAGCAGGTCTCCCTCCGGTCGGGCAGAGGGCAGAAGTCCATCTGCCTGACGATCTCGGCGAACAGCTCGTCCACCATCGTCTTGCTTTTGGCCGACGTCTCCATGAAGGGGCAGCCCCAGTCCTCGGCCAGCGCCTGGCCCTCGCTGGGGGACACCTCCCTCTCGTCCTCCAGGTCCACCTTGTTACCCACCAGCACCACCGGCACCTGCTGGTACCTGCAGAGGAGACAAAAGGCGGCGACTCGTTTTAATTTGTGACATTTTGTGAAGAAGCTAGGAAGAAGAGGCTTTACAAAGCTGTGGCGGAGTTTTGTGAAATTACAGAACTCTTCCATTTTTGGCAGTGAAATGACAGATTTCTTCTGTTTTTGGCTGACGAATTACAGAACGCTTCTCGTCAGACTTACATGTTTAAGTCGTGTAAAGAAATTTGAATACAACAAAAGAGTTTTTGACAGCATTCCGATGGAATTTCTGACCCACTCTTCTTTGCAGAATTGTTTTAATTCACCCCCGTTGGAAGGTCTTCAATCCTTAATAGTTTATTTAAGATCATGTCACAGCATCACAGCAAGATTTAAGTCCAGACTTTGAGTAGGCCATTCCAAACCCTTCCTTTTTTTTGCAACATACAGAGGTGAATTTGTAACTCTTTTTTATTGTAGTCACAAAAGCTTTGATTATGCTTAAATATTTTTACTTATTAAATAAGTAATACCTTCAATCTCTTTAATTAGCTAAATGTGTGATTAAATCTTTCCTAGAGTAGATAATTGGAATCGATTCATCCTTCAGGCTTAATTTTCATAAATTATTAGTCTGAGTGAGATGGATAATCTACATATATCAATATAGTTTTACATATCTGCAGCTTCGCTGGCCTACATGCTGCTTCTGCACGACGCTGAAACAACAAGACTGTTGAATAATGAACACCGGAGCTCCATGCAGCTTCATTCCCCCAGTCGGCTCCCTTGCTGTCTTATAACAGTAGGAGGCTGCAAATTAATATCTGTCAGGATAAATAACAGCTGTTTCGGGTGGAAAACACTGCTGCTTTATTTATTTCTGCATGCATTACATAACATCCGTCCACTTCCTGTTTAAAATCACAAAAGAAACCCTCTCCAAACAGCGCCGGGAAAGTTTCAGAGGATCAAAAAGCTTCAGTGGCTGACGATCTCTCTCAGCCATCAATACAAGCTGAACAGAGTAATGGAATAAGTTGCTGAATAATTGAGTAAAGATAATGTGTTGCTCTAAAATGGGGTGACATGAACATTAGCTTTCGAAGAAACCATTTTCCGTTCCGTGCGCGTATGATGTACATTAACAGTTCGTTTTACAGGAGGAGGGAGGAGACGTAACAGAATATGAAGATCTGGTTCTGCAGTTTTGTTTGTCTCCAAACGTCATTGGATTGAAGTCTGGCAGAAAAATTTTAAATCAAGTCGGTTTTTGTCTTTTTTTTCTTTAATGTAATGTTTGGAAGTTATCAGTCAACTAGAGTTTAACTATCATTACACATCATTACACCTCCGCCTCCGTACTTTAGCATAAAGTCATCCAGCTGAAGGTATCGCCGTCATCCCGATTTTGCACCAAGATGTTAGCTGCATCTTTAAATCATGTAAGGAACCTTAAGAATTTGACTTTGATTCGGTATCGGCAAAAAAACTGGAACAGGAAGGAAGGAAACAAGGAAGAAATAAAAACAAGAGACAAAGGAGTGAAGGAGAGAAGGACACAAGGTCAGAAGAGAGGTAGGATAAACAGTGGGAAGAAAGAAAGGAGAGAGGGAAGGAAGAAAATTATCTAAGGATGTAAGGATACAAGAAAGAAAAGATGGTCACAGGCAAGGAAGGAAGAAAATGAGGAAACAAAAGAAAAAGTATAGCAGGAAGGAAGAAAATAAGGAAGGAAAGAAAAAACTTCAAGCTCAATCCTAAAGTTGGATCTTCTAGGTAATTTTCCGTCTTCGTCAGGCTCATAAATTCAGTTTAATTTCTTCAATAAATTCAACTGATGTGTCTCAAAACTGAGGAGGCTCATAAATTATGGTGAAATTATGATTTGAATAAATTCTGGAGATTTTTACATCTCCAGAGGGTCTCAGACACTTTATACTAATATACTTGTTTAATACACTACAATAAATTCTATTCATAAATTTTATTTCAAGCACACACACCCTGCAATGTTTCTGTTCTCAAATAACAGCAGAATGTCAATTACAGTAGGTATATTTTCTCACAACAGGCAATGGCACACCCCAGCTAATAGCTTCCACCATCAATCACTTCTAAGTGCTTTCAAGCCTGGCTTATTGATCCGCTGGCGCTATTGAGAAATTCGGCTCTTATCTACAAATTGGTGGCCTGTTGCCACGGCGCTCTGCTGGGAAAAAGAGCTGAGGTGTGGAAAAGAGCTGGCAAACATCTCACTGGCCCAAACAAGGGGCGGCGAGATGGAGGAAATGAGTTTGTAGGACACACAAGGCGGTGGCGGCGGCAGTCCCACAAATGTTAAAGCTGCAGACAACGTCAACCGAGAATTCCCCATGAAAAAACAGCAACCAGCTGGAAAAAGTGCATCAGTCGAGGCTTGAACTCTGAAGACTTCCCTGGAGCTTGACATTTACCCCCGCTGTCCAGCACACACACACACACACACACACACACACACACACACACACACACACACACACACACACACACACACACACACACACAGAGGCAGCAGCTGACCTCAGCAGGGCAAGCATCTCGCGTCGGCCTGTTTGCTTGGAAAGCCCAAGTCTAGAGGGCGTGAGGTATGAACATAGAGAGCAACGTTCAGACAAATGCAATTTGACAGGCTTGCAGGAGAAACTCTATATATAACTACAAAGACACAGGGAGAGCCGGTTTCTCCTGATCCAGGCGGGGCGGCAGGGGGGCAAAGTAGGAGGGGGTTGTATTGGGATTGTTTGTTGTAGCATCCTAGCTCCTGCTTTTTCCTCACCAGATGATGCGAAGCTGCCTAATTCAGCATGAAGAAGCCCCGTACCGCAGGGATCGGCGCTCTACTGCTCCGCGTCGTGTATTATTGAATAATACATCAGTCGGTTCTCAGGATTAAGCACCGGAGTCCATCACGGTTTCCAAAATTGCGCTGGCCAACATGTCGATCCGGAGCACAGCTGAGCGCTAAGATATGAGCATCTGAAACGAAAACGGAAGAGGAGATTTGGAGAGCAGATGCTTATTTCGAATACGATCCCTTGAGTTTAACGCAAGCGAGCTGAACTCAAAGTCAAAGAGAGGAGAAAAGAGCAACGCCAATCTAAAAGAACGAAGTCCGTGTGCGCAAAGAAGAAAATACAACAATAAACCAGGAAGTAAACACAAAACCATTCTAATAATGAATGCACAGTTCCAGCTGAAGTTTCTTTACCATTTGATAAAGAAAAGGTAAAGAAACATGTTTATGTTTGTAATGGTAGGACAGAAAAGATTTCGCTACCAGTGTGAATCTATTTTTCTTATATTCCCTACTAAACAAATTAAGTCAAATAATATTTTTATTACATAAAAGCTAAAAAAAAAAAAAAGAGACACCAATTTAAAATTGCTTGGAAACAAAACTGAAATTGACAGCGTCCAGTTTTTTGCTGCCCTCAAGTGGCCAAAAAGAGGCATTTAAATGTCGGGGGAGTGATGCAGCTCAATTAGCATATGGTTGGCTGGAACTCCTGGAGGTATGAATATGAGAGGGAGAGAAGCTAATTAGATTATAAGACAAACAGACAGCAGGAGGTGAGCTACAGAATCAGATGTCTGTTGTGATAAACCGTTTTCAGAACAATACTAAATGTTTTCAGCTTAGGTTCCTGCAACCCTCATCCTCTGTAGCTCAGATTCAGAACAGTCTTGGGTTTTTAAGAAGCTGCATCCTCACCAAGTGCCAGGAATGTGAAACAACTTTAACAAGCTACACAAAAAAACATCTTACTGCCATGTACTCTGCAGGGTGTTATTTCAGCTGCTAGATGGGAAAATACAAACATGCAACGCTCCAACACACACCAAATGCATCTTTATAACAAAAAAAAAAAAAAAAAAAAAAAAAAAAAATGTTGGCTCGAGTTTTTCCATTTATCCCCCCCTGGCTGCATCACATTTATTGGGCTACCTGCTGTGCTAAATATCTGCAGTGACTTCACTAACTCATTTTCACAAGCCCCCACAGAAGGGGGGAGGCGAAAACACACGCAAACAGAAAATAAACAGTCAGGCATCTTCGACACGAGGCCCCGCAGCCATCTCCGTTCTCTCCGCATCTGTTCTTAATTCATTGTCGGCGGAGTTATGGTGTGCAACAACGCCGCCTTGTATCCGAAACAATCGCAGCCTCTGTAGCACCAAACTCTGCGTCAACTCCCAAAGGGTGTTACTGCCGGAGAACAAAGCTTCTGTAGCACCCATGCTGCAGCGCGCGAGAGGCATGAAGGAGAAGTCAGGGAGAATAAATATCAGACTGTGAATATTCCTGCAATAAACCAAGATAACCCACTTTGAAGCATTTCGACTCACGAGTCAATTCGGGTCATCTGTACGTTAGCAGCAGAGACACTAAACTTTGTACGGGAGTTCACAGAGAGAAGCTTAAAAGGTTTGTTTGGGTTTTTTGAACTGGTGAGGCAAAGCAAGTTTATCTGTATTGCAGCAGTCATGCAGTAGGTCATTCAAAATGTTCTGGAGAAAAACAGAGATAAAGAAAATATATTGAAAGAATAAAATCGAAGGAAAACTTTAAACAGAATAACTGGGAGAAACCTTAAAATACTCATTTAAAAATAATTAAAAAAAAATTAAAACATGATCAACTGATAAAGTAATCTGTGATCTTTATTAAGGTGATATTTTCAGTTTTCTGCTCATCCTATGTTTTCAGGAAGCAGACTGTAGCGCAAGGCATTCTGGGTAAATATAACCAAAACAAGCACGTGTCTAGTGCTGGCCGGAGAAACATCTCGTGGTCCTACAACCACTAAAATTCATTTTGTTTACATTTCATGAAGAAGAAAATTGCGCTCAGTCTTCTTCAGAAGACTAAGTATCGTTTCCTTCAGTAGTTTTTGGTGCAGCGCCACCACAGGCGAGTGAGGGAACAGACTGCATCTGCTGAAAATGTAACAAATGTTGCAATTTTGGTCCTCCATCGAACAGAATCTAACAGACAATAAGGTGTTAAAAACACCACTAAATGCCCTAACAACAATCAGAAAATAGGTCAGGCTGCAGTCAGTTGGAGCCAATTCAAGCACTCAGCATTCTGAGGTGAGTAAGTCTTTATCAGGGCACATGTGTAGCATACATGGCACTAACAATATTCAGGACTCATGCTACATATTTTTTGACCCAAGTCAGTCTAGTTTAGCTGGATATTAAATTAAGCCTGTGATAGTGCCAGAGGCGTATGTTGACAATTAACCTTATGTAAAGGTAATATTCTTTCAAAAATAAACACGCAGATATGCCAAACTTAAATATTTATGACATTTTCCAGCTATGGTAGTTCACTATTTTGCTTCCTTCTCTTTAGAGAATGCATCCATTAGGTTGCATTACCGACTCACCAATTGTTTGAGTCACTCAGAATACTCTTAGGCACAATATGGTTTTCAAATTCCTCATGCTGACTGAAAAAAACCCTTAAAAAATTCATTTTCTTCCTCTGAATCCAGATAAAATCAAAACATTTCTTTAAAATGTAACTCTGTAATCACCCAGAGACCCACGAATATCCCCTTTCTCTCACCCTAACCAATGTCAAATGATTTTCTTTGAACTGATCTTTATAATATTGCTTTTAAAGTGATTAAAAATTCACTTATACATTGGATCTACCTAAACTGTACCCCGCTTTCTCCAACCAAGGAGTCCCAGGTGCCATGGACGTTCACCGTTTCCTCTCATTTGGCATCTGGGAGTACAGTCTCTGGTTTCCAGCTCCCTAGTGGCGACTAGTGGTGATTGTCATCTAAATGTAGGAAATTGGAGATAGACATCAAAGCATGTTTGTAGCCCTGAGGGGTTACAAGATAAGTCGAAGAGGTTGCAATATAATTAACAAGGAGGGGGCTTTGTTTTTGTTATTTAGTCACAAGCGTTAGACCGCCAAAGGCATTTTGGGTCCTTGTTTTTTTTTTCCTATTCTGGATTAGAACAACACAAAGAGTACCTTCATCTTCCAAAGACGTGTGAAATGACAAGCTGGGTTAAAAGACTTCAGCAAACATGCTGCAGTAAATACATTAAATCCAATGAGTGGCTAAGAGGCGGCTGCTTAAACAACTCTCTCTGCCCTGATTGCAAACACTAAAAGCCTCTGGTCAAGAAAATTGCTTCGTACCTACACCAAAGTGCCCTCCGGGATCACAGTTTTAGCCTCTCCACCCTATTCCCACTCAGCATAGCGTGACGCTCACCTCCTGCTATTAGACACAGCATCAGTGCAGCGTGAAAACGCGGCTCTAGTGCTTTGAACACGCTCTCTCCTCGTGGGGCGAGGGACAGTAAAACCTCGACATGCCAAGGAGGCGATCGGCTTGCTGGGAAGGCCACACCCGGTTGTTGTTTTCACACAAAACGTCTTCCATAAAGCCTTTAGATCGGATGCTGTGCTTGTGCACCGCAGGAGTTTGCAGGTTCCTACCTTTTCTTGCCCACGTTTCCCTCTGCATATGCTTTCTCGTTCATGTGGCTCCCTAATGGAGGCCTGATGTCTTCTTGGCTTTCACGCAAAACAATCCCATTAAGTTCTAGTGAGTGGGCACACATCTCTGTGTGGTGTTTGTTGTTACTGCTGCTGGCTCAGCAACAAGTTTGGAGGGAGGAGAGATAGCTAATGGAGACCAGGAGCTAGCATTGTTGTGTGAACGTAGTTGTGCATGTGGCGATCATAAAACACAGATGAGACGGTGGAACGATTCATCATGTGCTTTGAATTGCTGTAGACACAAAAATAACTGTCTTTACTGCGAATAATTGTGAAGTTTTTACCAATAAAATCCCCAAAAGTCAGACCTGGATCGAAATACATATATATTAGGACTTTAGCTAAAATTTTAGTAATCGACTATTCTATTATTCTGAAGATTAATCGGATAAAAAAATGGTCATTTCTGCTGATTTTTCATTTAACTACTGAAGCTTATTTTATATAATATTAGAAATACATTAAAATATGCAAATATACAAATATTTCCATTACCTTTTCTAAACGAGAACATAAACATTCAGAAAATTTAGCCATCTTTTAGTGAATGCTTCATCATTTGTGGCAAAGGATGCATGTGCAGCTAAAAAAAAAAAAGTTTCTAACATCAACATGTGAAAAACTCAGGCATTTCTGCTTCACCCAACATCAACGTCAGCATAGAATTAATGTCGACAATCTATTTGGATGAAAAGATTAATAATTGGATTGGAAAAGGTGTTTAATTAGTTTTTTTCTTTCTTTTTTCTTTTTATTTTACAGAATTTGAACCAGGTGAAGCTAAAACCTCCACTTGAGACTTTTTTTTTATCTTAATTGCAAAATATGTTTATATATTGTACAGTTTCGGTTTAATTACTGCTCTGAATATATTGTCCTGTCATCAAGTGGCCTTTTTTGAGTCTATACACTAGTTAACAATTAATCGATTACTAAATTGGTTGACAATTATTTCAGTGACTCGATTAATTGTGATTAATTTTTTTAGTTGTGTTTAGATGTGAAAATGTTTTCCCCGAGTCTGATTACGCCTGAGGCCTTTTCCTTATCCCAGATTCTGCAGCAGAGTGAAACTCAGGTAGAAACCTGGTGGCTCTTGTTTAGGGGTGGCAGCTGAATGGAGGCTGCTGTGCTCCATCGTTATATTATTCATGTCTGTGGAGTTCCCTCATGCATTCGCCTCTGCTGTGCATCGTCATCCTGCTTCCACTCAGGTCATCCGGTTCACTCCAAGAGCCGAGCTGAACCCCTGGAAACGGGAACGTTACGCCATAACATTTTGAGTCAAATTCCAACGGCGTTGGGTCTTGACGTCAATATCAAACCCCCCCCCAAAAAATCGAAATCATCTGTTCAACACATTTTGAGAGAGGAGCCATAAATTAAAAGAGGCTCAGGGCCAAGAATTTACAACAAGATCACTGCTGAAAAAGGAATGGATTGCGGATTTTCTTTTTTTTCTCAGAGATGACCTCAGTGGACAGACTGAGTCATTGTCCGAGCCGATCAAAGCTGTTCGGAGTTAAATCAAGTGTGAGAGACGCCGTAGAAGAATCTGGGACACTTTGGATGGTTGCTGTGAGACAGGTGAGCTGCAGCTGGGCTATTATGGCGGAAACCAGTTGAAGTTTTTCCACGGACGACTCGGGCGAAGAAGAAGAGAGGGAAGATGAAAGGATGGGTCTTGGTTTTATTCGGGAACAAAAGGGTTATTAGTATTTTCTGATGTGATTTTTCTTAGCTAGTGCATTTAAAGCACATAAAACCAATTGTAATACTTCCCCTACACACATCAGTGGTAGTGTTTTTGTATAAACAGCTTGTGCTGCCTCACACACAACCAAAAAAACACACCCACTTTTCACGACACAACTTACTAAAAACAGCACTGATCTCACATTGATTGACTTAAACAGAACGTTTTCACACGTCTCACTTCAAAAGGGTGCCAAGAAAAATGCTACCTTTTTGTTTTCCAGAATACAAACTTTATAAATCCATCACTGGATTATTTCATTTACGAACAATCCAGTTGACATCTGACTAGTTGTAAATATCTACAATTTTAAACAGTTCAAAACAAAACCATCCATTCGTTTAGATACAAATTATATCACATGTCATTAAAGGTGCAACTGATGATGTTTTATTTAATAAAATATATAAATAAATGAATTGAATTTTTGCCCCAAGCTCCTTGTGGCGTCCCCCTAGGCCCTGCAGCCCTGGGCAGTCAGCCATTTCGCCTTCATCCATTATCAAGCACATATTTTATATCAACTTTACGTGTATTTGGAATGCATGCAGCCGGACAGGGTCTCACCTCTTGACCCTGATGATCTGGTCCCTCATGGGCTTGATGTCCTGAAAACTTTGCTGGTTCACCAGACTGTAGACCAGGATGAAGCCCTGGCCGTTTCTGATGTAAAGGTCCCTCATGGAGGCGAACTGCTCGGTCCCCGCCGTGTCCAGGATCTCCAGCACCGACGGAGAAGAGTCCACCTCGATCTCCTTCCTGTAGAAATCTTCAATGGTCGGGTCGTACTTCTCTATGAACGTCCCGGTGACGAACTGGACCGTCAGCGCGGACTTGCCCACCCCGCCGCTGCCCAGCACCACCACCTTGTACTCCCGCATCGCCTACCGCTCCTCTGGAGTCAAACCCGGCGTGCAGAGGAGAAAGAAGAAACGCATCCCCTCGCACAGGAGCCTGCAGCCAGCCTCCGGAAGACGAGATGCTCCCCACAGCTACACAAGAATGGATGCTGGAGCAGCCTCTCTACTGAGATATTCCCACGCTACCTCGAAGGGACACCATTCCAGAGGCATCCATAATGCAATAAGGCGGCGGTGGGGTAAAAATAAGAGCGGCTATTATTAGAAACATCTAGACGGCTCATTTTTTTAATGCGCCGACAAAACAGAGCCAGCGCTACATTTCCCTGCACCGCGGGGTTCGGCGGAGTTAAAGGCAACGAGCAGATGTAGCCTTAAGACGACAGTGGAGCTGGGAATCCACGCCTCTGGAGTCGGTGCATCCTCTGGATGCGACCATTTCCTGGAAGATATGGAGGGCGATTAGTGCCACTGTTTAACAGGGAGGGAGGAGGGGCAATTCTGGAATAACGCCACATATTTGATTTATACCTTAAAATTATACATTAACAACAGCAATCTTTTTAATTTAATTACTGAGCATTTTTTTTATTTTGTTTTTTAAGCTGTTGCTATGTGGTGAAGGTATGGCATGAGACAGATAATCTGTGAAAAAAATAGAGATCCTTTGCCTTCTCCCAGTGCTAACTAGAAACAACCAATCAGAGGCAGGAAGCAGGCCTTAGTGTTGTCAATCACAATTTCCTGTGGCGCTGCTCATCCCCCCTCCAGATTCTGTTGTGAATGCTCAGGCTACTTAGCATAGCCACCGATGAATGGTTTCCCTGTAAGTTGTTTCTCCACCATTTAGCAGCTACATGAGATTTATTGACAGCGCTAAGACCCGCCTCCTGGCTCCGATTGGTCGTTTTTGATCAGATTTCATCAATAGTAGCTCAGGCAGTAGATGGAGATCGATTTTTCCATTGATCATCTGTCTCATAACATACCGATATACGTTACTGGTTTCAGTCTTCATTACCTTAACCATGTCTCTGAGCGCCGAACGCCTTGTACTTGGTGCTCCAGGCAGGTTGCAGCATTAGAGGAGAACAAGTTGATGGTGTCTTCACTTTTGATTCCTCTCAAGTCCTCAACACATTTCTTGGAACCCTGTTGACTCTTTGCGACAGAACATTAGATACAGAGCACACAAGTGGAAATTTTATAACTGGGCGAGGAATATCTAGAAATAGGTTAACTCCTGTAAAATCTCAGCAAATTTTGTTGCCTTTAACAACAGAGTGAAAGTAACAATTAGTCTTATTATTACGCTCCTTTATTTTAGTTGAAACTTGAATTTTTTTTACATATTGGAGTTTATTTAAGGAAATCATTGAAGGTTACTGCTGAGGTAAAAAGTGCTGCAAATGTATAAAACACTATTTTTACAAATTAAGTTAATTAGTAACCCCTCATAGAAAATCTATTTTTGTTTTTATTTTGCTCTACTAAAGTCACAGGAAATGACCCCAAAATAAAAAGAAATTATGCAAAAATCTTACTTGTACTAGTCTTTGGCTTCTTCATGTCTTAAAATATGTCATAAAAACATAACTGATCAACTCTCAGGCATTCCTAAATCCATGCAGTTCTGAATCCACTCAATGCCCAATGTTTAGTTTTTATGGCGGTGGGAGTTTGGGTCCAACTGTGGCACTTCAGGGAAAATGGCAGAACAAACAGATTCCAGAGAAAAGACGTCGGAACCCTGCTGGTTTCATATGTTTCTAGTTTCCTTTAAAAACATCTTTTTATTAAATGTATAAAAAAACACACACACACAAACAGGGCAAAACAAAGATAATTTCATTTTCTTTATTTCGTTCTCTCAATAGATTTTACACTATCTCGCTGGAACCAAAGAAACAACTGACTATATAAACATAAAATAGCACAAAATATATGCAAAAGAATACATTTAAAAGGATTACATTAAAACTATGAATCCAAAGAGGGTCTTATTGTCAGTTTAACTGTGTAAAGGAGACTGCAACTCTGAGGTCTCTACTGTAGTGCCCTCTGCTGTCATAAGCTGTGAATTACAGCTTATGGCAGCTGTAATAAGCTGTCATAAGCTTATTACAGCTTATGTAATAAGCTTATTACATAAGCTGTAATAAGCTATGTATTACAGCTTATGCAATAAGCTGTAATACATAGCTTATTACATAAGCTGTATTGTAATAATACAGCTTATGTATTATGTATTACATAAGCTGTATTATGTAATACATAATTGCCTTACAATGGGACCCAACATGGCTACTACGTACTCCGGGAGACCAGTTCGGTTTGCAGTGCTCCCAGTTGGCTTCATGACACACACATTAAAACCTTTAAGGAAAATTAAAACGACCTCGGATATAAAGAATCACATTTGAAATGAAACTCCGGAAGGGATTTGAGAAGTGAGACCGTTCAAGTCGTTTTTAATAAATTTCAGAAGAGCTCTTAAAAACATAAAACCTCAAGCACGATGGACTCAAGATAAGGCAAAGTGTTTGGATAAGCTGAGTCTGCTCAGTTGACCAACTGCTCAGAAAGTGCTTACATTTCTCCTTTTTTTTTGTCTTCCCAGTTCTCTTTTTTTTAAAACCATCAACGACAGCAAACCTTACGCCTCAAAGGGATCCCATACACAAGATTGCTGCAGACATATTTTTTTTCTTTTGTTTCTCTTTAAAAACATTCAGTATGTTATCGTTTAGTAAGTAATGAAAAATATTTTCCCATGCAACAATATGTTGAATTAATTACTGATGCCTTTGAAGTCTAAAGGAAGTGGAAAAACAAACAAAAAAAAGTGCAATCCTAAAATCTACGGATAAATACGCTTCAAATAAAACGTCTCAGTGTGGAACTTAAAGGTCCTTTGTCAGGGGAGGAGTTTTACATCTGAACTTAATAATTTATAGAATATTTAGTTCTTACATATATATATATATTCATATTTATATGTAATCTATATAACATTGATGATTTTAAATCTAGAAGTGTTACAGTCAGTATAGAGGCTGTTATTTGCTAGTGAAAATATCAGGTCACTGTCATATTCTCATTGAATAAGAAATGTTCATATCTTCTTTACAATCTACCTTGTGTACAGTGTTCTAGCAAAAAAAAAACAAAAAAAACAAAACGAACAAAAATGAACTTAATGTCATTTACAAAAATACCAAACTTTAGTAACTGTAACATTTGGTTGCCACTGCAACAACTTAATATTGTTATGAAATACTATCATACTAGAGTGAAAAGTACATCTTTTTCAAAAAATTTTTTTCCTTTCACTTTTTTCGTTGGTAAAACGTCATCTATACAATAAACTTTTTCTCCCACCCTCCTCAGTAACACAAGCAACTTTAGTACTACGCTGTGATCTTTTTCCAAATTTTTTTTTTCTTTTTAACCTCGACGAGAGGGCGAGAAAGATCCAGAAATGTTTCCAGTTCCGTCGCTGGGGGAGAGCTTTTCAAGCCACCCCCCCCCCGCCGCAGCGTGACTCCTCATCTGCCGACTCGACGGAGGGCTTGGCCTTTAAAAAAAAACAAAAAAAACAAAACGATCCGTGCAGAAACGCTGCACAGCTCAATAAATTACATTCATCTCAAAACAGGATAGTTTACAACATCATTTCTGAGTAAAACCTCACCTAGAGTGACGCAAGATAAATTACAACAAAATAGGACAATTTACCACCTTTCACAAAAGGGTGAGTAGCAACCGATAAGGTAATAATGACCAGCAGCGCAACAAATACCATTTTAAATGTTATGAAAGAGTAATGGAAAAAAAATGTTAAGTTTGTGGGCCATTAATGTGACATTTTGCTAATAGCATAATTAGTTGTCACGCTATTAGCATAGCATTAACTTCTGTAGACCCAATTGTTCCCTTTTAGTCACTTTTCATTTTTTAATTGCTGATATTTTTGTCAGTGTTATATGGAATTTTCCAAATAGAAACACTTTGAATGATTGCTAAAAATCTCCACCTCACTTCCCCTTAAACCTCAAAAAGTTAAAAGTTACATCCTTACCCAAATTGGTTCCCATTTCATCTTATGTTAACTGTATATTTAAATAGCAATATACTTTATTTAGAATTTCTGCCACAAAAAACTAATTCCTTATACACATTTTAAAAATTTAAGGGGTTATTATAATTTTTATTTTCATGGGAATACATATTCAGCCACTAGTTGGCAGCACAACAGATAAAGGGGTCTAAATGGAACCCATTTGTTGTACTTTGTTGTGCTATTGCATAGAAATAAATTATTGCAACACAAAATTGTCTAGTTCAAACCTTCACATCGCCCAAATCATTCCACTCTGCACTACACAATTTATATAATTTAAAAAAATTTAATTTAATGAGAAAAATGTAAGAAATCGTTGAAAATGAACGCTTTCTGATTAGTCAAACTTAGCACTTATATCATTTTTATAGCAATTTTTTTCTATAGGGAACCTTTTAGGTGTCAAGAATCCTACGTTGGGAGTTTTTTTGGGGGGCGGCAATACCTGCATAAACAGGACTACAATTATCGCAAATAAAGCCAATTTTTCCCAGTTGCTTTGTTATTCACTTATAAACACTTATGCTGGATGACATAAGGTGTTATGTTGGGTTATTGGCTCAAATGCTTCACAACAATATTATGTTTAAAATGACCTAAATCCAGTTATTGGCCATTATTACATCATTGTTGCTACGGTGTACATACAGGTCACAATGTGCATGAAAACAAACTGTTTCGATTGTGGATTGTCAGTGTTGATCAAGCACCATGAGATTACATCAGAATTTTTGATCAAATGGAGAAAAACTTCAAGAAAAAAAAAAAAAAAAAAAAAAAGGAAATCAAACCCAAATGATATTTTTCTTGTCTTGGCCTTGAAAAATGAACACTTGTTACAGGAGGCGGAGGGTCAAACACACCTTGATAGTAGACACAACACAACTTCTTTAAATAAGTCTGAATACATTTTTCTAGAACCGTGAATAGAAACTGTCAAAATAACAGACACTTTACATACATTACACAGTTTACAATACGTTGTTTTTCTCACTCACTTTCCTCATGTAAACTACTGAAACCGATGTAAGAAACGACGGATACACCGTGAAACGTCACCAAACATTCTACAATGCTAGTTTTGATTTGTCGATCCTTGAAATTCTCTCCTTGCAGTGAAGTCACTTGTGATGTAAAAGTAGCCGTTGCCGGGGAAGTTGTCCCCCAACCCTCACCCCGACCGGCAACGTGAAGTGTAATGTCTTTCCCCGAAAAGAGTCCGTATGGATTTAACAGCCGGTGGGGCTTTTTTTGTGACTCTTAGTGATCCACACCCTGGATGCTTTATGTGTCGTCGATGAGCTTCTTTTAAAATTTTCTTTTTTGAGGCACTTCTACAAGTTTTCTAAAATGGAAACAGGATTATCGGTGATAGTAGGGTTGGACAGGACAACCGACGGTCACAGATAGCCCTCCAGTTCAAAGTTCAAGTCATCTTTTTGCTTGACGAGTGTCGTCAAATGCACCGTTTTCTTTGTTTTTTTTTGTTTTGTTTTTTTCAAACTTTTTGTTGTTGTTTGTTTTTATGTTTAGATTTAGCACTTAAGTCCCTCACATGTCCCCCGGTTCTAAAAAAAAAAAAAAAAAAAAAATCTCATTTACCAGGCCTGGAGTTGCAAGTCCTCGCTTAAAGTCGCAGTCTGCCGGCAGACCATCAGTTTCCTGACAACGACACACACAACGCACACAGTCGCACGTACACACACAAAAGGCTTGGTATGACTGAAGCTAACCCCTCCAGCTTCTGTCGAGCCCTTGGCGCAGGCCCGAGCCTCGTCAAGCTTCTCCAGTCCGGACTGCATTGCGAACAAGCTGAACTCACGGCAAATAAAGGGCGAGCGGGGCGACTCTGCAGCGACAGGGGCGATGGCAAAAATAAAAACGGAACGAGCGCGTGGCGCTCTAGTGGCGACAGATGTTTCCGGGCAGAAAATGTCGGGTGTCTGGGGCAGGCTATCGTTTGAAACAGCAAAGGGGACGTGAAGGTGTGGCTGTCGGGCTGAACGCTGCTCTGAAGTTCTAAAATAAATATCCAAGAGTTGATATTCCACTGTATCTATAGTGTGTCTGCACCGATACATAAGAATATTTGTGACTTTTTCATGTTCATATTCTGTTTTCTAGCAATACATACAGTATTTTATATATATATCTGGATATATATATATATAATATATATGTGTGTATATCTTTTATTTTCAATGTGAATGTGTGTGTGTGTTACAGCGGCTCTGCAGTTCTGGTGGTTAAATTGAAGTGTTACACTCTTAGCATGCAGGTTGCTGGACCTCTATGGGAGAGGCAAGGTAGTATTTACAGAGGGGCTGTTTTGGGCTTCCTAGTGCAGCTTCGTGACACTCCGTTTCCCTGGTGATGCTCACTTCAGGATGATCTGCAAGCCAGAGACACAGAAATAACAAAGGAAGAGACCGCTTTAGTTTACATCGAATAGTTCACGAGCTACAAAAGAAATCAAATATAACGTCATCTTAAGCTACCTGAAGCTCTTTTTCCTCTAATTTCTACTTTAAATATTCTTCTTTTGTTTTAACTGCTTCCACATCACAACTCCTACAGTAGATGTGATTAAGTTTTGATAGATAGCTGGCAGTCCTACTCTTATGCTTCAACATAAGAGTAGTTGAGGTATCGTCAATTACAACTTCATTAGATGAAGCAAACTATACATTCGAATAAAATTCTAATAAAATATATTGAAGTTGGTGCAAAACAGGGTGTCAAAATAGGGTGTGAATACATTTCGAAAGGCTAAAATAGCCGACCTGCAACACTTGGGGGTGAGGGGGGAACAAACAAACAAGGAAAGACAGACAAAGATGAGAGAATCTTTGAAGGGGGTAAAGGTAGAGGAGCTGCAGGCTGCAGTCATGTTGGTGACCCAGGCAGAAAGCCAGTGCAGAACAAAGCACTGCATGGTTCCTGTTAGTGGACAGCATTCAGCCAGCAGCATGGGAGCCACTGATCCCATCACACACAACATAGGGACGGCACAGTGTGTGTGACGCGAACACTCCACAGCGCAGAAGGAAGCCGTTAAAAAAAATAAAAAATAAAGTAGAAGCAGCAACAAAGTGGCTAGACACAGATGATGGTTTTAGTTAATCGTTAAACAATCTCTATGTGTAGTGAAAATAGTCTGCCACTAGAGGGTGCTGCACCTTTAGAAAGCTCCTGCAGCAGTAGTGACGTTACCAGGGACACAGCAGTGGTAGCACATGGTTAATATTATGCTCAGACATGGAGGGACGTGATTGGCTCCTTCACGTCGTGTCACGTTAACGGTTCGCTGGTCGTGAGTTGACCAGACTCTGAACCTGTCGCGCTGTCTGCAACTATCTGACGTGTTTGCAGTAGTTACATTCAGCCTCAATTGTTCATTTTTCAAAGCATTTGAATCTTAAATATTTTCTGGCCTGAATGAGACGAGGTAGAAACCACCCAGATACTAAAAGGAGATTCAATCCAGCTGCGTTAGGGCTGTCAGGCGGTGAAAACGAATAAAAACCAGTCAGGGTTCTGGATTTGATAAAACCACATGACTGCGAGTGGAGTAAACAAGGTGAGGACTGTATGCAGCGCAGCTGATGATGAGGATGATGATGATGATGTGCGCCCCTAACTGCTGGGTGGGAGGCAAACGGAGCCAGACAGCGAAGGGCTGACGTCACCCCTTTTTTCCAGCTCCTTGTCCCACATGCATCTTTAAAGAGTGGCTCTGCTTCCTGCTGCTACTGCTGCTGCATGCCAATTACAGGAAGAGACGGTGACTCACAGGAAGTGCGCGCGCTGCCAGCCTATGAGGAGCAATACGACGCTGGGTAATGGGTCTTTGATTGATGATGATGGAGAAACGGACAACACATATCTGTTTGTGTTTTTTGAAAGCAAAATGTTGCTCCGCTCTCATCAGATGGGATAAAGGCACTGCTGTTAATTATTTGATTGTCAAAGATGGTTTTCTAAAACTTAGAAGGGGGGGGAAACTCAAAGAAAAAGATTAAAGAAAAAAAAAAGCACCTGACTGTTGCTGTTTAACATGTGGAGCACGTTGCTGCGTGTCCTCAAAGCACCTCTGCTTGGATCCAGCAGTAAATGACTGCCAGCTGTGTGAGCGAGGCCGGGGTGCTGCCACCGTTCCTGAAATTTCCAGGTTTAAAAATGGGGCCGCACGTGCTTCACCCTGGCGGTCGGAGCTGTTCGTCTTTTCAGGAGGGCTGACGTTTGATCAGAGGCCTTTTTTTTTTTTTTTTTGATGGCTTCTCTGGTTATATTTTCCCTGGAACTGTTTTCTCATGATTTACCTCTCGCATCAACCTTACATTCAGGAAAAACAAAGAAGAAGCGTAATGAGTTCATCTAAAGTTGATCGAGCTTACGATTAACTGAGACGCTCCCATTTCAAAGAGAAACAAAAATACTGAATTTTCTCTTGTATGAAGAGGGTTGAGTGTCTTTCCTTAACATAAAAGGATAATATTTTCATAATATTTTTAAGAAAAAAAAAAAACAGTCACTAGATTTTAACATTATTTTGTGTCAGCTATATTGTACTGACTAAATAAACAGAAAATTGTGGTTTTCTCACGTTGTTTTCGTTTGGACCATTTCTCATTCCCGTTTTTGTATGTCCCCGCCATCTTTGTTTCTGTATCAACTGCCTCTGCTTAAAGCTGACCAGCGGAAGAAGGTCAAAGCGGACATTATTAGTTAACTGATTGGAACTCATTTTAATCTAATAATTCTATTTAATCATCAGTGGAGCCAGATATTTAGATACGATGTACAGAAATATCTTGTTTCAACTGTGGCTACTACTAAAAGCAAGCCGCAGGAATGTTTTCGTGCGTGTTTGCTTGAATGTCTGTGTCTGCGTCGCACACAAGCGGTACAGATGACGTCCCAGCTGCGGATGGAAGTGGCCTCATCGTTTCAGACAACAAGAAAGGTGGAAAATAAAACATGCAAAACAAAACCAGGAAGTGGTGCAACATAACACAAGTACTACTTGCAAATGTGGGAGCTCTGAAGAAGTGCTTTTCATTAGGAGTGGGTTGTGGTCTTTACCGGAAAAAAGAGGCGCTACTCAGGTAGCGTCCCTCTGCTTTTAAACTGTGTGGAAAACACCCACTCACCGGCTTTCACCCTGTGCAGCCGCATGGATGACTGGAGTATGGCTAAAGCTGCAGGTTTTGTTGCAGCTCACTATCGGGAGGCAGTACTTATTCAGAGCTCCAGGGACTGATAAAAGAAAGCTTTAAAAGGAGCAAACCTGATTGGCTGGTGCTGTTGCTGCGTAGGGGACACTTGTGGCAGGAGTTGTTGCTGCAGAGACAGTAGCAGGCGTAGCACTGTACATCATTGGGACTTTGTTTTTGAGGACGAAGGGGGAGGAAGGAGGGGAAGGAAGGGGTAGCAATGAACAGGTAGGTGGAGCATTATGGCAACCATGGCAACAGTCGTGGCGAGTGTTGACGGCAACATTTTGTCGATGGCGGTGGCGGAGGGAGGGAGGGAGAGAGAGAGAGAGAGAGAGAGAGAGAGAGAGAGCCAGCGAGCCATCGTTAGGGTTACACCGGCAGATGGCATGCAACCATTCACAATGCAAAGCCAGGAGGACAGAAAGAGAGAAGGACAGCATGGGAGGATAAAAAACAAACAAAAAAAAACAAGAGGAGAGAAGCTGATTACAATCACAAGTAAAGAAATTTATATGGAAAAAAAATCAGTTTTATGTCTTTCCCAGAGAAGTTAACAAGACGCATATTTTGATGCAAATTTAAACCAGTTGGCCTGACCAAGTGAACAGCAGGAAAACGCCACATGGCTACTGCCAAGAATATGCAATTCTGTCAAAACATGGTAAAAGTTCTTATTTATAGTCAGCGCCTTGCAATCAATATTTGACTTTTTCACATTTCATCACATTTCAACGCCAAATTGGGATTTAATGCGAGGCCAACCCACAGTAGGGCTTAACTGCGACGCTCTAGAGGTGCAAATACTTTTGCAAGGCGCTGTAGCTCCGCTTTGATGACTGCGTTTCCAGTTCTGTGGAATCTCTCTGGGAAACTGATTTAAATTTCCTGGTTAACACGGCACGGCAAAACAGAAGCCATATTAGAGCTCAGGAGTCAGCACTTTAATCGTAAACAAAAACAGTCGTTAGCAACAGAGTCAGTCGGTGGGGAAATAAGAGCTTGGAGCTGCAGCTCCTTCAGGTGATGCAAACTTAGCTTCAATAAATATCCAGAAATGCTTCAGAAAATATCTTAAGGGACTTTTCATCTCACCTGTAAGGGCTGCAGACCATAAATCAGCCTAAATGCATGTGTGTGTGGGTGTGGGTGTGTGTGTGAGTGAGAGAAAGAGAGAGAGAGCAGCGTCAGGACCTACCAAGACTGCTAGCAGGGGTCATGCACAACACTGACCCTGTTGTGTTTAAGCAGAGAACGACAGACAGAGAGAGAGAGAGAGAGAGAGAGAAAAGGGAAGAAATGGGTTAATTGAGGAGGAGGAGAACAACAAAGTTAGACAAGACAAAAACAAAAAGCATCAGTCAGCTCAGATGCTACCGTTACAGCCGTGACGCCAGCTAATAATGGAAGCAGTCAACAAAAGCAAGCAGTGGCGTTCTTCACTCGGAGCTCTGCATTAGTGGGCGGAGCTGCAACTAAACCCAGGCTGGAGGACACCAACCAGGAGCGGCGCGGAGTTTAACTTCAGGCAAGGCGCTATGAATGCGTGCAAAGTTCAGCTTAGACTCAGCTCTGTAGGTTCTGCTTTTCTGTTTTTGCAGTAATTAACGGTAAACTTTTGCAGGATCCCCCGGTGGCAACTGAGCACTGCGACTGAGTCGACTTGCTTAACCGAGGGGCGGGTCGTCTCAACGGAATGCAGAGATGGAAATTTCAGGTCAAACGAGGGGAAGGAAAAGTAAAACTAAAGGGGGGGAGCAAAACGGCAGCATCATGCAGAGCAAAAAGCACAGCTTTCCGTCCGGTTCTGGATTAAACTGAGATACTTTTCACACAGTTTCAGATCTTGTGAGAATTTTTTTTTTCCCTCTAGATTTTGGACAAACCCCACCGATACGAAAGCTTAAACATTTATAGTTTCAATGAATTAAAGCTTAAAAATATAAGATCCCTAGGGGTTAGATTATGTATACTGCTTGGCAAAAAACTTTTTTTTTTTTACATTCTGTGTTGTTAGAGCTAAATACTTAAACATGTCTTATTAGGGAATTAATGTAACAGACATTGTGCAAACCCTAAAGGAAGAGAAGTTTACTTTCAGCTCTTCAATAAAAACTAATGTTTCTCCTATCTGAGCTGTGGACAAAATAATTTCACAAAAAAGATGACTTCTGCTTTGTGTTGGCTTACCAACAAAACAAAAATGCAGAGAGAAAACAGAGCCAGGAATAATTTTGCAAGTTGTAAAGTTTTTAGTATCTTCTCAGGGTTGGAATGAAAAGGAAAACCTCAACTAATTTGGAAAAAAATTCAGACAAAATGGAGCCTAAAACATGGCACTTATCACGTTTTATAGACAGGAAGTGAATCAGAGCTGCTCCACACGACAACAAACAGACTTCCTTTGTAGCCGTGAAGCCTCCAAAAGATGGGTTTGTGATTAATCTGATCGCCAAGACCTGTCTGCAGCTGTGTGCCACGTGCATGAAGTGATCGACCTTACCTGTGGGAAAGAAAGCGGGCTGCTGGAGCTGTGCGTTGGCCAGCGCCTGTTGGTAGTGCAAAACACTGGGGTTGAACAGAGAGCTGGCTCCGTTGCTCTTCTCAAGTGCTGGTCTCTTTGGTAGCGGCTGGAGGACGCCGTGGGGGAACGCCTTGACACACACACGCAAACAGAAGCACAAGATTTGAGCTCCGCACTCACTTGAATCGACACTAGAATTATTGTAAAAGTGTTATTTTTCTCTATGCACGGCACAAAAAAGAAAACCAGAAAAGAACGGCAAGAAATGGAAACACATTAAAGACAGCTGGAATTATTTTAGCTTTACGTTCGTTGCTACAAAAACACAATCTAGAAATGCCACAGGTAAGGTCTACACATTAAAAAAAAGTGTCTTACTGGGTTTCACAACAACAAAAGAGCCAAATTAAATTCTGTGAGTAGCTACAAGTACAATTAAAGAAGCTACATGCAAAGCAAAAGGTGAAAGGTCCAAGTACCAGGTCTACAGTTGCCTCGAGGGGTCGCTTCATTGCTTTGGCAGTCGACTGAGTCTTTAATTAGCAGGCAGCGAGCACATGATGGCAGTGGGCCAATGGGAGTCAAGCGTATTAACATACAGGTAACAGCAAGCAGAGGTGCATCATGGGGGACAGCATTGCATTGTGGATAGGTGAGAAGGAAAAAAAACAAAAACAAAAATAATCTGAATGCCAGTATACCACATACAAAACAATAGGCATGCACATAAACAAAAAAATTGCTTTCATTTAACTGTAAAGAAACATAGCTACTATATTAATTAGTACAAAAGCAAAACAAAAAAATAAAGAAAAAGCAAAATAAGGCAGCTATAATATTAGATCCTACGACTAACACAGCTGTTTATCTATTTGATATCGACGCATGTGAAAATTTTAGATAAGAGATTAGCGCAATTGTAGCAGTTCTGACCAAAACGAGAGAAAAAAAACAACAACAGCTCAACGTTGGGAAAAAAATTACACAAGTTGGAGTTTAATAACAGAATGTGGAGCTCTGTTTATTCCAAATGTTTACGTGGGGTAAAAATTTAGACATTAACATGAATAAATGCTGACTAATTTACCTGAATGCTGCAAAAACAAAACAAAACAAAACAAAACACATGAATATGACGCTCCATGCACAAGCCTCTTGCTTGATGTATGTGGATTTTTTTTTCCCCTCACTTGTGTAACTGTTTCTCGTTGTTAACAAACAATGCATTGCTGATGCGCTGCGGTGTTAACAGACTTCAAAACACTGGTTAGTTCAAATGAAAGATGGTCTATTGATTGAAAAGTGACATGAAAAGCAAAGATGGCTGCGCTTGACTTGCAATGAGGAAGGAGGTCACAGCATGGCAAACAACACATAACGTGGCACAGCAACAAAAACAAAAAAAAAAAAAAACAAAAAAAAAACGACTCACTGCAACTGCGTCGGTCGGAGTGCGATATTGTCTAGTGGACACGTTTGGGAGTTAAAGGTACTGATCTTTCCCTATTTTTAGCGGCGCATCTGCGCAGGTTTTATGGATCTGCTGCGATAAAAGTGCCGCAGCTCAGGCGGAGGAGGGCTCAAAGACAATTGGATTAAAGATGCTGACTCGGCAACTTGTCCCGAGGTTAACCCTCTTCACCTCTAGCGCAGGTCGGAACAGCTGAAGGTAGTTTGGGAATTGGGTCATAAAGATGATAAACTGAAGCGTGCGAGGGCCGCATATACAGAGATTGCGAAGCAGGGGGGGAACAGAAACTCGCTTTTCTTTTACTGCTACAGCCGCAAACTTCAGCGTATTTTATCGAAGCTTTATGCGATCGACACCAAGTGGAAGAAAAATGACGATTTCCATTGTTTTTTTAGAATAAAAAAAAAAAAATCCAAAAACGGAGGATTTCAGCTATATTCTGCCTTCCTGAGTCAATGCTTTGTGGAGCCTCCATCAATCTACAGACTGAAATCATTTCGGATTTTAATTTGCATTGAAATCTGGAAAAAAAAATGTACTGAAGATCTGATGTTCTTCTGTTAAGATGTCGAACCTCCAGTCTCATCACAAGACAACCTCCACAGCATGACGCTGCCACTAACGTGTTTCACTAAAGGTATGGAATAGGTTTTTTTTTTTGTAGTTGTTGTCTTTCAAGCCACACTATGGCGTCATATAATGGTCATTGTAGGTAGAAAAAACAGGAGGTGTAAATTTCTGCCAAAAACCTAAAAAAAATCTCAGATGTTTTCTAGAAAAAAAAAACAAGTAAATATGTGAGCTCTGAAAGACAAAAATTTACCCGCAAAAAACCCATAAGTATTGTGATTATTATCAGAATTTTTCCAGGAAACAACTAGGACATTTCTGAAAAATCTGAAGCTCAGAAAATTTCCAAAAGTTGAACATGTTCAAGCTTTTCCATTTTTTTCTACACAATTTCTGAGATTAATCTCAAAATTTCAGAAATCTACTCCTTCGTTTTTAACACCAACTATGGCCCCAATACGCTAAAGTACACACCATGTATCACTTTTCTTCTGCTTTAAAATGAGTGAGTTAATGTAAAGCAAAAAGCTGTCCACCGAAGTGTTTAAATACGGCTTTCTGCCTTCTACTGGCTTGTAAAGGAAAGAGAAGGACAGCAAGCAGCGATGGAGTCAGCCAATGAGAGCTGCAGTGTGCGCAAGGCGTAAAGCATGCCCATGCCACGGAGGAAAAGAAAATCAGTCAGTCAGCACACTGGCGCAGTGCAAGGTGTGCAGGTGGAGCAGCCAGCGGACCAATCAAAACAAGACACTCGATGCCTTGGGGAAGACGGGGAACGGACAAAACTGTACGCCGTGCTCAAGAGTTTTAACATCCTCATCTCCCTTCTCCCCCCCCGATCGGCGGCGGATGACTCAACCCAACGGAGGGTAAAACTCCCGCCACGTCATGCTACATCCAACCCTGATTCAATTTGCAACCGATCTGCAGAGAGCTGCACTTATCACCGAGCAGCAAAGTGGGATGGGGGGAGGGGGGGTTGAGCCGACGCATTGTCTCCGTGCGAACCAAGGGCATTGGGAAATAAAAGGAGGCTGCAGTGAAATAATAACAGATTGTTCTTGCGGCGTCAACGCTGATCTGTTTAGGTCTCGCTAAACCCCGTTTGTCGCATCCAGCCGCCCCTCTTCGGGATGACTATTGTCAGTGAATTGTTCTCTAGAGTCCACTAGAATCAATCAGCAGAGGACAGTAATAAAGCAGGGCTCCACATTGCATGTTGAGGGGGATCTGTTACAGTAAGCGAGAGGTGTTTGGAATCTTTCTAAGTCAAGATTATTTGGACTGATGAGATTATTCGCAAATGGTGAAAACGTTCAGAAAATTTTTTTTTTTACAGTGCGTCACTAAAAGTTATAAAGCTAGAAAAAGGAGACCTAAGCATATTGATTAAAAGCATCACTGAAAAAAGGTAAAAGTGTGCATTTCCTGCTCTGCCTGAGGTAAAAGTGGGTGGCCAGCAGGGCGGCGCTCTCACCATGGCTGCAGCCGTGGCTGCAGCTTGTGCGGCCACGGCCGTCTGGTTGGCCTGGTGCTGGGCCGCCTTGATCTTGGCCTGCAGGTGGGCCGGGGGGTGGAAGTACTTGCACTTCTCGCGGGAGCAGCGGCTCTTGATGTAGTCCATGCACACGGTGACCGTGTTGTCGCTGGTGTCGATCATGGGGCTGTCGCTCGGGTGGGCGAAGCGGCAGTCCGTCTCGCCGCGGGCGCAGTTGCCCCGCTGGAACTCACGGCAGACCTGGCATTACAGGGAAAGGAAAAGAAGACGATTAAAAGTCAATGTCACAATAATTTTTAAACATTTATTGCAATGAATTTTAAACTGTGCCATTTGTTTTGCTTCTGTAAGCAATTTCACTTTTTCAGGTTTGTCTGTTAGCGCCTAAGCGTGGTGCGTTTACTGACCAGTAAAAGATCAGAGTTTTGTGCTTTAAATAATACAATTCCAGGCACCAGGTTGCTAAGAGACATCTTGTGCAAAACAGTTTCTTTTTATAGATAAAAAAAAAAGTTAAGAATGAAACAATCAAAAGCCTCAAATAGCATCTAAAACTGAAGCAACTCGGAATCAAAAGTTTTAACGAGTCAAGCATCAGGATTGCAAACTGAAAGTGCAGTTTGCAATCCAAGTAGAATTTAGTTTTTTCTGCCGCAATGACAAAATACATGAAAACACAAGATCAAACATGTCAGACATGTTCCTTAAATCAAGCGGAGCTGCTAAACCTGCTTCAATTAAAACACATATACGAATGTTAAACACACTCGTATTTACACACAAAGTACGCCTACGTGTTTTTTGGGCAAAAAAAGTTGCACACACATGAGCATGCGTTTGTCGGCTTGTGTGTAGGAGGAGTGCACACGTGTCTCAGAGGGATACGGCTTAATTAAAGCCAGCTCCATTCAGTTGCTAAGTGATGGCACTCCTGCTGAAAAACACATACAGGCACACGCCCACGCGTCACCTTCAGGTCTTAGGTAGATTACTGTTTATCTTGATAAATATGGTGCAGAAAAAAAACAAAAAAAAAAAAAACGTCCTCCTCATGGATTCTTTCACAATCCCAGTTATTGTTTGCCAAGAGGGCAGATGGAGACATTCAGAGTTGGTTTTCGGCATCCCAGTTCGACTGCGGCTGTCTAGCAAACTACCACTTTGAGTGGAGTTAATTCCAGTTTGGATCACTGTGAATTATCATTCCTCATTTTCACATCGCGGCTCTGAAGGAAGTCGAATTATTCAAGAAACGTATGTTCAAGGGATGCTGGAGTTTGTACTAACTTAAGCACTGACTTGTTTAGCAACAACAACAAAAGAAACCCCAAAAACATTTTGTTCGGGTCACCTCCAGTTTGTCGGCACGCAGGAGTTTCTGGTTGGAGGAGGAACCTGCCGTCACTGATACGGGTGGGCTGCCGGGGACGATGACGGGAGTGCTGGGCAGGATGTCTGTGGGGACCAGGCCCATGCTGTGGGACATCGGGGTCAGGTAAGGCGTGTAGCTCAAGCCTGCGCTGGATCCAAGGCCCTGGCTGACCGGAAACGTCTGCTGAAGACGGAGACAAGATCAGAGATTTCTCTTTGCAGCGTTCGAGTAAAATGCAAAGGCGCTGAAGAACGATGAGAAGAAAGAGAGAAAAGAGACGAGGAGAAAGCTGGAACCTGATATTTACTCTACAGAAAAGAAGATCGAACCCTTTGTTTTTTTTTGTTCTTTTTTTTTTTTACTGTCTGACATTAAGCAGGTCAAAAAATGATTTCTTGTTTGCTAAATGTCAGAATAATGAGCGAGGTTTTGCTAATTACTTATATTGATGTCGTGGCTTTCTAAGCTTCTCATCGGGTAACTCACAACAACCATGATTTTAAACAAGAACTTCTTTCTTGGGGGGGGGAGTAGCAACAATAGCAATCTGCCAAAATATTAGGAAATGTTAAAAGTTTATTCTGATTTAATGTCCTTCAGTGAAAAATATCAGGTACAGCTGTACAGAGCTGTGGTTGAGGAAGATGAGAGGAAAGGCGGGGGTGGGGGGGATTGATGACGGGTAGAAAGATGGCCAGGGTAAAGGAGAGGGGTATGTTTCAAAGAGGACGCAGTAAGAGCGGAAAGTGAGTAAAAAGGTTGCTTTTTTTTTTTTTTTTTTTAGTTTTTTCAACCTCTGTGCATCCTGGAAAGATTTTGCTGAGCAGGCATGTTCTGTTTTAGTCACGCCTGGGTGTACACAGATGCAGCTGAACACATCCACACCTGGAAGAGCAGCTCCCAGCGTTAAAGCAACAATATTTCTAATGGCTTTTGAGCCTGACAGCAGGAGTCAGTGTGTGTCATTCTTTCTTTCTTTTTCATCCCCCCCCCCTGCACTGACCACGGGCTGCATGGTTGTTCCGGGGATCATGAACTGCATCTGCTGAGCCAACATGGCGGCCGCCGTCTTCTGCTGGATCAGGTTGTTCCGGCCGTTGATCTCCAGCTGGGTCTTCAGGTGAGCCGGAGGGTGGAGGTATTTGCAGTTCTCTCGCGTGCAGCGTCCCTGAGAACAAAGAACACGCAAAAAAAAAAGTTGGAAAGATTTTCAAAACAGAACCTAAAGCGTTATGCAAATGCCGAGTGTGAAAAGACCACAAGAAGCAACTTTGTGTCAATCCTGCGGAACAGAAGCTTCTGGTCTCTGTAAAGAAGCATTTTTTTTTTTCTGATTTTAAAAGATAAAAAAAAAAAAAAACAGCGCTTGATTTGCCAGCTTGTTATTTCTGCTTGGTGTTGGTCGCGCTTTCATCAAAAACACGCCGCCCACAAAGTCGTCGGGGCGGACGGGGAAAAACGAGGACAAAAAGAAGGATGAAGGCTGGAGCTCTTGTTCTTGTCGATCTCGGAAATTCATCTGAAAGTCAGACAGATGTGGTCGCACGGAGGGTCGGCCTCGCCAAAATCCCGCCGGACAAACACAATTAGTCTGCCAAAGCAGAGGCCAGTGTCTAACACACGACGATCCACCACCACGGGGGAGCTAACTGCAAGAATGAGAGAGGCTGACCTGAGGGAAGATGGGAAGGAAATCTGGGTGCAGGCATGCAGAGTGGACTGATATGGATTAGACACAAGACAGAGCGGGAGAGGACACGACATGGCAGGCATGACACGGCGGGTCTTGGCTAATGTGAAAAAGGGAAAAGGGAAGCGGCGATAAATTAGAATCAGTGTAGCGTGAGGAGGTCTGCTGCTCTGTCTAAATAGCTCTTAACTCCGTGACACAGAGCAGCTTCAGCACCGTGTCCCAATTAGCAACATCCCCTCTCATCGCAATCCCGCTAATTTCCTCTTATGAGGAAATATGACAGGCCTGCCCAGTGTCAACGCTCTGATCGGTAATGACTGAGTTTAATTACTCGCGAGCGTGTGTGTCCATGTGTGTGTCCTGAACGCGTCACATAAAACAACAGGATACAAAAGAAGTTCTCGCAATTTATTTATTTACCTGATAATCACCAAAATAGGACGATTTGTGATTCATGCCACACTTAGATTTAGGTCTGGGCTTTGACTAGGCCATAAATAAACTATGATACAAACATTCAGCAGCTACCTTTCCGATCCACCTCAACGCTTGTTCTGGCAAAATCGAATGTATTTGGAGCCGCAAAATGCACAAAAAAAGATAACATGATTTTCATTACAATTTTTGCTCATGTTGAGAAAATATGTTTTAATTTTTAAATTGAAGATGCTTTGTTTTATTTTCCAGCTCTATTCCCGTTTAAATTCGGCTTCAAATTCTATATTTAGGTCGTAAAAACAAAGAAAAATATGAAAAAAAAACATTATAAACACACTTTATTCAATGGAACAATCCTTATTTATGCAAAAATGGTGTCAAGAAAGAAAAGTGTATAAATAGAGAAGGAAAATTAAATGTCATGAAGGCAGGAAGTGCTCCAGTAGCAGTCAGTCTTCCAGTTAACCTGAAGAAGCCTCCGACTGACTTTTGCAGCCTCACAGGTTTTACTTCAGATTGTCACTATTAGCAAATTCATTTTCCATTCCAAATCAGCCTCTAGTCACACCGCTCTAGTCAGGTCGTAGTAATTAGGGTTATATTGAAATGCAAATCACAGTTCTGTGGGACAACTCCAACTAGCGTTACGGACGCATCCCATGGGAGTTTGACGCAAAAATGAACAGCAGAATAATATGGATTATTTCTGTTCACATTTGGTAGCTCAGTAGTGCTGCGACAGGGATTTGGTGCTGATGCTCAACCTGCTCCAGAGCTTTGTTCTTTCCTCTACGATACGTGGGCAGACAAACAGAAAAAAATACTTTTAATCAAGCACGGCTCTAGGTATAATCCTGTTTCGCAGCGCAAACAGCCAATGCTCTCCAAGTCTCGTCGAGGGGAGAAGTAATAAAAAACGGGCTTTCTTGTGCTGCAGGAGCGATATGAAAAGCAGCCCACAGAGCTTCAAACACCGTCGGCGACGTTACAGTAGCTTTTCACTTAAAAGGTCCGAACGTTAATGTTTCTACACCTGTGTGACCTATGAACTCTGCTGTAATGATGCTGAGGCAGCCTCAAAGACCAGATGTAAGAGCTGCAGTGAGCCACTGATGCGTTCACGCTCCTCCTTCATGCTTCGAGCACACACACAATCACACCTTCCCACACACGCGCATACCAAATCACTAGCAAGGTTCACACACACAATCATAGGCATGCGTGCGCACAGAAATCTGGAGTGTCTGCTCAGACTTCTTCAAAACAGAGGAATAAAGTCACCCGTTTAACCCGACAGCTGAACGCAAAAAAAAAAGAAGTAATAATTGGACCCTCATGATTTGCACCGTGAAATGATGCGGTGGCCTCGCGCATCAGCGGGCACCAGGAAGAAAGCGTAGGCCGGCGCGAGTGTGCGGGGCGGCGGGGGGGGGGGATCGCGTGGGAGGGTGTGAGAAAGGGGAGCCGGAGCCGGGTGATGAAGCTGCGCTCTGGACGTCATCCCAGACCGAGGCTGCAGGGAAGCACGCCGTCGCCATGGCGCCCTGCAGAGATCAAAACAAACCCAAGACCCTCCTGATGAACTTAGGTAGACTCAGAAGAAAGGCAGCCACTCTTCTCTTTTGGCCTGTATTCTGTTTGTTTGCAGCCAGAGCAGGAGAGAGAGAGAGAGAGATGCTTCATGGAATTGCTCATCGTTTGAAGCAATGAAGTAAAACTGCGGTGAAGAGACTTGGGAGAGTGGTTCAAATCTCACTAAGTGCAGGCTTTTTTTTTTTTTTTTTTTTACCGGAAAACCACCTCGACTTCAAGTATGTGGTTTGACAGCCATCTCAAACTGCTCCGGTCTTTGCAGAAATTTCTATTGTTCCTCTCCTCCTTTGTCTCAGGGGCTGCCACTGTACTAATAATCTTAATGTTATATTATGAAAATCTGTGAATGGAGAAAAGCGTTGAGCTTCACTGCGTTTTATTTGGTTGTCATCAAGTCAAAGGTTAAGATGAAAAAAGAAAAAAAAAAGACATATATGGACAATCTTTGGGCTGGATGTGTTTGCCAGTAAAATATTATAAAGAGAAAGCGTTCAAGTTTTTCTTAGTTAATGCCGTTTGTAACTGTTTAACACGCTGATCAAACTATCATATGCATACATCAAACATATTCCTCTTTGGATGTAATTAAGTTAAATGTGTAAGAAAAGAAACAATACTCTAAATAAGGAATTTGCATATCAAATTCATTCTTAAATTGGCTAATTAAGTCATAATTAGAGAGCGAGCGTGCCTATTTGAAATCAGCAAATTGCCCCAAAACCTTCTATTTTCAGGAAATGAAGAACTATTTATGTATTATTACACAATCTGCCGCAGTCATTTTGTTTTCAAAGGATTTTTAGCATACTGCCCAAATAACCTCTTACTATAATAACGTATTGCCAGAAAGCGATTATATTATTGGCCCAAAAACCTCATTACATTTTTGGCCAGTTATTATGTTATTGGCTTTAATATGTTTAAAATGGACCAAATTATTAAGCCACGGGCTGTTATTACATTATTGGTTGCTAAAGGGCGTAACTACGTTCAGATAAGCTCAAAAATTACTTGTTGCTATGGAGATTTATGATCACAAGATGCAATATGGTGGAGATTTTTTAAAATGTCTATTAGCATCATCTTCACTGTCATTAATGGCTGAAATAAATCTGGATTATACTTCAAATCTTTTTAAACCTAACTGTAGATGTTAGTTAGTTAGTTAGTTAGTTAGTTAGTTAGTTAGTTAGTTAGTTAGTTAGTTCTCTACTCTTTTCCACTTTACAGAGTGTTTCAGTTTATTCACTCCCCAGGGAAACAAGAAGTCATGGATTACTGATTTTAAATAAATCTAAATAATTACTCTAAAATTTAATAAGTTACTGAAATTTGCAGGGTGTCATCATACAAATCAAATGTAAGTACAGACATTTAATAAATCTAAATATTATTAAAAGGTCAATTTATTTTAGGAACTTTATCACTAGTAAAACCATCATATAGATTTAATTACAAACTAATGAATAATTAAAAGCCTTTACTTCCGTTAAATATACTTATTTTCCAATTGCATTACTGAAAACATGACATTTAAAATACAAAAATTGTGTCACCCCAATAAAAAAAAAAATAAAAAAAATGTGGGCTTTATGAAAATCCTAAATTGCTTAAAGTTACTTTTAATAGGGCGCATATTCTAATTTCCTGAATAAGACAGTAATGTAGAACTTTTTCTTGACATTTAAAATGGTAGCAGGCATTTTATGATGAACTTGCATAAATGAACACAGTGAAGAAAATCTCGGTTATGCAGGCACAGATAAAAGTGGAAACTCAAATGATAAATCTACAAAACCACAAACAAACTATAAAGCTATATTAAAAACCACCATAAACTCGTTCACGGTGCGCTCTGGCTTCAAGAAGCTGTTTATGAAAAGAACGGCTGAGAACACCTCAGCGGTTCACGCAGCCGCCTTAGGTGTAGTCATAGCTACATGGTGAAATTACACCTTTTCACCTGCTCACGCGGCTGCTTATTATCGTAGGCATCACGGTGTCTCCCACGTGTGCGGACGCAATGATCCATGTTTTGGGATGGGTTAATAACTGCTGTGATTTAGATTGGATAATCACCCCCTTGCATGGCGGGGAGAAACAAACGTCAAGGAGGGAGTGATCAGAGACAAACGATCAGGTGCTTCCTGACAGGGAAAGCTGCTCACAACATCTAGCTCAGTTATCATTTAGAAAATCAACTCATACACACAATTTTGCTTATTTTTAGAACTTAAGAAAGTGACTTGTTTAATCTTTAAAGGGGGAATAAAATCTGGACAAGATTTCTACTACTGCCTGGTCCTTCACTAGTGTGTTCAAACACTGAATTTCTTAATAACCAGAATTCACTTTATACACAACGACAGATCTTTGCTGTCGGCTACTGCGGCGGCGATTTAGATTTCGCCAATGCACAGATGGGGGCACAGAAAAGAAAACAAACAAGGCAAACATTTATCATAGTAAACATGCTGCCATGGGGAGACAAAAAAAAACTGTAATGGAGGGAAGAGAGGGACATTATATCTCCTCAAACATGACATAGAGATCACAGTATTTAGCTGAGCGAACTGTGATGTTTGGATTTATTTTAGCTCCAGCTGGGAGAAAACCTGAAAGGGAATGAATGATGGTGCCACCACCATGTTTCACTGTGGAGGTGCCGTGTTCAGAGTGCTAGTTTCCCACAACACAAAAGGTTCACCTGACGAGCGCACCTGGTCAGTTATGTCTTCATTGGGTTTCATCCCAAGTGCCAGGGACTTTTGCCTGTCGCTGCTGTTTGTCGCTCCCTGTTTGTTGACAGTTAACTAGCTAGCTAGCTAGCAAGGTTTTATTGTTAGCTAATTAGCAGAAGCCTCAACTGCCTTGAGTGGCAGAACACAATGAGGGGAAAAAATGCCAACTTAAATTGTTTTAAGAATTTGAGACATTTTAAGGTCTTAATTTTAGACACAGGAATTTAAGACTTCATGGATGAAAGGACGCCCTGAACCCTGCTGGACTAAAAGAAGCAGAGAAATGTTTTCAGGCTGATTCCATGTCCATCTGCTTGACTTTCAGCGGGATTCCTCAACAACTACCCAGCTGCGTTCAGGGAAGCTCATTGGAGAGGTGGAACACAGCCATATCTCTCGCTAGAAGGCCTTTCCGCGACCCCCTGCCATCTCCTTCATTGGTGAATGGTCAGAGCGATGGCCGTTGTGTGTTTGTGGGTGGCGCAGACACAGAGGTCCAGTCTTCCGCCCTGCTCTGAAGAATAGCGCTTCAGTTGTGGGCCTCTCCCTTCACCACTGTAACATTTGCATTTTCCTCCCTCAATGGGTGCTTTATTTTAAGGTCTGCCCAAGACAGAAAGAGAGACCGCCTATAGGCCGCCGCCGACCGAGGAGCTGTAAAAGTCCTCATAAACGTGACTGGGAACGCCTTCGTGTTGCACCGCTGTGCTTCTAGTAGGACTTAATAAGAAGGCTGGTGTCCTGGTGCGTTTTCAAGATGGATATGCATAAAAGAAGCAATTGCTTCCTTTCCCTCATCAACACTTCAACCTAAGAAACAATATTGACGCATTACGAAACACCTAGGGAATCTGCAATGTGTGTGTGTGTGCATTTAATTCCACAGTACGCCTTCGGTTTATTCCTTTAGCTTTGCATATCTTAAGTCCTGGTGTCTTAACAGTGATGACTTGATCAATGAGAGTCTGTCTGGCGTTATTGGCAAGATGCTGTCCAGAAAGGACGATCCCAAAGAAAGAGCTTAGAAACAAGCAGGGTCAGCAGTAAAAAGCGAGCCTTTTCTTAGTTATAGACAACACAGCAACGTTTTCTCTAAGGGAGCAGTACCTGCGGACAAAAACACACTGAAATCAGCCAAAGTTTTCAGGCGGCACTGTGACGCCACCGCAGATGCACAAGGGCGCGATACCTTTATGTGCAAACGGAAGGCCTCTGTAAGGAGCTGACGCAAATCGTTCTGACATGAAACCTTTGAAAAGTGTAATCTCCTTCCAGCTTAGCCAAAGAACCTCCTGTATTCCTTCCTTCCGAATCTCCTCACATCTCGGTTGTCTCAGTGTACTTCAGTGCCTGTCTCTGTAGTGTGCCATTTATGTCTACCCTGCAGGTCAGTTGCCATGTTAAAAAATAGCACAAAAACCTGTTTCACGCCGTTCTGTTTTGTGCTTGATGTTTTGCTTACAGATGTTTGTATGAGTGGCTATAAATATCCACACAGAAGATCTTCTAGCTATACAGACACAAAGGAGATTCAGGTTCCAGGTGTTGGTGACTTACATTTACATTTCTCACACAGAAAACAGCTGCTGCTGGATTGCCTATTTTAGACCTTCTCATCCCGTCTCCCGTTTGGTTCTTAGTATCTATGTACTAATCTTGTCATGTCCAAATCTGAAGCAATATTGGGGCTCCTTTATGTTTTTCATACTATTAAATTCCTAGAGTTCTTAAGAGTTACGGCGGTGGTCAGGCTTTAAAAATGGGAGGAAGTAGGAAAGGAAGAAAGGAAGGAAGGGAGGAGAAAAGAAAGACGGTCGGCCAGATGGATGCATAGATGGATGGCAATTAAATGAAATGATAGACGCGCACAAACAGACGGCAATCAAATGGACGTAGGGATGTTTGTTCCTGACCATCACTTGTTCTTGATGGTCATACCCTCCTCTTGTCCTGGCTCAATTTACTCAAAGGCTCTCCACAGACACCAACCGGTGCTTATGGGATGCCCTGTGGCTGCTCACCTGGAAACCACTTTGAAGCAAGCCTCCCATCCATAGGTCGCCAGCACTTCTGTGCTCAGAAGACCGAAAAAGGTCCCGGTTAAGTAGTGTGGCTCTGGGTGCACATGGACAGGGATCTGCTTCATCCTCCAAGACAGAGAGAGACTCCTCTTGAGGATCTTGTTTTGTTTTTGCCTGGCTCTAATGGATTGGTTTGAACTAATGGGTCCGTTCGAAGCGCTGCTGCCCCAGGACTGCAGGAAACACTGAAAATCCATTTTGAAATGATAGCCAAAAGCTTTTTGCTTACATTTCGACTGGTAATGGAGATCAAAGATCAATGTTGAGTACTGGGTAAGCGCTAGTCATTTAAATGTAAAAAACAAAGCTGCTGTAAAAGCCCAGCACCAGGTTCATTTCAGCTTTAATTATGCCGTACGCAGGTACGTCTGCTTGCCGATGAGATTACACTGCTATTAAAAATAATAAGTAAGGACACAAACATAACAATATCACGCAGCGGACCTGTTACAATTGAAACTACATTTCCTTTCACCCACACTTAAAGCAGACACATAAGACGTTGCATCAGCGGTAATTAAGTGTCTTTGTTTCACCAGTTGTAATCCCGCAGATGAAGGAGTGGCATTGCTGCTGACACGCCTGAGATTACCCAAGGATTAAAAAAAAAAAACAGAAAAGGAGACAGAGACAGAAGGGTGAGATTGAGGCGTGATAAACTATATTGCAATGTTTCTTCTTGTTTGTCCTTGGATATCATCACATCTTTCTTCACTGAAAGCAAACACACCTCACAAGCTGAGGTGTGTATGAAGTACCTGAAGCAGCAGAATCTCCCCCATCTTTAACGTCTCGCCCGCCGTTTCTTTGATCGCGTTGTTTTTTTTCCCCAGTAGATCTGTGCGGTAACGTCTCAGAATAGCAGCAGAGAGGGGTGTGCATCAGCTGAAGATCACATGCCTGTGTTATCATCATGCAGCACTGGCTCTCTTGGAGCTTGTGATCAGCTAACTCAGGTCAGGCACTTATTGAATTCCAAGTGATACTTCAAAGAACGGTGCTATACAGGATGAAAATAGGGTTGAGACTAAGATTTCTGCTGAATGTTGTGTGATTTAACAACCATTCCAGGTTTAACGCTTACACTGAGTGCTACGGTTTAGAATTTTGTCCATCAACTGAGTTTTGATTTTACTGGAAAACAGAGGGGAAAAACAAAATTTAGCTGCTGGTTGAGGTACTGCGGGGTATCTGCAGGTTTCAGCAAGTCAAATGTAAGACTTTAAGGCCTTTTTGAATAAAACGTGAAGCGTTTTATTCCCTATATTTATAGAGAACTATAAATATAGGGAATGGTTGGGGCTGGCAGTAGAAGTGAGCCAGTTGCAAAAACAAATATCGCCCAGTCAACTGGATATATCCACCAATGATTTCCCAAAAAGGTAGCTAGATAGCTAACTAGCAAGTGTATATTAGCAGCTACTTCCTGTGCGCCTTTAGTCAGTCACTTTTAAAAGAGAACAGAAGAAAAAAAATCTACATACAAGTTGAATAGTCCTCCCACAACATCAGACCTGTAATTAGCATATTAAAGACCAACTTAGATTTTTTTATTAACTTAAGACAGTTTAAAGCCTTCAAGTTAGTGATTTTCACCTAGTGGCAATTGGCAATTAAATTTTTCCATAACAGTACAACGCCAGCTCTGAATCTCTGCGTTTCTTTTGAGCGATGGCCCCGTTGTGAGGCACCTGCTAATCCAGCCGGATGCCGGAGTCCTGCTTCAGTTAATCTGATCATCTGACACCTGCTGAGACATGAAACCCACCCTCTAGACTTATTTAATCTCCACATACAAGCAGGCATCAATGCATGGAGGGTCACCCTCTAGCTAGAATTTCCAGGGTTAGATTACGATACTGCAGTGAAAGCTTATTATTGTTAATTTTTAGGGGAGTTTTTATGCGTCTTTTCTTGGGGTGCCAACAAATTTGCCTGCATCCAGACACTTAAAATGAGATGATTGTCTTACTTTCCCACACCTTTAGATCTCTCTGCAAGTCCTGCAGCTTACAGGCAATGTCAAACTGGTGAAAGAGTCCACAGAAGTAGGTTAGATGTCGTTGATGGCCCACTTTGAAAAGAACTGTGTCGCATCCCCCAAGAGGGACGCAGCAGAAAGGTCTCACTTCAATTCCCTCGTTTTTTACATTTACAAACAGATTTCAAACACTCCTTAATGAACAAAGCTTAAACAAAACAAAACTGCTCGAGTGGCTAGTAGCGAGCGAACAATTTGGGACAACGCGCAAACGGAGAGGTCCGCGCTACACCTCGACGGTATCGACAGCACGTCTAAGCGTGTTGAAGAGTTGTGTAAATCCATACAACAGATAAAAGAGGATAATGAGATGGACGGGAGAGAGCAGATCTATTCATCAAAGCCTCTTTCTAACACACTCAGCAGATAGGAGCAGAAATGTTGTATGGCTGCTTACTCTCCAGTTTTGAGATTAAAGCTTTGGTTGCTGGCAGAAAAAAAAAAAAAAAGTTGAGATGTACAGTTTTTTTTTTTCCTTACAGTCTTCAAGAATCCGGATACTAGTGTAATAATTTTAAATCACACTAATATTTGTGTTAGAACTGTTTGATAATGCTGGACTTGATGCTCTCTGCATCTATTTGATCATTAGCAACGAATAGTTGGCGAAAATAATCTGAGTAAGTACAAATAAGGCAAGGTTGGTTTGAATAGCTTTTCTTCTTTGTTGAATAAAATAATCTTATGGGAACTGTTAATTTCTATTTACTTTGATTATCTTTGATATTAAAATGTGTTTGACGAATCAGGAAAAGAACCACATAGAGGAAATATACATTTTTCACGCCGCTGTGACTATATCAACTTGATTTTCATCTAGAAAACCAAAGGGGAATAAGCCTCAGTGCCGCCTAGACGGGCGTGTTGTTTGTCGGCGGCGATGATGAGGCCTCTGAGATGTCTGTTAACTCCTCTGGGCTGAAGAGGCTCTAATCCCAAATGAAAACGATGAAAACAGGCTTCATATGACTGAGAAAAAAAAATCGAGGAAGCTGCACAAGTTGCTTCTGCTCGATAAAGTAAAGTTGAGATCAATAAACAAGTGCATACTGGTTCGGTTTTAACAACTCTTGAATGTTGCCTCGTTTTTTTCCCCCCATATCCTCACGTCGCACCTTCATTTTCTCGCTCGCCGTGACTCCACCGTACGCTGCGGTGGTGCCCGCTGCCAATTAGTGTCCTCCACCTGTCACTGTGGGTCACCAGTGCAGGCATCTGTTGGGTGTGATACCGGCCGTCTCACTTTCATCAGTGATCTTTAGACTCTGCTGCCCTCTCTCTCTCTCTGTCTCTCTCCACTCAGACAAACACAAGCTCTTGCTGTACTGGCCTGAAGTTGACCTTGATGGTATGGTCACCATGCCAAGTGGTCAGAAAGAGGGAGGAGAAGGTTGCATATGATATCCTCTAGCTCAGACAGTGCATAACTGTCTAACCTAGTGTTTCTCAACCCTGGTCCTCATCGCCCCCCTGTTCTGCATGTTTTAGATGTGCCTCTATTCCAGAACAGCTGATTCAAATGATTGCATGACCATCAAGTAATGCAGAAGCCTGTTAATCACCCAGAGACACAATTCAGGTGTGTGGCAGAAGGGAAATACCTAAAACATGCAGGACAGGGGGGGCGGTGAGGACCAGGGTTGAAAAACACTGGTCTAACCTTACATTAACCCTTGTAGATAACTGTACAGTCCAAGTCCCTGTTATCCGATATCAAACAATGGTTTACAATAACCGAATTACGATAACTCACCTACAACAACCCCCATATCTGGATTTCTGTTGGGAAAGTCAAAGGCTTCTTGCTAAAACTGATCTCATCATCCAGTACGGCTGGAATGAGTGCAAAACACAACCACTGCTGCAGGAACAACAAAGACGTTTAAAACACCCCACCAAATACTGCATACAAGCAAACCTTTTGAGTTTGTAATTCTTTAGGAATTGACTTGATAGCAATATGTTCTGCTGCTCTACCGTACAACTTCAGCTTCTAGAAGCTGGCAGGCAGCTGAATACGATGGCTAAAGAACTCCGATTGTCAAGGGCCGATGTCCTGCAGGTTTTAGACGTGTCCTTGAACTTAGTTTATTATCCTGTTTGTGTGTGTTTTCAGCTGCTGTTTATCACTAATATCACAATGTCACTGTCTCATCAGGTCAAGACGGGTTAAGAGGGGAATTTATTATGCAGACGACGCAACGGTTTTTTAAAAATCCCTGCAAACACGTGTCCTCGCAGGGGACCAGGAAGTCACGCCAGGCCTGGATTGTGACACAGACCAGCAGTCGTTTAGACAAAGAAAGAACCAGAAACCCATTGTTCTGCGGGTCCCCTAAAGATTTCTGCATTTTTGTTGCCTCATTAGATGAGGCCAATTAGGAAGATCTCTGTCTCATTAAAAAGGTTGGCCCCTGGGAGACAGCCAGGCTTGTCTGTCTAGCTGTTTGTAGCTCCCAAGGTGAGAGTGTGCATCCGTTTCAACTTGACAGGGACTGCATGGAAACTGGTTAGCATGTTTAGGAGCGAGTTCCATCATTTTTCTAATAAGAAAGTCATTAAGGAAGCCCGGAGGACGCAATCAATACACGTCTTTGCACTCAAATGTTTAATTTAGATCAGGCTAAACACCATATCTCTTAATATATTAGCAATGTAGCTAACATATTGTGGCGAGCATCGGTGACCTTTTTAGATGCCACTACTGACTTCCTGAGCAATGTATGCATTCGAAAGGATGTAAGATGAGACAAGGCCGCATAGGCAAGCAAATAAATGCCTCTCTCAGAAAACCTGAGTCTGTCTCTAAGTGATGATCAAAAAGATGCATCAATAATTAATGAGACCACTACTGAAAGGTCAAGAGCACAGCGAGTCTCCTGCCTGACTCGCGATAGATCTGCCTTCAGCTTTGCTGCAGAGGCGCTCGCGAACAGCAGCAACTACTGCAGCGCTAAGGCAGTTTGAGTCCAGCTGGCTTTGAAATCAAATGTGAGGAAAGAATTGATTCTGCAGCACTGATTTAGGCTGCCGTTTTCTACGCGGAGGGGAGGGAGGGAGGGGTGGCGGAGAATCGAGCACTTTATCAGCACTGTGGGCAGCAGAGAGAGTGATGGAAAACGAGGATGACTCAGAGCTAGTGGGTGGACTTAGACCAGGTGAGACATTGGTACAGCAGATGGGCAGTTTTTCAGTTCTCAGGCTTTCCATTGTGTGTCAGGCGGCTCATAGGGCGAAGAGCAGTGAAAATTGATTCTATTGTGGAAGAAAGTCATGGTGGGAAAAAAAAAATTACAAAGGGTTTTTGTTTTCTAACTTTCCATAATGAAATTAGGAAATTCCATAATTGTAATGAGGTAATAAAACAAAACAAAAAAAATCCTAAAAAAAGATTTTTATCTTACAGAAATAACTTGAACTGTTCCCTCGTGAGTGATTTTTACTTTCAGACTTGAAATATGTTTAAATGAAATTCCAGATCCTTAAAAGTTAAGTAAATGTTGCCTATAAATGGATCTCCAGTTACTTAGCAAATAGAAATCAGATTGTAGAGATAAACAATGTTGTATCTCACTTAGGTTAAAAAAAACTGTGGAGTACTAGTAGATGAATTATGACTTTAAAAAAAAAATATATATATAATGTTCTCACAATGTATATTGAAGTAGATTGACTCAGTAGAGTAGTGTATCATTACAAAGATAATGTACCTGTTTTTCTTTACTATTATTTTTGCCTGTTTTGTGTTTAAAGGTGTATCTGTATGAATGGTTGATTGACGCTTACTTGCTTATGATATATTGAACTGACTTTTGAGAGAAGGGGCAGACTAAGATTTTTCTTCATTCAAAACTTTTGTTTATATCAACATGTGACATATTCATATTAAACTGTAAATGAATTAAAATAAATAAATAAAAGGTTTGTTTTTATTTCCGATTTCTGCTTGGTTTTGGTCGCTAACCCGCATGAATACCGGAGGTCCACTGCAGCCTCACATTAGGATCAAGTCAGAGGGAACGCCAGCAATCGCCGCGCCGCATGCATTCCCCTCCACATGTTTGCTCTGCCCAGGGTGTGGCCCCGTTTGAGAGGATTACACAGAGGAATGCAGGCGAGCCCATCTTTTTAAAACAAGAGGCCACGGGCGTAAAGTTCATGTCCAACAGAGCGTCTGCGAAGTTCCAAACGACGCCGGTGCACACACCGATGATAGGGGTTCCTACAGTTCAAGTCGGAGGATTCGCTAAGCAAATTTGGCAGCAATTAGCTTCAGGGTTTCCTTATGACTTCTGTCTGAACAAGTTTATCTGGATTAACATTTGCAGTTTGTGTAGGTACGGCTTGAGTAAACAGTTTGTGACAAGTAGCTGAGAAATATTAAACCACCATAAAGCCCTCTGTATTTTATGGATCTGAATCAACCACATAATCTTCCATTAACAGTCTGTTTTGTTTTTTAAAAAAAAGGTGCACTTTCAAGCTGTTACAAATAATTTTCAAATGTTATTTCTAATCTAAATAGTTGCTTTAATTATAAGCTGTCAAAAATATGTGTGTGTGTGTGTGTGTATATATATATATATATATATATATAATATATATAAAGGACAAATAAATTGTTTCAGTCTCGCCGCTAAAACGGGTGAATTGGAGCAGAGAGGAGATAAGCATCAACAAAAGGCTAATGTCTGCAGCACAGTTGATGTGACATCACCACATGACCGGCGTGATTGCATTTACTCCATTAAGGTAGGCATTCTCGCTCATTTCCTGCAGCCCCCACTTCCACTCTGCCCACAGCGACCACTCTGTCACGGTTGCCATGGCCACCGCGCAACAAGTACAGAAGAGCCTAAAGGGACGGGGGCTGTCAGGAGATATCCACACAGGTTTTCTCTGAAGGAGCAAAGGGCAAAACATATCAAATTGTTTGAGTGCAAAACAATTCATTTTGCCTTTTTTTTTCCACGCAGCAGCCATAAATCTTAGTGTAATTAATTCAATTTTATATGATACCAATAGAAGGGAACATATGTATGAAGTGTAAGGTAAATATTGCATGGTAGCCAACATTATCCAAACAAAAAATCTGAAAAGTGTGGTGTGTTTTTGTGTTAAATACCCTTTTCTGTTGAAATATTAGCTGTTCTGTTTTCAGGTAAGGTGAGATGGGATTTTTTTTCCAGGGTTATTTAATTAAAGGGGACTGACACTTTTCAACGGTCTACCCTCTCCCTTCTACTTCACAATAATGCCCTACTTTATATTGGCCTGTCACATAAATTCTCATAGGAGGCACTGAAGGTTGCGATTGAAGGAATAACAACAACGTGCGCTGTTAAAGGGCATTTCAAAGCTCTGTTTTTATCAGACTGTTAATATAAATGGCTCAAATGTGCGTCAAGTGTCCCAAAATACTCACACGACTAAATACACTGGACAAAAATGGTGACACGAAGGGCCTTAATGCCAAGTGGGAAATCTAAGAGACCTCGCCTAGCTTAACATGGCTTCTTGAATGTATTTTTTAAAAAGCTGACAAAAGTAGCACAAGATTTGTTTTTTCTAAAAAAAAAACAAACATCTGGTGCAGAAATGCTGAGAACTGTGCGACAGCATCACTCTGCATGCAAAGCAACCAAACTGAAAATGCAAAGCAGAGGTATGAAATTTTTCAAACGACCGTTTATCTCCTCAAACCCGCCCTCTCTCTCAGATGCGTCTCAGATGATTTTACTGCCATGAACTCTCATTTATGGTTGAATTACAGTCTCAAAAGTAACACACACCAGGTCTAAACTACAGCAACTTTTTCTCACTTTCCAGAAGACGTCTAGTTTATATAAAATCAATCGTAGTTTACGGACAAGTTCAAGTCATTAAAGTAAAGTCGTTTTACATCAAAGCATACCTGTGTGAGAAGATAATTGTGCTTTGGCAATGTTCGGGCTGAGAAAAAGCAGTAGGAGTGTTAGACAAAGTCCCATTGTGGTCACAAGAGAGTTTTTAGCAAATTAGCCTGAAAACAACAAATGCCTCATTCACTTGGCGTGCTTTCCTGTCGTCGCGAGACAAGAGTAACACCTTTTAGTCGACTACTTTCTTGAGAGTTACCTTTCATTCCGCTTCTTCTTACGAGGGGCCCTGTAATCTGTGGCCAAGTTACGGCTGGCGGCGCACAACCCCGCCACGATAACACGATCGGATGAGAAGACCCGGGAAGATGATATGGGCGTAATGGGGTGAAAATCAGCCCCGCGTTGAGAGAAACACATTTCCTAATGCATAATAAGGATTTCACTCTCTCAGCTGTCATGGGGAGACTCTTTGTGACTGAAGGGACAAGCTGGGGGTAAAATCCTGCTGTACAAAAAAAAAAAAAACAGGAGGCTATTTTTTATGATGGGGAGCAAGAGAACATAACAAAAAAATGAAAAAGAAAGAAAAAAAGGGAATTCTTCAGGCAGAGTAACGATTTCTAAGTTGGATCCTAAACATCATCTCCAAAAAACTTCTTTCCTTCCTTCAGGGTGTGCGTAAGATCTGCTTGATGCGACGACAAATCGGTCCTGATCCGAGTCAGATGTCGGCTCGTTAAGCTACAACAGAGTTAACGGCTTGCATAAAAAGGAACGACGCTCTGCGAACGCCACTCCGCGAACGCCGCAAACTACGCCTTAAATGATCCTTACTCTGTTAAAGTCACAGCCAAGAAGGCAGCTGGCTGCACCAATAAAAGCAGCTTTTTTAAAATGTGTTATAAAGAAGAAAAAAAAAAAGACTGACCATGACGACTTCTGATGACGAGGGTTTTTAAATGCGTTACAATCAAAATAAAGTTTTAAGATTTTCATCTAATCTGAACTAAGCACTCCATATGTTTACATTTATAATGGTAGGACAGAAAAGAAGGCATTTTCCCAGCATCCCCCTTTGCTCTATCTGCAGATACAAAGCAAAAAGCAAAGGTATAACGTATGAAGTTCGACACACATCTGCTTTAACTGATTGTAAGGAATATGGGACAAAGATGGTCTTCACAAGGGTTTTTATTCGTTTTTGTCGACAGTATCTTCGACAGAAATTCCACCATCTGCCTTTTTAATGTGTAAGCTGCAGCTTCAGAAGACAAGATAAAAACTCCTCACTGGTCTAGTATGCTGCTCTAGTTTCTTCTGCTATTTATCACTGTCACATCTGCAGCAGAGAGAAGGAAAAAAATAACAGCCTCCTCTTAGATACAGCATGTCGCGCCTACTGTGAAGAAGCCTTGCTACGATTTAAGGGATATTCAAGTATTTGGCGTTAAATTTTGGACATTCTACCGGTACGATGAAGTATCAATAGTGGAATAAATAAAGACTGCACCTGCAGTGTGCCGCTTTTATCGCTAAAAACCGTTCCCCAGCAGCCTCTGGTGCTTTTATGTCTTCCCACCGGTTGTAAACATCGTGACAGCTGACACAGATCCGAGAATAGACGCCCTGGAGCGGCTCGAGGCGATCAGATGTTGGCCTGGGAGCGCGGATGATGGACAAGGCACGGTGACATTAGAAGAACTTTTTATGAAAAAGAAAATAAAGACGCAGCCGTCGCTGGTGGCACTGAACGTGTCAACAGGCCTCTGTGGCCTTTTGCTTCATAGGTCAGAGCAGTCTGCTAACTGAGTACAGCAGGGAGACCTGACACACATGCTAATTTGAGCAGACGTCCTATACTGACCGACCAAGGGAAACCATAAACTCTAATGTTTTATGTCACTTGTGTAGGTTTTTTTTTTTTTTTTTTTAGGTCACTGGGCCTCAAACTTTTATCTACACCACATGACATGTGGTTATTTACAAGTTTGTGTCTGTGTGAATACGTACCTTTAGCGAGTCAAAGCAGGCGATCACTCTCCCGTTCTCCACCTGGCAGCTTTTGGGTGGGTGGGCGAATTTGCATTCCTCGTCACTGCGCGAACACGTCCCTCGCTGAAACTGTCGGCACACTTCCAGGGTCAGCCATTTTGTGTCCCGTATCGAGGCTATGTTTAGAGCCATGGCGAAGGGGGTCTGATGGCCACGGGGCTGGAGGAAGGAGAGGGAGCCACTCGGTTCGGGGAGGAGGAGGTGCTTCGACACAGAGCTCCGGGTTAAAAACACGTGAAATCAAAAGTAAAACCAGTGGAACATGCAGCTAAAAATACTCTGCCTCAGGTCAGCGGAGGTGTTTTGTCCTTGCGGACAAAAAAAAAAAAAAGACAGAAAATCTGGTGGAGAAACCTGAGCATGGGATGAACAACTGTGTTGTGGAAGTTTGTCAGTCAAGCACATTCATCAATCATCATCAATCAGTAAATCTCAAGAGCAGACCTCTGGCGAGGCAGAGGGGTCATGCATGTCTTGGTCACACTACTGTCCCCAAAATGTCCTTTTTATGAGTAATGATCTCTTTCGAAGGGAGTGGGTGGGGTGGGTGTTTGGGGAGCAAAGGTGGCCCTATTTTCAGGTACAATGGCACATTTTAGGACAGCACAAAGGAGTGCAGCTCTTCCCTTCGAAGCGCCTTTAAGCTTTGGCACCCTGGCCAGCGGTGGAGAGGTTCGGCGTCAGCTTTAACTCGCACAAAAAGCACAGACAAGGACAAACCAGGTGGGATTTGAAGCTGTGACCGGCAGAGACCGCAGAGGAATATCCGGAGCTCTTCGGACCAAGTCTTCAAGTAGGGTTGTTAACTCAAAAGGCACTTTCTGTCTGATCTGAAACAGAAAAAAAAATAGAGAAGAACATTTTTTTTGTATGAAATTCCAATAAAATACACCAAAGTTTGTGGTTGTGACAAAATCTAGAAAGGTTCACGTGGTTCAAGGCGATAAAAAAAAAAAGGCAGCTGCACTATTTGGCTGAGTATGTAGAGACTGGAAGTCCAAAGTCTTTCCAACATAGTCCCTACCAAAAACAGGAAATGGAGAAAAGCCCTTTGTGTTGTAAGACGAGAGCAAACAGTCCGAGTGGAGATGGAAAAGGAGCTGTGGGGTCTAGCCTGGCCCGTAGAGCCACACATGGTGCAACCAATAGAAAAGTGCAGCACTGCACTATTCTGGGCGGCCGTCCAGCAGCCACAGAGAGAGACTGAGACAGATGCATATGCCACTGCCAGACATGATTATGACGCTGCCTAGTGTCACACAACATTCACTAGCATCTCCTCTCTCTCCGTCCATATTAGGAACCGCCTCGCTGACATCAGCCTGTCGGTTCACATTCGTTCGGGGGTATGTCGGTACGAGCTTCCTTCCTTGTCTTGTAAAGAGACCGCTCCGCTTGTCTCGATGTCGTGCAGTGAGAGCGAGGGGACGATTGATAAAGGAACAATCTGAGGAAGTGACCTTTCGCTCGGGAGAATGAAATCCATTACTAGGCTACTGAGCAGGGAGCTCGTTTCTGGGCACATCTGGAAATGTTTTGCTTGGTAACTGTGGGTTGGGAGAGGGGGAGGATGCTCCAAACTGGAGGAGGGTTGTAAAAAACAAAAAACAAAACTAGAGCTCTGGTTAAAAGATTATTTTACTATTCAATGTGTATAAAAAGAATGAATGGAAAACGGAGGTTTGGCCCGAACATCTGGCATGTAGGCCAGCATCTTAAATTATTGAGAGCAACAAGCTAAGACTTGTCCAAGAGTCTACAAAGACTTTGCATTTCTTGAGAAATATGCCCCTTAATCATTATAGAAGTAGAAGGGGCAGAATTAAAAATCGCCTTGGGGGGTTAAAGAGCAGCTTCCTCCTTCAAATCACAAACCAAATGCAGCCACAAGCCGATAAATCCAAAACCATCGTCTTAGCTAATCAAATTGTCCCACTTTAGTGCTGATAATGTGAAATGAGATCAGAAGCTTCCTTTGCCCGATCGTACTGACGCCTGGTCTCTGCTCTCTAAGGCGGGATTTAATTTCACATCACACCCCCAGGGAGCCAACCAATCGCTGCAGAAAGAGACAGTCAGGTAAGAATCATGTCAGATCTGACCTTTAGCAATTAATCCCTTCTTATTTTTAGAAGCCATAAGATGTCGGCCATGAAGCTAACCTAATTTGTCACCCATGTGAGGAAGCGACGGCGCCCATTGTCTTTTAAGTGACTAGCCTGAAATGATGGTGCATAAAACACCAGTGCGTTGCTTTTTACACGTTTGATTTGGACAGAAAAAATCGGGGAGGGGGTTAGCTCACTAAACGAGTTCTGACACTTGGTGTCAGTAAGGGCCTGTCGGGGTCGCCTGAAGAGGCTCAACAAGCAACAATGAAAGATATTCAAAACAAACGGGATCGGCTGAAGATAAAAAGGTCCCTTATAAGGGTGGTAGTAAGATAAAGAACACATGCAGCAACATGACCACATATCTGTGGGCAGACTGGTGACATTTACTCTATGTTTTTGCAGTATAGAAAGGAAGTTTACGACGAGTTTCCCACCGATGGGACTGCCTCCAATGAGAGCAACCGACCCTCCCTTTACCTGTTGTTTCATGATTGAGATGAAATTATCATAGAAGAGACCACCGGGAGCAAAAGTCCTGAACAATTGACCTCTCAGAATCATTGGGTGTTTTCACACCTGATAATCCAGTAGATTCGGTTCAACTGGGGACCGAAATTGCAACGTTTGTTACGTTTTCAGCTGGTGTAGTTTGCTTTCACACTGCACTACTTCAAAGGAACCAAACACTTTGAAAAACGTGTTCACCTCCGACCTCGCCTGTAGCGGCGCTGCACCAAAGAACCACGGGAAGAATGACATGAGAACTTCTAAAGACGACAGGAGTATAAAACAAAATTGGAATGTTGTCAGATGTTTTGCAGTTGTAGGATTTCTCTTTGGTAAAAGGCCATGAGACATTTCGCCAGAGTTCGCTTGAACTGAACTGAGTTCAAGGTCAGAAAGAGGTAAATTCTTTGGATGGAGGACACTAAAGCTGACTTCTTGTCAGGACAAAGCTAATGTATAAAAAGACAAAGGAATGGTCAGCTGATGGGGTAAAACTACACCTATCTATTCATTAAGAGAGTGATATTTCTATGTGACACTTCATCCATCAAAAAATCAGTAATACTCTGAGCTGTTGCAGAAAAGGAAATTGCAAAGTTGTGTTTGCATTTTACGGATATAAACCCTGTGAGGTATAATAAACCGCACAGTGTAACACTGGAACAGTGTGAGTAGTGTTAACAGAAATAGGCAACAGAAAGTGAAACTTAAAGAGCTGGAGGTAGAAGCAGATTCTGTGCATCCTGTACCAAAGTGGCCAGACAGGATGACCCGATGAACCCGGATGGAGATGTGAAGAAAAACACCACAGTACTAGACTTTGTGGATTACCGACGCTTGCTAAGACCAGCTGCCAGGGGCATTATCTTGGTCAGTCTGCTTAATTGAATGAGAGTCAGCGAGACTGGGGTGTCTCTAGTGAAAGTCATTGGCTTGACCTCTGAAATGCGAGCATGTAACCCATTAGTCTGCTATCTGTGCCAGGCGGTTTATCTTTGTAGCTTGTGTTTGCTCAGCAGGGACGATAAGCTACCTGTTTTTAACGGTCATATGAACTTGAAAACAATGAAAAAAAAATCCTAATGATTGTGAGAGAAAAGATTATGAGCAAGATTACTGAGTGACTGCATTTCCATTTATTACCATTTTATGCTGGCAAACGGTAGATGTTCAGTCATTTGCATGGCCAAGAGGAACAAGTGGACAATGTTTTCCATAGAGAGGGGTCCTAAATGCAGAAAGGAAACGTGAAAATGTTTCATTTCCCGAAGCTTATGAAATGCCTTTGGTCTAAGCTAAGAATCCTTGAGTTCAATTCTATCAAGTACCATTAGGTATAATGATGGGTGACGGAGATCAGCACACTCTATACCAGGACTAAGCTATGAGCGTTTTCCAGAGTCAGCAGGAAGGTGAGCCCCATATCATAATAGCCTTAGCTAAACAAGGGTGACCCAGATAGTCTATACCTCTGATATAGGACAATCTGTTTGGATTTTTTGTAAAATGCACTTTAATTGAGAAAAGGCGAGAGAATTTTTGCTTATTTCACTGCCTGCACTCCGTTAATAGATTTGTTTTCCCTAAGCATTCTTGTCTGCTCTCTGCTAAGTCGAAGGGACTCAGGCAAGTCATCATCTAATTATAGAGCAGTCGTCTGCCTGAGATGAATTGTGCTTCTCAGATAAATATGATGATTAACAGGGTTTCCAAGGTAATTAATGGTAAAAACTGGATAAATACCACACTTAGCTTTACAGTTCTAAGCCCGGCTGACGTGTTTGCTTTAAAAACAACAAACACTTGAAATGAAACCACTTAAATCCCCCCTTTTTCCTCATGCGTAAGTTGTCTGAAGATAAAATTCACTTGAGATTTAATCTCAAGGTGGGGCACGTTTGTGATTTAGCCCGGTCTATTTTCAACAGGAAGGGCCGGGACCGTTGTTCCATTTTAGAAAACACCCACTTCCCCTTGATCTGCGGCCAGGCGCATGACACCGCTCTGGCCTTTTCCACGCAGGGCGGCGATGTTCAGTTCGCCACGCTCGGCTTTGGGTCGAGAAAGCGAAATTTGGACAGACTCGGTTCCAGATCTGTCCAAAGAACTTTGCCAGGAAGAACTTTGTAAAAACTCTAGATTTGACAAGCTTTTCTGTGTCACACTTGAAAAAGTGGAGCTCCTGACATTTGGACTGAGAAAGGGGCAAGTCAACTGCTGTGATAATGCCCGTTCCCCCAGGAGTTGAAAGAGAAAGTCTATGTTGGGAGACTGGAAAGCCTCAGAGCTCCTATGGATTTTTCTTCCTATATTTTTCTTTCCTTGTTTCCTGTCTCACACCCTCTCTCACACACAGATAAAACATTCCCTCAAGTCCCTCCCCACCCAGACTGGTATGCAGCACACTGCAGCAAAACTCCTAAAAAAAAAATAAGAAGAATCTATTTAAAAAAAAAAAAAGCCCAGACTGTATGACAAGTCATTCCCACCTCGGTATATCCGTTTCCCGGAGCGCCGCTGTGTGCTTCTGTCTTAGTCCCAAACACACGAGGCACCCGTTGGCTCCGGTGCGGTTCTCCCTTCAGCCCCGGCGAGAGGAGTTAATGACCATGTGAGCTGTTGTCATTCCTCGCGAGCCGCCGAGCACCGCAGCCAGAGGTCCATGCCTAGACAGGGATTTTCTCTCTCAGCGTCTCTCTCTCAGCCGCAGAGCAAAGCGAGCGAGGCAGGCGGGCGGGCAGGAAGCAAAAGAGTGTCTACTCAAACTATTTGGCTGTAACACTTCCAGCCAACATCCCACCTCCTCCTTCACCCCCCCATCCAGACACACACCCCTAAAGCCAGCCCCTTTCTGCCCACCAGCCTGTCGAGGTCCTGCCCCTGAACAGCTCCAGCCAATAACACACAGCATTGCTCTGAATCCCAGCTTTCGCCGCCTCCTGATTGGAGGAGAGCAATCCGATTGATGGGACAAATTCTGCGTTTACAGTCAAAACACCTGAATGCTGATTTCTCACAAGGTATTTCCCCAATTTCACGCGCCGCTTAACGTCACAAATTCAGATCCCGGAGAGCGCGGCGTTGTTTAAATTCAACGCGCGATCTGATTAGAGGAGCAGGCCGTGGTCGGGTGTGTGAGGGGGAGAGGGAGGAAAACAAGCAGTAATCAAAGTGTTGCGCAGCCGCATAGTGGAGATCAGCAGTGTCCTTGTCTGCGTTCTATCGCCGCATTTAACACCATCCCCCCAGGAAACCGGAGCACTACACCTGCACCCTCCCTCCCACCTCTCTCCTCCACCTCCTCTCAGCATCCGTCCTCCAAACTCATCCTCCATCCCAGCATCCCTCGCTTCCTCCTCCACTTAAGCACCTTTCTCTCGCCCTCCCCATGGCTTCTCTCCATCCCTCACCTTGCACGTTTCCTCCGCAGTTCCGCGAGCTATCTCCCAAACTCTATTTCAGTCCAATTCTTTCGTTTACTGGACTGGAAAATTACTACTGTTATTGCTTGGGAAACATAAAAATAATAATAGATGTCATAATAATAATGTATTGCAGTGTGTTTTTTTTTTTTTTCCCCCTCTCCCCTTCCAAGCCGGGCTGATGACATGCTGCCCGGCAATCACATGGGCCGTGAAACCGGAGCGCCACAGAACTGATGAGTCAGAGATCCTGCTTCATGACTTTTCGATCCAGATTCAATAGAACAGCTGTACTGTCTCTCTCTCTCTCTCTCCCTCTGTCTCTCTCTATGTCCATCTTCCTGGCTCACACAAAGGTTGTTGGTGACGCGGTATCAGTCGCAGCTAGGTGACCAATAAATGTATTTACTGTCCGATTTTTTTTTTAATATAAACTTTTACATGTTTTTATATTTTGCAAGCAGAAAATATCGAAAGGACACATTGTTTTCAACGTTTTGCAACGAGTTAATGCTTTGTAGAGCCATCATCAAATAAAGTCATAATGTTACAAGAATACAGTCAATACGAGAATAAAGTTAATGTTACAACAAAAAAAGGTGGAATATTAGGAAAATTAAATTTATGAAAACTCCAACCAAAAAAAAATTATCCAAGCTTTTTTCTCATTAAAATGACTTTTTTTCTCATCTTAATTTTAAGACACTGTTCTGGCAAAATTGTGTCTTGATTCTGCTAATATAATGACTATATTTCACACAAACATGCATTCAAGATGATGTAAAATGTTAGCTTTTTGCTATGTATTAGCATTTTGAACGATTCAGTTTCATTCATCTCACTTCCCATCACTCATGCGTCCGTGTTGACCTGTCACATTAAATCTGAATTACATTAGAGTTTGTGTTTGTGACGACATAAACGTGGAAAAAAAGTGTTGAAAGGTCACTGGAACAGAAAAAGCGTCAACGTCTGGTGACGGCGGCATAAACGTCAGCGCACCTGTAGGGGAGACGAGACAAACGAGCGCTCTGCTATTGCACGAAGCATTACGACGAGGGCGGGCAACGCCATCTTTGGTCAAGAGCAAAGTGTCAGCTTACAACAACAGCGAGAGTCATGCAAGTACAGTTGCACGATTTAAAAGAGGAGGAGTTAGGATGCTGGCAAAAAAATAAAATAAAACCATCTACTGTGGCTTATCTAGAAGCAAAACAGTTTTTCCCACTGCAGATCTCAGATATGTCCAACAGGAAAACAAACAAAAGCCTGGCAGACAAACAAGCTCAGCTACTTCCTTCCCTCGTGGAGTCCCCTCCCCTCCTATTATCCCTGTCCTTTTTGACCCCAAACAGCTCGGCACACTCACAACGATCTGCGTTTCCAGGAAAAAAAAGAAAAGAAGCGTTTATATAAAAAAAAGACTGACAGGTAAAAACTGTGTGCCGAAAGTTCAACATGACACGAGAGGGAAAAGGAAAAAAAAAAGCAGGGCTCAGAAATAGGGCGGCGAAGACAGATCAATGAAAAGGCAGCTGTCTTTTTCTATTATTAGCCATAATCAAATAACAAGCAGTAAAGGGGTGTGCTTCCTTTAGTCTGATCAGTCTGTCTTAAAACGACGCACGTAGCTGACAGTGGTGCTATTTATATCCAATTTCAAGTCTTGCTTTTTAACAATGGAAGGTTATGTCCTTCTCAAACATACAAAGGTCAGATTTTAATCATCTGTATTTATTGGCATAAAACAGAAAGCTCACTGCGTTTTGGCCCAATTGTACAAGATACCAACCTTGAAAAGATTTCAGACTGCAGTGACATTCTGGATGATTGCAGATGGCAGAATTTTAAAAAATGTGACAAGTCAAAAACACAATAAATGTTAAACGTATTATTTTAAATAAACACACATACGGGATATATATAAATATCTTGCACACAACCAGTGGAAGTTTTTGATATGTGCAAAACTACACACTGCCCAGGGCAGTACAACCTTGGGGGGCAGCAAATACCTTTGACAAAAAATGTATCTGTTGTTTTCTGTAGCTTTTTTGCACATACAGTCAGTCAGTGAAGAGTTGGTATTTTTTTTAACCTAATTTCAAACCCAGGAGATAAACAGTATGTCAAATGGCTAGCGATAACCTAACCCTGTCGGATGTAACCTAAAAACAACATTTTTGTTCACAAAACTCACTGCACAAAACTCCACTGCAGAAGAAAAAGCCAGTTGAAGCTCGTCTAAAGCTCTCTGTCAAAAATTTGAACAATTCATTGAAATATTAAGAGGATATTGATTCGTTAGAAAAAAAACAAACAATTTGGATATAATTTCACATATGTTTAAAAGGAGAAATGGCGCTGCACACTTCTTTATCAGGCTGATTTTTTATTTTATTTATTTTTTTAAAGGCAGGTTCTGTTCTGGAACATCTGCATTGTTGTGCAAAAGGAAGCATCCTCTTCATGACACTGTTATGCTTCAGTTAGAGGCTTCAACATAGCTGTAATACGGGCTGCTACAAGAGATAATTTGGTCCTATAGCCATCAGCATTTCAACAACTCTCTGAACTTCGATAACGAGTTTCAACAATATTTAATTTCCCGCTGGGATTTTTTTTCTTTTTTTAAAAACAAGGTCTTTTTCAGTCAAACTGAACTGAATAAATTCTTGAATAATTATTGCAGATGTTTGCCAGAGAAAAGGAAAAGAATGAAAGCATGTGTATTCACATGCGAAAGTTAATTTAATATTTGAACTACTAAGTAATTACAAAGTCATAAGAGCAACAACGACGACGATGCAACATCACATCCATTTTTTTTCTTCTTCTTATTTTCAGCAGCTCTCTGCTTCTGTGGAGTTATTTCTCGGTCTTTGAGCCACAAACAAGACCTAAGACCTGAATTATTACTAATATTTCACAACCTCCCTTGAAGTCCTAACACGCCACTACGTGTGCATAAAATGAATACCTAAAGGATGCTAACGCTACCTGCTAAGCTAGCTACCTGCAGCCTACCTGATGTCGAGACCTGTCACATCCAGCTGCTCTTCAGCCCGCCGCCAACGGCTGGTCAACGACTGGATACCCGCAGCACGGCACGACAGGGCAGTCACGGTCTTCAGCTGGCACTTTTCGCCGGCTCTTTTCCTCCTTACAAACTTTTTTTGCTTCTCTTCTTTAAAAAAAAAACAAATATCACAGCGGCGCCTTTGACCCGCTACATGCTAGCTCGCTAACTACTTTTAAAGGTTGAAAGCAACAAGCGATTTTGACAGTTCGAGGTAAGGTCGACCTCTCTCTGTGGAGAGGTAATTGTGAATATATATGATTGAGTTTATCAGTTTTTTAAATTATCCAAGCTTTAGGAACTGGAACACTTTTAATGCAAAACAGATATTCCGTATTTGCAGATAATGTACAGAAATATAATTAGTTTTGAAGAAGACATCCCCCCCACCAAAGTGAACGTGGTACGGTCCAAAGAAATCAAGGGAAGTGAAGGGAAGGGAAGGGGCTCCTGTTACTAGGAGACAGCAGTGAATAGCTCTGGGGGAAAGATGGGCCCAGTGATTTATGAACCAGCGTCCGTGTGCTTGTCAAAATAGCCTGTTAACGTAAAGAGAAAACACCTGGTAAAATATAATTACCATTTATTCCGTTATAAAATAAATTACTAATTCGATTCAAAAATACTTTACAAATCCCAGAGGAAAAATAAACATTGCTGTTGCTTAGATTATACAATAATTTTTCAGTGAATTGTTGTAGATGCTGATTGCTGCAGACAAATCTCCTGTCGCAGTCAGTATTACAGCAATTCTGATGGAGCCTCTGACTGACCAGAGGTGGTCTAACTAACTAGTGACTAGTTAGATTTGCTAGGTTACATTTACTTTACTAAGTTTTAGGGGAAAATATACTCAGAGTAGTTTGCTCCACTATGCTTTTTACTTTTACTTGAATAATCTTAATATGAAACATCGCTACTCTTTATTGAGTAAACACATATCTACTGCAAGTATTAGTTTTATATTTCCAAAAAAGTTTTCTTCTACTTCAATTTATTATTTTTCAAATATGTTATTTATTACAGCTACTCCAAACGTAGGTAGGTGTTTTACAAAATACTTTTTTACCCTAATATCTTAGACGGCTATTTTTTACCTTCAGTTGAGTAAAAATAAGTCGAGGTGGTGGTAGTCTAACCTGAGTACATTTTTGGGGGCTACCTCCCACTTTTGAAGACACTCTGTTGTTGTATAACATTCACATGAAGAGGATGCTCAAAGTTGCTGGAAAGTTCTTGATTTCACTGTCATCTCCAGAGATTTCACGTCCCCAGAACAGAATCAGCCCTCTTCATCAGATTGTTTATCCTTTTTAAATCCCTAGTTCTGATGCTGCTACCAACAGATGACGACAGAAAACAGTACAATTTTCGCAACAAACCTGTAAATATGCAGCATCTTACTGCAAATCTCGAAGGACCTAAGCCCTCCATACGCAGATGCTTGTCCATCCCTGAAACACCTGACAAATGCAAAGTGATCTAAGTATTTCTGTGGATGACAAGAGTCAGAATTTGTGTTGGAAGTCTGAAGTGAATAGGGCGAAAAGGAATGGTGAGAGTACAGTTCCTTGTGGTGCTCCTGACCACCAGGTTTGACAGACAATCCTTTAGTCTTATAAATTGCGGTCTATGTCAGGTAGGTAGTCATTGATCCAGGCTATTGTTGCCCACTCGTGTATTTTAGAGTTTCTGACAAAGCAAATCAGTTTAAATTGTACTAAATGTACTGGGGAAACTGCCTATACTTTGTCCAGATGACATTGGTTTTGTTGAAGCAGGTGTGTGACGACCTCTTCAACTCCAACTCCACCGTGATAAGCAAACCGCAAGGGGGTCCCAATATGTGCTTGCTTGCTTACTCAGGTGGGTCAACAGGAGTCTCTCCAGAACTCACTGACAACGTATGAGTGAGTTTTCTTTGGTACTAGAATGAGACTGGATGTCTTCCACATCACTGGGACTTTCTTTAGTACTTTCCAACGCTTTCTTCGCTACAACAGACACTAACAATGACAAAAACCTCCTTTCTCTTACTTTGCAACTTTGAAATTGGCTTGGTTTGTCAGCGCCACTTGATGCTTCACAGAGGAGCGTGGCATTTCGCGGTCTAATTGCGTGCAGCCAGAGTGCTCTAGTCGCGTCGTGACACACAAGAGACCGTTGTCGCCGAGGAGGACGACAAGTCAACGAGGCGCAAGTCACAAATATCCCCGGAATGAGCGGAGAGGCACAAATTTAGCCCCACTGACGGCTGCCCACGCCATGTGCTGCCTATTGAGCACAGAAACAATGAGCGCAGCCATGGTGGACCGCTCTGTCAGGGCCAAGGCCAGCTTCACAGGAATGCTATCGGGAATAGCGGCATTACAGCCTGTCAGGATGCAAATATCTGAAAGCATCTGGACTTGCAGCTTGTTAGTTTCGTTTGAAAAATATCGTGTTGTGTCTCTACAGCACTGCCGTGGAGAAGAAACAGCATTTCCTAAGACATCAGTGATTATGAAAAACTGCTAACATAGGTCAAGCTCAGCCCCAACCCCCAAGACCTAATGTATTGATCTAGTTGCAGAGGAGGCATTTGCAAAAAAAAAAAAAAAAAAAAATGCTGCTGCTGGCATACTTTTTTTTTTTTAAAAGTCCCTGAACGCCCACTCACTTGCAAACAAATGCACAGCATGCACAAAGCTATCATGCATAAGAACGTGCAAAATAGGGGCAGAAACAACAATAACCATTGATTACTACAAAATACAAATTCAGTCTCAACAAAAACAAAACAGAAAATCTATTTAAGCACAACATGTGCAAAAAAAAAAACAAGAGACAGAAGAAGAAGAAGAAGAAGTAAAGCAGGCATCTCTGTTTGCGTGGCGCTCATTAATGGGTTTGGACTCTAGATCAGATGCAGTAGCGGTCCACGCCGTGGACCTTGGGATCAGAAGAGGAGGCGTCAGGCGGAAAAACAGCCACGGAGTCGGCAGGACTCCGGGTGCTAGTTTCTCTCAAATGGAGAGTAAAAAAGCAGCGCAGTAAGGAAGAGTTTACCCCCGCTGGCAGAGGACAGTAAACAGACACCCAAGGCGGGCAAATCTGTGGCCCGCGAGCACAATCAAAAGACCAAAGGTTCTGATTCTGGGGTTCCTTTTATTTGTTTATTTTTTTGGCTCCATGCATGCTCACTAACATACAAAGTGGAAAACGTTCTCTCCCCATGGCAGTATTGATTTTAAAATCCCTGAACGTTTAATTGGCGCACACCTGATTATGAAAGCTTTTAACCCAAATGCTTAATACAGCAGAGTTTTAATGGAAAGAGCTTATGGCTGACATAAAGCTCCATTAAAAAAAAGGAGTGTGTGTGTGTGTGTGTCTGTGTGTGTGTGTGTGTGTGTGTGTGTGTGTGTGTGTGTGTGTGTGTGTGTGTGTGTGTGTGTGTGTGTGTGTGAGCAAAACTCTCTCTACCCGGGTTTAGTCCATTTGACTGATTGTTGGGAGATCACCTGGGCATTCTACTGCCCCCACTGCGCAATTTTGATGGACATTTCACTAATCACAGGTACTGAGTAATGACTGATTGAAGGTGCCTCCACTATCATTAAACAAAATTATTCCTAAATGCTTTCAGACACGGCAGGAGACAGAAACACACCAAGAAGAGCCACTTCGAGGGCGGACGGCGTGTGGACATCAGCATAAATCACTTGCTGCTGCAGAATGCAGGAGAGCAAACAGCAAGTCAGGCGCTTTCAAATGCTGCAAGTGAGTTATTGTCCTGGGTGTTTCACAAAAACGGAAGTTGAGGTTGCTAAAAGATGCCTATTAGAGGTCCATTCTGAACGCTTAATGTGACAAAATATGACTGCAAATGATGATTTGTGTGTTTCTGTCCTCATTTGAATGATTTGTTGCTTCGTAATTGTGGTTAAATGAACGTAGACTATGAAATACGGCACACTTTACACCACACATTGGCACCTGCTGCCAAAAATGTGTAGAAACCCTTAAATAAAACCAGACTTTATTGCAGTAGCATGATCTCACACAAAAAAAATGCTTTCAGTGTGAAAAGTAATAGTTTTTTAACAAAAATAACCAGTTATTATCTTCCCTATAAATTCCCATCAAATACATATAATACCAGTGTAATATCATTTTACTCTTCTGAATTGACTTGGGAATTTTCAGGGCATCTTGAATAAAAGATCTGATGGCTTCTGCCAGCATGGACACGTCCCTCTTTACAAATTTGTTTAAGTTAGTTCAGACATTTACTTTGACGCCAGTGCCACAACAGATGGATGCAGGGAAAACAGTCCTCTCATCCGCAGAAGGACGGACGATGTGCAGCATATTGCTGCTCGCACAGCAGGACCTCGGCTCCTTCAGGAAACAGCCTGTCGTTTCCCTTCTTGTAATTTGTGATTTAGGGGCCAGAACAGCGAAAAAGAGACAATCATCTCTGACAGTCAGAAAGATTACAAAATGGGTTCAAGTCTGGATGAAAGGAGCAGCTGAAGCTCTACGACGGCTGCTCTGAGCTGGGCCGTGCTCAACTTTTAGATCTTATTTCATGAAAACACTGTTGTCCCCACCAAGCTTACACCGGTTTATCCAAATAATTAAAACATTACCATAAACACCTATTCTTTGAGCTGCATATACCGTCTTCCTGCTCCCGTCAAGCAGAAGATATAAGGTTACATCTTATATATAAGGATACATCTTTAAACTCCATAAAATGAGAGGATGCTGAAGTCGTTTTAATGTTCTTTTTATTTTGTGAGTTGTACGTCCTCCATATTCCAAGCTGGACCTAAAATGTTCCGTTAGTTAAATTAATTTCACAATAAAGTGTTTTTTATTCTTTCTTTCTTTTCTTTAGTGATCCACTTCCTTGTTTGATTTGACCATGAATTTTCAAGCGTAACCCTGCTGATGGACTTGCTTTTGTTTTGTTTTCATCTTTTAACTTGCAACAATTCTACCTTTGCACATTGTTGCAAGTTAAGTTGGCAAGGTATAAAGTCAATCATTTTGGCTCAAGTAAAACTCAGTGACCTTTATGACATGCGGCCACATCTGGGTTTGACTGAATTCAGCCAAAGCATGCAGGTTAAGATGCTCCTTTTTCAACTCTGCCGCCTTGTGTTTTGATTTTATTTATTTATTTATTTATTTTACAAATTTAAGATGCCACCCCACAACGGAGCAAATTCAATAACTGGCCGTGGCATTTCCGAGAAGAAAACATACTGGCAGTAATTGTGAGAGATGAAAATCTCGAAAATGTCAGGAGAAATGCCATATTACCATGACAACCCGGCAATTGTCTTGTCAAGGTTGCGGTGCGTGGAACGCGGCGACGGAAAGAGACCCCGACTGTTTCTCTCCATCAGGGGTGATTGCGATAAATTGTCTATTTTCTGCCAGCTGTTTGTTTCACCGCTGAAATTGAATTGACCTGTTCCCTGAAAATTGCTCAACCAAAATAAAACCAAATCAATGGTAAGGCATTACCGTCCTCCTCCCACTACGAAACTCCCAAAGAGCTTCCAAATACAGTAGAGAAATGTATATTATTCATGAGCTTCAGGTTCACACAAGGCCATCAAGTCGACCCAGACTCCTTAATGGCCGATCCGCCTTTCATCGCAGCCAAACTGGCCCCGTCACTCCTACTTGGCAGCCACTTAGCTCAAAGGATTGAGACTCCTTTGAAATATTCAATAATGCATTAAAGATCACAGAGAAGTTAGCTAATTACATTCACTCTCACACACACACACGTTTGCACACGCTCTGTCTTTTCTCTGAATTCTCGTTAAAAACAAAATGGAGTTTGGGGGGGGAAAGTAATTAGGTTTTCTTCTCTCTGAAAAGCCACAAATGGCGTTGAGTCATCGGTGGACGGAGAAGGAATGAAAGTTTTGGAAACTGTCTTGGATGGAGTGGTGTTCAGTCTGCATGTGATTCAATCAAAACTGGACCACCGTAGATTCGAGCTGTTCTGCCGAATGTAAAATGGTAACGACCGGCCTCACACTAGCCCATCAGTTTCCCATGCCAACGCTGCCTCAGTTAGGAACTGTGCTATTTTCTAATGTCTTTTCTATGGAAAGTTCTCCTGACTGAATCTGTATACAGACTAGTATTTCAACTTTTGCACTATCATTTTTTTCTGATATGTAACTCCCAAATTTTAAAATCTAAAACATTTGACAGAAAATGCAGTGCGGGCAGCTGAAATACTTCATTACAATGTTACTTGACATGCTATTTGCTGGTGTTTTCAAAGCAGCCAATCCAGAAAGGCCATTCATTTTCCTTGACACTAATTGGCTAACAAAGATACTGCAGTTGATTTTCTTTCCCATAGAAAGTAATTCTTTCTATGCCATTGACACAGCATTTGCTTTTACTAACTCTGTGTAATGTTCTTGTGTTTCTTTTACATAGAAAGTTTTCCTGGTGCAGATATTTTAATGTCTATCTACGGTTCTCTCCCATGCTGGTTGTGTAGATTTATTTGTGTTTTAATAATAGTACAACTTCTACCACAAATTAGACTTAAAACGACTTGATAAAAGTTTTCATTGCAAGACATTTTTCATATTTACTTTTTTTTTTTTGCACTGGCCCAGAGTCAAACGGACACTTTGTACGTTGAGTTCTGCGCTAAATGAGTCAAGTATTGAACCATTTCCCTTGTAATCACTAATTTCCAAGTGGCTCTGCATCCAGTATCAGTCAAAGCCTATACTTCCAGTGCGCCAATTATTACATTACTGTAACCATGGTGATTTATTTGCTGTGTGATTTGCTGTGGAAATGTATTTATGGGTGAGAGTGGGCAGCGGTTCAGTGAGTGAGTGTTTGTGTCTGTGTGTGTGCGTATGTGTGTGCCTTGGTGTGAGTGTTTGTTCACAAATACAGTGCCAGGGGGCTGGATCAGTTATACGTTTCCAACACATGTTTGCTCACAGACACTTGGCCTGACCCCCCTGAGCTGAAGGCACAGTTCAGCTCAACTTCAATCCGGTTACACAACAGATGCCCACGCTGAATATTGAATATGCTCTCAGGTACAAATATGGCTGCTATTTCTAATTTCGTGATGTAAAGCTGGAGGGAACGGTGGTTCTGTCAATAATGAATGTATTATCTTTTATTAAAGCAAACAGGCAGATATTAAAAACCAACCGTGAGCGTCTTGAGTGGCAGTGCAAAGGTGATGGCACGCTGAAGCTAATAATAGTTGGACTGCACCATCTAGTGGAAGTGATGTAGAATGCATTCATTTGTCCTCTGTTAAGTTTTTGAAAATTTAAGAGGGAAAATCTACTCCAAATTACATTCGAAAACGATTTTCAAATCAAATTGCCTGCAGACATTTTAGAAATTTAATAATTTGTATTTATTCTTTTAAATTGTCAGACACTAAGTTGAGTCATTCTGGTGTACAATGTAACAGAAACAGAAAATGTGTTGAGTTTTATCCCTAACGTTCTTATGGAGTGCATGAAGATAAATTTGGACATTAAGGAATGTTTTTATTATAATTATGTGCCCTTTATTTCAGTTAAAAGTTCACTTTACTGTGTCTGGTTGAGATAAATAACTTCTTATCTTCACATTAATATACAGTCTTCATTTTTACATTTGAGTGCAACCTTTTGATGGAACATCAAACTAATATTAAGAAAAACCTGGCATATTTGTGTAGTTTGTAGGAACACCTTTATCCCCCCGCCCCTTCTTTTTACATAGCTGAAAATTGCGACGCCGAAACTGATTATGATAAATTCACTTTTCTTTCTTTTGCGTCATCAGTGTTCCTCCTATTTTTATGAGCTTTATGAGCCTTATTTGCATTAATAACATGAATAAAAAAAGCAAAAATGCATAATTTTTCTTCCACATGTTGACTTCACGCTCCTTTGTGATGATCTGTCACATAAAATTATAGTAAAATACAACAGAGTTTCAGGTTTAAATGTAACAAAAAAAAGAAAAGAAAAAGAAAAAGAACAAGCCTGATGTTGAGATTTTCTTTAGCTGCAGGTGGCAATGTTGCTCTTCTCCTGAGATCCTCTTTTACGGGATCTCTTCTCGCTTCCTTTGTTCTTTCGACGAACAGGAAGAAGAAGCGCCACAATAGAAAGTTCATTGAAGAACACGTCATCAAAGACGAGTTATTTTTTTATTTATTACAAATCGGCCTCGCCCTGCGCAGAAAGCAAATCACGTTAACACAATAAAAGTCGGCTGAGTTGTTCGGTGTGACCAGTGATAAAAGTGGCTGAAAGTGTTAACAAGTGTCAAAGCAAAAGGAAATAAATGGCTAATGAAGGTATGATTTAGTATGGAAGCCCGTTTCCGCCACTCTGATATAAACAAATAATAAAAAAAATCCCATTATAATGAGATATTATATTAAGATATTATCTCAATATACAGAGATACTGTCTCATAATGTGTACTTTTTTTTTTATCAGAGTGGCAGAAATGGGCTTCCATAATTTCGAGTGAGAAACTGTCTCAAAGAGTGATTAAAAAAGCTGGAAAATCCTGTTTTTCTGTTTCCCAACCTGGAAAACTCTGCAGCGTGAAAAGATATAGGCGGAAGGACGGATCATGTATGGACGGTGAAGGCGGGACGCACGAGTCTCACGCACATGGAGGGGAAATGACTCTCCGGGGAGGATGGATCTGAGAGGAAAAAAAACAGGAATCTGTCTCCGTATGAGGCTAAAGCGAACCAAAATAAAGGCGCTGACAGCTTCCTCCATCCCACACCCGTTGGGAGCGCTTATCCCGTTTTGCTTTGTGAGATAAGAGGGGGATTTATTTATTCAGGTTGATAGCTGCGGGCACACTTTGAATGATAAAGGAGGTGTGTTTTGGATGCTGTGTGTGTTTTTGCCACTTTGGGTGTGCCAGTCAGGATTAAAGGTCACGGTCTGCAGGACAAATGAGGGAGCATTAGAATCTATAACTGAGAAGGTGTGAGTTTCTCGTCTCTTTTGCGTGGCACCATCAAACACCGTTGAGCGCGCTGTCATTAACGCGCAACGAAACAAGCCCACATCTAACAAGAAAGCATGAATATTTTGATCCATTGTCTGATTCAAAAAAAGAACCCACACACACATATAAAGTTGGGAAACGGCGGAAAATGAGCCTTTTGTTGTGGTTGTCCCCTTGGTGCTTCAAAGGAAGGTGTTGGGTTCATTACTGGGCGAGTTTGATGTTATTTCAGTCAGAAAAAGGATATCTGTTTCTCCATACCTCACATCTGTGTTAACTTCCCCGATGCAAATACTTCCCGGAATGGTGATTTATTATTTTTTTTATGCTTTTGTGTTTCTTTCTTTCTTTCTTTCTTTTTTTCTTTAGCTCTTCTGATTGTGGGCGTTTGGGTCAGAGAGGTTCCGGATGGTGATGTTGGCACGTTTGAAGGAGGCGATCGCTTCCAAGAAACACTTCATGTTCATTTTGTGACCTGTTGCTTTTGGATCACGTATCTCAGAGGAGGAGAAAAGTCTTCAGGCAACCTGAGCTGAAGTTTGAGAAATGAGGAGACAAGGTTTCTGTAAACAGATTAAGCTCTAATTTAGCTAAATCTGTTTACAGAAAACTTGTCTCCTCATTTCTCTTCTGAAGTGACCCAATTCCGATTTTTTGACGTAATGCGACCTGTATCCGATCTTTTTATGGCAGTGTAAACAGCACAGGTCGATATTTTTCGAATATGACCCATATCCGAAACGTATCCGATTCAAATGCGACCTAACGTTCAGGTCGCATTCATTCGAACTGAATGTCACTGATTCTCAACAAATCTCACTATTCTGCGTCCTGATAGGTGCAAGCGGGAAGAAAAACAACAACCATGACGGCCAGGCAACAACTTCAAATATGTAAGCTATGCTCCACCGTTAGCCTCCATGTTTACTTCCGCAAACACTGAGCACTTCTTCTTTTTATGGCGGTTGGCTATTGCGCCCTCTAGTGTGCATGCGGGACACTTTCAGGTCGTTTGCCCGTTCACACTGCAGAACACATACAGGTCGCATTTACTGACAGTGTGAACGGTCCAGGCAAAAAAATCGGAAATGCAAAAAAATCGGAATTGGGTCAACTCAGGCTGCAGTGTGAACGCAACCTGTATGGCCATTGCCAAAGATGTTTCTGATTTTTTTTATTTCTTTAAAAAAAAGCTCGGAATTGAAAATGCCTAACATGTTTCAGAAAAAAACTTCCCTGCTTTTCACCCAAAGAAGATGTGCTGGTCATCGTCTACTTGGGCATTTATTCTGTTTGTGTCAGTTCATCAGGTAGGGTTAAAATGGCAGCTAACATCACTGCTGCAGACCCCACACATGCTGCATACAAACTGTAAAGACTTTTACCTATATCGAATCGGTTAAAAACAATCATATTTTCAGATGATGCTACTGTCATCTGTACTGGAGGAAACATCCGGCAACTTTTAGAGAAGGTGATGATAGAAACATAAAGACAAGACAAAATGTATGATTTTTGGAAACTGCAATAAACAGGAAAATAACATCATAAAAGAAGAATTGACAGTACTGATTTGAAACAAATCCATAACATGAAATTTCTGCATGCTACTGTGGATGACAAATTTTGCTACCAACCACAGATTTGTCAAGTGAAATCAAAACTAGCAAAGAGTGTTGTAGGTTTGAGGAGAAAAATATGTTATTGCCTACAAATCACTATTTATTGTTGTACACTATGCAAGTTAATGTTTGGAGGTCTTATTGCACACAACAAACTTGAAGCCACTGGGCACAATACAAAGTGTTGTGTACACTTTGTATGGTGAATAGATTGAAATAGATTTTTCTTTTTAAAGGGGGAGTGAGGTGGACGCGGTATGCAAAGTGGTTAGAATTTGTCACAATTACAGTGTTGTGTGTTGTGTACACTTTGTATTGTGTACATTCATAGTATAGAAATATGGAGTATGGAGAGCCAAAATTAAATAAATAAACAAATGAACCAGCACTTGGCATCTTTATTCCCATTTATATTTATTCATTTATACATTTATTTATTTATTCATTCCAGGATTTATTTCTGAAATGTCTTTATTTAATTTCCTTATTTTCCTTATTCATTTATCCTTTTTCAATTTTCCATTTTCACTTATCCCTTTCCAATTTTTCATTTTCATTTATCCATTTTCATTTATCCTTGTCCAATTTTACAGAAAATAAATGAAAACGGAAATTTGGAAAAGGATAAATGAAAATGGAAAATTGAAAAAAGGATGAATGAAAATGAAAACTGAAAATTTGAAAAGGATAAATGAAAATGGAAAACTGAAAAAGGATAAATGAATAAGGAAAATTGGAAAAGGATAAATGAAAATGGAAAACTGAAAAAGGATAAATGAAAACGGAAAATGGGAAATTGAAAATTTGGGAAAGGCTAACTGATAATAGAAAATTGCAAAAGGATAAATGAAAATGGAAAATTGGAAAAGGATAAATGTATAAGGAAAATAAGAAAATGAAAAAAGGACAGGCAGAAATAAATCTGGGAATAAATAAATGTATAAGTGAATAAATATAAATGAAATAAAGATACCAATTACTCCTTTATTTATTTATTTATGTATTTCATGATTTATTTATTTAATTTAGGCTGAAATGGCTTCAGTTTCCTATTGTTTTCTTTGGTATATAGAAACCGGAGTACCCGGAAAAAACCCCACACCTGCTGTGACTTATTATATTTGTCATGCATCCAGGAATGATGGAATTTTACAATCAATCTATGAATGTGAATTTTATGTTCTGTTCTTAAATTGTGATTTCGGTGTTGTTTGTTTCTGTGAGTAATTGTGACAAATTCTAACCACTTTGCATACCATGTCCACCTCACTCCCCCTTTAAAAAGAAAAATCTATTTCAATCATTTAGAAAACACCTTTCCTTTTTATTTTTTTATTTTTTTTCACCACAGGAAATTTCACTTTCTGCTTCGTTACCAGTAGCTGATTGCTAGTGACATTTTCCACTTCCCTCTCTTTCTCTTCTCCTGCTCTTTGGACTCCTTCAGCCCTCTCCTGTTTCTCTGTTGCTAATGTCTCCTCTGTTTTACATTTTTGCTGAGCATTCCTCCTGATGGTCTTCCTTGCGTTATGCTTTTTCATATGGTCAGCAAATGACTCTTTGACTCTGTGGTGCTCCCTCTTGAGTTTCTGCAAGGCGAGCTCCGTTGTCATCTTGAGGTCTTCGCTTTTGCTCAATTTGACCTTCAGCTCCTGGATTTCGCTCTGCAAAGCCTTTCTGTGCTCCTGGTGTTTTGCCTCCTGTTGGTCTAGATGGTGGAGCGTAATGTGAAGGTCCCGCCGCATGATTACGACCTCCTGTGAGCGCTGCACCAGCAGCTTGGCGGACGACTCTTTCTGCTTCTGCAGCTCGTTCTTCATGCCCTGGGCACTGAGCTCCACCTTGGCCTTCTGTTCTTCACTTTTGCAGAGTTTGCTCTTCAGCTCGCGGATTTCGAAATGCAGGAGCTTTTTGCTTTCCTTGTGTTTTGCATCCTGGTCTCGTAGATTTTGAAGCGCGGCTTGAAGCTCAACGCGATGGCTGCCAGCAACTCTCAAATGCTGCTCCAAAAGCGCGCTGGACGACTCCTTCTCTCTCAGGAGTTTCTGATCCAAGCTCTGGGAGGTCTGCTCTGCTTTTACTTGACGTTCTTCTGTTCTTCTGAGTTTTGTCTTCAACTCAGAGAGTTCCTTTTTGAGAGTATCGGTTTGGGCTTTGCATGTGACGTTCTGCTCCTTAAGACATCTTTGGACACGTTTAAGCTCTTCTTGAAGTTGGTCAATCTTCTCCTGTTTCTTTAGGTTCTCAGAAACTTGGACATTCAGTTTTCTATTAATCTTCTCAAGTTCATGTTGGAGAATAAAGACAGTTCTCACTGTCCCTTCTTTTTCTATGCACAGCTGTTGGATCTTTTGTTCCAGCTGCTTGATGAATTTCTCAAACTCATGTGGAAACTTCAGCTCGCCGACTTGCTTCACCTTGAACGCCGATTCAGTTTCACCAGGAGAATTAGCTTGTTTTTCCACATTTTGTCTTCTGTTCGTCTGATCTCTAAAAGCAAAGTTGTCTTTCTGCTCAAACCCAACTTTCTGTTGTTTTGGTGTGCAGTAGAGGTATTTAGGGAAGTCGTTTCTCCCCACAATAGTTGAGAAGTTTTGCTTGATGTTCTTTGGCTGTAGATTCATGAATCGCTTTCCTCGTCCACGATCATCATGTTCATATGGGTTAAAAAGAACTCCTTGCTTCTTAGGTCTGCCTAGATCTAACAAGTGGTAGTATTTTTCACTATTATCTCCAAATGTTGAGATTTCCTCCAAACTTTTAATTGTCATGTCTTCATTATCAGCCCTGTGGCTCAGAGTAGAGTCCATAAATTCTCTCACACGTTCACAATCCTCATAGGGGTTATACAGAACTGCTGTTACCTTGGGTCTTTTGGGGCCTTCAATATAGCAGTCTTGTTCCCGAAGGTCTGCCATTTTTTCTTGAGCTGCCTCTTCTGGCTCGTCCTTGGGTCCGTTAGTGTAATATATGTCACTTTTAAGGTCTGTGTTGCTCATACTAAAGAAAACCTTTTGGTTTTTTGGTTTTACTTCAGGGGTTTTGTGATGATCCTCCGCAACAGGCCTGGTTCTCTCCACTCCGACAAAGTTACACAGGGGCTCCATTTTTCTCCTTCGTAATCAGAAATAAAAGTATTCGCTCTGGTACAAATGTCTTTGCCTTCGTCAATAGGAAGACGATTTTCTCACTCACTGTGGCTGCAGGTAGCGTTTGAGAATGAACGGAAGTTGAGTCATCAAGTTATACAATGTGATGTCATAGAGAGGATTGTAACCCGTCTTTCAAAATAAAGTTCTAGTAATCTTATCATTCATATTGTAAAACTCAAATTAAGAACTTATGAGTACAGTGATTCATTTTTTTTAATATTTTATCTAACGTAATATAGCTCACTGATTCTTGAGAATAGGGACAAAACAGGTCCTATGGATAAAGCACAAAATTTGAATAAAATATACACAAAATATATTTTTTTTCAAATATCTGACTCAACTAACCTGGGTCATGTGAGCACAACAATGTATATTTTCCAGGTATTTGCTGAATATTTTTTCATTTTAAACATTGTAGTCGGTGGATGATGCCTGTAAAAGCCCTTGTCCAGGAGCAGAACTCATTACATTATAATAGTTTAAAATAATTAAAGAAATACTAAAATTATATATTGTGACAATTAAGTAAAAGTAGTCATATAAATAATTATAGAGGTATCAATAAATTGAATTAAAAATCATTTTTATATATTTTCCAACTCCATTGAAATTTGTCCCTAGTTTTTGTCACTGTCAGAAATGAAAAGAATGTAAAAAAAAAAAATCAGGCATTACTGGGGGCACCAGAACTTCTGAGGACCCCATGACCACTTCCTTTCTCTTCCTTTGCTAAGAGCACTAGTTAGCGCTGGTTAGCTTAAGTTATTCTTTAGTTTTTTCTTCTGTTTTATTCCTAAGTTGCTTGTCACAACCAGGATGTGTCAACACCATAACTGACAATTTACAAAACTTTGATGAAATTTTGTGAAATAAAAGCTTAATTCTGGTATACTGTAAAGAATTCATGGACCTGACGAGCTACAATATGGCCTCCTTCAGAATAACATCATATAAATTGAGGTAGTTTGGCTTTTTCTCAACTCCGTCAGATGTCAACTCCATCAGAGTTTTTCTGACTCTTTCAGTGAAATTGTTGTCAAATCTCACTTAAATGTGCAATTAATTCATTTTAATGTATTTTACATAAATTGCATTGCTTCACATGTAACAAGTTTTTCATTTTATTCACTAGTTTGTCACCACCTTCAGTTCTGTGTCAACTCCGTCATGCACTGTCAACTCCGTCAGATGGACTTTTTGTTGTTTTTGGTTTTAAATAATATTTCTTTTGTTTCTTGAGAAGCATTTCTCTGTAAAATGAGTAAAAATATCACTAATAGGGTCATTAAAAATTATTTATTTATTTTTGTCAGATGGTGATGACAATGTTCTAGGTCAGGTTGATTAAAAATGTAATATTTTTAAAAAATGTTGCAACTGGGAGCCTGTACCTTAGCATCTTTACATTTCCTAAACATTATTTGTCATATTTGCATACATAAGGTTGAGAAATAACAAAAAAAAAATTATGGAAAAATTAAAACCCATTTTGTCCCTATTCTCAAGAATCACTGAGCTAATATTTCACTTCGCACTTTTGCTAACTTTCAAAATATTTCACAAACATTAGGTATGCTAATCTATATTCATGAAACAAAATTAATATATTTCGGCCAAAATTAGACCAAATAACTATCAGTTATGTGGACTAATTTTAAATATCGAGGAATGGAAGCTGAGCAGCAGAGACATTAGTCAAACACGGCTAACATGTAACCCGAAACCGTGGTTATGCATCATACCATATGACTGAAAACTTTACTAGCATCTTTTTCTCACTCTTTTTGTGGAAGACATAATAAAAGAAATTGATAGAGTTGTTATTGTTTTCTTCTGTATTTAGGGGTTAGCTTCTGCAGTACTGAATCAACATTAGTTTACCTCACTCCCATATACTCGCTCCCATATGCATTTCTTCTACATTAGGTTGCTCCAAATTTCCTAAAATTCAAATATCTCTCCTACTGAATCAAAAAAAGAAAAAAAAAGAGAAAGTCTGGGAACCACACAAAGGTCTGCCCTGCCAGAGCCATAGGTGGCTGCAATAGTCTCTTAGAACATATATGAAAAACAAATCTTACAATAGGCAGAGGAGATCAGAGAGAGCATAGGAGCCCCCAGGAGGGATGTGTGGGGATGCTTTATGGGAAGAGGGTGAAGGTGTGGCTGTGCAGGTCAGGCCACTGCTTTCCTCTGGGAGGGACCCCAGTGTCTGTGACAACAGGAAGAGACTGAAGGTCAAAGCGCAGACCTGTTGTCTTCCTGCCTGTGTGACAGACGCCTGTCTGTCTTACTTTATTATCTCTTTGTTGAGCACACAACAATCAGTGACTCTTCATGGTGGAAAAGGGGAAAAAAACACGGTGATATTATAGAAACTGAAAATATGTGGACTCACACAACATCGGTGAAGTACAGGCAGCATACATCTGACACTTGTGAAGATTTTGAGACCTAAGCAAATTTCTGCTTTCTTATGATTTCCCCTTTTTGTTCTTAATTTGTCCAAATCTCTCTCTTCTTTGGTGTTTCGTCAATTTTAACCTCTGGTACAATGACTGTAAGGCTCCGTCTCGTTGGCTTTTTTTGCACCATTAGCGCATGGAATGTAAATATAATGCAGCTTGTCCACCATGTCAACAATTGTAATATTGATATTTCTTCTGGATAAATATGAAAAGGAAAACAGAATGTAAAAAAAAAAATTGTATAAAACTCCTATTAATAGCACATCAAATCTGCATTAGCTGATACAAATCAGTGTTGAAAATGTTGTTTTAGTTCATTGAAGAAGAAACATAACCTTGAAGGTCCACTGTGTGGGTAATAATACCATCTAGTAAGATAAACAGAAAACTGCATTAGACAGCGGTAGTTAGTTATTAACACCATATGGGCAGTTGCTCAGGGTGGCATTAGATAAGGGAGGAAGCACCAGACAAAAAAAAAATCTTATTTGTTGCAACTTGCTTTTATTCTTGTCACATTAATAGTCAGCTGAAGTGAAAGAGAGAAAATATTTTACTTTGTAGAAGACTAGAATTTAGATGATTTATTTTATTTTTTTGCATTATTTAAGGACAGACTTAACTTGTGCTCAGGCCTCAAAACGCAGACGATGCTAATCCATGTTATGCAACTTCAAATATGTCCGCCATCACTCCACGGTCTGTTATCTCTGCTCTGTCAACCCTTCAACAGCACAAGTTCACAGGTAAATCCTCCCCGTGAAACGTGTGTGGCCTCTTTGATAAGATAAACTTTTTATTTTTTTCAAGGAAAAAAACGAAGACACGGCAAAGTGAGGCTTCTTCTGCTTTCCCAGTCAAAACTATCTGAATGTCTATTTTTGAGGATAAGGTCATGCTGGTAGACAGCCCCACCCCTGGAGCTCCAGAGACACACACTTGTCCCTTTGTGCCCTGATAAAGGAGACTGGTGGATGCATGTAATCAGCATATTATTGATAGTCTTAATGAGAAAGGCTCTGAGTCACTGAAGCCATTAGCAAGGATAAAAGAGGCTTAATTATTTTCAGTGTGGATGGTGTGTGTGTGTGTTTTATGGCTTGCATTTGTTCCTGGGCTAAGATCAGGCTAATTAAATCCATTTCCTTAGTTAGTAACTTTTTTCTTTCTTAATTAAGAGGGTTAATTATGGGCCTGGGCAGAGGAAACGTGCATGTTCGTGTGTTTATGAGGATCTTACAGACCAGAGCCGGATGAAGTGATTTGTGAGCCTCATAGAAACCCTGTGAGTAATCAAATACATCAATGACTCAAGTTACATTTCATATGGCAAATGTAAACTGTGTGTATTTTAAAAGTACAGTCATCAAAAACAAATAAAAAAAGCAAATAAGAATAAGTGTGTAGAAATTAAAACACATGTGAGAACATAAAGCTCATTGAATAAAAATAGATCAACCCTGAAAAAAACAACAACAAACAAACCTTGAAGATTATGTCAAGCATATCCTGATAATTTAGGCACTCTATTAAAGGGCTCTGCCTTTCCTAGATCATTTACAGGTGAGTTGTCTAATAACAGGAAAAGGACCGAGAATTGATCCCTGTGGAACCTCATGAACGATGATTGCTTTCACTGATTCAAAACGACTACTAGACACTGAAAATGTTGGGCTTAAAGTCAACTGATCGAGAGCAGCAGCTTCTGAGACGACGAAGAACCATTAGCTGCATCGAAAGCAGCACTGAGATCAAGGTACGCAGGAAAGTCTATGGTTGTCCAAGATCATTTTGAGATTATTATTCAGATCTAAAGCTGAAAACGCAGCCTCTTTCTTGTCTCAAGGAAATCCACGTGTTGTACTCTCTCATCAAAAGCCTCAGCCAACAGATCTGGCGTTGTTACCCACTTCTGTCATCACCACCAGTGTGTGGTACGAGAAAACATCTGCGGAGCACCAATGGTGTGGAACCATATTCCCCAGCATGCTTCATCTACACTCTACAGCAATGATATCATTATGGCTGCAAGACATGAGAGAACTCGCCCGGTTTGCCTCTAGTCACACACCATTACTTTTGATGGTCGGTTTGCGTGCATGTAACGTACAGAAGTGCACATATGCTCTGGACGTTTGTGTGTGTGTGCGTGCTCGTACCCTCAGGGTCACACATCCTGTCTGTGAAAACGGCTGATTCAGGACTGCCAGCCATTTCGCTTGTCATCTCGGGTCTATAACGGCTGGACATCTCCACGCAGCAGACTATCTCAAGTACGATGGGAATGATGATGATCCTCTGTGGCTAGGACAAGACATTAGCGGCTTTTACACTTGGCTGACTTGTCTTAAAGCTGAAGGCAAGTTTTTATTTTTCATAAGAAAAAAAAACAAAAAACAAAAAGCACAGTCATTCTGGTGGCCTCAGAAAATCCCCTGTCTGCTGTAGCTACCAGAATGATGGATGTGACTCATAACTACCAGCCCACTGATGAGCTGGCATGGCTTCACCAGCTTTTATTATGGCAACTTTATAACACTGTCAATATATTGCCCTTTTAGGGTTTCAAATATCACTTGGATTGCAATTGCAATTATGAAAACCTTATATTAGCAGTTGAGCTTGAGAAAGTTAAGTTCTTGGGAACAGAAAGTTTTTTGCCAATTCAAAGATTGTAAAGAAAAAACATTCAACAGAATTTCTGTAATACAAACATAAAGCAGATATAGACCATAAAAATAATTGTTAAAACTGCTAACCATTATTACTTTTGATATTGCCTTGTTAAAGCTAAATGAATTATCCACTGTATTAAGTATTTTCTCTTATTTAATAATATATGGTGTAGTGTCTTTCCTGTGTTTTTTTTTTAAGTGTAATTCTTTTGCTTCTCGCACACAGCAGGGAGAGCTAACAGCTTTTGCTACAACGCTAACAACTGGTAAATGTAGCGTTTCTGGCATATTATTTAGCAGCTAAACTTTCAGTTTTGTTCAATAATTTATAAAATGTGCTACGTAAATGTTAAGCTAATATTTAGTGAATGTTTACAATATGTTTTTAGTTTTAGTTAGACCAAGTAAAGAATTCCTAAGCTAATAATGTCTTAAGCTAATGACAAAGGCTATGGCTTTGTTTGTTGTTCTTCTCTTCACATAGGGATTAAAGTTTATTAAAATGTTTCTTTTTGTCTTTAGCCAGAACACATTTTCAAAAAATATTTGATGGTTTGATTTTGAGTCTTACTCAGTATTAGTTTGCAGTTACATGCCATTGTGATTTTTTCCCCCCCTCTTCTAAGATTAAATTTGCAGGTCCAGAGTGTAAATTTAGACATCTGCTCATTCACACAGCTGCTGGAAGTAATAGAACATTTCAGAGTTGGTCTGAAAAAATAGATACTGCTCCTAAGATGGTTAAAAAAAAAAAGAAACTCTATAAACATAGTGTTTCTTACAAGAGACAACCCTTGAAAATGGTACCGGCTTGCATTTGGACAGCACTGATTGGTTCATAATTTCTTCTTTTCTCCGTTTCGCCTTTATCTGAGAGCCACATCTTTTCCCTGTATCCCTTTTTTCCCCCTCTGCTTTTTGTAAGGAGAAGCTTATGGGTTTCGTCCATCATGCTGCCTCTGTGTGCCGGTCGCTGTCATGCTTCCTGCTGGTGAATCATTAGGTATTGGTTTTTATTAGCCTCTGGTGTAATGGCAGTAGGAGGAGGAGGTGTGGTGCTCGGCGTCGATCCGGCAGTAAGCCAGCACCGCTGTCAGCTTTACGCACGGGAACAAACACCCCATTAAAACAAGACCTTCACATATTACTGTAATAAAAGCCCCTGCTCTTGCCTTTATGGGCTTTTTAATTATATCTATTCATCTTCCCAGGCTTTGTGAGCTACAGTGGCATGATGAGGCCCATTTCATAAATACCCCTCTACAGGCAGGAAGGGGAGTCTTGGAAAATGGACGAATTTTAAACATGCGACCATTGTGACTGGGAGTTGCATGTACCAGCGACGCCGCACGATTACTTTGTGGTAATGGGGTGGATTGAAACGTCTCCGACCGATCGGGGTGCTGGAAATATTCATGCAGGTTACCCTGAAAGAAAAATTATCCACAAAACATAATTTATGTATTCAATATTAAGGTTGGATGTTGGTACTGTTGGCATGAAATATTAACATCTACAACCAGCAATGGAAATACACGCAATGCCATTTTGCATGCATTTAAATTTTAACCAAAATTTCATTTTCTGCATGATTGGACAGGAGTTTTGACCCCTCTTAAACTGCAAGAAGAAGAAAAGTTACATTTACAAAAACCATTTTCAGAAACCAACAAAAACTCTGTCCCACATTTTTTTTTTTTTCATTTTGGGAGAGGTGTGTCAGTCTTGCATCAACTTGGGAGAAGCAGACATTTCAGTTCTGCTCAAAAGAAAGAAAGAAAGAAGGAAAGAAAGAGAGAAAGAAAGAAAAAAGGAAAGAAAGGAAGAAAGAAAGACGTGGGGTTATAAATGTTTTATTGGCTTAACTCAGGTACAAACAGAATGCCCAGCGGGTTTGTGGAGCCTGCTGCAGACTAAAGTGCTCACTGAGACCATCACCACATGAGCAACACCTGCTCCACACAGATGAGTAAGTGGCTGAGAGAGGGAGCACAAGAAGGAAAAGGCAGGGATTATTGGCTCTGTTAGCTACAGCAGGCAGAATTAGCCAGGAAGACGTTACCAGGGGTTACCAGATTCAGTTTTGTTGAACGGATTCAGGAAGAAGCGCCGTCCTCTAACAGGATGGGACCCAGAGCTGCCATCCCGTCCCACTGCGGTGCTGAGGAAAGACACGATACCAATGCAAAGTGGAAAAAAAAACATTTTAGCTTTAGGGCGACGAGTGATTGGTCTGAGCGTTTGACTTAAAAATGGTTAAAACAGGGGTTTCAACCTCGCCAAAACACATTCGTCTCACATTTCTGCTATTGCTTTTGTCACAATGGCACCGGAGAACGCGTCAAAAAATTTGTCTCCTGGACGCGTGCCGTACACTCATTAACCATCCCGGAGTGTCATGTAAACCGTACCAGCATCTGCTGCGGGGCTTCTTCTCTGCACCTGCCCACTGCAGCTGGCCTCATAGCAGCTACACACCTTGTTGTCTCCACCTGATGCCACCCATCTGTCCGCAGTCAAAAACGTGTCATGTTGTAAAAAAAAAAAAAAAAAAAATATTGCATCGCAGTGAGGGGGCTCACCTTCCAGCTTCGGTCAGGAAGGAGCAGGCTTTGTGTTGAGAGTCGACGGGAACACTGACTGTTGTCGCGTTCAGGTGGCATGTTATGTAGAACTTGAAGATCGGACGTAGGAGTCACCATTTTCACAGAGTTAAAAGGTTGCAGTTCTTGAAAGTGATTTTTCAGACTTTCAGACTAAAATGTAAAAAAAAATAAAATTAAATAAAAAAAAAGCCCTCGTCTTTACCACAGGTAAGTCGCTTTAGTGGTGTTTCCATTACAAATGTGTGCAAAACTCTGTCAATATTCTACTAATGTCAAACACCCAATTTCACAATTGCAGTGTCTTTATTAAAGTAAAAATGACACATGTATAATTTTGTTAATGCGATATGTTCATCTGGTTGTTGATCACATGACTCTTGTGATGCAAAGAAGTGTGTTTTCATTAAAAAAAAAATAAAACAAGCAAATTTATTTCTTAATTCCATTTTGCACAATTTTATGCTCAATGAAAACGCAGACATTGTCTTGGTTTCATGAGTTGCTTCCTCTCTTGCTTTGGATAGGTTTGGTTTTAGTTGCTCTTGAAGTTCAGATGCAAGTCACAGGTGCAGTCACTTTTTCTTCCACTCAACTTTCCATTGACATGGTTAGTTATAATTCTCAGTGAGTCGCCAGCTTTGACTTTGAAGTCGATGCTCCAAAAAGAAAAAATAAATAAATAAGAAAAATAAATCTTTGAGACGCACAACTGAGTATCCAAGCCGTGCGTTTTGTTTTTCCTTTTTTTCTTTGGAAAATTAAACATTTTCGATAATATTTTAATGTTGGGACATACCTGTCCTGCCTTAAAGTACTATAGTAAGACAGTGCTGCAGTTAAATGTAAACAGGATAAAAGGAAAACCAAGGGGAAAGAGGACACACTGACAAAATGTGCTTCTGCATAAATGCATACATATATATGGTATTTTTCAAAGTGCATAAACAAATCACAGAGTAACTTCTCTTACTTCGCTCCTGTCATCATGTTTGAACTTGAAGGCTTTCAGCTGGAAATGAAGTTTATCCTCTTGGCTCCTCGGCATGAAGTAAAACTGGGCTCCTGTCAGCTTAGAGTCAGTCAAACACCTTGAAATGACACAGAGAGAGAGCGAGAGAAACCGGATTCACACACACACACAAACCTTCCCTAAACCTTAATTTATCTGTATTTTTTTTTTTTAAACCACAGTTAGTCCACAGCTCCTCACTCGTGGTTGCCGATGAAGGAGTAACTGGGATGAGAACTTGGATTGGGGTTCGCAGTGACCACACACAGCTGTCCACAAAGACCCTCAGAGGGACGTGGTAGCCCTGCATCATCGCTGCCGCCTCCACGTGCATTGTCTCTCTCACGAAGACGACGTTGGACGCCCTGGGCGACCGCCAGACCTCTAATCAAATCCACATGACAAACATGCACAGTAAGTGGAAAGGCAAAGTCGGGACCATCAATCCGATTAGATGAAGCTAAAACGATGCCCAGGGGAAGATGATTGGTCTGGGCTGATGGAGATACGGTAATATCAATAAAAAGAAAAGAAGGAATTAAAGAAATTGAACCTGGATAAGAAGCATAAACGAAGGTCTGTTTCTGTGAAATGCAGTTTAAAAAACTGACTTAACTTCTCTAACGTAATCAGAGTACAGAAAGACCAACTTTTCAGAAGAACAGTTCAGCTCCGATATCATCTGCTGTCCGTTTGGAATTAATTAGAAACCATAATCAGGAAGATATTGATCGCCTCGCCGTGAGGGTGACCCTGTCGGGTCAGCTCCCGCCTACGAGACATGGAATCTCACCTCATCCTGTTTAGCATTTTCAAGAGCAGGCAGTAAAGTCTTAATCTTTAAACTTTCTGGATATAAATCAGTATTTTATTTATTTATTTTTTTTTAAACCTGCACCCACCTGTCATGAGGCGCAACGCAAAGTGAAGCTACTGTTCTGTTTGCATTTCAAAGGCAAACGTCGTCCACTGAGACCTTAAGGTGTTGCTGCTCGCGTAATGCCTCCTGCGAGGAAAACGTAGAAACCGGTTCATTACAGATCATCTTGTGCAAACGTGTTTACATCAATCCTTACAGAGAATCGATCCCAAAAACTGCTGTGGAACTTTCATACATCAATATTGTTCCCCGATGTTATATACATGACAAAACAACAGTATTCTAAAATCTGCTGTAAAAATTTTTACAGCAGAGTTACCACACCCATTTTGGCGTTGGAAAAATTTTAATTTTTTTCCAGAGAATAGGTGTAGATTAAGAGCCACTTCTGTCATCTGAGAGGATCGAAACACACCCAGTGACTTCACACACACAGTGGCAGTCGTGTATGAGTTGAATGCTTATGGTCACTGTGCTGCCACAGCCCTGTAGCTCTGTCTCAAACAGCCGGATGTGATACACAGCATGAACCACCATCAGCCTCCTAAACTCAGATCATTGGGTTGGATCAGCTGACTATTACCTGGAAACAGAGGAGGAATCAAATTAACAAGCTGAGGTTCAGAGACAGAACAAATAACGTGTCGCTCTAAAGTCCAACAGGAAAACAGTGAGGAAAAAGAGAAATCACAAGAAACAGAACACTGATCTGTAAGTCAGTCTTAGAAGCCTGAGCTTTCCCAACTCAGGCCTCTAACCCAGACATGCTGTTTTCACACAGAGCAGGAGGAAACTCAACTACTAAACAAACACAACTGATCAATTCCAGCAGCCATTACCTAGAAAGTTCTTTTTGACCGCCACGGCGACCTTTTCTTCACCACAGCGCACTGACCTGGTCTCCGCTGGCGCAGGCACGGGCCGCTCGCGCTTCACAACTTGGAAGATCACTCAGATTGATTGATGTTGTGCAGACCGAGATGCCAGCCAATTGTCAGAAAGATAAAGCGCCCCTGAACTACCTCAGGTCTTTTTCTGCCGGGGTCAGGATTGGACAGGTTGAGCTTTGGGCCTTGGACTAACAACACCTCTGCAGCTGGGTCGGTTTTCCTTTTTTCTGAAGAAAGCCTGGCCTGGGCCACCTGAAGGCTTTGTGACGTCTTCTCCTCACCAGACCGGGGCAGCTTTCTGAGCTGGTAGGTTTTGAGCTGGAAGGTGGCAGGAGAAAGCCGAGTTGCCCACTGTGATCTTGTTGTCTCTTGTTCTCTTTGGGTTTGGTTGGCGGTCTCATTGGTGACCAACGAGTTTTGAGCTGCAGAGCAAAGATTTCCTCCTGACACAAACCCTAAAAAAGCAGATGCTCTGAAACCCATCACAGCGTCTCACCCAAAAACATAAAGTTTTTGTGTGATTTCAAAGAGCAACGCTGCCTTTGTCCTTACACCAAAAGATAAAAAAAAGTTTGATTAATGTTCAAACAAAGCAAAACGCATCCAACGCAGAGTTTTAAAGTTTAAGGTGAATCTCAGAGCTCCGCTTTGCCTCAACAGAGTTAAAGAGGCATCTGCAAGACATTTCGTCTCTCCAGCGAAAGACCTAAAAGTTGCAGATATGTCTCACAAAACTTTAGTTTCAGTTTTAGCCACAGCTTGAAGGAGAGAGAAATATCAATCAAGACTATCAAAACCTTTTAGTTGGAGTTGTAGAACATAAGGTTTTGTTTTTAGCTTTAAAGCTATTTTTAGAACAGTCAGCGTTGGAGCTGCTAAATTATCTGACGCCACAAAGTACATAGAAGAATCACAAATTTAAAAAAAAAATGAAGTTAATGTGTGATGCCTGAAGATCAGCATAACAGAGATATGAAATCAAAAGGAGTGGACCAGGAATGATCCACTGTGTAAAAATATTAAAACACTTATAAAATTGTATCTAGAATAAAGAAATATCTCTGTTTTATTTCTTTTTTTTTAATTGTCTGCAGTGACTGATTGACTTCTCTCTTGTAGATCAGGATGTGATAAGGACTCAGACGTGTCTGCCTCCGCTTACGATGATTGTAACGAGCAAATTCATTAAAAAAAAAAACAGAAACAAGTCTAACCTCCAACAGCGAACCTTTCACTGCCCTCATGGGGCAAATCAATCACATCTCTGAGGCAGTTTAAACCTCCAGGTCTGCATTTTTCTTTTTATACATTATGGTCTTGAATGTCAAGGCAACGTGGTCAGCAGTCTACTGGGTTCAGCAGGAGCTGCTCATAAAACGGAGATTTACGATGGTCCACCTTCACAAATGTCACCACCACCAGATATGTTTATATGTGTGTGTGTGTGTGTGTGTGCGTGTGTGTACACGTCCATCACTCACAAGAAAAAAGGGAAGCTGCTCTCTTTTATCAATCTTTTGATGGGGATGATATTTCAAAGTGGCATCACAAGGACGCCGTTTGATTTCCAAACTCCACAAAAAAAATACTTAAAACGTTTTTCAGCTTTTTAACATGTATTAGTTACAAGACATGACGGTAGAAATGTGAAAATTGTATGTTTTCAGTGCCAAAAGTCAAAGACTCTCACTCTTTTTTTTTTTTTTTTTTTTTTTTTGGATGCATGAATGATAAATTAACTTTCGGATGACCCTGTCGTTCCAACCTCATCCTGATGGCGGCGATGGTGGTCTGTGTTGAAGCTCCACCTCAATCTAAAAGCCGACCCCAGTTGGACGCCTTGCAAAACTATTTAACTCATTGCCACTACATGTGAGAAACAATAACAAAGTTAAGCATAATTTGTAAGTGAAAGGAAGATATTAAGTGTTTTGGGGTTTTTTAGAAATGTCTGAAAAGTGTGGCATGTGTTTGTTTTTTAATCTGATGCCCCAAATAATCAGCCTTTATCAACGGAGCACTTTTTAATCTACGTCAAGAGCAAAAAGGTGTGATTTACATGAAGTAGCGAAGTAACAGTCAAAAGATGACAAATTACAAGGATAATATGTATTGTGATGATGACCGAGATTTAAGCAAACATTTAGTCTAAAATCAAGATAACTGTGCCAAAACAAATAAATAAATACAAACAGACTAACATCTACATTTATTCCACGAATCACCACAAAAAGACACACATACAAGAATTAAATATATTTAAAAGAAATACAAAGTTGGTGTAATGAACATTACATAAGGAGTTGTTTTTTTGTTTTTTTTACTTTCAAAGTGAATAAAAGCACCATCATTTTTAGCTTATTCTGATACCCCTAAATAAAATCGAGCGCCAACAACTACTGTGCACTCAACTTAATCTCTGATTAATCAGTTAAATTTTGGCATTTGAATTTGAATCATCCTCCTTTTTTCTCTGACACACCAAAATAAGCTACACTGCGATTAATTTCATTCAAAGCACCTTTTTTTGTACTAATCTACTGTTTAGTTTAGTCTCATTTACATTTATAAAGGCGTTACTTTTGGTTCTCGTCGAGGAACATTTTACAGTAAGAACAAAATGCGTGGACAAATAAAAACCTAACGCGATTTCCTAGAAATTTGCCTCTACTCTGAGGTTTAAATCAGTTTAAATGTATTGCACTAACACAGGCCGACCTACAGGAATATGTTAGTGCCGTTCCAGGATCTCCCTGTGGACTCCACAAAAGAGAGGCTGCTATTGTCAGGAACTGGCTTTTATCTTATCCTGATCACTGGCAAAACAAAGACAGGTGTGTGGATGTAGTGTGTGTGCGTGTGTGTGTGTTGAAATCAGTCCAGTCCTGCCAGTCAGACCCCTCTCACTGCTGATCTCTAACTTGGTTAGCTGCCTCTAATTTGGCCCCGCGGGGCTTTAATTTGCTTTCCTTTAGGGGTTTCTGAAAAGGGCCTGGCAGCCATTTTGTTTTCACACACAGACACACACTCGTGCGATGCGGCTCCATCACTTCCTGCCCCCTGATAATCCCGCTACATTTTCAGACGAGGGCAGGTAAACAGGCCGAGCCCTCCGCTTTTGACGATAAACACACACTCCTCCCTCCCTTACCAGATGGGAAATCGTCAGCCGCGATGGCACACCGACAACGCAGATGTTCTGTGACAGCAACACACACACACATGCACGCACGAGGGCGTTAAACACACATGTTTGCATGGCTATCTTTGTGGGGACTTTCCATTGACTTCCATTCATTTCTACAGCCTAAACCTTACCCTTATCCTAAACAAAACTCAATTCACACCTTAGTCCTAAATCTAACCCCTGACCCAGAAACAGTGAAAAAGGCTTCGGTCCCCACAAGGAGCAGTGGGTCCCCACAACGTAGTACGTGTCAGGAAAATCGTCCCCACAAGGTATTACAAACAAACGCACACACACACGTGTCCCTTGTCACATTTTGCTGACAGCACAAAGTCAGAAAAAAAACCCCAGCTCGATTGGGCCCGAGCCGCACTGCACCATACGGATTATGGTTATGGAGGCTCATTAAAAACATGTAGTGGGAGATGGATTAGTTATGGCCTGCTGTTGTGGTGGGCGAGATCTGTGGATTTCGGTGCATTCTGTCAGCGCGTGTGCGGTGCTGAATGGATCTGTGTGGGGAAGGGGAGCGACTGCTTTGCTTTCCAACATGTGTTTTTAGAAGCTGGCGTCGGTTCCGGTGCTACTACTTCAAATAGCAGCCTACGGAGTCAAGTTTTATAGAAACGAGACGCGGCAAGAGAGCCAAGAAATGGAAATGTTTGTTGTTGTGGAGAAGTTTTAAAAAGGAGGGCTTTTTTGCGAAAAGTCGAGCTTGGAAGTTTTTTTTTTTTTTTTTTTTTTTACACCAAGAGGATAAATCAGGTTCAAATCATCCACCTGATCTAACTGGGCCAACTATTACCGGAGTGCTGCACAAATGTGCAATTTATTTATTTCTCCAGCAGGGGTGGGCATGTATCGTATCGTTTATCATTTATCGTGGTGAATTTCTTGTCATCATAAGAATTTAGGTTTTTGGTTGTCACAATAAACTCCAATTAATGATTGTTTAAAATAAAAAAACAAGATGTCATTATGTGGGGATTGCTATTTGATTGTTTTTCAATCAGAGTGTTTTCAATCAGAGTGTCGATAAATATCAATATATTTGTAAGTATAATTAAATGCAATAACTGTGTGATATAAATTGCAATACTTTAAGTCGTCTGTGTCCTAAAGAAGCGCACTACAAGTGAAGTGTTTGCGGTATAATCGCTGCGCCACAAAGTAACTTAAAAAAAATAGTTCTTATCTTCACTTTTATCATTTTCACAATAGTACCATAAAATGTTGTGATAAAAATTTTAACTCCACTTGTTTTCTGTTGGCACCCGATGGAAAAATAATCCAGTGATTGCAGGAATAATCCATGTATAAAGATACTAGAGCTGAAGCCGCAGGTTGAAAACCAAATATAAAACCTTTCGTTAGTTTCTTTGGAAGGAACTAACAAAATACTGCCATGACAATGTGTGTGGGAGTGGGGGTGGAGGGGTGAGAAAGAAAAATATGTTTAGGGGTGAGGGTTAACAGACAGCAGTCCAGTCTGGTCCCACTGGGACCAACAAGCAAAACCAGCACAACCCATCAGAGGCCAACATGCCTCTGCACAACCTCCTGCTTTAAAGACACACACACACACACACACACACACACACACACACACACACACACACACACACACACACACACACACACACACACACAGGGAGCTAATGGACTGTTATTAAAGACATGCATCATTCTGCGTCACCTACCGACCACACATAAGCTGGAAACTGTCTGCATGAAGCTGCCCAAACTCCACCTAAGGCCGAACATCTTTTTTGTTGTATTTTTTTATCTTAGCATCCCTGACATTTCTCATGGCGGCCTCTGAATGGCCTTTGTCCCGCCGCAAAGGTCCTGATTGACAGACGCCGTCACCTCTCGCGGAGGAACAATACGTCGGCGGGAGAAACGAGGAGTTGACCTTTTAGCCCCGACCGCACCCCAACATCATGGAGTCCAAAGTCCCCCTCTCCCACCCGGAAGTGGGGAGACACTTTTCATTTCTCCTCGCCGCTTCAGCAGACCTAATCTGATGATATTTTGCCGCTTCCTGTCAAAGATAGCTTTCAGGTGAAGTTCCACTCCAACAAAGTAAAAAAAAAAAACAAAAAAAAAAAAAAAACACACACACAATCTCCCACAGTGGACAATTATATTTGCTAAGCCTGACACATTCATCCTCTGATGGAGGACGGTGTTTCCTCACTTTTGTTTAGCATTCCTCTTCACTCGCCTGACTGCGCTTGTCAGCGTACAGTAAACATTTCATGGACCACCGGCGCTGTGATTTACCGCAGCCGGTAACAGACAGGTTCAAGAGCCGGTTGGGCGATTTATTGTTTTTGTTGGTTCCTTAAAATAAAGCTGCTAACGCTCAACATCTGTGTGACTCTACTGAACGAGCAGAGGAGCAGACGCCGCGACGTGGGGAATGCCGGGTGTCAAAACACGTCAAAACATCCAGTGGAGCTCCTCAAACCCCGCCTGCGCCGCCGGCGGGCTGTCACTTGTTTTATCCCAACCAGTGAATCAGTCACCGTTTTGTTAGCGTAGCATCTGGAATATTTAACACGGCTCTTTCAAACGTCCCCCGTTTGTGTCGGATTGTCATTTATTTTAAACTTGTCATTTATTTTAAACATTTATTTTAAACTTTGAAACTAGATGAACATGAAATGTGCAACACCATTATAAAGTTTAAAACCTGAAAAAGTAGTTGAAACCGAGCGTTTTCTCCCAATTTAGAAAACAGCGTAAGAACTTCAAGACGAGTTTGATCAGTCAGTTCAGAAAAGTGTTGTGTAAAAAATGTTCGCAATGAAACCTGCTCACTCCCTCACCTGTGCACTAAGAACCTCTGAGGAAGAGACAAGCGCAACTTCCTTCTTCACAAAATGGAAACAGAAATGGTGTGGCGTCAGATTATAGCGATTTTAGGACTTCTCCTCCTGCTAGCGCTTCACTGGAACGTTTGCTGAGGTTGTATTTACCCATAATGCCCTGCGCCATAGTTCGCTTCCTGCTTTAGAAGCCCTCTGCGGTTCGCTTAGCGTTCCAAACATTGGTTCCACACATCTTTACCAAAGCTTTACTCGAGTTGTGACAATAAGTGCTTCTGTCTCCTTCTAAATCACTGGGTTCAGACCTCCATTTACTGGAAAATATGTAAGTATTATGCTTTCCTGACTCTTAAAAATGACAGGAAACAAATGGTACAGTACATTATCTTAACATTATGCTAGATGCTTTTGACCACAGACTCTTGGGGCCGTGGGTGGGCCCTCTGGAACTCAAAACACTCGTGATCTAATTCACGCAGTTGCATTCCGGTGTTTACGTTTCCAAAAGGTCTCAGACAATCGCTCCTGCTTAAAGAAAACGGACATAAAAGGCGCGTTTCCAGGAGAACGGGCTGCCTTCCTTACAAGGGCGCAGGACTCTCCTAAATTTCTCTCGGCTCGGCTGCAATTCAAGCCTTTTGTTTAATAAACAATTTGTCAGTGATGTATCGAACGCCAGCTCTAATTTGATTGTCCGTGAAATGTGCATGGAGGTGCTGCCTGCTCTCCGTCTCTCTGTCTGCCCAGCCAAAACTGATATTCCACCCTTCCTCTCCGTCTCTCTCTCTCCAACGTTGCAGGTGCTTGCGGTGCGCTTGCATGTGCATTTTTATAGTGCATGGAGCGATCCTCTAGGGTTTGCAATTACATCTAAATGGCATAATCGGACATGATGGATGATTGTTGCCTCTGCGACATGTCTAGACCTCGTCTCTGCCCGAGCAACAAGATTAGTTGCACACAGTTGCAAGGGATGAGAGATTTGCTCTGCTTTATTTTCTCCCTTTGTACCAGGACCCGGGCAAGGCTCAAAACTATTTTACCAAAGGCAAATCGACAGGTTCTCCAAGCAAACAGGCCGTTTTACTGCAGAATAGAAGACGGGAAATTCTCTTGTCTCATTTAAAGTCTGGATCCTCTTATTCTGATGCAGGAACAAACCTAAAATCAAACTACATTGCGCATAAGCAGGATGGGAAAGGCAATATTGGTTTAAAATGACCAGGCACGTGTGCCTTTGCATCATTTTTAAACATTTTCATCAATAGGTGGCACTGTGGCATCAGAAGTTCACTCAGCAGCACCTGTTAGAGACTGCGGCAGCCTCCCTGCAAGCAAAAGTCATCACACGCAGGATGGAAGGTAAGCCGAGGGTTGTTCTGCCTCTTAAAGTTCAGCTCACGGCTTACGCGCCACATCAGCTTTGCAAATAAAGGCTTTGGCGACGCCTAAAGGATCAATTTTGGAGTCTGAGGTAAGATGTTAAATGGACACCATAATTGGGAGATTTCAGTCTGACAAGTTACTTCACAATTCTCGTAATTATCAGAGACAAATTGCGTCTTTCCACAGCCCGAGCTGCTCGAATTGAAACGTGAGCAATGCGAGGCGGACAATTATCTGTAAAAAAAAAAAAAAGATGAATCTTTATCTGACAAAGTGTAAGTGCTTGGGCCCCGACAGAGCTCGTCCGGGAGGTAAATAGAGAGTCGGGGCTTGCTTTGTCAGACGGATCTCCTAATTACCCCGGACGGTCAGGAAGCGAGAAGTGGAGACAAGAGACTGTCAGAAACAGAAAGGAGACGTCTTCTCAAGGAGGCATCAATTGAATGAGGTCATACAGGAGCTGCTGTCACTCTGGCTGTCACCAGCCATGAAGAGGCATGTTCTGGAAAAGCGGCACTCTTGTGCCTTCTTGCTTCCTGTCAAATGAATCTTTGATTGCTCTTGTTCGCTGTTACCTAACTGAGGCGGAGGCGTCCAACAATCCTGGAAGCTGACCGGGGAATGCAAAGACTTTGTTCCTCATCGTCTTTTCTTTCTTTGCACTCGGCCGGTCGTTCAGAGGCATCGTGCAGATGTTTGCCTAGAAGAGGGAGAGAACAAAAAAACAAGCAACTCAAAAATAGTAAGCAATCCCTTGGAGTCTGGGCTGTCATCACTGCGGATGTTTCGCGTGGAGAAGGGAAGAGAATGAAGGCAATTCTCCCTCTCCTGATCAGGAGGCCCCACATTGGAGCCCCTTTGTATCCCTCATACAACTTGAAATGAGCTGTAAAGTCAGCCTGGGTACCTGCTTTGAATGCATTCTGTTCACCGCTTTGATCAGACATACAGCTTTCCCAGACACGACTGATTTACCCGCCGTAGGGACAGGAGAGACTCCTGCGAGCGAGGCACTGTGTGGATTGTGAAGACACAGCCTCGTATTTTTTAATCTGGGTCTGCATTCCTTAGCTTCAGAAAGTGGAAGTTTTCGCTGCGTAATAACTTTGAGTGAAAATGTCGCAGTTTATGCTAAGATGGTATTTGGCAATTCCAGCTGTATAGCTTCCTGTACAAAATCTATACAATCTTTGTTGATAAAAGATGCTGATTTACTAAGGAACAGAGCTATTCACTTTTCTCAGGATAGGTCTGCCTGTCAAAATTACTCCAACAGTGCATTGATGATTCATACAGGAGGTCACAAGAAACACCTGAAGGTCTCTCTTGTCTCATTTAAGATTGGTTTGAATGATTTGACAGGACAACAAGTCAGTGGGCGAGCTGCAAGGCAAACACCACTGTGAACCAAACAGAATTTGCCTAAACAAATCCCATCCAGATGATCCCCAAAACTTATGGGAAGATACATTAGACTAAATGGGAACTCTTTGTAGATGTACACCCTGTTAAACGTGTCATATTTCAAAAAATGACTGTCATACGTGCAGTCAGCTGTTTATGCCTAGAGAAAACTGTGTTAACTCATTAAATGGACCTTCAACTGTAAGTAGTATCTGGTCCATTGCAGTCCACTTACCTAAACCTTCTTTTTCCCCTTAGTGAGAACCACTGCTGCTTGCATATTCCAGTTTTTTTTCCTCCTCTAAATCTTCCCTCAGTTCCTTCTGCAGCCAGACATTAAAATGCAAACTCCCACGCCAATGTGATCACTGAGAACACGGCAGAAACAAACGACTTGGTGAAATAGCCGCTGGCAGAGACATCACTCCTGCCCCAAACGCTGGCAGCTCCCCGACTTCGGCACTGTAGGAAAGTACTTTCACTCCAACCCCCCTCGACTCTCCCCATGACATTCACAGAGATATTTACCTTGTAAAGATCCTGACATTTCGCTGTGCTCTCTAATAACATCCTGAAATATGAATAAGAGTGCAGAGAGAGAGTGGAGAGAAAGCTGGCAGAGCTTTTGTTAACAGGTATTGATTGATGCCGAGATGGGGGGTAAGGAAGGAGACGGGCCACGGGGAGCCACTCTTCACTGATCCTCTGTTAACCCTGTCCAAAAAAAAAAAAAAAAAAAAAAAAAAAGTAAAAATCCTGCACTGGCCGGGAGCTTCGCTGGTGGCCATGCAGTCGTCTGTGACTTCCTTATGAAAGCAAAAACCCACCCGTTGGCGTAACTCGCGTGAAAGACTGATGGGGTTACAAGGCTCAGTCGATATTCAGGAGCGGCGGTGGCGACTGTGACTGTGCAACCAGAGGGACTCCTTCCTCATCCGAATGGGCCATTTGAATCTTTAAGCATCACCTGACTGACTCATTACTGCAGTAAAAACACTACTCCTGATGCAGACATAAGCTGTCCGTATTGACACAGTGAAGCTTTCAGTGCAATTATCTCTCAGGTATGGCGTGCAGATTGATCGTAGACTTCAGTGGTGCAAATCTGTCTTCAAAGCGAACCGAATGGATGTGTTTTAGAGGAGCGTTTATCGAGGGAATGGGTGAAACTTCAGCTGTGGATTGAGTTTTTTCTGAAACCCCCAGCAGCAAATTATCTTCGATCATTAGGCTGTGCTCGCAGTACGACGTCTGACTATGGGAAAACTGAGCAGAACGCGGGAAAAGGCCCAGTGTAAGTCGAGGTTTATTGCAGAACATGGAGGACACAACAGGTGGTCCCTGCTAATGGGTTCCAGAATGATGGATTAGCTCTTAATTACGTTCGGTTAGATTAAGGAAGTATATGTGTCTGATCATCTGATTAATGGAGGATTCCTAAGCTCTTTGGAAAAGACTGGAATTTCACTTAAGTGTTCTGGAAAAGAATGGGGGGGAAAAAAGAAAGAAAATCTGGACAAATTCCAGATTTTCCAGAAATTCCAGAGGAGAAATGTTCAACGTTGTTCACGATAACTCACTGGATCTCAACAAGTCAAAAACAAATGATCTTACCGTTGATTTTAGACATAGTTAGAGCAGCTAACAGAGTTAGCATTGAGAAGGTTGTGGTTGTAGACTCAAGCGATGTTCAAAACTGGTCAACAAAGGATTTATTTTTGTGCATGAACGTATGGAATGGACAGCTACAGCTACTACTGAAAGTCAGAGGTTCTGGAAGAAGCTGTCAAATTTTAAACTTTCCGAGCCAGACTTTTGAAGAAGTTCTTCATCATGAGATTAGACTGAGCTAAAATTAGCTTTTATTCCACACATGATACTGATATCTTCACTGTTTATGAGCCTGAAGCTCTCATAATAATAAAAAAAAAACATTTCTTGAGGAGCAACTCAATCAATACAAGTCAAGTAGTTCTCTCATGGTGAGTCATCTTCTTGTGGTGGTTGAGAACTCAATAAAACTTGATCATTCATAATTGCTATACAGCTTAAGCCTTTAGGTCTTAAAATGCTGTCCTGATGAGAAGAGTCAGAGATATTATGTTGTAATTTTTTTCTCTAGGTTCAAATAAAATAATATTATTTTTATCATGTTTATTGTGTATTTAGCCAAAAACACACATTTACCAAAATGCATATGGGTGGGTGTGATTTTTTTTTTTTTGTTTGCTTTTTTTGCCTGCTGAAACACAAAACCAACAAGACAACTTGATTAGAAATCATGTCGACTTGTTGGTTTTGTATATTTTTATCTTAAAACTTTCAGCAGAATTTCATTTTGCGGTTTTCGGTTTTCAGTTTTCAGTTTTTGGTTTTCGTTTTCGTTAGGGTTTTCCGTTTCTTCTTTGTGTGCAGTTTGGCTTCTGGGTGACCGAAGTTGAAAAAAAACACCTGGACCAACTCTCATCCACGAAACGACCTTCAGGCTGGTTGGATTGAACAGCTGTTGCCCAGAGAGTCCTTCTATCATCAGGAATAAAGACTAAACAGTGTGCAAAAGAGATCTGAAATATTCCTCCTTAAATCTGACTTTGTATTGACCAATGCAAAACAACACAAGCATTGTGCATGTTGTGGATAGGTGTAGCACGGGATCACGTGGTGTTATTAGTGATTGTAGATCACCTGTTGCTCACTTGGTGACTTCAATGAGTGGGTGATGGGGGAGGTTTACTTTTTTCTGACCGCTATGTTTTGTTTTTTGATCACTGTTTGACTCTACGGATCCGTTTTTATGCTGCTTTTGAACACTGTTTTGCTTGAATATGGACAATAAAATCGTTGCAACTGCAGCTTGGATTTACGTTTTGATCAGCTTGCGCGTCAACAACCACTCCCCTATTCAGCCGCTCAGCGACTTTGTTGGATAGTCGCTAATATTTGTCAGAAAAAAAAGAAAAAGCACGACAACTGAGTTTCTCGCACAGCTGGAACGCCAACGCGAGCCCACACACCACCGCCACTGCACCTACGAAAGAGGATCTATTGACAGAGAAGTAGAAGACGACAGTGGTATGTAACCTGAATGTTTGGTGCTGCGTATCGCTCTTCTAAGCGCAGTTTGGTTCTGCCATGTGAAGCTATTGTTGTGACACGCCCCCCCGCTATGTTTTGCTGTGGGATTGTGGCTGCGGGATTTGGTGTGCGAGTGTGTGCTGTGGCTCTGCGTGCGTTCAATAAAGTTTAAGGATTCGCTGTTACTTGGAAGTTTCCTTTATTTTGGATTAAAAATGAGTGGATCATCTGCTGTGTCTGTTGTTGAGAATCCTGAAAAGGATAAAAGAACGATTGTTCTCACTGAGAAAGCTCTCGCAAATAAAATTGAAACTATCCAAACAGAGCGGAAAAAGCATGTCAAGAAAATGAAAGATGTAATATCATCTCTTAAAGAGTTAATGAAAGATGATAAAAATTATTCAGAAGTGAAATCACAGCTGGATGAGTTAACACACCTATTTAGAGATGCTACTGTGATGCATGAATCTTTGCTGCATTTAATTCCGCTTGATGAGAAAGATAAACAAAATGCATGGTTTTCAAGTATCATTAAATACAACAAAGGGTTTATTGAGGATGTTGAAATATGGCTTTCTGAGACAAATAAATGCTCAATGAGACCATCCTCTGACATGTTACGGTCACAGGAAACTCCAACTGGAGAAGAAATGGAGGTTCAAGAACAAATGGAGCCTCAGTTATCTGCTCATTTCCAGCATGACATTCAAGATGATGTGTTGCCATCTGACAGTGTTTCAAATCAAGGAAGCAAGTTAAGCTCCAAAGTTTCATCAACTTCATCTGCACGTCTCAGGGCAGAGGCTGAAATGGCTGCCTTGCTCACACGTCAAACTATGCTGAAAGAAAAGCATGCTATTGAAGAACAGGAGGAGCAACTTAGGAAAAGAAGAGAACAGCTTCAACTTGAAGCAGAAATAGCTGCAACTGCTGCAAAAGTAAAAGTGTTGAAAACTGGATCTGCAGTGCGAAGCTTAGCTTCACGGAAATCCGATGGAATGGAATCATATTTTAAAACAAAAGGAAATGCTGTTGAAACTCTTAATGCAGATGCGAATACTTTTGTTCTACAGACAAAGAGAAAACAAATTAATGAAAATGCAGATCTTCAAATAAAACCAATGCAACAAAATGTGACAAAGAAAAGGTCTCTACCTTTACTTGGATCTTCTCATCCTGTAAGCAGAACAATATCAAATATGCATCTGCAGCAAGCTCCTCAATCAGCAACCAATGAAAATCTGTTATCTATTATGGAGAAACAAAATGAATTAACTTGCATGTTGGTTCGTCAACAAAGTCTCTCTTCACTACCTAAAAGAGAAATTCAACCTTTTGATGGCGATCCGCTTCATTTTCAGGCCTTTATGCGTTCGTTTGAACAGGTCGTTGAATCAAAGACTGGTGATCCTGACGATTGTCTGCATTACCTCGCACAGTACACCAGGGGGCAGCCCAACGAACTGGTCAAAAGTTGTCAACATATGTCTGATGGTGGTGGATATGTAAAAGCAAAGACTATGCTGTATGAGCATTTTGGAAATGGACATGTTATTGCATCTGCTTACCTGAATAAAGTTCATTCGTGGCCATTGATTAAATCAGAAGACGGAAAAGCTCTTCAGGCATACTGTTTGTTCTTACGTGGGTGTTGTAATGCGATGGAGGAGATTCATGATCTTTCTGAATTAAACACACCTGCTAATATGCTTGCTGTGATTAAAAGATTGCCATACAAGTTAAAAGATAACTGGCGAACAGTAGCATGTGACATCCAGGAGAAGCAGCATCGAAGAGCAACATTTATGGACATTGTTTTCTTTATTGAGCGTCAAGTCAAAATTACTACAGATCCTGTTTTTGGAAAATTAACTGATGCTCCATCAATAAATCCATCAGCCAAGGGCACAGACGGAGGGAAACGTTTTTCTCGCCCAAGGACTACAGGAAGTAGTTTTGGCATCACTACTTCTGCTGTTGAGAAAAATAATCCGTCAGAGGTTCAAGACCATCAGAGTGATGTGAAGATTTGTTTGTTTTGCAAAGGTGGACACAAATTGGAGTTATGCTCTCTGCTTGAAAGGAAACCTCATAATGAGAAGATTTCATTTCTTAGGAGAAATGGCGTCTGTTTTGGTTGCCTGTGCAAAGGGCACATCAGCAAAGAATGCAGAAAACGCCTTTCATGTAAAATATGTGGTTTCAGACATGCAAGCATACTCCATATCCACCACAAGATGAAGAATGGAGTTCAACTTGATGCGGAAGCAGTGAAATCTCCTGTCACAGTTCAGACTAGTGGTCTTACTGGGGCCGGTGAACAGGACTGTAGACTTCCCATCGTGCCAGTCAAAGTTAAATCAAAGAAAGGCCAACGAACACTGGAAACATATGCCTTTTTGGACCAAGGGAGTTCAGCATCCTTTTGTACAGTGGGTCTTTTGGATAAGCTGAATCTCACTGGGAGAAAAACAAAGATTCTCTTGCGTACCATGGGACAAGAGAAAGTTGTGGACAGTTTCATTGTACCTGAACTTGAAATTGCCGGATTGGACAGCGAACTGTATTATGACATGCCTGACCTCTTTACTCAGCATAAAATGCCTGTAGATCTGAATAATATCCCAAAGCAACAAGATCTGGATATTTGGCCACATTTGCAGCGTGTTCATTTGCCAGAGATTAAAGCACAGGTGGAGCTTTTGATCGGCATGAACATGCCCAGAGCCCTAGAACCTTTAGAGGTTATCAGGAGTGAAAGTGATGGACCTTTTGCCATTAAAACCGTGCTCGGTTGGACAGTGAATGGGCCAATTGACCGGGAATGCTGTGAAAGACCAAATTGTCTGTCAGCTGTCACCATGAACAGAATTTCTGCTGTTACATTGGATAGTCTATGGAAGCAACAATTCAAGATAGATTTTCCTGAGAGCAGCCATGATGAACAAATGGGGTTGTCAAAGGAAGACTCCAAGTTTCTAGAGTTGGCCAGTAAGACAGTAACCTTGCGTGATGGACACTACAACATTGCCTTGCCTTTGAGAGACCGAGACATAAGAATGCCTGATAACCGAGCAATCGCTGAACAACGCGCCTTAGGCTTAAAGAAAAGGTTCATCAGAGATAAAGACTTTCACAAAGACTACACTGCCTTCATGAAAGATCTTCTATCTAAAGGTTATGCAAAAAGAGTGCCAATCACAGACTTGAAGCGCAGTGATGGAAAGGTTTGGTATATCCCTCATCATGGGGTGTACCATCCTACCAAGGGAAAGATTCGGGTCGTTTTTGACTGTGCTGCATCATTCCAGGGCATTTCTCTCAATGCACAACTTTTGAGTGGTCCTGATTTAACAAATAGCCTGATTGGCGTGCTGACTAGGTTCAGAAAAGAGCCTGTTGTTTTGATGTCTGATATTGAAGCCATGTTCCATCAGGTGCATGTGCCAGAGGAAGATTCTGACCTATTGAGGTTCCTCTGGTGGCCTGATGGTGATTTCAATCAGAGCATGCAGGAGTACCGCATGGGTGTTCATTTATTTGGAGCAACATCATCTCCGAGTTGTGCTAATTATGCCCTGCGGAAATGTGCAGAAGACAACAAAGCAGATTTTAGCCAACAGGTGATTGACACCATTCTGTACAGTTTCTATGTGGACGACTGCCTTGCCTCAATAGGCACTGAAGAGGAAGCCATATCTCTTTACTCAGACCTCAGACTCATCTGCGCCAAAGGTGGCTTCCACTTAACAAAGTGGATAAGTAATAGCCGAAGCGTCCTGGCAGTAATACCTGAGGAGGAAAGAGCCAAAGAGGTTAAAAACCTAGATCTGGATTGTGACCTTTTGCCTGTTGAACGAGCATTAGGAGTATGGTGGTGTCTACAATCGGATGCGTTTAAGTTCTGTATATCCATCCCAAATAGACCATGGACCCGAAGAGGGATCCTTTCTACTGTTAGCACCTTCTATGACCCATTGGGATTCCTAGCTCCTGTCATTTTTGTAGCTAAAAGAATCCTTCAAGACCTGTGTCAGAAGGGAATAGGTTGGGATGATGCTATTCCATCAGCCGTTGCTCAAGAGTGGAAAAGCTGGATGGAGGAATTGCAATTGTTAGACAACATCAGCATCAAAAGATGTTTGAAACCTACTGATTTTGGAAAAGCAACCACTGCTCAGTTGCACCATTTTGCAGATGCAAGTGAGAAGGGGTATGGTGTTGTTACCTACCTCCTGCTGCAGAACAGTCTCTACCAGATGCACAGTTCCTTTATAATGGGGAAGTCCAGGGTAGCACCTTTAAAACCAGTCACAATTCCCCGTGTGGAATTGACGGCAGCTGTGCTGGCAGTTCGCATGGACATACTGTGGAAAAGAGAACTAAGGCTACCTCTCCTAGATTCAGTGTTTTGGACAGACAGCACCTCTGTATTAAAATACCTTAATAACAAGACTTCCAGGTTCCGTGTTTTTGTGGCAAACAGAGTGTCAGAGATTCTCAGGGCTTCTGGCGTCTCCCAGTGGAGATATGTGAACACAACAAATAATCCAGCAGACCTTGCCTCGAGAGGTATGGAGGTACAACAATTTCTACATGACACCACATGGTTATCTGGTCCTGCATTTCTTACACAGCCAGAGACAGATTGGCCTGTAAACCCAGAGAACTTACAGGAACCTCTACATGACGACCCTGAAGTCAAAGTGTCTGCTTCTGTTGGTGTTTTTCCTGCACAAGATGATGATCATCCTTTGGCTCTTCTGATTCATCGTGTTTCATCCTGGACTCGTCTTGTCAGAGTGATGGGTTGGATTCTAAGATTCAAAACATTGCTCTTGCATCACAAAAGAAACGAGACACATTTTCAGCCTGCATCTGAAACAACCCAGTCTGAAAGTGCTCATCAGAGGGGTGAGCTATGTACTGGCTTTCTCTCATTGGGAGAGATTGAGGATGCTGAGATGCAGATAATCAAGTTTTGTCAGAAGGAAAGATATTCTGAAGAAATTTCCTATCTCCAAAAAGGAGAGAACGTCAAAAGAAGCAGTCATATATACAAGTTAAATCCTGTTCTGGTGGATGATGTGCTGCGTGTTGGAGGACGTCTCAGCAGAGCTGTCATGTCTGAAGATTCTAAACATCCTATCATTGTTGCTAAAGATCTTCATATTGCTTATCTTATTCTCCAATATATCCATAAAGAGGTGGGTCATGGTGGTAGGAACCACATACTCTCAAAGCTCCATCAGAAATATTGGATTCCTGGTGCTGGTGCACTGATTAGAAAGATCATGTCAAGGTGTGTCATCTGCAGACGGCTTCATGGAGCTGCAGGCCAGCAACAAATGGCTGACCTGCCTGAGAGCAGAGTGACACCTGAGAAACCCCCCTTTAGTTTTGTTGGAGTGGACTATTTTGGTCCATTTGAAGTGAAGCGTGGGAGAAGTCTTGTGAAGAAATATGGAGTTATCTTCACATGTTTGGCAATCAGAGCAGTACATATTGAGGTTGCCTCATCTCTTGACACAGACTCTTTCATTAACGCCTTACGACGTTTCATTGCAAGGAGAGGCCAAGTACAAGAGCTGCGGTCCGATAATGGTACCAACTTTGTGGGCGCAGAGCGCGAACTGAGACAAGCTATTGAAGATTGGAATCAAGAAAAGATCTCTGATGTGCTGTCTCTGAAGGGAGTGAAATGGATCTTCAATCCTCCAGCTGGGTCACACCATGGTGGAGCATGGGAGAGATTGATCCGTTCCATCAGAAAAGTTCTTAATTCCACTCTGCAGACACAGCATCTGGATGAGGAAGGACTCCAAACTGCTCTCTGTGAGGTGGAGTCAATCCTCAACAGTAGACCTATTACCTTGGAATCTGCTGATCCAAATGATCTGGAAGCTCTAACACCGAACCATCTTCTTTTACTCAAGTCTAATCCAAGTTTGCCACCGGGTTTATTCCAGAAAGAAGATACTTATGCACGAAAACGATGGAGACAAGTCCAATACATATCTGACCTGTTCTGGAAGAGATGGATCAAAGAATATCTGCCTCAACTTCAACAGCGCCAAAAGTGGATGAAGATTAGACGCAACTTTGTTCCTGGAGATGTGGTCCTTATAATGGATGACTCTGCACCTCGTGGTTCCTGGATCATCGGTAGAATCACGGAAACTGTGCCTGATAAAAATGGACTTGTACGCCAGGTCCGGATTAAGACCCCAACCAGTCACTTATGCAGACCCATCACGAAGATATGCCTTCTTCAAGAGACTCTCGACCAATGAAGACAACACATTTGATTCTACTCTCGACGTGACTTTTGACTAGACTTTACTATAACTAGATGTACATCGCAGACTGACTATATTTAGGCTAAGTGCTGGTAACCTCTGGCCTATGACTGACTGACTATGGATGGACTATTTTGAAGAAAAGAAGAATGATTGACTATTTGCAAATGACTTTCATGGACAGTTTGAATGTGTTATGTTTATCTCATTGTGTGTTTTGATGTATTGTATATCTTAGGTTATGGTGTTTGAGTAATTATTACTGTGTAATGATGTAATAATTAGGGGCCGGAATGTTGTGGATAGGTGTAGCACGGGATCACGTGGTGTTATTAGTGATTGTAGATCACCTGTTGCTCACTTGGTGACTTCAGTGAGTGGGTGATGGGGGAGGTTTACTTTTTTCTGACCGCTATGTTTTGTTTTTTGATCACTGTTTGACTCTACGGATCCGTTTTTATGCTGCTTTTGAACACTGTTTTGCTTGAATATGGACAATAAAATCGTTGCAACTGCAGCTTGGATTTACGTTTTGATCAGCTTGCGCGTCAACAACCACTCCCCTATTCAGCCGCTCAGCGACTTTGTTGGATAGTCGCTAATAGTGCAGATACGAAATTAACTTGAATGTAGAGATGAAAGTAAAGGAAAAAAAGAGCACCTGGAGTTTTTTTTTCTCAACCAAGACACTTTCTTGCCCAACTGTAAGAGCCGGTTTTTTTGGGGGGCGGGGGGTGTTTCATGATTGCTGCAATCAACAGAAACCTCAGGGAATTTAAAATGAGCGCATACATTACCGCACTTTATTTAAAACCTCCAGGAACTCACGATGACTGCATACAATAATATATTCTTATTTTAACGACGTGTAATTTGTTGCACACGGTGGCTCGGGATAATTCCTCCCTTCCACGGCACTAAAAAAACAGTTTAGGGGGAAATTAGAATAGATTGTTTTTAATGGAAGATGAATGGCTTTACTGCAGGCTGCCGCTGAATCAATACGTGGCCGCAGTCTGCGAACTGCGCTGCATCATTTGCAGAAATTACTCCCCATTGATTGGGTGTTATCAGTCATTTTAATTCAATTTTGAATGACTGTAAGGGAGCACGGAAATCTGACGGGTGTACGTTTCTTCTGCGTGTGACGGCGTTTCTCCTGCAGAATATTGGAAAAGGAGCGACGGAAGAGCAATTTTGAACTCCTCCCCGGAGCAAAACAGGAAATATGTCAGTTTCCGGTTGTGTTCCATTTGCCGTAATGCAAACAACCGAGGGGCTTGTCAGGCTGGGTTTGCTGAGAAGTAAAAACTCTCTGGGACAACAGGTGGGTGAGCTCAGCTGGTTCTTTATCTGTCAAAAGTTTTAGGAACTGTGAGAGTGGGATGATCGGGTGTAAGGGTCAAGCAGTCAAGTCAAATGCTGTGCTAATGAGCTTGAATTATGCCATTAACCACCCACATGCTGTTGACTCTCAAGCTCCTATTGATTTTTTTTTTTTTTTTTGGCTCGGACAAGCTGCTCCTCTTCTGCCCACTCAACAACCCTCCACACTCATCTTTTTCTTGATCCCTTCCTTATCTTTCGGCGTTCCCTCTGACCTTTTCTACCAGTCGCATCATTTCCTTAACCGTGACACATCCATGATTTCTCGAGATCCGCCTCTCTCTTAAGCTCGAGAGGATATCAGATTACGAAAAAAAGAGAGAAAGAATAAGAAAAGGGGGGGAAAAGTGTCTATTCAGGGTTTGCCTCTGCAGCAGGATCACCTGGAGGGCAGCTGGTCTTACCGCTGCACTGATGAAGTAATCAAGCGAGGCATTGAGTCTTCCACTGGAGTCTGCAAGAATTTAAACTCTGATCTCTCTGAAGAAGCTGGGGGTGGACTTCCTGTTCTTCACGGTTCAATTTGTAGGATCAAAAAAAGGCAGCAAAGAGCACAACGATCCTTTAAACCGAACCTGGGATGCTCCTGAGGCTGAAAAGACGGAGTTGAATTGGTCGCCAGTCCAATGATGAACCCTGGAAAAGCCACACACGCACAAGCAGAGCATGTAAAGTTTTTCTTTTGCGGCCCCTGAACTGGTTTACTTAAATCAATCTGGGTTACCTCAGTTTTCTTGGGGCAAAACCTGCCTCCCTGCATCAATATGTCCAGTTTGCCTAATTGTCCCTTCCACCCTGCAGGAGACGTAATGTCCATTACCAAGCACAAACTGACCGATGAACTGAAATACCGATAAAGACACTAATAGAGTCATTTCTACTTGGCCTGATTGTTGCCATTTTAACTGAGAGACCACAGTTAATCCATATCAGGTGGAAGATCTCTGATTAATTCCTGAGTTCTGGAGTCCATCAAGGCTGTGTGTTCAGTCCATTGCCTTTCTTCACCATTAAGACACAAAAAGTATATCCAAACATGAGCAAAACATTTGGTTTTGTTAAGGAAGAAATTCTAAAATTGGTTAACTTTGGAAAAAGTTTGGCTCTCTCTCTTCCTCTGGATCCGAGGTCCTCTCGGCGGGCCACGTGTAGCCACAAGGAAAACAACAATGCGTGTTGACGTCACAGAATTACAGAGTTTAATCCAATATAAGACAATGCACAAACTTACACCAGAAACTGCAGAACAACGGAAACATACATTCATTTACCTGACATAAATGGAAAGAAGGAAAGAAAGAAAAGCAAAGACGTGCAAAGACATCTTTGGAGAGGTTGCAAGAGCAAAATCTGATTTGTTACTTCTGTGTAGAAAGTTTTATCCTCTTGTATTTAATTTATTCAAATAAGGCGTATCTTTGCTCATCCAACCAGGAGCTATCTCTGACCCTCTCTCAAGCCAGAAACCCCTGCCGTGTTTACGGCCTTTTCACAGATGAGTGTGAAAAGCTACAACTTCCACTGTATTGTTTTCCCACAGACAAAAGGCAGTTCAAACGATTCTAGCAAACCATCTGCTGTAACTACAAGTAAAATAAAGGTCAAAGAGCCAGAATACATTACTAATTTCAAAACCACAATTAGGCCATTTGAATCAAGACATGTTAAGTTTTAAAACTAGCTTATTTTAAATTTATTTTCTCAACAGTTTCTTTCACAATACTCCTGGTATCTATAAGGGTAAAGGGCCATAGCTACCCGGGAATAAAATATGCAAATATTCTAAAAACGTTTACGACTCCCTATTTTAACAGTTCAGACACCAAATTTACCTAGACCTCCCTAATTCAGGCCTCTACGAGACACCTTTCCTACCAACAGCCGTCGCCATCTTCAATAACTCTTTGAAGAATCTGAATTAATGAGTTACAACATTTAATTTCCCTTTGGGATTAGTAAAGTATTTTTGAATTAATACGCACAATGGAAGCCTTCTTAGTGCTTCCCTTCCGCAGATGCTAATATCTACAGTCTTCCTTATCTCTGGTCTTTAGGTTACAGGCTGGATTGACTAATATAGCATTTCTGTATCAAAAATCCAATTTTTAATTGGCTCTATGCAATATTTCAATTATCTGTGAGATTATAAATTCTGGGTTTGCGTCACCTGTAGCCATCATCATCAGAATTAGCAGAAGTGAAGATTTGCTGAAGATGTGCGTGTGATGAATCTACACAATGTGCGAGTTGGATCTTTTATTAGGTCTTCTTGATGTCTGTGTGTGTGTGTGTGTGCGCGTGCGTGTGGGTGTTGGTGTGACAGCCTGATTTACAGACCACTGGTGTGTTTAATGGAGCTGATAAAGCAATGATCGCTCATCCGATCCGTCCAAGCTCGTCGCCGTCGATGTAACGCAACAAGGTGGCCACACACACACACCCCAAAGTCTCTCCACGCATGCCCAAATCCTGCGTTATGGGGGATAATCCAATGACAGCCAATTTTGCTGGAGGGATAGTGTTTTTTTTATTTTTTTATTTTATTCTTTATTTATCCATCACTTCTGCTTTTACAAGGCAATTTGTCGGCTGGCCAGCTGGAGGAGGGAAGCATTAACCCAAACTCCCATTACCACGACTCCCTCCCTCCTCTCATCGCCATACCTACTCATCCTTTTAAGATTAAGCCACCTCACCCCCCCAAAGAGTGTCCACTGTAATCATGAAAGTGTCACATTTCAGCTGAGAGAGAAGAAAACCGTGGCTTTAGGGGTTATTCTAAAAATCCACCACTGTTAGTTCTCTTCAGCTTTTTTCTTTTCTTTCCTTTCCCTCCACTTAATGCTCTGCTTTCTTTCTTCTTCTCCATTTGCATTCCTCCTCTTTCCTCCACTATGTCTTTCCTCTCCTCTACTCTCCTCTCCAGCCTTGTTAAGCCTCTGCCTCCTCTCTCTGTGACAGTGGTTCAATAAGCAGCGCCTCCAGAGCGCTCCTGCTCAGTCAGTGGCCAATTACCCAGTCACACCGGCCCGTCCTCCGGGACGGACAGGATTAGCAGGATCTGTCGTTCGACCGGCAACCGGCCGTATGCTCACACACATCCAGAGCAAGTGGACACCTGTCACTTAGATGCGAGGTCAGACGAGTTGTGGGATCTTTTTGCATTAAAAAAAAAAGAAAAAAAAAAAAAAGTGGCTCAGGCGCCACCATCTTTTACTCCATCGGGCAATTTGACAGGTCAGTGAAGGGAAGCGCAAGAGAGAGAGGAGGGTTGGCTGTATCAAATGCATGAAAGCAGAGAGCATGCTCCAGTGGAGCAGGTGGTCAGCAAAGCGGTGCTGATGGATGAGACCTCACCTGCAGCGGGTTTTAGCGTCGGGTACATTGGATTTGCAACCTGATTACTGCAGCAGCGAAATCGGCAAAGGGAGCCTAATGTCCCCTAATGTCCCCTAATGTTGATTTCAAACATTTTATTTATCCATTTCTTTTTCAGATCATCAATCAAACTTTGTTGAATATTCACAAACATCTTAGTAAATTGTCTGTTTAGTGGAATCTAAGACTGGACTTTTACTACACCATAAAAGTGTCATTTTGATTTTTTTACTGTTCAGAAATGGACTTTCTGGTGTGTTCTTTGGGTCGTTGTCTCTTTCCGCAGATTCAGTTTAAAGTCATAAACAGATGTAGGATTTTCTGAATTCGTGTTTCCATCAATTATGGCAGGTCGTCATAGTGACGAACCAATCAAAAGCCTTACATGCTTATTTTTTGATCTGTGTGAAGAAAATTGGAGCACCCAGAGAAAACTGACTGGAAAGCGTCATTGTTCCAGCTACAATAATAATGTGATAAATGATTGTTAAAGTTAAAATATCAATACATTTTCATACCTTTATTTCTTTATTTAAAGAAAATAATTTGACATTTATTGTTATTTTCAGGGTCAAGACTTCAAACGCTGTTTTATCTCGTTTCTTTGAAGAACAATTCTTTGAATAATAGTCTTTTCTTTCCTCAGCTCAATATCTACAATTATTTTTTTTAAGCATGAGGCTATTCTTCACCACTGATACAATCTCAATTCTTTCTCCATATGAACAACCGCGTTGCCCAGGGCGAACGCATTACTCATCCGCCTAAACCTTCCCAGGAACAACACCAGCGTGATTATTTTGCCGTTTTGTTTCCAGTGAGCGCCGCCAGCCTGGATGCGCCTGAACTTCCTCAGCCCACACAGATTCACCACAGGGAGAGCATATGGTTAAAAAAAACAAAACAAAAAAAAAACACTGAACTTCATTTTGAATTCTCCCCAAGACCTCAAAGTTTCCAAAGATACCAAACATGTCAGGCTGAATTACAATGACATGAGCGTACGGCGCTCCCCGAGGCCGGGAGAGCCGTACGTATGTGTGAACGGAGGTTGAATGTTTTGTAAACCTGGTGGAAACGCAGCACATGTTTTTCTAAGTCGGAGGGGAAACTGAAGAGCATTTTCACACCAGAAAGAAAAACATGTTAAGCATGTCCAGATGCTGTGAAGACCGATGGCTGCTGGGAGTTTGGGGACTTCCTTTCTTTTTGCCTCTCAGAGGTCAGAGTCGAGTTTGTTTGCAAAACCGCAAAGAAATAAGAACCCATTGGTCAGTTCTGATAGTTTTGGGTAAAAATGAATAAATATTTGAATGAGGACGCTTAAAAAAAGACTTTTGTTCAACTAGATGATCCTTTATAGCGGTATGCAGAAATCTAAACCTCTGAGCAGCTGATTACTGTCTCAAAAGACGAAGAATGTAAATTTGACCACTGTCACATGTCAATCATTTACTCTTCTTCCACTTAACTACACACTACGTAGTGTTCACCTGAAACTGTTTGCAACAAAAATGTAAAAAGGTTTAAAAGAGCAGTATTATGTTTTTTTTCCTGACAGATATTGGTATTTCATATCACAATCAAGTAACTCTTAACTTCAGTTGTTATAAAAATGCTACATATATTAAATATGACTTAAAAGAAATTTTACTTCGATATTTAACGCCTTGAAATTGGGCATCTGTCTCTTTAAAAGCTTTGTTTGTTGAAACTTCCTGAAACTCCGCCCTCAGGAAGTCATCACAACATTGCTTGTCTGTGAACCCTTTAATAACATTTTAACCAGAGTTGTACTGAAAAGTAGCTCCTACAATGAACTCAGCAGGTCCACCAGGTGTTTGCTAATTGCTTCTGGCTAGTCTGAAGGAGCTGAGTGGGAGAGGGCGACGAACACACGCAACTTGGAAGCTTGGAAACTGTGTTTTGCACATCTGAATGGTTGCCATGGAGATTAAAGGATTTCTCAAACATGCATGAAAGAATCAAAGCAACACTCCTTGTATTTTTTTGATGAGTGAATAACATTATAAAGTGATGCAAAGCTTAAAAGAGTCACTTTTACGTCATAGTAAAATCCAATTTCTACTTGTTTTACAAAAAAAAACTTATCCATAAATGTCTCAACTGGAGCTTCATAAATTTCTTTTTTCAAATTTCTTTTGAAACCAATACACGAAAAAATAAAAAAAATAGAATAAATCGCACCAGTCTTAGATTTGAACAATAGCTGAGAGAGAGAAGTTAGACAGCATGATGGGATCAATATGAGCTATTTCTATTGTTAAGGGAGCCAAAGTCTGCTATTACCGCTTCCCTCTTCTGAATCACTCCTTCGAAGAGCAAAACTGTCACAACAGACATAATTGACATCATTCTATTGCTCATAGAAATAAAAAAAAGCACAACTCCTTACATCAACGAATGGGAACCAAATAGTGTCAAAATTACTATCATTCCCTTACTCTCCTCCTGAAAAGCTCCTTTTGATGCGAATTGGATTAAAGAGGTGTCTCCAAGTAATTAAGGGAATTATCCCTCGACCGAATTGTAGGCTTGGTTGAGGAGCTACGTTGTACGGATTGCACACTAATTTCAGAGGAGAAGCAGGGCAGAAATAGCTTTTCCTTTTATCTGCAACCTTGGGGTAGTCTGCCAGAAGCGGAGGGTAAGCTTGGACTTAACCCGGCGATCGACCCGTGAGGCCAGCGGCGGGGCCGAGAAGTTATTTTCATGCTGCGGCTGCGTCTTCTTCATCCATATTTATATAACTGCTTTGGGAAAATGTAGTTGTGATTTGAGAAGGTGAGAAAAAGAAGATAGAGATTAGAAAAAGGTGTAATTATTGGCAATTTGACTTTGTTGATTAGTTTTAGGAAGTAAAAACCTTTGATTCAAGTGAATTTTCCTGCAAACACTGTGCTTTGGATTATTTGAATTGGGTTTCTCAGGGGTAGTTATGAACAATCAATATCTTGGCGATATCAGCAATAATTAAATTAATTATGGCAGGATTTGTCTTTCATACATAGGGACATATTTGAGGCACATCCCCCCCACCCCCTCTCATTTTCTCAGAAATTTAATATTATATATCACAGAGCAGAAGATGACTGTTCAGAATGGTGTACCTGAGCTTACTTGTGGAAAATTGAGTGGAAAGAAAAAGAGTGCTAGCAAAAATGTACACCAGCAATAATCTCAGCCGATTCAATAAGTTGGAGGGTGAATTCTAACAGCGTGAAGATGAAGTCAGTTACTTGTTCTTCCAGTCGCTTATGATTAAGCTACTGAATATGAGACACAGGAAGTTTCTTTAGATGTGCTACAAAGAAAGATGGCAGGCTTATTGCAGAAAGTCCTCTTTTTTTTAGATAATTCTCTGAGAAACTGAATTTGTGGTTTTAATGAGCTGTAAGCCATACTCATGAAATAAAGGAAATGCTTAAAATATTTTTTTTTAATTGACAGGATATGATGAATTTTACTTTTACTTTTAGCCCATTAAAGCCAACTTATTAAAATGAGTCTGTGTGAAAGGAGTTAAAAGTTTGAAAACCATTGATTATCTTGATTCACAATTATGACCTGTAACTGTTTTAATAAAGAAAATATGTAGAATTTTGTAGTCGAGACATGGTAAAATATGGTCGCTTTTTATTAACCAAAAGGTGTAATTTTGCACCAACCTGCTGATTTTCGGCCTGTTTCAGGAACGTGATGCGGCCTGAAAAGAGAGCTCGTGTTGACACGACTTACAAAAATCATCAAAGATCGTCTCGTATGTCAAAAACAAACGTGAAGTCGGTGTGCGTACGTTTGGGCTCCTGCTGCACAAAAAGGCCGTTTCAGTTCCACGCTCTGTGCTCCGAACGATCCCGTCTCCAGAATCAGGGAAACGCCGCGTGTAAACGACCTCGTCAAAAGCGTGACACCAATCAAAACGGCGCGGTTGCCATGGCAACCCCGCTCACAAATCAAACGGCCGAGGCAGCCAGCTCGCCGCGTAGCGGCTGCTGGGTGGCACACGGTCATTACCTGTGCCCCCGTCCCTTTGTGTTGCGAGCAATCACAGCCTATTCACAGCTCGCAGAAACGGCGCGCCTTTTCTCTCTGGAAAAATGATCGAATCTCAATTTAAAAAAAAAAAAAGAAAAGAAAGAAAGTAGCATCATGCTGCTTCTACTGCGACAAGTCTAGACCACTTTCTTCCCCTTGACATCGGTCGTGGCCGCTCTCGCCACCTCGCTATTGAATCAGTGCCCGGGCAGGTCGGCGGAATGGCAACTTGTGTCGCGTAGTCACGCCTGTGAAGAGATCACAATCTGGACCCCAAACTAAGACAGGAGATTTAAATTGGGGGCAGACGGGTTAAAAATAACTTGTATAGTCTCGCAGTGTGTTAGTCGGGAGAAGTCATTTCTCAACTCTCTGATTCTCCGTCTCCTGAAAATCTGAATTGCGGCGGTGGCTCCGATTGAACTCCAGTCGACGTTTAAACTCATTCCCGTTCTGCACGGCCCGGTCTGCCTCCCTCGCTCTCCCCTCGCCGAGGCGATGGGAACGTCGTGTGGGTTACCCTCCGACCCAGTTCCGCATGCAAATCAAAGCTGGATCAAAACCAGGGGTTGTCTGATGAACTAATTATGCAGTAATTGTTCTGGTCTAGACTGGAGATCCATTGTGCGAGATGACTCTTTGTGTCTTCTTTGTGCTGATTTGGAATGATAATTAGTTTTTGTTTGATTGGCAGGAGGGTAATTTTGATCTCTCTTTTTTTTCCTGTCCGAACCTCCAACTATTCATCTCCCATTGAAAAATGCAGCTCAATCCGTCTCGTACTGTAAGCTAGAAACCTTTAAACAGGTTATTCGGGGTTAAGTGACAAGGCCAGACTGTTATGCATTTGCAATTAGTGCATTTGCATAACTTAATTGGTGGCGTTTGGCCCATAGATTGTCATTAGTTCTCTCATCACTGCTGGCACATCCAGGGAAGGGCCGAATGTGCAGACACCTGCACCCAAAGCGGGGTTTTGTGCGAGTCCAGACAAAACATTGTTCTCTGTCACAACCTCTTCAGGACTCCCACAGTTTTTCCACTTATGAAGCGGCAACATACCCTTAAAAGACCAGTCAAAACAAACTGTCGACCCGCTTGAAAGGTAACGTCACCCTATAACGAGTCTTTGTTATTACAGTACAGCCTTTCTTGACTTTCTGACTTTTTGACCTTTGACTTATAGGCTGAAACCAATTAAAAGACCTCCAGGCTGTTTTTTTAGCAATGGGGAAGCCATTTAAGAATATATTTGCAAAGTATCATTACTCTTTACACTAATACACTCTTGTATGATTGATGATGTTGCACGTTGAGAGAACTGTTTATGATTTACAATTGTAGTGTTTTTTTCCCCTACAATTTATTAAGTTTGTCATTATCTTAAAATCTAGCCCAAATGTTGGTTGGAACCACAACCAATGGAAATCAAGGGTTGTAAAATTAGTTTTTCAAAAAAATAAGTACATATAAGTAGAAATTAAGAGTAAGAGTTGAGTATTTTTATCCCTTTTTTTGTTAGCAACCGCTAGCATAACCAGTTGGTTCTGTTTCGGGACGACAGTGAAGATGATGATGCGAAGCAAGATTATTTTTAAAATGACATAAAAATACAGAAAATTAAAGTCTACCCTGACTATCCTCTTTACGAGACTGTCATAGAAAGTGTCTTCAGTCATTCAATGCGATACAGACTGCTACAGGAGATCTTTCCTGCCCACAATCATTACCATCCGGAATAACTACTTAATTAAACGAGTTACAACATTTAATTTCCTTCTGGGATCAATGAAAGTGTTTTTTCAATTTGAATTTGAAAACCCCCAGACAATAAAGGCTGACACTAATTAACTGTAAACATAACCCATATGTACCAGAGTCTCCTGTAAACACGCAGGAGCTACTTTTGAAATCACCTGCTTGACAGCGCAGCAGGAGACGGGCTGCCAGGGGAGATCGGGCAGAAACGAGGAAGTAAGATGGAAGTGAATGATACCGCTGGGGCATCTCTGAAATGCAAAGGAAAAAGGTGCCATTTTAGAGCCATTAAAGGGTTTCAATATGTAGCCCCCCTCAACACACCCCCTTTTTCCACATTCACTTTCTTTTCCCCTGTAAGCACTTAGGCGCCCCCCTCCTCTCTTCACCTTTTCCAAAACGTTGCTTCTGCCTAGCTTGCTTTTGTTGCTAACGTCGCTCCATAATTGTCTAAATCGATGTTCGGCAGTCCCCTCTTCTGTGATTAGGCGGAAAATGAGGTTATGTGGCAGTTGTTGCCATGGTTTCGAAGCGGCGGATTTCAAAAAGGAAGATCTTCCCCCTAACTCTCTCAAAGCCACGAGGCCGCCACGCCGTAATGATCTTAAATTAAAACAACTTTTTTTGTCTTAGTGTAAGTTTTTTAATTACCCAGCGAACTGCCTCTGTCGGGAGGAGACCAGGAGGAAAATGAGACAAATACGGAGGCAGAACAAGCGCGGGGGTGAAAGAATGAGTGAAAAACATGGCTCAATGTGCCAAAGTGCTAATTTGATCCATTAGGGGATGCATGTGTGCGAGAAGAGGAAAGAGTGTGTGATGTGCTACCTGCCTGCAGAATATATAAAGTCTCATTCTCACCCATCAATGAGCGCGGCGAGGAGGGTGCTTTGTCACACTCCGGCTTCGGCTGAGAAAAATCTAATTAGACTAATTAGGTGTGTGCAGCAGCAACAGTTGAAGATGGAAAGAAGAAGTCCCTCTTTTGTGGCTGCGCTGCCGCGGAGAGCGAGAAAACACACTTCCTGTTCAGGAAGAGTGTGAAAATATCTGCCGGCGAACTGGTGCGGTTGATAACTTCACATCTCTGATTACCTGCAGGCTGTTTTCCCTCCAGCTTCTGTGACCTCTTGACCCGGAAGATCATCAAATAAGCAACTCTGGCTTCTTGCCAGTGGAGCTCATCCAAAAGCAAATGATTAACAGAACCCCTTCGTCTTTACTTTGACCTGCTTCCCCTGCGACTGAATTGTTCTTCGCAAACACAACAGAAAGACAAACACCAATGTGCGCTCTATCAGTTTGAACCGCAAAGGGGGAATTTAAATAAAAACTACAAAAAACTGAACATTGAAATCAGGACAACAGCGTTTTTAAAGATGGATTGTCCTGTTTCAATCAGTCTGGTGCTCTCGACTGTTGAAGTGAGAGTGAACAACATGCTTTTGATTGTTGAGAGCGATTTATGAAGGTCCCAACAGAATTTGAAATCAGACAGGAAAAAAACAAAAACCAAATAAAAGTCAGCCTCTCCCGTTTTTCAGGATCCTGCAGTTGTGGAAATTTGTGCGACTGCAGAAATCCTGCAATCAACAGAACATATCTCTGTGAGTTTATTGCAAAAATGGTTAAAGACATTTGAGTCTCACTTGCTGACGGCATCGCATCAGTGGCATCTGAATTTGCCTGTTAAAAATGCCTCTATATGTTTGTGCAAATTTGTTGGTTTGCTGAGGGTCACTGTCCGTTTGCATCCCAGCTTTAACTTCCTATCTACTGTCTTGAGATCTTGCTTTAACATTTCCACTGAATGTTCTTTCCCGCAGGTTGGAAACGGTAACCATGACTCCAACTTCCTCTCGCTGTCTGCTCACTTCTCTTTGTGCTCTGCATCCAGCCTAAAAAGGAAGTGGAGTACTTCACAAAGATCCATTTAGTGTTTTTTTTTCTTTTTCCAAAAGCCAATTTGCATCTTTTTCTGTCAATACATGATGATGCCTATTTTGCTCTGAACAACTGCGATAATCCCAGACAACAATTTTAAGCAACTTTGGCTTTTGTGGTTCCTAGGGGGAGCACTTTTGGCAGTAGGTTTTAGGCCATTTGCAGCTGTCACACACAAAAGAAATGCAATTTTGAAGCATGAATATCATACCTGCTGTCGAAAATGAAATCCTCGTGCTGAACGGAGCTCGTGTTTTGGAGCTCGAGCGCTATCTTTCCCCACGTTTTCGACAGCGAGAGCGGGTCTCTGTGAGTAATCCCTGATACCGATTCAGACTCCGTAATTGTAAAGCATTGCAGCAGGAAGTGAGGCAAGTCTCGGCTATCGACCGGCTTCAGTCTCATACTGAGCTAAAACACAAGGGTGGTGGCACTGCCGCTGAGAACATGTCAATTTTGCTCTTTAGAAAAGGAGCGCTGCTCGGAGGCTGAAAGCAAATCAACATGGCTATCGACCCAGGCAACCCAGCTCGGCAAATTGCACTCAAAGCGATGAACAAAACAACAAAAACCATCACTGGGTTGTTATTGACGAGCAACACTTTGGCTAGTGTGCCTCACTTCCAAATGAGGGAGGGATTCAAAAGACTCAAAGCCAGGAAAAAGAAAAAAGAAAGAAAAGGCTCAATAGACCATTCAAAGAGTATCCACTTGTAGCAGAGTTTGAGCTGAAATATGACTAAAATGAGGCAAAGTCTTCAAGCTGGATTTGCTCAACAGTTGCAAACACCGGGGCATGCTGAGAGCTCACCACTCATGGAGAACGTGACATCATGGAATCACAAAAGGGAGCAGTGAAGGTATGCAGGCGACGCCACGGGAAGGGAACGCGGCCAAACCTGCTTCTTCCTTTTAAGACTGACGAGCTTCTGTTACGTAAAAGTAAACAGAACAAATCTACCCTGTTCTACAACCGCGCTCCAGCTGACAGGGCCTTAGTTCAAGACCAAATTATAGAGCACATGAATTGGCAGCCCTGTTACAACATACATTAAAAAAAGTCTTGCAATAAATTCAGTTTTTGGCGCATCAACGTAATCTCACCTTGGAAAGTGTCTAAAACTCGACCTTTAATTTGAGAATATTTACTTATCAGGCAAAACATCCCAATTTATTTTTTAATATTTCATATCTTTTACAGTCTCCTTCAACTGTATTTTAAGTTAATCCAACATATATTTTCAGTTGTGTTAAATGTATGCTTTTGTAAATACTGTTGCCAGTGTTAGCTAACATGCAAAATGTAGCATTTTAGCAAATTTTAGAACATAAATAATTGCGGTGTGATGTTGAGAGGTAGCGCGAGAACCCTTCAGACAAAAGCTATTTTGATGTAGCCGTCTGTGTTCAGAGGTTCAATTCACAATGTTGGGACATTTTCTGTCTTCTGCCTTCCTCTTTCCATCAATTTCCATTCTAATACTGCTAATAAAACCCACTGGCACAACAAAAATCTTTAAAAAAAAAAAAAAAAAAAGCTAACCAGCTTCCAAGTGTTAGGCAACATGCTGAAGCAAGCATGCTAGCTAAAACTAGTATCCTTGGATATATATATTCTAACTTGCCAATGTTAGCTAACACGTCATTTCCTTTAGGTTTAGCTAAGCAACTAGCTAAAAGAGATAGAAGGAAAAAAACAGAATTTATTTATTCTTAACAAAGGTGTAAGTTAATGTGAGCCAACTTGCTTGATTTAGCATGTTAAAACAGTATACAAAAAAAACATATCTCAGGTATTTATAGGCTGCAATAACTGATATGAATTATTTTGCTAAAACATTTTTAAACACAGGTTTATTTTCCCTGATGAATAAATGCCCTCAATAGTAACTCAATAGTATGAGTTTGTCTCATGCATATATTGGTTAAAGTCTCAAAGCATGCAAGATCGTAACAATAAAAGCTCCAATATCAAGTTCATTCTCAGTTTATCCTTCACTTGAGCCATGAAAGGGAATCCAGTCCTGCTCAGATGTGAGAGAAATACACCAAAGTATAGCAAAATATAAAGCTTATATCTATTTTTATCTGCAAGCAATAAAAAAGTAACAATGCATTAACATTTAAAAAAGGGTTTTTCATTTTTAATGCTTGTCTGCTACGGGGATTTGCTTGACTTCCTCTATCAATAAAACATTTAGAACAATCTCTGTCCAGGAGAAGGTAAAAGTTTGCATGTGTCTCATTTGGGGAAGTGGAGTTAGCTTCAGAGCTCTTTCAATAAAACTTGAAACTTGACATTTCGGGAAGTTCTTTTGGTATGTAATTGGGTTGCCAGCCTTGAACAAATAACCGTTTAAATAAAAGAACAGACTGTTCAGCTTTTTTTCAGATAAAACTAAACTGTTCTATCTTTCACCTCCCTACGTCGTATAGCCTTCAACGACGTAGCGTGGAGATGCACATGCTCCTGCTGGCTGATTAAATATGACTGCAGTCAGCATGTGTGGATCCAAGTGGTGCCAAACAGTAGTTGCACTGCCTGATGAGTCAGCAGCCGAGGGGAGTTTATCCGCCATCATGAACCCTCTGGGTATCTGTGCTAAACTGGGCTGCAATTCTGGAAAATTCAGGGGATTACCGACAAATATGCAGGGGATTTTTTTTATGGTGATTTATTAATTTACGGATCACCTCTTTCTTTCTTTTTGTCCCATTCCCTGTCTTTGCTCATTAAATTTACCTTGTTTACTCTGGATAAGATGAAAAAAGAAGTGCTTTCGGTGCTCCACTCTGCACATTTTGGGTGCAAAGCATGCCGGTAGTGGGGGGGGGGGGGGGAGGAGAAAAAACAAACAAAAAAAAAAAGAGGGAAAAAGTGCTTGTCCCAATTATGAATCCATTTGCAACGGTAGCTCTCTCTCGGATGTGATGGGGGAGGAAATCCCAGAGAGCAAAAACCAAACAATGTGAGGATATGAGGCACAGGAGAGGAGCCTGTCAGCGGCTGCTAATATCCATAAAGGCAATTTCACAACACAACCTAATGACACAAAATGACAGAGAGTAATGGTGAGGTAATTAGAATCTGTGATGAGTGTGGAGAGAGTGTCAGGAGGATTAGAGAGCAGGCAGAGGTGTGCTTTTAAAGATCTTTTTAAAGATGTAAACAACTTGAAATAGGAGCGGCATGGCCATCGCCAGAAAAATAAGACATCACAGCTGTAACTATGTGGACTCTGCTGGATTTTATTTGCTAAATTTTTTTTTTTGAAAAACATCATTGCTATATGTGTATTGGTCTATAAAAATGTACCAAAATGTGTTGAGGTTAGTGGTTATTAAGTGACAAATTCTGAAATAGTTTACCTTCACAAGGGAAAATTAGAAAGAAATATACTGAGTATTTACTAAGAATGTTTATTTACACTAACCTCAGTTAGTTAACACGACACTTACATTACGCTTTTTTTTTCTTTTTTAAAGATTTTCTTTTATGCACATATGACGTAAGGATATCTAAAGCACACACAGGTAAACGCGGGTAGTGTCAGTGGGAGCGCACTATCCTTTCCAGCAGAGTATCTGTGATTTCTTCCGGGTTTTTCCGTCTCACTTTGTTTTGTTTGGGTGTAACAGCGCTCGGCTCAGCATGACAAAAACTCCCTTTTTTCCAGCCTTAAACGCCGCTTTCTTCGAGCTCTGTTAAAAACCAACATGTTTTCTGGGGGTTTGCTCAGCAGAAAAACTCGGTAACCTCGGAAAAAGTTCCTTTTTGTCGTGATTTCACTCCGACCCGAGGCACCTGTTGCTCGGGTTTCGACGGACAGGTGCTTTTCCTCTGAAACGGAGCAGCTTCGGCTCCTCAGACCTGTCAAACTTGGGTTAAATTTATTCTCTTGTCGCGTGTTTGTTTTTAAACTACAGTGAGAAGTTGTTGCTGACATGAAAGTTACCGTAACTTTCGGGGACACCTCAGTGGTGGTTCCCTGTAAAGCTGGATGGACCGTCCGCGAATTAATCGAACAAGCCACACGGAGGTACCGCAGGATAGTAGAGCAGGTAAGCCCTCTTTAAAAAAAAAAATAAAATAAAAAATAACATCACTTATTTATTAATGTTTGTATATACATAACTATAGGCATGGTTTAGCTCCAATAACACTTTATTTCATTCCAGTCGTGCTTGTCATTTTGTAACAAACGCCTCTCATACCTTAATCAAGGTGTTGGGTCACGTGACACGCCAACGGCTGTAGTTATTCTCAAAGCTAACATAGCTAGCATTGGCTGTCAGCTTTGATTGGCGTCCTCTCTGGCAAATTTTTATTTATTTTGAAAAGTATTACTTTATTTCCACAAAACATTTAAAGTGAGTTGTATGTCTTTTAAAAAATATTTCAAAAAGAAAGTTGCAGGACTCCTTTTAACTCCTCCAGTTTTATTTATTGATTTATTTTAACATTTGTATTCTAAATATTATTACGAGGAAATTTGCTACTACTTTGCAGTGGCTCTCAAAGTTCACACCACTTTTCATGGCAGGTGTTTAATTTTTATTTAGTCTCAGAATTCTGACTTTTCCCCCTCAAAATCACAACTTCAATCTCAGAATGTCATATTTAAGTCATGTTGTTGAAGAAAGTATGATATTTTTTTTTCTTCATTTTTTAGAAATCCTGTTTCATACATAAGAGTTCACACCATTAAACAGATACTTTGGCACCAATTGATTTAAAAACATCATTTTGTCATTTTGGTTTAAGTGTTTTCAGCATACCAGCTCTTGATTTGGGTTGTAAAAGTTGTCAAAATCCTCTTCAGGTGAGTCCACCTGTCAGATTTAGTTTTGTCCTCATTTTGGGCTTTCTTCTTTTCTTCTTTTTGGTTTAAATGTCATTACAGGGGCATTTACTCAAACAGTGAAAGCTAATCTACTCATAAGAAATCCCAAATCTGCACAATTTGTAGCTGTTGCTCTAAATTCAGTAGTTATCCAATCTTCTAGGTTTCAAATTGAAATGGATGAAAGTAAACATTGACAGGACAAAACTGCACATTTGTCGTAGCTAATCCAGGTGTCACAAAGCCCTTAGAAAAGTGCAAGTTTTTGACTTTGAGCTGAAACTTGTGGTTTGCGTTCAGGTTTCTGGGCGTCTTATTACAGCTGTGGTTTGCAGAAAGTTTCTAGTAATTATCTTGAGGAGAAATCTCTTTAAACCTTTTCCACATTGTTCCACTCTATGCGTGAGTCATGATGTTCTCCACCCACGGTGCATTTGTAGGATGCAGCAAAGCCTTCATTCCCTCTGATCAGGATGGGGTGTGGCGTGGGGGATGGGGATGGGACCGTTTTTCTGTCCTTATCTCTTGTTTTGAAAAGTAATTGAGACTTTCTGAACACAGAGTTCCTAATGAATCAAGGGAAAAGTATGGGATATGAAGTATTATTCAGGTCTGGAAAGGATGGAAAATGATGCCTCACCTTGAAAGTTATAGAAAAATATTTGCATTTCCAGACCTCTTCCCCTATTGCTTAAATTTTGTTCTGCTTTCCTTCCATTTTTCCCTAATTCTTTTTATATTATTTCCATCTTTTCTTCTCTGCGTACTTCCTTTGTTTTCTTCCTTCAGTCTTTGCTTTCCTGTACCCTCTACCTTTCTTCCTCGTTTGCTCACTTCCAGTTTGTTGTTTTTGTAGCTTTTTGTAGCGCATTTAAAACCCACCGGCTGTAGAAACACTGTCCGTAAATTTAAAGTGACTGTCTCCATTTTGTATTTTAAAGCATATAAAGAACTAGATCTGGAGTTTTTCCTTAAACGATGCGTAGGAAACCCTGCAAGGATGTTTACATCCACACAAAGACACAACTCCTCAGTCTTCTGCATCCTCACCGTTGCGATCTCTCCCAACATTAATCATCCTGCCAGGCTGACCTTTTTATTAATCAGCGGCTTGCGTGCATGCTGTCCTTGCGTGATAGCGTGCTGGCGTGTGTCTCGACGAGGATGCGCGTGGTTCTGGCGGCAGACTCTGCTGTCTACCTGTACAATAGCTCCTGGTTTAAGCCCCGATATCTCGGCGGGCAGGTGGAAGTTTTCCGTTTGATGTCTTCAATGTGGCCGCAGCTGGAGAGGTGCGTGGTGGACAGGAGGCTTTGTCCTGTGAGTGATTGGGGATTAGGATTGGTGACAGGCCCCCCGTTCTTATCGGTTGGCTGGTGCCCGCTCAGCCTGCCCACTCTCCCTCCCTCGGGCGCCGAGTTTCCGGTTCGGAGAAGCCTTGGAAGCATGGATAGAAGGAGCGATTGGATGGCACACCTAGATGGCTACACACGCACACACACGCACGGCAGCGCTCATCCCTCTCAGTGATCCCCTGAGCTGTGGAGTGTTTGCTTCACCAACAGCAGCAGCCAAGCCCTCTTCGCCCAGAGGGTCCCTGTTGACTCTGAGTGCGACACGCTGCGGCGCACAAGCTGCACCGGGCTAAACGCGACCGTGTGATTAGAATGCACCCGGGCCTTGATTGCTTTTCACAGAGCATGTTAATTAGCTGCGGATGCAAGACACTGACTCAGCAGTCCATGGCCTCTGCGCAGCGTAAGGACAGTCCGGCTCGACTCCAAGAGATGGGAGCAGATTAGCTGCCAGCAGAACCCATTTAGCGCCGGCATTAGCTGCACGTTTCTCCACTCGCTGACCTCTCCGCTGACAGCAGGGACAGCATCAAGAACCTGCAGATAATCACCGCAGGCGTGTGGATGTGCATTCTGCAGAGTCCCGCTGAGCTTTCCCACAATGCCGTGTGTAGACCGTGCTAATTAGCAGTTTATTCAAACGTGTTCTCAGCTATGCCTCACGTTCAGCTACTTTCATTGCCATGTTGTTGAGGAAACTGTATAGCTTATTATAAAGTGTAATCTGGAAGACATGCATTTGCACATTATCTGAGTGGTGATGAAGTTCGTAGAAATGTTTCTGCTGCATAAGATGGGGGGGGAATAGAAGATTGTGGGAGTGTGTGGAGTTTACACCTAGGATGTTATGATATATGAAGCTCTGTACAAAAGAACGTTTTTGTTTTTTGGTATGAAAGTGGGAAATCAGTATATGGAGGAATTCTCCATAAGTTTTGTCTGCAATCACACAATCAAAAAGAAGCAAAACATGGCAGAAATCTCTTGAACTAAACTGAGAGGATGAAGGATGTCTGAAAGTTCAAATATTAAGGTCATAAACTAGATGTTTCACAGAAATGTGAAGGTCTGACATTCGGTTCTATTGAATTCAGGGAAAAAGAAATGATTTTAATCAATAACCATTTTTTAAATTAAACAAAATGTTTTTATTTCTAGCTTAGCAAAAGCTCTTGTGAATTTTTATTTTATTTTTTTTGCACATTTCCCATAAAAGTAGAAATTGATCAGCCGTTTTTCTGAGTGTGATTTATAAAAACCTATTATGTGAAAACATTTTAGGGTTTTGGTAACTTCTTTTGACATCTTGCGGCCTGCTCACAAGATTAACTTGCTTGGCGAGTTACACCTGGGTACGTTGGCATTCATTTTGAGCATCCAATTTTAATTAGACGGATATAATCTTCTCTCTGAAGGCCTCAAACAGCTCTTTGTATCTCACCAGGTGTACCAAACTAAATATTAAAATAAACATCCTGTACCGTGTTGGATTTTTTTTTTTTTTGCCTTGAAGGTCAGCAGACTCAGAGTTCCTACTTCTCTGCGGAAGTGGACAAGGTTCAGCTCAGACTAAAACAGCTACATCAATTCAACAGTGACGGCTCGCTAAACGAGCTGCGAACTCTCTTCCCGTTTGTCGTCCAGCGTTGTCGGGTTTTGTGTCTCGCAGCTCAGCTATGCAGAGTGCGTTTTTACTGTTCAATGTAACCCTTCCAGCCTGCTGCCGATTCTCCTCCTCTGCATGTTTTGTGTCAGCTTTTGACCTCGCTGGATGTCTGATGTGTTCACGCAGACATTGTTTGCAAAAGTTAGAGATAGCGCTGTTCTGTCTAATGGACGGACAGCTGGTGGCACGCGACATTATAAAGCAGATATGATTCCTTGTTGGCTGATAAGAGATCATGTCAATTTTAGTCAGATATACAGTAAAAATACGTAAGATTTCAGTTTTTAAACAGAAATATTTCAGTGTAGGTGATGTATTGTGAAAATACAGAAAACTTTTTACTTCCAGATTAACAGAAATGTGAATAAATCAAACGTAATGAATAATTAAATTACAGTAAAAAACATTACAATTAGATTTTTGAGTTCATGTAAAGGTTTGTAAAAGCAACAGAATCTTTCATATATAGCTTTAATAAAAACTGGGTATTTTTTTTTTCAATCCCCACATTTCACTGTCATCTTTTCATCATCTCTGTTTTTCTCTCGCCTTTAAACACACCACCATCAATTGGCCCAACTTGAGAATAAGTCCTCATTGACGCGTTCATTAAAGGAATAATTTTTTTTTTTTAATCACAGCTAAGCCCACACCGTGCTCTTACAGCTTCATAATGACACATTCTTCTGAGGATCAAAGTGTGAAATAGCACCAGCGCTTCACAGAATTTAGCTCCACTAATCGCTCCAGCGCGCCGTCGCCCTCTCGGGATGACGTGTTTTGCTCGCCAGTGTGTGCGGTGGGTGGGAGAGGAAGGAGAGATATCACTTCTAAATGATGGGGGGGACTTAGGAGTGTAATTTGCAGGGAGTTTACTCTTCTAACCGCCATGGTAATTCTCCTCTGCAGTTGACTGAGTTTCAGCTCCTTTTTGTTATTTATTTTCTGGGGATAGTGAAGGTATTACAAGGGATTCAGTCTGAGGAACTTCAGAGGAACTTTTTTATTCCCCCCCCCCTTTTTTTTTTTTCCTCCCTGCAGTTTTTTTTTTTTCCTGGAAAGTGACATGTATTCACTGTTGGATGGAGAAAAGAGTGTTTATCTGGGGTTTGCTTAAACTCTCCTGCAGAGGTGATCCTCATTAACACTGGAGCATTAATCTTCTGCTTTAATCCTGTGATCTGGTGAAGTCCCTCTTCTTGAAAAGCACACTCATTCCTCTTTATTTCCATTAAGCCGTGTGATATGTCGTCATCCCAAAGCAGACAATTAAGATTCCTCCTGCCTTACAGCTTTGGTTAAAATTGTATATCCACTCGTTATTGGCATAAGAGGAGTCAAGGTGAGGCTTTCGAATGAAAGAACGTTGTCTTAAATGTCAAACATGATGGTGACGGCATCATGCTGTGGGGCTGTCCTGTCATATTGAAGCATTGAGCACTGTTGATACAAAAATAATCTGTTTATTCTATAGGGAAATTAAATGTTGTTGAAAATCATATTTGCAAGTATCTTCAGAGTTGTTAATGGGGATTCTTTGGACAGGGAGGATCTGAGGTAGCAGTCAGTCTTGCAACAAATCTGAAGAGGCCTCTGACTGAAGTCTGTTGCTGTCATGTCATGCTAACAGCTCAGTTTTTCATACATTTTGGATTAAAGAAAAGTTCAAAAACAGCTCAATCTTTAGCGCCTTGTTTTACAAAAAATCATTAATATCGTTTCATTCCACTCAAATTGTTGAAATGCATAATTAAAAGACCAAAATTAGTGCCATATCCACACTCGTGATGACTGTGTGGCCTTATGCCAAAAGTGCAAATGTTGCGTCTACAGGGCATCAACGGCTGGTTAGGAGAGGAAGAATGCTGGGAGACAGTCTAGTTGGACCTGCTTTTCCAGCCAGCTGGGAATACTATGTCTAGTTGCCCTTTTTGAAACATACCTGCTACTATTATGCGCTAGCTGAAGGTAGTTAAAGTAGATAAATACATAGAGAATTTTGTAATTTCCAGTGACTGGTACTACGTTTAAGTATGAATAAATGAACTGTTCAAAACTAATCTTCACTCTTGGCTTTGCTTGTTGCTTTCAGCCTTTTCTTTCCTTTTTGTCTGTCTAGTTGATGCTCTCACATTCCAGCTAGCTAACCTGAACCCTGGCTTACCACACCATAAACCTGTTTGTCTGAAACCTACTGTGTATTTAGCTACTAGCTGAGGCTAGGTGCTTTGGCTATGGCGGTGTAGCACTGAGAAAAAGGCTTTTCTTTCTGTTGATAAATCTAAAACGCCAGCAATTTGATTTGAGAGATGCACATTGTGGAAAAATTCAAAATCCTCTATTTTAGCATTGAGACGCAGAAGCGCTGGGATGAAGCTAATCAAAATAGGGCTTAGCGTCCCAGGCTTACAGCCCATATAAACTAATTTAATTGCTAATGCGTTTGTGTATTACTCTTTGTATTTGTATGTATGGTTTCTAAGAGGCCATTTACTTCTGCAAACATTATGAACTCATATGATTTATTTGCTTTGCTCACATTTTGCTTGTAAGTGTAAATTGTTCCTATGAATTCTACTGACATTACCTTGTTTTGTTTTCTGGTTTATATTTTTTTCTAGCAAAATCTTCTTCAGCTGCATGAAACGCTTGTGCATTTATAGACCTGGGTCACAAAAAGAAGAAGCTTTCATTGTTCGTGAACTTCTCTGTTTTTTTTTTTTTCTGGGGTAAACGGATTCCAGATTGTGGCGCAATCAAAAATGAATTGACTTCATTCTTTTTTTTTTTTTCTTTTATTTGTCTCTGTTTGGGTGTGTACTCTTGACCTGCTCGGGAATGTGCCCACACTTCCCACGGAACAAAAAAACCTGAACGTTTATCTCCACCTCTATCTCATACCACAACCGCTGTAGATACTCTCTACATGCTGCGTCATGGAGCAGGTATGGTGTTGTGTTCAGGTTTTGCTTCAGAAACCCTTACCTATTCGGCAAAGTGTTTAAATAATAATTAAATAATTGCCCTTTGGAATCGATGAAGTATTTTTGAATTTGAATTTGAAACCAGAAGAACATCAGCCACACAGCAGCACTGAAGGTGGTTGGCATTTGAGGAACCCATTGCAAACAAAGACCTCATTGTCTCTGTTTGGAAATTACCATGAGAACCACTTTTGCTTATCAGCTGTATGTCAAGTGTTGGTGTTGGTGAATAAGTTACTTTTCAGCAAAGTGGTTATTTAATTTCCTTTTGGTGAAGACAACTCTTATTGCTTCATGTAATATCGTCCACAACCTTATGGTTACAATTTGGGAAAGGTCTCTTCATGTTCCAACACGGCTCCAATGACATCCATGTCATTGGACTCATCCAGTGACATGGATGAAAGCAGAGATCGCAAGATCTTCACCTTCAAATGCTGACCTTAGAAACACACTTGGAAAAATAGTCTAGAAATTCCCATAAAGATGCTCCTAAGACTTGTGGAAAGTCTTCCTAGAGCTAAAGCTGCTTTGGCTGCAGTTTTCCAGGCTTCACCTGTAAAGGTGGTGAAGAATGATGAGGCTATTGCCCAACTAAGTGGCTAAGGCAAAACAACTGGACATTGATTTGCTGTCAAACCACAGAAAGTGACGAAAGTTATAGATGAAGCAATCCCAAACGACGGCAGCATAATGAAGATGTAAAGCTCCAGAAATACAGAGGATGATGAAATGAAGAAGTTATGGAAATGTGAGTCTTCAGTGTTCCCAGAGGTAATTGGAGAACTCTGGACTGCGACCCCCAAACATGGAGAGGGCTTCCTGGCGTCCAACATGTTCCAATAATAACACCAGAGACTTCTGGGAACAGATAAAATGTTACACATCAGAGTTTTCAACAACTTCTGCCTTTATGTTTTTTACCCACCTTTTTGTGCTTCACTTTCTTGAGTCTGAAATGCATCTATTCTAAGGACAAGCTGGTATTTTCAGTCCAGAAACACCAGCAAGCAGAATGCATTTTTATACACTTGGTAAGTGAAGTCAGAGGAAGATTATTTGGAGAATATGGATATATTTTTTTGTAATTACTTCATTTTCTGTTGATTCAAAAATAAATCTGTCATCCATCTGTGTGCTGCTTGATCTTCCCGTGTCCTTCCCTTGTCGTTGTTATTGCAAATAAGAATTTGTTCTTAATAACTCACCAGATTAAATGAAAAATAAAAGAACCTGGATACTTTTTATATTTTACAGTCCTTTGAAGGAAAAACACACACAACTTTTCTGGAGTTTAAATTTCTTTATGGATGTAATGGACTCACCCGCTATTAATTTTAAGATTTGGTAGTGTTTATTCAAATGTCTTGTGGTGATTATTATATATTTCCCCCCACAGCAACATGGAGAGGTTCCTGTGAACATCCACCACTTGGAGTACACGGATGGAGGGATCTTGGACATTGACGACCTGCTCAGTGATCTGGTGGAAGACAGAGAGAAGGTGAGGACGACACACTTTACGTTGACACCTGATGGACAGCTCAGTGTGGAAAGATGAGCTGTTGCTGTGACGGCGATGTTGCTTTACTGTGGGACAGTAAATCACAGAAAATTATCTGTCGTTACTGGAGGGGATGGAGCCTGCAGTGGACTCTTGACTTTTTTTGTTTCAGCCTGGCAGAATGACAGGGACAATATTTGTAAATCTAAGCATTCCTTGTACTGTAATTTTTTAATACAAAACATGACAAGAAGATTATTTTTCTTGATTTGTCATGCTTGTTCTGTTCCAGATTGTCCTTCCTGCTGCAGTGTACATTTTTGTCCTCTTTGTCTCAAAATAAATCCCACAGATATTATGTCAAACTTCCACGATCCATACTCACAGGTTTGGAGTCTGGATGAATCATGAGTTGTAAACATTTGGTCACATGAAAGCAAAAAGGAAATTGAATATTCAATCTTCTGTAATGCTGTTATACCTGTTGTTTTAGGCTGGATCTTTGTTTAGATGTTGACAATCTTGGTAGTGTTACCATTTTTGACTAACACTCTATGTTCTTGGATTATATCATTCCAAAAATATTTGCTTCTGAGTCACAGGCTTTATTGCTTTAGTTTTCTTTTTAGACCATAACTCTTGTCTGGCTTTTAGAATCAATTTGGCCACATATGTTACCTGATGTTCTTAATTTTTATTTTTTTTTTAAGTGATTACAGACATGGCTGAATAAATGCTTGACTCTAACCAGCAGCTCTCGGGTGCATCTCAATCAGCGCTTTCAAAAATGATCAATTATTCAACATAAGCAATACAAAAAGAGAGCTTTTCTTTTTCTGATGATAATTTGCTTCAAATTCAAAACAAAGTGAGTCAATTTGCCAAATCGTTTTGCGCTACGCAAGGCTGACAGTCAAAACGGTGAGGTGGCCCTGAAAGGTTAAAACTCCTTAGAAACTTTGTGACCTCTAGTGTTGTTTGCAGCATTTGCTACAAAGAAGACTAGCAGGGAAAGCTTTGGGTAAGCCTTTATGCAAGCTGTTCTGCAGGGTGGCGGCTCCAAAGCTGAGCAGCTCTACAAACATGGCGAAGCATCTTAAGGATTGACGCTATGATGTTTATGAGAAACTTAAAAAAAGGTCAGTCATGTTTGTGTATCTACAGCAGCAGTGTATTAAACACACTGGTCATTATGAGATAACATTTTCTGTTTAAATATAAGAAATTCACCGACAGCCAGATGACTATTCGTGCCCCAGCAGGTCTGAACTGATGCGTGGTGAATGATAAATATTAACAGGCTCCATAGGAGCAAAAAAAAAAAAGAAAAGCAGCTCATAGAGGTGCAAAAGTGATGAAAAATAGACAACTTTAAGTTATATTTTGTTTCTAAAATGCTGTTGGACTTCCTCCTATACATTAACTTTACGCCAATTAACACAATTTCTTCCGATAGTTAATTTATTTCATTAATTTAATGAAATAATTGGCTATCGGGTAATGGGGAAGTCCACAGTCTTCCCCTTACATTTATTTGTTGAGAGCCTTCATTTTCTAATTTTGAGAAACTTTGAAAACATCAACATTTGTAGAAATAAAAGCTCGAATAATTGGTTTCAGTTTAATTGATCATTACCTTAGTGAAATGTTTGGATGAGCTTCAGCCCCCTCCTCTTTTCCGGCTCCCCTCCCATTTTATCCTTTTTGTTTTAGCAGCTGATGAAAGGATAGCAGCTGAAAGAGGACAAGCCTCCGTCATCTTCCCAAGTTGCCAGTCATTGGACTTTATCTCCAGTCCTCAAAACGGCGTCGGCTCTCCTAGATTAATGAGCTGCGCCTGGCATTCTTGATTAGCCCCACTTCCTTTTGTTTGTCTACATTTTTATTACCTCGCCTCCTCCAGCAGATATATTGTTAGCGCTTTGTTTTTTTGTCTTGTTATTGTGGCCGATACTGTTTTGCCATCAATCATACAGGAGTGGGCCCAGCGTGAGGGCCCTCCGCCGCTCAGCGTGGGCCCTGTGTTAGCCACGGATGCTAATGAGAGATAATGGTTAGTTATTTGTACTCCTAGTGCTCGGCATTGCCGCGAGTCCAGACCTCTTTATCTGGGCAAACCCTCGACTATTATTCAGCGCACAGACACGTTTTAGCTGTCCGCCGCGTCTGTGCTGAACTCCAGTGGCAGCCCGCGGGGCACCGTGTTGGCGCGTACGCAAGGAGACGCCACTGGTGGTTGATGAGGGCGGAGATGAGGGGGCGGCTGTGATTTGATTACAGCTCGGGCCCCCTGCATCTGCGGCGTGCTCGCGCACACACACAGCGGCGTGCGCGGACAAAGTGTTCGTTAACCCCCCATCTTGAGACACGGGCCACCAGCCTGCTGATGAATATTAGTATCAATCAGATGAATGCGGGGAAGACGAAAAGGTTGTTGCTTCAGGTGTGACCACACAAAGGAGCGGCGTGGAGACGGACCACTCCAGGTCACTGCTGAGTCTATTATATCGATGCAGCATTGTTGTATGTGTGACTGGCAGCTGGAGGTTTATTGGTTAAAGCAGATACTCTACCAAATTATTCTTCAAAATCACAAGTTTACAGACATTTCCTCAATTTTTGGGAGCGTTGCTTTTGAATTGTGACTTTTGATTGAAAGTTTTGGGTTTCCATCTATGAGCTTCTCACTTTTGAAATCTACCCACAACTTCTCCATTGGACTGAGATCAACACTTTGTGTCCCTGTTTGCACAGCAATATGTTTATGTTTCTGGCTTCCTCTTCCCTGAGTGACCTTTCAGCCCACGTTGGTAGAGTACACTTGTCACTGGATAATAATGCCTACCAGTCGTAGCCAGCATCTTCACAAGTTTTTTGGTTTTTGTTATTTGATTTCTGACATTTAGCAATTAGAAAAAAATTAATTATTGTAATCCACACACAATTCTAACCTAAAACGAGACGTTCAGTTTGATTTAACTTCACAGTGAGGAAGTGAAGTTGAACCTAGACGTTTAAATGCATTGAATACATTTAAATGTCTAGGTTCAACTTCACATTTAAGCCATCTGCTGCATCCTTTTTTTAATTTTTCTTTACAGCAGTCTGGCATAACATTATGATATGATGAGATATGTGCTCCCACCAGTAATGTAGATATAATTTCTGCTCTTAAAAGAAAAATGTTTTGGGTTCACAGTATTCACACAGTCATGTGTGATCAAAATAGGGTGAGGTGAAATTAATTTTTGATTTTTTTTCCTGGGCTCAGTCAGATACAGGGAGGAAGCTAATCAGAGCAGGAAAAACAGGAAACATAACAGACAACTTGTTGAGCCTCAGAGTGCTGGGCTTCCTGTACATTCTCTTGCTTTACTTCCCTCAATCTGATTGGTGAACAATGTCGACTAGATGAGTTTTGTTGACACCTTTATAGATTCTCTTCACCCTGATGTGTTAATCATTCATATCGACCAATGGAGTCCAGAGAAACTTATGACGTTTGACAGGAGAAGTGAACACTTCAGTATATGTTTGCAATATTTTAACTCTTATTTTGTCTCAAAAAGCATTATTGGTTGGAATGACTGTCTGTGCTGAGATGTGAAAAGAACCTAAGAAAAACCCGTAGTTTTCAAATGGTGTCAAAATGGCCAATGTGGAAGTTTCACCTGCATTTGTATCAACTAATACCGCTGAGAAACATATGGGTTATTTTTTTTAGATGGAGGTTTGTTTTCTGTGTGCCATATTAATCTATTGCCACTCACTAACTTAATCATTTTTAGACCTCTAGATTGTTTCCTTTTATTTTGATATCAGAACAATCCAAGTAGTTCATTTCAGTTCATTTTGAGCATATAATTTTCAAGCAAATTTCTCAAAAAAAGGCCTGTGGTTAAAAAAAAAACTCCCCATTCAGAACATGCAAATAACATTTAATTTCATGGGAAATTTATTATTAAAAAAAAAAAAGAAACTGGAATGATTTCCTGTCTCCTTTTTAATTAGCCTTTTTAATCACAGCACCTACAAGGCGTCTCCAGTGGCTCCCTCTGGTTGGCCAAATTTAAATGTGATGGTTCAAATCCCAGACGATCTCCTTCTGAAATGTCTCCGGTTCAACTCTTCATCTAACTCTTTAAAGCAATGCTTAAAAAAAAAAAAGTTTTACATTTAAAGAAGTCCATCAGGTATAAATCAATTCTAACCTTTCTGCTCTTGAAATTAAAAGAAGAAAAAAAAAAAAATCAAATCACGCTTTTTCATATTTCATTTCCAGCAGCTGCAGGTGAACTCTGCTGCTTAAATTTTGTCTGCAGTCATTAATTACAAGTCAAATGTCACTCCCCCCCCGACAGGCAACAATGAAGCATTACTTAAATGTGCTAACCTGCTGGAGGGGGAGACGGGGGGGGGAAATGTTAGCTGAATGGGATGTGATTGCGAGGCTCAGACGTGCTTGATTAGCCTTTGATGCTCTGTGACATCTCGCTCCCTCGCCCTCTCTCCTTCTCAATCACACGCCACGGCAAGCCGCCGGTTGACTGGCGTCTGAATGGTCCTGTAACTCGGCGCCGACCGCGTGAATGGCCGGTGATGAACGGGGGGGAGCGCGGGGCTCGAGTGCGCTGATTAAAAAATGTGACACGAGTGGCAGCCTAATCAGAATCCATACCCACTCTTAAGTTCACATTGCAATCCATACGACACATTTGAATATTCATAACAAATTTGCGGCAGGTTTGTCTTGTTTTTTTTTTTGTTTTTTTTTTTTCCACCTTTTTCCCATTGAGTAAAGTTGGATCATCTCTACCAGATTACTCCCTGCGTATTCGATCGGATCCGACTGGAGAGGTTCACCCGACGGGATTCGCTCCCTTGAGCTGATTGGATCAGATCTCATCAGGTCGACCTTGATGCAGCCCTCCCATCTGAGCTCCACAACAGCTCTCCATCTGATTATATTCAATTAACTAACCCCCTCCCTATACCCTCTGCACTCAGCTGCTCTCAAACACACTTTCGGCTAAACCTGGTTTGATTGTAATTACATCGAGCGAACTCAATGAAGGCTTAAGGAGAAAGGATTCTTGCCGTGCCAGTCTGCTTTTTCGTTTAACTTTCATGCGCATTGGGTTTCTCTCATAAAGTCACACTTAGGATTTTAATTTCTATATGATCCATTGCGTTACCTTTTGACTTTGAATAATGGCACCTCTCCAAAGTGATTTGTCAGTTCAGTGAAGCAAACGCCCTGGGTTTCAGTCGGGATAAGGCTACTTTCAGTTTTCTTTTGCATAAATTTGTGCGACCCCTGCCGTCGAAGATTCAAGGCCTTCGTCCTCTGATGTTGTTTTAACGAAGGAGGAACTGAAGGGAGCGGCTTGCTAGTGCCAAAAAGCACTTTTTATTTATTTTTTTTAACGTTGGACTCCTCTTGCTGAAGGCTGAATACAAATGGACGCCAAATGTTTTGTATTTTAAGTCATAAAATAATAAAAAAAAAAACTATGGATAATTTCCTTCAGCTTCATCATTACATGCTATTTTTAGTTGGTCTATTACACGACATAAAAATAAGATAAAAACAGTAGAGCAGTCAAAATAACGATTTTCTGAAGCTGCAGCTTCATGTTGTCAAAATTAGCTTCTCCAGTTAGCTTTGATTTTGGCTGAGCAACCCGCAGAGCAGCTAATCACATCCAGCTAATGATCAATTATAGATCAATTTGTTTAAAGCAGATCTGCTCTCTGAACTCACACCATCTGTTTCCCCAACGTAGCATTACCCCAGAGTTCAGCATATAGGTGCATTTTTATCAGCATTTGGTGCTTTTTTTATTTTAGTTTCTTCCTCTGCTCGCTCTAAATGCTAATAACTCAAATTAGTGTTGATCTAATTTGATCTCAGCCTGTCGTGCTTGTTTGTGTGTCACAGTGTGTACTTTTTCAACCAAAGCATAAATGCTTGCAAATCCCAAATCCACCTCATTTAGGTTAAATATTTAATGATTCCCCACCACAATTACACAGCCGAAGCCACATCTGCTTCCATTGTGCTGCTCACAATGCCACACTTTAATTCATATACACACATTCATTGTTGGTATTATCATTCAATTTTGCTGCCTCTCGGCCTCATCGCCTAACTGATTGGCCTAATGAATGGAGTTCTGGGGTTCGGTAATGCGTCTGAATTGGTCCCCAGCATTATTGGTGTGCTTGAATCTGACACATATGGATAGAAAAAGTGACAGATATCACCGTATAGGAAAGGTTTGTCTTTATCACTAGTCGTCATCAGAATGTCAATCTGTGTGCTGGCACCCTATCAAGCTGTGACTTGTAACAATAAGTGATTCCATACGTTGCTTTATTCCCTTTATATCAACTCCAATATAGTTGGAAAGTAAACATGCATATTGGCTAAACTGCATCAGGTTGCATTTATGTTACATTTCTAGTCTAAAGTGTATTCCTCTGCTTTCAGCTGAGCTTGCCGATGCAGATATATGAGCCTTTTTGCCGCTGACATTTAGTACCTCTGGTTGCCATGGAGAACCTACATCACTCACAGCCTAAAAGGTGTTTAGAAGAGTGGGAAAAAAGCACTTCACCTGAAATTTTTTTTTGTTCATTGCACCCTTCCCCACCTGGTCACACAAGCTTTATTAGGTCGATATTGACTTAACATTAAAGCATGGAGAAGCATTCATTGTCCATCCATATAAGAATGTAACTAGACAGAAAATACATACATATACCAAATATAGAGCTGCTTTAAATTGAAGATGAAGTCGGAAAGAAAATTCTGACTATGTCATTCATTTCTTTTTGCGATACATCCCAAACATGTCTTGGAAAAGGAGAAGAATAAAAATAAGAGGCGTGTGAGTGTAATGTCAAGGGAAGGCGGATGGAAATATGAAGAGGAGGAGGAGGAGCAGGCGGCGGAGGGGAGAGCCACAGGTGAGAGGGCGCCAGCCTCGCAGCTCCGAGTTAATCACTCCTTCCATTTCTCCGTCAGATCCCGAGAGGAAGGAGGGAGGGAGCGAGGGAAGGCTGGAAGAAGCAGGTGGCTGTGCAACGGCCACAGGGAAGGGAAAGCTGATTATTGGGCTCTGGCTGTGACTTTTTGGGGAGGAGATTTGGAACATGTCATTTCTTCCTGTGTTTGTGTGTACATGTAGCAGCCTGCGCACATTTACGAGAAAGAGGTTATGACTTCGAGCGCAGAGGGACCGCCTGGTCCTGTGTATGTTTGTGGGCCAGTGTGTGGCGTTTCGATAGATGTGCAGCAGGAGCCGATGTGATGTGTTTTCACTGTGGGAATGATGAACGAGCTGGTTTTGATATTCCCGTTGCTGACCTGGGAAATTTGAGGCCTGGAGCTCCCTCGTCACCCACAACCCTCGCTCTCTTCCCCGTCGCCTTCCGCTCGTTCCCTCCCCTCGTCTTCCCCGAAGGCCTTTCAGGCCCCGAGTGATTTATGAAGAGTTTACCCTCTCCCTTTATGAGTGTGCATAAATAATAATGTGGCCTGTCACTGTGCATAGCCTACACTGTTATGCCTCAGCTGGAGTCTTGCTTTGTGTAGTTGTGGCTTTATTGGGGTTTCTGCTTTCAGTCGGAACACACATGCTCCATCACGCTGACTGATGCTGCAGATGTTAGGACTCAGATACCTTTGGAGTGTGTAGTGCCACACACACACACACACACACACACACACACACACACACACACACACACACACACACACACACACACACACACACACACACACACACACACACCCTGTTCCGCTTTACCAAAAGTAATGCAGTATACTGCCAAAACACACAGCCAGACAATTTAGCTTTAAAATATTTATATGTTGATGATAGAAAAACCAAGAGGTGTTTCTTAGAATACGCACATTACAGTCTTATTCGTTGAGCGACACTCTTTGCGGTGTGTGCCTGTAACTTTTGCTATGAATGTGCCAACATAAAAATAAAATTTTCATTCCATTTCTTTGTTTTTTATTTTTAAATATAGCCAGATACCCTGGAAGTGCACTATAATCCTTTTCTAGAGTAGAATAGAAATATTCTTTATTGTCCCACAGTGGGGAAATATTAAAAATAATTTGAAGAAATTTTCAGTAAGGGTATACTTTATTGGTCCCAATGGCACCGATGTCCTCTCTATGTGGCTGGCAAAGAGCAATCCAATCTGTTGCTTCGAAACAACCATGTGTGGCTTCTTCAGCTTCCTCTATTTTCCTAACAGGTAGTCTCTTAACAAGAGGTTTATATTCAGAGCAGAGAAAAAACAGATTGTGATCTAATTTGGCCAGAGTAGATATATGAATCCTTGACATTTGCATAAAACAATTTTATTCTCCACCGATATAAACTGACTGAACTTTTGTAACTTGTAATATTTTTTTTCCACCTAAAAATGTCCTTGACATATCAGAGTGTAGGTGTAGAAATTTGGCAAGAACCTGCAGCCTCACCTTCACTGCTCTACAATTAGCCAAAGGTTGATTTTTAAAGTGCAGATACCCGTCTGCTCCTCTTTTCTTTACTCATTGCAGTTTCTATTATAATGGCATAGATATTAAGAGCCAAATGTTCTCACTGTCGGTGCAGACACTTCACCCCTTCTCTGTACTCACACTGTCACTATTCATCACACTCTGCATCCATGGAGAAACACATTCTCTACACATTGTGTTGAACAGCATCTGATTCATCCGCCGAGTGGGAAAGTGCTGCTGTTGCAAACACGTTCGGCTTTCGGGAGGTTTCACAGCTCTGCAGCTTGGAGCTCGGAAAACGAAAAACGACACCAGATGCGCGAATGCAGAGTTACAAGCTATTTGGAGAAAGATTTAGCTCAGACCTTGTACTGTTACGGGTCCTGTGTGATTAAGATTTGAAAAGGTGCTCTCTGCACTCTGGTTTTTAACGCTGTAGTTTTGGATGGGAACGCTTGTGCGATGTTTAGGTTGCCATTATTTTTTTTCCTGCCAGAATGCGACGCGGTCCTTCTGAATTATGCATCTCTTGTTCAAAGAAAGAAATGAAGAATATTGTGAGAGGAAGAAAACAGAAGGGGAAGGGGGGGAGGCAGTCGTAAGATAAATGACAATGGCGAAAAAGCATCTCAATAGACTCCGGGCAGAGAAACACACACACAGAGCGAGAAACACACTCCGCAGTGCTGGTGGATGCCGATGAGAGAGGAGAAGAAAAATGGGTTGATTAGTACTGGCAGATGGAATAGGGAAGTGTGCATGTTCGCTTGTGCGTCCGGATGTGTGTGATGCTCATGTAAAGGTTAAGAGACTCGAGTGCATGCAGTTGCGTTTGGCTAAAACAAGGTGGCACTGTTCCTCCTTTCACATGTGCAAAACATCCGACCTAAAGCAGTTGTTTCTTTTGAAAACATCCCACCCTGCATGTCGGCTCCACGCAGGTCTGTCTGCATTTCAGTCATGTGTTTTTATTCCGAGCACGTGAATCAATATTTAAAGCCACTCAGCTGGGTTACACAACAGCATTGTTTCATTTCCTAGCTACTAGAAAAATCATCGATAACTTTTCTCTCGTAGAATCAAAGTTATTTAGTCATATTGGTCGTAGTGGTAAGAAAATAGCTTTTAGTTTTGCGAGTCTGTGCGAAAGGATAAAGACCTGTTTGGTTTTACTTCCACTGAATAAAAGGGTCATGACTCAGGCAGCCAGCAAGCTGTTGGTGTCCTAGATAAGCGCAACACCCGAGGATGGAAAATTATTGTTGCCAAATTGCTGCATGAAGATAGGCGTTGTAAAGGAAAATGCAGAAACAACGTGTGTACAATTTCAGTTTTGTTCTTAAGTGCTTTTTTTTTTTTTCATTCGTCTGAAGCGTTTTATAGTGAGTTGCAGAGTTTGTGGCTCTCTGCTCTTACTCAGATCCATTAAGAGCAGATATTTTATATGTTAAATAAAGTGTACACCAGTGTGCCTCTTAGATAAGTCACCCTCGGAAAATACAGTTTATCCCATGGTAAACAAAGAATATTTGTTTCTTTACTTGGATATGTAAAGTCAGATTTTGTAAGGATGGAAGAGATATTTGATATTCAAGAAGATTTTTAGGTCACTTGGGATTATAAGCTTTTATTTTTAATCTGTCAGCATAAATGCAAACAATATTTATATACATTAGAGATGCACAAATTCATTTGACCATAATCAGGTGTAATACGTGAGCAGAACGTCTATTAAAATCTCGAGCCCTGTTTTACTCAGGCCTTTTGTGTCCTCTGGAGTTTTCTCTTGAAAACTGAAGCCATAGCAAAGTTTTGTTTTTCTAAAACGGTTTCACTAAGCAGCATGTTAATCTAAGTTGCTTTCCTTTTGATGCTGCATATATTCCGCTTTACTTTGCCTCCCGAGGCATTTTGTCTCTATCTATGCTTCATGCGTGCCTCTGAATGAGATTTTCTTGTGTTTTATTGTAATCTTGGCGGCTGTCCAGCACACAAACGATCTTTGCAGCCAGCCTGATCACATGACAGAAACACACTGTCGTGACTAACAGTTCATAACACGGCTGAGTCCTGCCACACACAGGGTTCACCTGCTTGTATTTGACATGGGGTGCGTTTGTTTGAGAAAACGAGACAAGGGGGCGACATTATTCGGCTGCAGCAGACCTACAGTCTGCCTGGGTCCATATCAGTGTCTCCCCCCTCTCAATTGGACACAGTGGGGAAAATAAGGCAATTTGTTTCTGGGGATACTAATCACAGCCAGGAAGAACTGAAAGAACCGTGTGTGTTAAATAAACACACCATGAACCATGAAAGGTGTTGCTCTCTGTACAGGGACAGAGAAGCCGTGCTGAAAGGATGAAATTTCAAACCTTCCTGTGTTTTCAATAAGTAAGAAACAAGATCCCTTCACTCCTTTTTATGATCATACACGCACTGATGAATGAGTGAAATATTTGAACTTGGGAAATCAAAAGTAAAACTTTCTATAATAAGCATATGTTTCATAGCTAAGAAAAATAAAAGTATTTCATGTATTTTTTTTTTAGGCTTTAAGCTGAAACATGAAGAGTTTAACAAAGTGAAGATTGTCTCATTTCTAATCATTATTGCCACAGTTTTGATGGCTTTTCTAATCTTTTTTCTTTTAGTTTGCAAAAACTAAAATTATGAGTGTCAGGTTAGTGGTACCTCACACAAATGATCATTTAGATTTTTATGTAACTGTAAATCACTTACTTTATAAGTTACATACTTTTTTTTTTTTTTTTTAAAAAGGCAACTTGGAATATGTTTCTTCAAATAAATACAACAATCAATTTAAGTTTTTCTTTTAGGCTGTTTAATTTAAAGTGACAGAAAAATAAATATATACAGTCTTAGTTGTCCTGATGCCTTCTTGACAGATTTCACATATAAATTTTAATATTTTTCTTGAAGTCCAGACCTTCATCAGTACTTTGGTGGAATGTGCTTTACCTTAAATATGTAAAATTGTTTGCATTATGTGAAAAGCACATCATCACAATAATTAAACTTAATGTGACATTTGCTTGTTTGGAGTTCACTGATAAGAAAGGACTTCCTGTTTGCTCTTTCAGAAGCGCCACATGAAGAAAATAAAATATATATTTAGTATTACTACCCATTAAGAAAAATAGTTCAACAAATTTAATGTTATCCTGTTATCAAGTTAGTTGATGTAGTTTTAGTGTATTTTGAGACCAAATCCTAAAAAATATTGACATACTTGTGCTGCAAACTTCTATTTTAATAATATCAAGACTTTATTTTAAGCTTTACACTAGCTCACTGTTTGGGGTGTCAATTTAAACACTTGTTGTGAAATTTGCTCCATTTCTTTCATTTGAAAATGTATTTCTGTGTTTGATGTAAAGCCCATTTTCTTCTGATTTAGTGAAAATCACTCACTTTCAGCAGGTGGTATTTTTTTATACAAAACACCAAGAACAGAAACTATGGTCTTGGGAAATTCTTTGTCTGTAATTTACATAAAACATTCGTAATAATAACGATAACAACAACACTTTCAGATTTGGTAAAGAAGCCTTGAGGAATTTTCCGGTTCATTGGTGAGAAAATGATTGATGTAGGGTTTAATTAAATAGTGGATTAGATATCAGTAGGAGTTTATTAAAGATGTTTTAGAGCTTGAATATAGTGGGCTACTTTTGGGCATTTTTTTATAGGTCCAACAGGTAATATATATATACATACACAAACATGAATGTATATTCTTCCTTCTTCCTAGGGATACATATACTTTTGTAAAGCACTATATGTGAATTTTACATGTCTTATTTCAAAATTGTGTTCAAGATAAAGGCAGAGCTGCAGCAGCAGCACAATTGGTCCATTTTGCTGGAGTTTGACTTTGAAGTGACGCAGCAGAGGAATCATTTTGTCAATACTTAGCGTTTGATTGAATGATGAGTGAAAGCAGCAGTGTAGCCCACATTAGCACCGCTCCCTGCCTGTGTGAGCCATAAAACCATAAGCTAGCAAAAAGCAGATGATCATCCCCCCCTCACATTAAAATAAGTTGCTGCTCAAAACAACCAAATCGTCTTTTGCGGGAAGGTCACAGCTGCGTCTCTCATCACGCCGCCGCTTCGAGACGCCTCGTTTGATTGATGCCGTCAGTAAGTTTGGAGAAGGAGACGGAGGCTCGGGAAGGGAGCGAGATAAGCAGAGAAAGAGGAAGGCAGATAAAGAGGAGCGAAGGCTCAAGATGCATCCATCAACTGGCACAATCAGATTGTTTTCCTGGCACTCAGTTATTCTCTCTCCTTTGCATCCGCCTGCCTCTCAATTCCTCATCTCTGGCGTATACACATGAATACAGCTGACGAATCTTCAGTGTGCGGCGCTGGCCAGGTGTCGAGAGGATATTGAATCACGAGAGGTTTTAGGTGGGAGGTGGCATAGCGCCGTGATGGATGGCGCCCACCGTTTACACACACACACACACACGACTGCCATAGTTTGTTAATAGACCCTTTTCACAGTTACATCAGACAAGGGCCGTTATGACTTGAAGCAGTGTATCTTTACTTCCGGGGTAATTTTGCCTCTGAAAACTGAAAAATTCACGGATACTCATTACCTTAAGGATATAATGAAAGGTAAGGTTAAGAACAGCCGTATTTAAGTGTTAGATAGCCTTAGATAAGGCTTATAATGAAGGCAACACAGGCTTTAAGTGTCTAGATTAGCTATATTTGCCTACTATCAAAATGACTGAGTGTATACATAATGAGCATTCATGATTAAATGTTTATTTTCCCTTCAGTTCGTCCTGGAGGGAATGATGCACCACGTGACTACTCTGTTGTTCATGGTGCTTTAACTTCCATTACTTTTATTACATCAAAGAAATGTAATAAAGAAATCAGATTTTTGATGTCGGTTTTATTTTGAAGATTTGACAGGGAAGTGTCTTTTTTTCCCTTTTGGAACTCAAAAAATCTGCTCCCAAATGCAGTTTGCATAACAACGATCGCTCCTCGTGTGTGATCGAAGAAAAAAAAAAACGTGCAAAAAAACAACAAAAAATCGGAACGTGCTTAATGTGCCTCTAATCTGGGCAACAAGCGAAGTGCAATAAAACGCAGCCTGCAGTTATAAAAATAAAACAGGAGCCTTTTGAAAAGTTAGAGTACGAGGGAGAGCTAACAAATTACTATAGCTACAACTAATAGCTAGAAAAGACAAAAACACGTACCTTCATGGTCAAACACATATCATGTCCAGTTTAGATTGTTATCAAAGAAAATTTGCTTGCAAATCGTGATATATTTTCAAATCGTATTTGTGGCTGATGTTTACGCTCCAGAGGATGCGTAAACATCCTCCAGAGATAAAGATGCACTGCATCGAGTCAGAATGGAAGTTGTGTGACGTCATGTGAAAAGGGTCTGTTGATGCGCTCAGTTCATCTGTTGTTTCGTTTTCATCCCTTGTTCCATTTGGGTTATTGCATTTCATTAAGTGGTCATTTCCGTCGCCGGGCTTGGCTAATGAGAGCGTCACGCCGCCGCGCGCCCATTTATCAAAGCATGTAGCCGCAGTGAGCGCACACAAACATTTCCTCGGCCTGCCATCGTGTCCCCCTCTCAATTAGGCCGGTTTGTCGTTCTCCTGCCCTTCCCCCCCCGCTCCACTCAGCCCATCCCATCTCTTCCAGTCATCTCACGGCGGCGGCCGTGTCATTGTGTTTGACAGCTTCTCATTCTCATGTCAGATCTCATTCGGCTGCTAATTTCATAGGTACACACCTCGGCACACGTTAATTCCTCCATCTGCAGAATCTTTGGTCAGATTTTCTTCTTTGTTCACTAACTTTCTGCAGAAGCTTCTTCTGGAGGGAGATGAGCTGAGAATTCTGCTTTGTTTGCTTTTCTCACGCATTTATATTGTCACATTGGCAGATTTGGCAGAGTGAGGCAGGTTGCATTGTTGTTGCTGGCAAGATATATGACACGAAGGTCTCACTGTGTTTATGGCTCTTTGATGATGCTATCAGGCTGTGCATTTCCAGCTTCTTTAGTTGGCAAGATCCCGATCCTTATTTAATTCATTTATAAATGTAAACTCAGGATGTCTGGATTCTTAAAGCCTTAAATTCATGTATCTAAAATTAAAGCCTTACGTTTTGTGACTCCAGGTGGTTCAAGCTACTGTTAGCTAGCTGCTAAGAGCAAATTTATCACCAGTTGACTGGACAACATTTGTCTTCACCATTGGCTCACTTCATTTTGCAACCACAATGCTACGTCGTACAATTGCATAACACTACGGACATTCTATGCACAGAAAACTTTCAATGCTGCTACTGCACTGATCTAAGACGCATTTAATGCAACAATAACTCTGAAGTCTGAGGCCTAGTACATTTTAAACAAGGTGGTCAAGTTCCAGTCAATTGAATATTGATGAATTAAAGTAGAGGGAAATACAGCTGAGAAGGATGAGATTAAGGAAAAGGATCAGATCATGGAACCAAGAGAGAATGGAGCCACAGATTATAACAAATGGGGAAAAAGGAAGTGCAATGAATGTCTTTAGTAAGAATGCAACAATATCTATAGTTAATCATATAAATCACACAAGTAGTACCATTTTGTTTTGCAATAGTTTTCTGTTGTACATTTGTGTCCCAACACGGGTCTTAAATTCCATTCATACTGGTCTTAAAAGTCTTAAATTCAAGTTGGGGAAACCTGCACCAACTCGAACGGTAAGCTTCACAGCAGAGGCCTGATGGTGTGTGTCTCTTCCAGCTGGTGGCCGTGTTCGATGATGACCAGCGCAGCGGTACAGAAAGCCCCAGAGACTCCATCTCCAACGGCTACTCCAGCGACGGCGCAAGTCCTGAAGCCATGCAGTACTTCCCCCACCTGGAGTACGAGGATCTGAGCAGAGGGGAGATCGAGGTTAACGAGGCCGTCCTCAAAGCCAGTACGTCGCATTTTCTTAAAAACACCCAAAGAACCAAAGCTAATCCCAATCGACACCTTCAGATGTCGTATGAACGTGAGAAAGTGTGTCCTGGTGAAGTGTGTGCATGTGTGGGTGTGTGACTTAATACATTTCAGCTGTACAAGCTGTGAAAAGAGAGAATTTATTGCCTGTAACTCAATTGTGTGTGAAAACAGATGCAGTGTTGACGCAGCCTTCTCTCCTATGATCCTCACTCAGCTTCTTTTTTTTTCCTCCTTAGTTTGCTCCTGCTTTCACACATTGCTGAAGCTGAGATGCACAAACAGAACAAGGTTCAGTTTTTATGCGTTAGCTGGTGAGAATAGAAGTGAATTCTATACCATTTTTTAGAGCTTTGGAAGTCAATTGAAGGAAAAATATATGTATTTTTTAAGCTTGATGAGCACAGAATGCTATTTCAATACCGATCTTTAGCAAATGTGACAACATTGACATTTGTTTCAACGTGTAATAACTTAAAGACTGTAGAAATTAGCTTTGGTCTCTGCCCAGCTCATTTGAAAATTAATCGACTGATAACGTAAGATATTTATTTACTGATCATAACCTCTCAACAGAACCCCACTTTGCACAAATCTATGCTGTTTAATGTATTTGACTTTTAGATATGATAAATGTTAACACCCTGGTGATTTTTTTCCCCCCTTCAAACTCACTGGCCACTTTTTTAGGCACATCTTGTTAGTACTAATTGGACTCCTTTTGCGTTCTTAGTGGCAAAAGCTGTCACTAAGGCTCAAAACTCAATGTTGCACATTTATGATGTAGACCCACATCCCAAACATTCTCTACTAGATTGAGATTGTGGAACAGCATTCCACATTACACTAAGTAGTTGATAATATTTGGTGATAGAGGGATGAATTCATGCTTTAAATATTGTTTGCCCCAAATTTTGACGGAAATTTTGTTTTTAAAGGTTTCTTAGGCTCTAGAGGCTTTTTTTTAATTTGTAGCTGGACAGAAAGAAGATCAGATCAGACAGAGAAGGGAACAATATGCAGTAAATGGCCCGAGGCCAGGAATCAAATGCACTGAGGACTGTGGCCTCCATGCAGTGAGTCTGTTCTACCACAGAGCCAAGCGGCGCCCAGGGATCTCATTTTTAAGAGCCAACTGAATGTTGCAGCTGAAATCAAGAGTCATTAGAGCAGTCCATGTCTGTTTCACAATTTGACGTGTTGTGGTTTCAGAGATGGTGTTTGACATAGTTTGGTTGTAACGAGTTTCTATTTGAGTTATTTTTCTGTCATTTGAAACGAGCATACACATTCTCTTCTGACATCAGCAAGGCATTTTTCGCCATATAACAATACAATGGAGTCGGGGGGGGAACATCCTTGCTCTATTATCGAAGAAGAGAATGTTTGAATTTTCTCCCCTTCTGCATCCATGAAGTTTCCTCTTCAACTTTGGGATTTGGGGTCATAGTTCAGGTATTATTTGAGCTTTTGAGATGCTAATTAGCTGCCGAGACATAATATTAGCATCATTAATTGAACAGTGCTGCTTAGAAATTGAACAGGTGTGCCTAATTAGGTGACTGGTGAATGTAGATATTCTTATATATAATTGACGAAAAGTTATAGAATTACTGTGGTAATGATAACAGAACACTAATTCTGGAGAGAGAGAAAAAAACTTACTGTTTGAGTTCCTGTTAGAGACATGGCAACATATTTGGGACTCCTATGATGTCTGCAGAAGTTTGGGAAGGTAATTAATTTAATTAAATTTTAGGTCTGAATAACTAGTAAAACCTATTATTATATTAAAACCTGGCTAACACATTCATCCTGGAGGTTGTTTTAAGGAGTTTTTCTGTCTTTCATCATCAAAAGGCTTTTTGCAGTCTTCCACCTGAGTGTTTTCTTTGCACACACATCCATATCTTTTGATGTCGCTGAGATCAGAAGTCATTTTTTAATGCATAATGAGCCATAATCAGAAATTTGCTGCTCGTGCCGTTGTTTTTGTGTTGCTTTTTCTTTGCAACACGAGCACGTCAGGCTTATCCACACTTTCAAATGTCGTCTCTAAGCTTTGTTACACTGTTAACATGACAAAAAAGGTGTCAAATTTTAGATTTTTATCAAACTAAATTGCATTGGTAGAATTGTAGACTTTCACTCACTTTGTTTTTTTTTTTGTAAACCTCTAAGTAAAACCTATTTCCTCATGTCATTAGTTGAATTTTTCGTTTCTCTAGCTAAATTTAATTTATTATCTGGTAGTGACTCATCCAGATTCTCATTAGGGAATCTCCCAAAGTTGAGCTTTTGCAAATTACTTTTTCATCCGTTTGTTTCCTTCCGACTATCCGGTGTAGAGTTGCAGGGGCAACAGCTTTAGTTTTCAGGGAATCCAAGTAGTTCCTTGGTTGGAAGTGATTCTTAAATATGTGTTGGACTTTATATCAGGTGATATAAAGTCCTGATTATATCACCTGACTTTATATCAGGTGATATAAAGTCCATCACTTGAATACGTTCAGGATTCTGCTCCAGCGTAGTTCTTTGATGTTCTTCAGTTCACATGAACAGAGCTGCCATTATTTCTGCTACTTCAGACGTACAACAATGACCACAGCTCTCATAGATGTTGCTGAAGAGCAAATCAACTCAAGTGAAAAGGGAAAAACGATTAGATAAGCCTGGTTCTGATTTAATAAAAGGCTATCTGATTGTTTTTGTATCTCTTCTGTGTTCACCTCAGTCCATCTGTTGACCTCAGTGAGTCGTGGTGAAGCCACACACACAGCTGCCCTTTTGCCACTCCTCACCGTGTGCCCACTGTCCCCTCATGCCCCATCATCTGCCTCTTTTCCACCCAGACACCGCACCCCCACTTCACTATTCAGCTTCCACCACCTGCCATCCAACGCAGCACCCATACCCTTCGACCTTGACCCCCATCGAACCTATACCCAGCGCCCCTGCTTCGCTAGCTCTAACTAGATTATCACTGTAGCCTGTTAGCATAACCAAGGTCCAGCCAAGCATGAATGGACCGAATCCAGTCGCGCCAACCACACACACCCAGTCTTTAACCCACTGGGACCTCTTCCTGCACCTCCCCTCCTCCCCTCCCCAACCTGCTCTTCAGCCCTGTTGAACCTTGACTAATTCAGTTATGATGTGACCCTGTGACGCCCCTCCAACAGAGCCAGACTGATGCAATAAAAGCTGCTTTTGTCATGACGACATGCATGCGTGGGTGCACAACACACGCACACACACATGCATTTGGACGAGACGACAAAAGATTGAGCTTCGAAGTTAAACAGCCATTACCATCCAAAACTGTCAATAGAGTGTGTGGGCACAGAAAGAATATTGTAGAGAAATGTGTAGCCTGGAGGATTTCACACGTTTCTTCATTTGATTTTTAAAAACAAGAAAATATGAAGCTCGTATTCCACCAAATTTAGTTTTCTTTTTCTAATTAAGAAGTAAGATTGTAAAAGAAAACCAACCTTTAGTGTGAAAAACTATGAAAGTTTCAGAATTAAACAACCAAATCTGTCATGTTACCACAATGTATTTCAAAGTATTTTGGTCTTATTTAATAAAATAAAAACAACCCCGGTTTCAACTAAACACTATTTAATCTACTCAAATCCATCTTCGTCTGGGCTATTTCACCAAACCGAATCGGGGAAAATCAAGACTACAGATGTGCAAAGCTGGTAGAGAAATACTCCAAAAGACCTGCAGCTGTAATAACAGTGAAGCACATTTAAAATGTAACTAAAATACAGCGAACCCCTGGTATTCATGGGGACCACAACCACCTGTGAAAAGCCCATAATCTGTGTTTATTTAATCCTTTCTAAAAATACTTATGACTGCCTATTTTATAGTTCAAACACTGAATATACCTCAGTATACAGTGGAGACCAGACTTAGTATTACTGCAGAAGCTAACATCTATTGTTTTCTTTGCTGTTGGAGGTACAACCAATCTGTGTCAAAGACAATAAGTGGCACTTCTGAATTGATTGCTTTAAAAATGCCAGCCAATAGTTTGTCAATTAGCATTGAGCCTTATTTTAACTTCCCAAACTGCATTTATTTTTGAATATCTTCGATGTGCTATATTGTAAAACCTTCGAATCCTGCAAATAAGTTAGTTGTGTATCATGAATTGGTAAATCAGAACTGGGAATACATGGGGGGGGTAGGGGGTATACTTTACAAAATCAGGCCAGCTCCTAACCTCAATTTTTTTCCACTAAAAATGTCATTATATGGTAAGTCGAACTGGTAAATACGGGATGTGATGGTTGAAAAAAAACATTCAGCTGCATTATGGATGAGTAAAAAAGCAAACCAACCTTTAAGCCTTCAAGTTACAATATTACAGCTTTTGGAGAAAAGGAAGACTGCTCAATCTGTAAGGCTTCTAGCATCATGTACATGAAACCACTTGGATGCATGTTTGATTCTTGTTAAATTAATAATGTACCGTAGAGCATAATATGGAGTGCATGTAATGCCAGTGAGTGGTGGACAGGGCAAGAAGTAATTCAGTAATCAGTCAGGCATCAAAGTGTTTGTGTGTCAGGTCGGGCAAGCTGTTTGAACAGCGTGATTGGACTTCACACTTGCCCCTGTGGGATGATTAGTCCTGCATTGATCCATGGCTGCACCAACACACACACACATGCTTACACTTCTAGGAAGTGAGCGCTTATCGCATCATCCCATGAGCAGCCTGAGCTGGGGCTGCTCAATCGATCGTCAGGAAAGCAAGACCACCCCAGCCAGAAGCACGAAAATACACTTACAACACTCACAAAAGGGACATGTAAAAACAAGCGAGTCGTCGTCTGTTTGCAGAGGATGTATCATATGCTCACTTTGTCACGCAAATGAAACAAACACGCGCCGATTAATGTGCTGACTCACAAACACAAATCTGAAACATGAGAGATCCTTGTTCTGGTGAATTTGTCCTGCAGGGTTGCACCACTTTCCCACTTCTGAAGTGGAGAGGAAGTCCTTAAAATAAACTCCTTTTTTTGTCCTCACAACAGCCAGGCATGTGTCGCTCAGAAACTCGATGTCGCACATTGAGAATCGGAGGAGGATGAACGTAAACGTGGAAAGGTTTACACGGTCTCCTCGTTCCCCGCTTTATTATCACAGATCTCGGTGGAAAGATGAAGGGAGAACACAACAAGGGTGTGCTTCTGTGGGATATTGTATCCTGGCCTTGAAGTGGGCACAGAGATGAGACTTACAGGGTGGGGTCTGTCTGTGGGTTCTCTGATTATAGGTGCATAGTCCTTCAAACTAGTAAACTTTCAATATATTATGGATCTACTTTTAGGTTTCCACTTTCCCCTCCCACCTTTTTAGGGGTTGGAAAACACTACAAAGATGGTGAGGGGTATTTCTTTGTTTGTTCAGCTGGGATCACTTCAAGCATAGCAATCATTACTGCTTAAGCTGAAGACTGCAGATGTTCCTTTCAGACTGACTTTTGATCATATCTTTTTGTTATTTTATTAAATGGTAAGATCTTTCTTCACATTTCCATCCATCAATCTGTACATTTCTGTCACACCTCTGTTTGCCATCCATCCATCCATCCATCCGTCCGACTGGCCGTCGATTTTCCCCACCTAATTTCCTTTCTTCTATTATGGCTGCTTTCCTGCCTGCTTTCCTGCCTTTCCTATTTTCCTGCTGTCTTGCAAAAAGATAAAACTTTTTGCAATTATATGCTGAATATTTATAAATTTGCATCTGAAAAAAATCTGCCTTCTTAACATGGAAAATGTTTAGAAACTCTGGATCTGGTTTATTGTTGTAATTAACCCAACTTTAGGTATTTTGGCATATCAACCACACTCATAAACAAAACGGTTGTGTTTGCCAGTTTTTTCACGCTTTGGGATGTATAAAAAGGAACATGGCAAGAGAACCTGGCGACTGCTCCATTAACGTTTTTGTGTAATGTGCTGTTGGTGCCAAATTACACAGTAGAGTGAGATTGAAGAACCATATAAGCAGATGCACTAATAATTTTATAATCTACGAGGCTCAAGTTTACCACCAGAAATGATGAAACCCATCTGTCATGTTTAATTTACTTCTCCTAAAACTGGAAGCATTTATTTTCAACAAGTTCGCTTAATGAACAACTTGTCATTTTATAAACTGCAGTCATTTTAACATAAAGTGGACAATAACTTTTAATAGTATTTGTTACAGGAATTATTTGGAAGTGTTAAAGGAAATAAATTAATACATTTTCCAGATTTGGTAATACATTTTATTTCACTTTTGTGAATATCCCTTGCTTCATGTTTTACAGACAAAGTTCATAATTTTAATCTTTTTTTTTGTTTGGTTAGCTGCACTCTGAAACTTTGCCACTAGATGGTGCTAAAGCTGTCACATAAATTATAACTTCCTCTGACAGACACGCATATTGTCAGTATTGACAGATTTATTATCTGACCGTATGATACAGTTCGTTTTGGGTTTTATTAAAATGTGGACAATATTTTATTAAATTAAATCAGGATTTAAATGGTTACTTCATTTAAAAAGGAAACCTCAGTGTTTTGTATGTTTCAAAGCCATGTCATGTGCAGCAACAGTTTATACATTTTCCCTGACCTCTGACCCAGGTGTCAGAATTTATTTTGGTTTAGCTAAAAGCTCTATTTAGACATGTTTTCAGTCAATTTTGATTAAGAATTCCTGCAGGATAATCTTATTTATGGTTTTCTAAACGGTAGCTGCTCTGAAAGAGTCGCATGTCACTCTCATCAATATCTCTGGGTCCTTAGTGGCACCGCTTGACCTGTCTGAGGCTAGCACAGGTCAGAGGTCAATGCTGGTGACCCTCAGGTTCCTTCACATGGCCGGACTGGTGCTCCGGGACTCTTTAAGTGGTGGGAGGATTAATGGGGCCCGATTTGACTTTGTGGATAAACGAGGGAGGATTTATGGGGCTGACGGCTGGGTAATGGACCCTGACTGTGACCATGCAGCGGCCTCGGCCACTTCACAAAGTCGTACCGTTGACATTGTGTTGAAGAACCGCAGCCTGAGTGGGTGGTTCATGGATGTGGGTTCTCTGTGTTGCAATCTATTTGTAGCGCTCTTTTAGAAAATCCAAACTCTACTGGATCCAGTCAGCTAAGGTGCTGCCCAGTTGGCCTTTCAGCTGTAAAATGGGGTTTTTGGTATCTAATCAACCTTAGTTTGAATTCCTTGAAGGTTATTATTTAAAAGGCATACTTTTTTTTCCTACATGTCTTCTGAGACAAGTAGGCTTTCACAAAATTTTCAACATTGGTGTCGGTAGTTTTCATTTGTACAAACATGCTGATTGATAGAGGTACACAGAGGAAGAAGAGGAATGCAATAAGTTTCACAGCATTCCATATCCAATCTTATTTCCAAAGACATTAGTCTACAGTCTGCTATTTTAGACTGATAGTTTAGACTGGATGTTTAGCTTCCACTGAGGGTTGGTAATATGACCTGTTTCTACAGCAGTTTCTTTGTTTTGGAATACATAATTCCAAAAACAAAAGAAATATTTCCTTTTGTCTATTTATACCAAGACGACAGAATGCTTTTATGTGCACCTGGTTTAGTTAAATTCCAACTCATTTTTGACGAAAGTAGTGAAAAAAAGGAAACAAAAAGCCTCTAAAAGAGAAGAGTCGTCTAAATGTTAAAGCTATTTTAAGACTGTTTATCCAAACCTTTTAAACCACGGGCCAAAATTGGCAAGCTTAAAGTCCTCAGGGGCCACATTTAAAACTCTGTCATTTTATTGTGTTGTAATATCTAAATTTGCCATTAAAAACAACAAAAATGTCCATCTACACCATTTGTTGAATGACCAAACTTGATCTGTAGTCGGGGGGCCACACAGAAGTTTTACAACATTTATAAATGGTGCTTGAGCCACTTTTTGAATACCCCTGGTTTATGTTGTAGCAAACATATTTCATCGCAGTTCAACAGTACAATATATACTATTCTGTCTCTCAATGCTGCCTTAAAAGAACATTAAATATACTTTTCTTTGTCAAGAACCTTTTTTTGAAGCTCCTCATATCCTCAGGCAAACAGTATATTTGTTCTAATCAAAGGAAAGCAACATTTTGAGTTATTTGGTGAGACACCTGTGGTAGTGAGTCAGTTCAAAGTTACTTAACTGACAGAGGGTGAGACTGTTTGTGGAAAGTAATCCACCAGGCAACAAATAGTTTATAATTAGAAAAAGAATGACCAGACAAATGGCAACATGACATAGAATTGGCTGAACATGTGGTTTAGTTAGTTTGGAGCTGAAAGGATATTTGTGTTTGTGTCAGAAATGGTTGGAATGATCATTTTTCATCCTGCTACCACCACTAACCACAGTCACACACACGCACACACACACGCACACGCACACACGCACGCACGCACGCACGCACGCACGCACGCACGCACGCACGCACGCACGCACGCACGCATGCACACACACACACACACACACACACACACACACACACACACACACACACACACACACACACAGAGTGACCCCTTTTAGTTCCTTCTTTCTGACTTGTTTCCCCCTCTGCTCTCTTATTCTGACCACGTTAGACCAGGACCCTGTCGCTGACCCTCCAAAGAGAGATTGATTACAGGAAAAGAGGAGAATTTTGTTTGCTTTCCCTTTCTGTGTCTCAGTTTTCTCCTCTTCCACTCTCTGCTCTTTTCTGTAGCTTTTTGTTTATCCCACTCTGCTCCTCCGCCCCTCCCTCCAGTCTCTCTCACCCCGTCTTTATTTTTCTCCTCTGTCAAGTAAAATTTGAAACATCCCACTATAGATTTTTCTTCCTCAAATACTAGCCTGCTCCCTTTGGGGGTGGATAATAAAAGCAAGGCACAACACATGGGTCTAAATTAGATTGCTTTGAGTTTGTTTTATTGTGGATTCGGACCTGCCCATGTTTGCGCTCTTTCAGTCGGCTCTGGTTAGATGTGGAGAAGGGCTGCGGCGAGGGCGCACACATGAACGTGTGCACTGGGGGGGACGTGATGCAAAATGATAGAATACCCTGTGACACAGAGGTGCTCTGTGGTTGTTTCTAGGGTGGAGTTATTCTCAAATAAATGTGACAAAGAAGGTTATAGGTTTAAAGTTAACGCAGTTTTATGCATTTCTCTGGTCACGCAACCAAAATTTTCTTTTTTCTTATTACTGTTTCTAAGGTTTTTGTTTAACTTCTTGGTAAAGAGAAACTATTTTCTGACTCTTTGTCTGAAAATGCATCCACCAGTAGGGAAAATCTAAAACTAAACTTTGCCATATAGTTTTTGGCATTATTCTAGATGCAGATGGTTAACATGCGCTCACTTGGTCCTCACAGACACACCTCTGTTGGTGAGGAGCAGCAGTGACTCCGTTTTGGCACCTCCTCATGAGACAACCCCTCCACCTTCACCTCCACCTGATGACCAAAGCTTGAAGCCTCCACCTGAGCCAGTAAGTGTTTCAATAGCATCTTTATGACGGAAATAATATACATCACATACGTAACAAAATTGTTAATTTTTGCCATTTTTGCCTTTCTTAATTGACAATCAATTAATCAGATTTTTTTTTAATTGGCACATTCTGCATATTTATTTAACCACACAAGCGTTTTATATAGAACATTAGAAGTACATTAGAAGATGCTAATAAAGAATTTTGTTTTTTAATAAGAACATTAAAAATTTCCAATAACGTAATATTACTTTAGTGTATGCTGCATCACTTGTAGCAAACCTTGGAGCCAAGTGAAGCCAGAGCTAAAACTACATATTTACAGATAAACGTTTTTATTTTATATCCTAAATGCAAAATGGATATACATATATACATTTTTGTACAGTTTTGACTTAATTACTGCTCTGAGTATGTTGTTTTCTCAGCAAATTATTATTTTTTATCTGTATTAACAATTAATCGATTGCTAAAGTCAATTCAATAATCAAATTATGATCAATTGAATTAATCGCTTCAGCCCTAATTTAAACAAAGCTAGCCGTCGTCTTTTAGCTCTGCTCTGAGCTTCAGGCTGGACTCGGAAAGGGTCACTTTTTAAAGTGCTGGCCTCCTTTCAGTGGCAGAAAGCCATTAAGGATGGTTTTGTCTGCTGTCTTTTCTCATCCTATGCATGTTGAAGCACTATGAGGTCAGGCTAGAGTGTGTGTGTGTGTGTGTGTGACTGAGGGGATAGCTCAGGTTGTTCGCTCCCGCTGCGTTCAGCTCAGCGGTGACTAAGCAGAACACGGGCATCAGCGGGCGACGAGTAAACACAATGACAGGGAACATGTTTCCTGTCCAGCAGACTCACTGGGCCTCATGTGCTTCAAGCAGAGCAGCTGGACCAGAGTGAGCACGCTCCGGCTGTACATATGTCTTAAAATAACCTGACAACTGTTTTTACAAAGTCCAAATCGCTGCTTGACATATGACTGCAAATTAAGGCCACTTCAGTCTTACTAAATCCATACAATGACATTTAAGAATTAGCAAGAAAAAACAGAGTCCCCATTACAAGTTAATAAGAGCTTTTTAAACTTTATTCTTACCTGAATACAAAGAATGGTGTTCAGACATTTTAAAGTTTAACTTTGTATTTTGCTGCAAAATAATCTGCAATCGGGTATTTTTTTAATTTTGTATTTTATGAAAGACAGGCACATACAGGAATCTTTCCGTCCATCCATCCCAGTGTTCATCTGAGCATCCATCCATTAGGCTGTCGATCGATCAGTCGGTCTGTCCATCATGATTTGTTGGTCTGTTTTAGTCAACATTTCAGTCTGTTTGCATGTCAGTCCCTAAATCTAACTCGCTGACCATCCATCTTATGAAAACACAAGTCATTTTTAAGATGTTTTCTAGTTGTATATCCATCCATCCAAGTGGAGATGAATTGTAGCCTGCACTGTATTACTCTTACAAAAAACAAACCAAAAAAAAAAAAAACACACTCTCTCCACGTTTGGTAACTGAAATAAACGCACTCGAAATACCTAGATACATATTTGCACTTTTATCCACTTTATCTTAAAGCAGCTATTGAAAGGTAGATTAAGTGTAATTCACACTGATACTGTGATGAATATGTGGCGTGTCCCTATAATGGATTTATTTTTCTTCTATGGTGAAGGCCAAGGTTGGCCCACTTCTCTCAGCTCGTACGTCTCCCAGTCAGCCTTTCAGAGGAGCTAATGAAACCGGCAAAGGGCTGAACAGCGCTAAACATGCAGACAGCTCTTTAATTAAACTGCACTCGCTGCCACATTCAAACCCAATAAATGAGACCTTTAATTTTACCAGCCTACTGTAGAGACTGCTGAACACTTTACTTGCTGCCACCTCTCACCTCGCTCTCGTTCTGTTTCTACTTGCGTCTCTGACGTGTTTGCTCACGTCGGCAGGGAGAGCGCAGACCATCGGTGTGTGATCGTGCCGTTGAATCCGTGGGTCAGGGAACATGGGCGACTGCACCGAAGCTGTGATCTTTACCGTCTCGACTGGCTGACACGTTGCTGATGGGGAGACACACGAGCAAAAAACAAAACAAAAAAAAAACACACACACACCTCATTACCCATCTGACAACAACCTCAGACACACACGCATGCACCCCTCACATGTCTGCACACCTGCGCCGACAACAAACAGCACCTGAAATGCAGAAACATGGTCGATGGGGTGCGATACCTAACACAGGAGACAACCTGTTTGTCGTGCTTACGTAGCCTTAAAGACAGCTTTCATAAATTATGTGAGCGTCGAAGATGAAGCCACAGATCCTGTCGAATTTCAGTCACTCGGTGTGCTGCAGGCTGCATTTAAAGAAACGAGTAAAACAGACGTTTTATTTGTGCTAGCAATGTCTTAATTTTGTCAGCTTTCACATCTAATCCCTGTGGGAATCACAGCTGAACATTAAGCATTAAAAGAGGAAGCAGCTTAAATAGAAGTGTAAGAACAGAAAGTGTTGTGTTTTAGCACATTTACCGCATTAGGCACTCTAGACTAAAAGTAAAACATTATTCTTGTCACTAATCAACCTTGGTGCAAACTCTGGTATAGTTTACTTGAAATATAAATGAAGCACTTTCTAAATTCAAATACTCTATCATTGATTTTATAAACACGACCTGACCTGACCAAAAGCAATTGACCAACACCTTTTTAGTCAAGGAGACCATCTAAACTCAGAGACCATCATTTATGAAAATACCTGTGGAAACATGCAAAACAGATATTTACCAGTGGCTTGAAATGACAACTAATTTCAAGAAGCTGCAGCCAATTGTCTCCAGAAAGTGATTGAAAACAACCAGGAAGGTTTTCTTAAATTCTTTCTCACTGTCATCATTAGTCATTTTTGCATTAGTTTGGTGGGGAGTACTGCATAAAGTAATCTCCTTATTTTCATTATGGTTGTTATGGTTCTTAGCATAAATAAATAAAACATTGTGAGTGTGACCCCCTAATCATTTTTATCCATTTAGCGAGACGCCATTATATTTTATAACTTGCATATCAGCCCAGTTCCACTGTAAAAGATGCAGCCGTCGTTACTGGAGCTCAAACTGACTGTAGTAAGATGGCTGGCTGAGCACAGCAGGGATTATAGGACTGCTGTTGTCATATCTAAATAAACTGGAATGATCACCCTTTGAAAAACTTTGAAGTGATCCTTTAATGTTGAAGCAGATTTCAGCTGCAATACACACACCCTTTTGCATGTTGCGTTGCACTGACGGTGCATGTGCCACATATTTTCGTACAACAGGACGTACAACAGCGTGTGTGACTCTGTGATATGTGTTCACCTGCACATCTACCGTGTTTTGAGATGCTAACGCGTTCTCTTGTGGAAGAAGAAAAAGTCCCTGCGCGCTTCATCTAATGTTGATGCGTGGAAGATGCACAGCAACAATGGAGCCTCCAGCTCATCTTCCTGCCCCCGCACACATACGCATTGTCGGGTAATCTCGCACTGCCCAGATAAAGTGGGTCAGCATTCGTGCAGGCAACATATGCTTTTGAATTCATAAATGCGTGATTTAAAAAAAAAAAAAAATGTTTTCCACTCTGCAGAGATGATTTGTGACTGTATTATTGGCAGCGGATGCATGCGTGGGTGCGCGTGCGACTCATAAAAGCGTATATGTTTATTGTGAGGCAGCGAGGGTCCACTGGGAAGCTGGGTGTGGTGGAAGCGGGGGGGGGTTGCTAAGGAGTCGGCTGGTGGGCGGGAGCTTTTCAGTCATTAGAAATGGTGACACAATGAAAGTGACAAGGCAGAAGGAACTAATTGCACCCCTCTTGTTTTTAGTGACGCGGGACAACTCCTAGGTCCCACTCAGTGGCTGCATTCGTGCAACAGTTTGATGTCGTCTCTTGTCTTTTTTCCTCTTTGTGGATTTCTTTCTCCGTCTTCCTTTTCTCTGTTTGTCCCGGGGTTGTTGATTTGGCTTAAAAATAGAGCACTGGCTGACACGGGGCAGGGATGAATGGAGGAGGGGGAGGGAGAGGTAGATGGATGGACATACAGTAAATGGAGTAAAGAAGATGCAGCGCGCGTCACTGGAGCTCAGAGTCCGGCCATCATTCTCTCTCCTGTATCTGCAAAGGTGATTGATGGCAGAATTAGATCGTTTCGCTAATTACTGTTGGGCCTTCTTCTGCTAGCTCAGTGGTTGCTGCTTGTTTAGCCTAAAGGCTGGAAACGGGTTATGTTTATATCACGCTAACTTTGATCATCTCTTTTTTTGTGTGTGTGTTGAAGGAGATCAACAATGTACTGAAGGGAGCCCTGGAGAGACTGAACACGGAGAACCCCCCACCCAAAACGATGAACCAGATTAACTTCAGGTAAGGTGTTTTATGTCGGGACCATCCAGTAGCTGGCTGGTGTGATGGGAGACAGACTAGGATTAGCACTAATGTCTTTGTTCGACAGCCCGACACTCTGGGTGGATTAAACCGTCTCATGGATGACAGTCGACTGTGGATGTGTCTCATTAGGTTACAATAGAGTTTATGTGGGCGCGACTAGAAGTGCAAGATGATTCTTTCTCTGCTCTGACTCGAGTTTTGTCATACTATTAATGTTGCTTAACATTAAGCAGGCAGATTATTTTTTTATTGTAATGAGCTGTACTCAATGCAGGTTCCTAATCAGTCTAGAAAAGACAGGAGATGTTTGAAATTGCATTTCCCAGAACTGCAGAAGTTTGGAAAAACTTATAGAAAGTAGAAATGTTTGGATTCACAGAATCCATTCCCTAGTATTTGTCTAAAACATCCATCTATCCATCCATCCGATTGTCAGGCTATCGATTGTTCAGTTATTCATTTGCTTGTCCATCCGATTGACCGTCCATCCATTCACGAATTCATCCATGTTAGCGTTGTGGATAAAATGGTCTGAACAAATCTAAAATTTTGAGCAATAATGTACTTTAAAGCTAGATTTGAGCACACAAGTGATTAGTAACATTTACATAGCCATAGAAGTTAATTTTCATAGGAGTTTCTTTAATTAAAGGGTGTACAATGATTAATTTTGGTTGAAAGACTAACATTAAACGCATGCTTTCCCTCTTGGAGGCTTGTAAGTATTTTTTGGATAAAAAAAAAAAAGATACAATATATAGGTACAAAAAGTATTGAGTCTACCACCACTCATTTATATTTTGTTTGTGATCGGTGCAAACCTTTTCATAAATAATGTAATCATCATCTGTATTTGTCTAAGTTTTCCCTTAGACATGAATCTTTTAAGTGCTCAGTGTTCGTGTATGCCTATTAGGAGAATGAAACGGTATTGATCTGCGCAGATCTTCGTCTCACTTGAAGTCATGTCCTCAGCTCTTTTTCCTTTTTTTTTTTTTTGTCCACCTCAAATCTGCCTCAACACATCGCTTGCACGTCCTCTGCATCCGATCTTAAAAATAACTGGAGGGAATCACAGGTGCTCAGAGGAGGATGTGGCTGAAGTGGCAGATGGTGATTTTTCAGTGTTTTACAGTGCAGTGGTGTCTTGACAGCACTGTGATACAATGGAGGCACGCCTGTCAAAGCTGGTTTGCCATGGTAACAGATGGCTGGCAGTTGAAGAAAGCACAGTAAGCAACCGGGGGGGACACTTCATCCAGGGTCCAGGCTGCAGGTTTGCTCACTCTGCCTCCATATATGTAGAGGAAGTCAACCAAAAGTGGGAGCTCCATCTGTCTCCCAGCTCCTTTCAACCCCCCCCACCACCCCACTGGAATGCCTGTGTTTGTTTGTATTCGCGTCAGTGGGATGCTAAAATGGGTGAGCGGAGCTGCTCTGCATATTAGAGTGCGGCGCTAACGAGCGACTGCTGCCTCTGATGAGCTTGTTTGTGCAGCAGTTTGTTTTTTATGCGAACGGAAATGGGCTGAAGCTGCTTGTGTGTGTTTTTTTTTTTTTATTCCATCACACACACATTCCAGTAAGATGCATTTACGCGATTCAGAAAGCAATCGTGTGTCATCCCAACCTGGCCTGATTGTGTATCACATCTAAAAAAGAAGAAAGAAAAAACTTAATTAAAGTTGCTCTTTTGTTGTCGTGTGTAGTTCTAATGCAAGCGTGTTCTCTAATGGGAGGAAACGTGATGCATGTGTGTACATGTGACTTTTCAATTTAGAGGAATGTGACTGATGGTGTTTATAAGCGTGCAGTAGATGTGGCAATAAGAATGCAAATGAGATGTGTGTGTGCGTGTGTGTGTGTGTGTGTGTGTGCGCGAGTTACAGTATGTGTGTGACCCTGGCGGAGGTTAACGAGAGCCGGTTGACAGTGACAGAGGAGCGGCTTATAATGATCCCAGCTAGACCTTGGGCCTGTGTACGAAACACATAAACCTTGAACTTGAGTGTTTTTTTTTTTTCTCTGTGTGTGTGTGTTTTTTTTTTTTAACCCAAACAGACAGCTTCTTTTTTGTTTGCATTGCCGCTTTGAGAAAAGTCGGTGGGAAATCTCCATAGGGAAAACGCACTCCTCCACTTCCATCTGCTCCCTTTGAACTATTTTTATAGCTCTCTTTTGGTTTAAGGAGAAGGAAAATGCTTGTCTTCATCAAACATGTCTGACTTCTGCAGGACGGCTCTCAATCCCTTTCTCCAGCATACAGTTGATACCTTGGTGGGAGATTTTTCCCTCAGCTTTGTTTCTACACTACTAGAAGCAGCAGAAGTTGCCCCCGCTGACCATAATTTGCTGCAGGCTTAAAACTTGTACTGACTTGTTTCTTTGTTCAGCTGCATTTTTTTTATATAAAAAACATCACTTTTACTAAAGGTTTGTGCTATAAAAATATTTTTCAGCTTAGATTTATTTCTGACTTTTTGCAATTAAAAAAGTGGCAAATATTGTAGTTAACAATTTGTTGATCTAGATTCACAATATGGAATCTCAAAATGCTTGTTCACAATATTGTATTCAAAATGTCAGATAATACACATGCATATCAATAATATGTCACCAAAACATACATGCAGATAATCGGTAAAAAGCGTTTGAAAAGACTTCCCTTTAGAAATGTGAAGTTGCTAAAGATTGACAGTTTTTGCAGATTGAGCTTTATTAATGCACAATTAGCAGCATGTACGTTCCTGACATGTTTTACTCAGCAATAAATGTGCAAATGAATGACTTTGAAATGGAAAACTATCAAGATAATGCCTATTAACGTGATTCTGGCATCAATTGGTCTCATTAACTAAATGATCTGCCTTAATTACAATGAATTTTAAAGAGATTCACTCCAGCTTCCTAAAAACGTAGCATTTTGTTCTCCACTAGTTTTAATAAATACTAAAGTTTCTGCTGTGTCTGACACTCCATGACACCAAATGTACTTCTTTATGCCTAATAATCTTTATGAATAAATCTTGCTATTTGGTTCTTCTGGACTTTTCTGCATGTCTCTATATTAACTTCTGGAGAGAAAAATCAAACAGATTTAATATTTTTTATGCAGCTTATTGATATTTAAGGTGGCAATATGCAGTGGATAAAATGCAATAAAAAAAACCCTGCAAATATTGATCTGAATGTATTAATATGAAGCTTAATTTCAGCCTGCAAATACTAATCTAATATTGCTTTCTGGTTGACAGGCTCTATAGATGTCTCTTCATAGATCAGACAGAAATGTTGACATCCCTCCCCGCCCAATATCACAAGCCACCATCTTCCTGCTGATCTGCCCCGCTATTGTCCTTGTTTATCTGCTTCTAAAAAGCAACAGTTCTGGACTGAGCGGAGATTATTAGAGGAAGAGATTCTGTTTCATCTCGATCTGCTTCCCTGTCCGTCTCCTTTTTTATCTCCTGCTCCTCTCTTTTGTCCAGCAGCTAGATTGGCTAGTCGAGAAGCAGCCAGATAAGAGGTGAAGTAGCCAGCTGAGTCCCAGTCACACAAACACACACATGCGCACGCACACACAATAACGTTTGGCAGGACTACCTGTAAGCTAATTTGTATCCCTATCTGTGTAGCCTGGAGGAAAATGCAAATGAGTTTTGAAGAGCTTGCAGAGAGCCGAGTGCGTTTAGGTTTGTCTGCACCATATTGCGAGCGTCGTGATTTATTCCCTCCTTCTCTTTTCTTGGCAGCACTCTTACAAGGACGGTTGAGTTCCCAGGTGACCGGGGCCCCCTGGGTATCCATGTGGTCCCCTACTGCTCCTCCCTAAGTGGACGGTGAGGCTGACTCGTGTTGTGATAGCCAGATGGCAATGTTTACATATAAATAAGCAGAAAAAAATGTATTTATCAGCATTCTATCTTGCGTGTTTGCCTCTGAATATATATTGCCAGACCTCTGGGCCTCCATATTAAAGGCATTGAGGAAAACAGCCGCTCTAAGAGGGACAATCTCTTCAAGGAGGACGAATGCATCGTCCACATCAACGACACGCCGCTGCAGGACAAAACCTTCGCACAGTAAGCAACAAAGGATGTGGATGAGACGCAGTGTGTGTCTGATAAATGTTAAATCGGGGACGTACTAACACCATATTTGAATGATAACTTGATCAGAGCTCTTCAGACACATTTCAGTCAGGCTATTAAAGCAGTAACATTTCAAAGAATTTATGTCTTTTAATAAGTTAATCTAGTTCAAATCTATAGCTACATCTAACTATATAAAACATTTATTTGTAATTTCCTAAATAATAGATTGATTTATGTGGAAATCAACAGATAAGATCCACCAGATGGGATGAAACTCCTGAGCGAGGAGAGAATGAAGATGGGTAGAACAAAAGTCTATGTGGAAGTTGGGAGGATTAAAAATATATAGCATGAGGTGGGACCAGATTACCCAGAGTGAGTCCCAGTATGTTGATCACTTCATAGCTTGTATATAATGAGCAAACAAGAACTTGAAGGCAAACATGAATTATATAAACCCTGCTGTGCCATCTGCCCAAAGCCTGCTGTGTGCGAGTATGCTGACGTGCCACGTCTCTCATCTGCTCTTTTTTTTCCCCCCACAAGGCTTTAATAAAAATCTTGAGTCATTTATTTGATGCCTTATTTGGTCAAATGAGATAATAAGCAATAACAAAGAACCTACAGATAAATCAACATTTTCCTGTCTATAGGTCTCAGGAGGTGTTCCGTCAAGCCATGTCGTCTCCTACTGTGCGTCTGGAAGTTGTGCCCGTAGGCAGCAAGCCTCGCTATGAGAAGACGCTGATCGGCCAGCTTTTCACTGGCGATGGCAAAGATTCCCCTGTAAAGGCCATGAGTCCAAAAGTGCTCCGCGCTCCGGTTGAGACTCTAGCCGAAAACAAACTGACCCAAAAAGTGGAGCTGAAGCAGCCAGACCCACGACCCAAGACTCCAGAGTCAGCCCCGCAGAGCACACTGCCAGTTCAGCCCCAATACGGGTCTCTGGAGAGAGCTTCACCCACACCTCCAGCTCAGACAGCGAGCTCCTCCCCTCCACCCAGGACCCGCAGCCAGAGCCCGCTGGCCAACAAGAGTCCTGCTGCACCTGGGGTTTCTAACCTCGCAAACAAGAAAGGTGGCAAGAGGGTAAAAATTGACCTGAGGAAAGGTACGCCTCATATTAAATCTGCTCAAAGTAATGTCTTACTCCAGTTGTAATTGGTCCAGTCAAGACTAAGATAAACTTGTGCTGACTTAAGACAAACATAGTCGACAAATTGAGGTTGCAGTCGTAACAAGCGCTGTCTTTTTTTCCCCCCAGATTTTTAAACTGCTATGTTTGCATTATACGTTTTTAATACAGAAGCTGATTATTATTTACACATGAAATGGAGGAAGGAGGCTGCATGCACCAGTGATCTTCCTTTGAGACATCTCTTGTCCAGAGGAATGGTCTAATTAAAAAGACGTATCAGTTTTAAAAGTACAAATGTTATAGCGGTTTTTGTAATCAATTTCTATTTTTTTATTAGAAGATGCTTTCCATGTTCATACAAGACCAGTGCTGATATATTACCTCCACTCTACATTTTGTGTTTAGTCATTGGCTTCTGTGTATGAGCATGTCCTAAATCCATTTTAAAGATTAAGTTGGCCTTTAAAATGTTATTCTCAGGTCTCAAATTGTGTCTTGATAAAACTATTTAATAAGAACTTTTGTGTCAGGCAGCAGTTTGAGTCTGACCAGACATTTTCAATTTGTTCTGACTTGAGATGACTGAGGCTAATGCTAACTAGCTGCTAATATACCCTTGCTAGCTAGCTAGTTTGTACAGATCTTAAATTCCACTCAAAATGGTCTTAAACATGCCTTAAAAGTCTTAAATGTTAGCTGGTGGAACTTGCAGAAACTCTGGACTAGGAAACATACTACGGTGTCTTTAATTCTCCGTTCTGGTGATGGCAAACAAAGAGGTTCTTAAAAGTCTTTTTCTGACAACATTCAGCGTTTTGTGTTGTTAAAAAGTAAAAAGAACGAAGAGATAACCGAAGAACATACACACACATTCTCACCACAGGCATCCAGGGCGAAGCAGATGAATGGATAGAAGAAATTGGGCTTCAGCTGAAAGCTCTATTCACTACTGTTTCATTGTTAGCTTCTTTTACTCCATCCCATTTCTTTCCCCTTTTTCCATTTACCTGTTCTTTGTTTGATTTGTTTTTCCTCTCACTTGTCTCCCTCTATCCCTTTTCACCTGACGTAAGATCAGAGCAGGGGATATTATTTGGTTTCTAACACCCTCTCCCTCGGTGATGCCGTCTTTCTCTCCGTGATTGGCAGGCGGGGAGGTTTAGGTGCGCTAATGTAGGGCAGGCAGAGGCTTAGCTTGGAGAGCAGATAGCATCGCTCACCGTCTTTAGTATGCCACGGCGGCTTTGCTTTCCCACACACACACAACCTGATGCCGAGCGTGGCACATTTCACTCATGGCTTGGGGCTTGTGGGGCCGTGAAGGAGCGAGAGGGTGGAGGCTCATGGTTGTGTGTGTGTGTGTGTGTGTGTGGGCTCTACCACACAAGCAAGTCGACATAAACTCTTGAAATCTTTGTCCAAATCACATCCCAGAGGATGGAAGTCAGAAAAGGGTCCTCCGTCCCTCTCCACGCCTCTCTTCCATCTCCTCCCTTTTCCTCCCTTCATCAGCCAGCGATCGGCCTGCTCACACGTGAAATTAAAGGCAGAGGCTGTCTAATCCAGCTAGGGGAAGAGCCTTTTTCCCAGCGGCTCCCACGGCAGAGCCTGGCATCTAAACCCCTTAGGGAAACGGACTTGTAAAAATAGCTAAAGTGGATGACGATGTTAAAATCAAAGACAGTGTTCAGCAGAAAAGATGGGGAAATGAAAGTGAAGAAAGGGAAAATTTCATTAAGGCTTTAAATTGATAATGAAGCATCTTATTTAAGGGACAAAAATTACCCTACACTGATGTTGTTTTGTTCCCCGCCAGGCACTGAGGGTCTGGGCTTCACCGTGGTCACCAGGGACACGGCAGTCCACGGGCCAGGGCCAATTCTGGTTAAGAACATCCTGCAGCGAGGCGCAGCAATCAAAGATGGCCGCCTGCAGCCTGGAGATCGCATCCTGGAGGTAAAGCACACATTGGGCATCATGCCTTTTGTCTAGAGGAGAAGAGAACAGCAAAAGCAGGCAAAATAATCACATGACCACTCATCCCCCCGCCCCCTGCTGGCTGAGCGGCGCAACTACTTTTCTTTTTTTAAGAGATTACTTACAAACCAACTTCTATGATTGAATAAGAAGAACTACTGTGTAAATATTTGCTCTTAAATGATCTCGTATAGGTGAATGGAGTGGACATGACCGGCCGTACCCAGGAGGAACTGGTGGGCATGCTGCGCAGCACCAAGCAGGGAGAGGTGGTGTCCGTGCTGGTGTCCCGGCAGGAGGACGTCTTCCTGCCCCGAGAGCTGGTAATGGAGAGCAAAAACAACACACGTGTCCTGCTGTAGCTTCACACCGCTGCGTTTACCGATCATGCCGCATCCTGGGTGTGCTTCATGCTTCCTTCCACTCTCTTTTTTTTTCTTTTGCCTTATCTTCATCTGTGAATGTTTTTATTTTTTCATGCATTTCCTTCGCATTGTGCCTTTTCCCTCACTTTCTCCCAAAGGAGAAAACCTCGTCATGCCCTTTCGCACCACACAACGACACACTCAAACCCAACCGGGCCACACTCCGACCTTCCTGTCCCCCTCTGGTTTGTTGACACAGAGATGGCAAAGGAAGTCACGCGCGCACCGAGGAAACGCGGGGAGCGTGTCCTCGCTTTTTTGACATGCTCACTGACAGTTTACCTGTTACCGCCAAGGGTGTCGAAGGTCAGCGTCGCAGGGTGACATTTAATAAACACTCTTTAAAACGTATATATACACACACACCCCTTGAAACTCTCCGGCTCACTATAAATGATGTTTTCACTTCCTCCCACCCGTCTGTCCTCTGTGGTTATCCTGAACACTTCAAAGCTCTCTGAGTGGGACTTTGTAGTGACTGATGCATATTCACACCTACACAGACACAGAATCTCCAAGTCCTTGATAAAAACTTGAGCACAAGTGCTCTCTCCCTCTCCCTCACTCTCTCTCTCTCTATTTTGCTCGCTGACACACATGCACGCACACATGAAAACGCCACGTCTTTTTAAACAGCTAAGTTACTGCTTCCCAAAATAGTTTGCCCTCATTAATGGCCCGGCAGTCTTGGCATAACAAGTGCACTTTGAAGAGCCTCATTCTAACACTTGCTGGTATTTGTGCATATGAGAGGAGAGATTTAAAGAGGAGTGGAGGGAGGTAGATGAGGAGAAATAAGAGGAAGCTGAAGCTGCCTTTGCCCCCGTGAGATCTACTCCTCATCTTCCTTCAGCACGGTCCTCAGATTCAGAGATGTTAGGATGGCCCCCCCCAAGCACACACTGAAACACTTTTTTTTATGTCACTGTGTTGAAAAGTGCAAGGGATGCGGGAAACATTACAGGGAAAGATAAAAGCATGCAAACACACGCCCTACTTAAAAAGATGAAAAAAACTGGGCAGTTGGGCTTTAGCCCACAAAATATGCCATGCATACGATTTCCAAATCTGATCAATATTCAGTTCAAAATCCGTTACCAATGTACATCTAGGAAGCAGAGTTTGGAGATCAATAACAAACTAAATGTCCAGTCAAGACAATTGGTGATGGATAAGGACTTTAAGTTGGAAAACATCCACCTTCCATTTTGTTCCCAATTATGGACCCAAAGTTTTACTCCTCTGCTTATCTTGTGCTCAGTATTAAGTGCCAAAATAAAAATGGCTTCTTATTCTACCTAATGGTCGGCAGCTAATGGAAATGATTTTGGTGTTATGTCATTTTGTAAACCAGAGAAACAAAGTCCTGGATTATGAATGTGAGGTTTCCGAGATGATATTAAAAAAGTAAATAATTGTGCAAACTACTGAAAACCAACACCACTTTGCATGTTATTTTTCCCATTGTTTAGATATATCAGTATCAAAAAGGTTGTTTTATTCAGTTAGAAAAACAGTAAAACATACCTTTTTTAAAGGCTTCTTACGCTTTATCAGGAGTGCCTGCAAATTAATTAGTGTGTGTACATTTTCTGACATCCAATAATGTGGTTTTGAGGCTATAATATCGAGTAAAAACACTCACGATGTGTCCGTATCCCAGTCGGTATTTGTTCAACTAAATCAAGCAAATAAGCTCATTACTGTAGTTTAACATGAAGCCTCTGTAGAGATTAATGGCTTTTTCACAATGATTCGTTTTCCTTGGCTAACTTTGCTATCGCTGCTACAAATAATAAATGTACAGCCTGAGCTAATGGCATCAATCACGGTCTAATTTTCTCTTCTGCTGGATCATATTTTTTCTGTCGCAGCCAGAGTAAATAATACCAGATGAAGACTTGAATAAATTCAGGAAAACCACGTCTGAACTGTGTTTAAGGGGAAGGTTTGTGCTCCTACTTATGTCCTTGACTAGTCTAGGTTAGTTCGTTCTACACAGTGATTGTATTTGGTGAGCTTTTATGGTCAGAAGTTGTGAAATGTCTACACCAAATCAGCTATTTGAGGAGTAGCTAGAGTTAAAATCAGCCAAAAATTTCAAAATTACTAGAGACGAGGACCTACATTACCTTTTCAATATTCGAATAGAAAAGCAGATATAAAAAAAAATCTGTTTGCTAATTTAAATTGCACGCCTCGCTCTTTAAATAAAAAAAGTAACATGGCTGCTAGAATGCACTCGTTTATCTTATTGGGGGGGCCTGAAACGTTTTAAAGCCAAATGTAGCTGCAGCCGCCAAGATATTTCACTCAAGAAAAAAGCGGTTGCATCAGGGATGACCAGAAGACGTTCATATTAATCCTCAGAGGAAATCCGAGTGTTTGCACAAAATTTCATGGCCAACTGTTTAGTATTTATTGGCATATTTTAGTCTGACATTTACGTCTCAAAAGCTCTGCAGCAAGTATGACTAATAAGCGATTTGACTGCACTCTTCGTCGTCGAACTGTAAAGATGCTTCCATTTTAACTGCTCAAGATTTTTTTTTTAATCATTTAGAAATCAAGTAGATTTCAGAGGAACTTTCTGAACTTGATTGATTCAATTCAGTTGTGATCCATAAGCAGCTTGCATCACCGAAAGCTTTAAGCAGTCTTCTTTATTCAAATGACTAACAATAGAGCCTGTGAATTAGCCTCATTATAAGGACACAAAAGAAAGCGTTTTTTTTTCCTTCTCCACATCCCTTTAAGTCGCTCTCACTGTCGAAGTAATTAAAAAGTGATAACTTCTAATCACAGCTTCTTTCCTGTCAGCACTTCTGCATCCGCGTCTCCCTCTCTCGTTCAACACGGCCTCTTTTGTTTCAGTTTTTTATTACGATTGGGGTTTTTGTCGAGTGGATGATGGAAGTGTTTGTGTGGAGTGAATGGGGACCGTGGGGGTCAACGCGCACATGGCTGACCCTCTGATGCCAGCAAGACTGGGTCATCTCACAGGAAAGGAAGGGAGGATTCCCCTTTCATCCTCTTCTTTTTATTTTTATTTCTCTCATCCTGTCAGTCTTTGAGTTATTTTTTTTCTCTTTCCGCCTAAATTATCCTTCAATCTGTCTTTTTTTCCCCTTTATTGTCATTCCTCGTCATCCTGAGGTAAAGGTGTAAAGCTGCGAAAAGGGAAGACATTAATGCGATTAATTGGCAGCTCTGTCGTCGCCGTCATGCGCGGAGAGATCTCATCTTAATTGAATGTCGCTCTCACCGCTAATCCTCCGTGCTTTGAAACCCCACATTTAGAAATCCTCACCGACAAAAGCCTCTGTGTGTAATCGCTGTGTATCACCCCCCACTCTTCCTCGCATACTCCTCACCACCCACCCTGGGGTTAAAAAAAAAGCTCCTTTTTGTCTCCTCATTTGGGTGTTGAAAAGGGTGGCCTCTTCTTCTGACTAAAAGCTTGTTAAAGAGCCATTGCTGAGGGCTAACGATAAATGATAAATGGAGGAGGGGTCCCGGCCACCCAATCTGCCCCCGAGGAGACTGGCATCAGGGGAGTTATTGCAGACTGCAATTGTGTGTCTGCGAGCCACTTGGTTGTGTAAATACATGGAAATCGGTGGTAAAATACAACAAATAAACGTTTTTGTCGTACCCCACTGCTTCGCTTTGGCCCTCTTCACCCTTTAGTATATTTGCAGAATAACAGAATGTTTTAAACCTCCCACATCGCCACCTGAATCCTCTCAAGTGTCTGTCAAGCAGGGCGGTCTTTTGAAAGCTTCTGGTTTTAAATAATGTCACCCTGAAATCCCTTGTTGATAAAAATAAGCTGTGATTGAAAGTCTCCAATTAGTCTGAAGCAGAAAATAGATCCTGAGACTATTGAAGGACTCATTTTGCCTGATTAATCTTATTTTCTTGGCAAAGGTATTGAACACCATGTGAAGGTTCTAGATGGTATCAGCAAAAAGACCTGCAGAACTTTCTGTTTTCAGGAGTGTTTTTTTTTTTATGGATGTTTGAAGTTAATCCCTTTTTTTCATTACTTGAAGGATCTGGCTCCAGACTTTCTGGTCACTTGCTTTTTTTCATTAAAATATGACGAGTAGGAGCCTCGATTAAGAAAGATGAAATAAGAAAAATAAAGTAAAATGTTGGATTTCCCAGATTTATGCAGCCATCCTTCCATATATTCCAATCTATAGTTCATTCATCTAGTCTTTATTCACTTACCCATTATCAATCCATCTATCCATTCATTCATTTGTCTGTAGTGTAGTAGGTCTGTCTGCTGGAGGCAGATCTGTACTTTCATTCAACTCTTTAAAAAGTCTGACTTTGTGTCGCCTGTTGGAGGAACTTCAGCTCTTTAACCCATACAGGAGTGTAGCTTTCACGTAATTACCCAGGACTGGATCATCATGTTTCCCCACTCAAACCCTAAGTTTCCCCTTTGCTGCCCGTCTTCGGCTCTAAACCCAGAGAATGTTAGTTACCGTCAAAAAATCACAGTACAGTCTATTAGCCTGCAATTAATAAGCACCCACTTGTACGGCAGTGAAAACCGGGGACTAAATGGATCAGCGTGTCACAGCTTCTCAGGATTTTCTTTCGCTCCATTACCTTTAGTGACTTGAGAGCTCCGACTCACACTTTAGGGCCGAGTGTCCCTCCCAGCCTGAAGGCTTCGACAGCCTGTTGTTTTAATTAAGCCGCGGCAGTTCAGGAATAGATCTGACAGGAAAAGAGGCTGTGAGATTATAAGCAAAACTGGAGTGGGGAGCTCATGTAGCCGTGAGTTTTTTGCAAAACCATCCAAGAGGACGCGTCTTGGATCAAGGTGTCTGACGTAAGGCTCCTGCAATCCCGTCGGGGCCTCCTCAGATGTGCGACAAGTGAGTATGAGCGCTTTAATGGATATTTGTATATCCCTACAAAATCATACACACACGCAAAAAAACAAACCTTCCTCTGCCTCTCTGAAACGATCGGCGTTGAGGGGAACCCACCCTTTTCTCAAGGAGACTAAATTGCGCATTAGCAACCGTTAATGATAGACATTTTACTTTCCTCTCTTTTTTTTCCCCTTCCCCGCTGTCGGCCACGGTCATTTTCCTCCCATCAAGTAGCAGTGGATGAGAGGCGTGTGTGGGTGTAAGATGTGGAAAAAAGACCTGTAGGAAGTAGGCAGGTGGAGGAGTCAGTGGGTTGAGAGATTTGTATGAAATGCAGAGTAAGGGGGGAGAAGAAGTGGGTATACCTCAGGGATGGGTTATTACTTTTAAATGCTACTCTCTGCCATCCTTCCCCCTTTACTCTCCTCCTCCTTCCCCCCACTGTGCTTCAGGAGGAGCTATGAAAAGGTTATTATGTTTCCTTTAGAAATGACTCTCTCTCCGTCTACTTTTCATCTCTAAATGGAATAACCTCGCTACAGTGGCTTGCTTTCTTTCTTCCTCCCCGCAGCCACCTTCTATCTGACTATTTAATCCGTCTCTCTCCTCCTTCCTTCATGTTTTCTGGCTTCCTGTGTTAAATATAATCAATGTACTGTTGGCAGACACCTTATCAGCCGCATATGGTGCTCCCACATCAGTAATCGGGTATCGTGCACGGGGGTTATGATGTTAAGCAGGCTTTATGTGCGTGGAGTATCGGGCTCAGATTTGTGGCTTGTTTACAAGCTCTTTTTCTTTTTTCTTTTAAAAAAAATATATATATATATTTTCAGAAAGGGGAGGAGAGGAGCAGTCAAGCAATGGAGGAAGGAAAAGAGCAGCTGATGTATGAGATCCCGCTCAATGAGACGGGTTCGGCCGGCCTGGGCGTCAGCCTGAAGGGGAACCGGTCGAGGGAGACCGGAGAGGATCTGGGAATCTTCATCAAGTCCATCATCCACGGAGGGGCTGCGCATAAGGTGAGCTGGGAAACAGACGATCCAGGAAACATACTGTACCAAACCCGAAGCGTTGCAGTTAAAAAACAAAACAAAAAAAAAACAATTCAACTGGTGTCCAAAGCTGTAAAACATGAAAAACCGAGTCTCCCAAAAGCATTAATACTCCTTTTTCTGTCATTTTCCAGGCATAAAATACAATGTATTCAATAGGCAAATATTCTGTGTTGCAAGATCCAAATTTTAAGTCAAGTTTATTTGTGAAACACATTTCAGCAACCAATTCTGAAACCAAGCTGCTCACCTCTAGAAGTTCATAACAGTCGAACAACTTGAAAATGGTGAAACGCATGAATTTAGTTAAATATTTAACATCTAGTCTAAGCTTCAAATGTTTCCATCTTATTCCTTCTGACTCTTCCTCCCTCTTTCCTCTGCATCTCTCCGTTTCCTCTCATCTCCCCCGACTCATTTCTTGTCTTTCTCCGCCACTGTGTCCCTCCTCCCTTCTTGCTTCCCTTGATCTTTGACACCCGTTGACCCCTAGCGGCCTCGCTGCACAAGCACCGCAGCCGTCTTATCTGTATCACTCAGCACTCTCTCCAACTTCTGAGTGCGTCAGGAAAAAAAAAAAAAAACACTTTGGAGATTTCTCCACTTGGCCTCGATACCCCGCTCCTCGCCTCAAAACTTCTCCCGCTCCCAGATCTGCTCCGCGCGACAAACGGGAACAGAGACGACTGTGCCGTTGGAGATAAACGGCTGGTCTGGGATCAGTACAGCCAGACGGCGTCGGCTCCCAGAAGCTCCTTTAGAAGTAGTTTTCCGACAGCTGCTGAGGCGGATAGCGTTCAGACAGAACGGCCTAGTAAAGCAAAAGATCTCCGGCTGGCTGCGAAACAGGTCTCTGGGATGAGATGGGAGGAAAAAAAGAAGAGAAGGAAGAAAGGAGCATCATCGAGCTGTAGAAAGAGAGAAAGATAAGCGGGGGGCTCTCAGCGGGAACACAATACGGATAAATGTGCATCTCCTCCACCGTGTTGATGGATGCAAATGAAAACCGGCTAAGGGCTGTGATGAATCTCTGCGGCGCCGAAGGATCTCCCCTGAGCCTGACTGACACAATCACAGAGGCTGAGAGGAAACAGGGCGGAGACAGAGACGAGTCATGGAGAGATCCAACCCATTTCCATTAAGGAAGTTTTTTGGGACAGTCAGGCCCCAGGCCTTAATTATATTTAAAAAACTTCTTCTAACTTCATCCCTGATCATTCCAAAGATCATGCTGGGGAGCCAAATTGAAGCCGCCACAGTTTACATGGTAGAGTTTAGATTGGCCAACCCTGTGTTGGATGTATTGTAGGATTAAACGTGCTGCAGAGGCATTACGCTGATCAGACCCGATCAATAATATCAGGTCATGTTTGGGTCGGGTTATGGCCATAAATCTAAACTCTCACACAGAGGAAACAGTCAGAAATTCGCACAGCTCTGACTGGTTTGAGTTTTTGCTAACAGGCAGCAACATGTTCTTGTGCGTTCTTGTTGGTATAGATTTAAGGTCAGCCAAGGCGGTGCCTGGTTAATGAGTGGGGTCAGAGGTCAGCACTGACCATAATAGGGCGCTCATGACTCCACACACTCACTCCAGTGCGTCTTGGAGGCTCTCCATCGTTATTATTCCTGTTTTTCCCTGTGCCTGCCTGCTTCCATCTCTTCCTCCCTCTGTCCCTGCAGGGCAGCTCTCTGCGATGCCTCTCTACAAAAGGCTGCTATTTAAAACACTTAGAAGTGATTTAGTGCCCACAGAGGCTATTCCATTAGCTGCTCTATGTATTTATCATGGCTCTCTCGCTCTCAGTAGATTGCTAACTCCACAATTTTCTTGCCTTCTCCCACCCTTCTTTCATTTTCTTTTCTATCTCTCTAACACACACACACATTTATTTCAGAGCTTCCCTCCAGTTTCTAACTTCACTTTCTACTTTTAAAACTTAATCAGTGCCTTGTCCCATTTCTCCTATTTTATATTCTGTGTAACAGAATATATCACAGCCCTTAGCCGGTTTGCCACATTTTGTTCTGCTATAACCACAAACTTCACTGTGTTTTGATGGGATGTAGCAGTAACCCAATAAAGTATTCCTTTAATTTCTCCACATCAGGACGGTCGGCTAAACGTGAACGACCAACTGATCGCTGTGAACGGCGAGTCGCTGCTCGGGCACTCCAACCAGGCCGCCATGGACACGCTAATTCGGTCCATGTCGTCAGAGGGGAACATGCGGGGAACCATCCAACTCGTGGTCCTCCGGTCATCCAGACAGGTGAGGCTAAAATCGTTTCATAGCGTTGCTGAAAACTACTGTATTCCTGTCTGAATAAATCTGTTTTTACAGCATATTCTTGTGTAAAAAGAAACACAAATGCAAAGAAGTTCACTCTGTAGTTCTGTGAATTAAAACAAATCATGCTGTTATGACAAATTAATGCAGCCATGCTTAAAAAGAAGTGTACTCTATAATAGCTGGATATGCCTCTGCCACTTCCCTCTGCTTTGAAGCTCCGTAAATGTGGGGCATCGTGTTAAAATTTCCACGTCTTTTGCTCTTACTTTTCGTCTGGTGACTTTTATTAAATGAAACATTCAGTGTTGCTTATGCATTATGAAATCCTCAGCTGCTTCTGTTCAAAGACTTTGTGTTAGAAGTAAATACCGCCGTTTTGGCAGGAAAATTTGTAATATTTATAATTCAGCTGAGAATCATGTTGCTTGTTATAGTTTTAGACTTGAAAAATGCAACTACAGCCTAGATATTAGCCAGCTGTCCTACATGTTGGTTAGAAATTTGACATATTACACAACTGGAATAAAAAAAATATATATCTGGCTGCATTTCTTTCCTCAAAATAGTAAAAAAAAAGGTAATTATTTTGCCTGTTGCTGCTTAATATAATACAAGTACTTCTGGGTAAAAATTATGAGTGAATGTTGTATGAAAGATTTGATTAGTTAGATCTTGGAAAGCTATTTTATTACTTCTGTTAATTTTGATGATCACAGCTACTGAAAACTGAAAATTCACTTTCTCAGAAAATTGGAGCGTTTCTTAAAGTATGTTGCTTCAAATGCTGGCTGTCCACAGAAGAACATTTTTTGGAGATTTTTTTTGTATCTTTCTCGCACCAGTCAGGAGTATAGAATCTGTGTAATAGAGACATTTCATACGATAATATTTTGTTATATTTTAGTTTACCTTATCCCTGTTGTCAAATGTAGAAGATATTACGAACAACAGTAATAAATATCACAAAATAGGGAACTGAAACAGTCTTCTTTACTTTATGTATATTGTTTTTGTCACCAAAGCGGTGCTGGAAAAGTTTGAAAACTGAAAAATGCTTACCCATATTTAACATCTTCACGTTTTTCCCAGGGCGGTAGCGGCAACTCTGCGACAAGATCGGCAACAAACACCAACTCCAGCCATCAACCCAACGTGAAAGCCGGCTCCAGCAATCAGGTACGGGTGGGTGACCTCTGCCAGCTGCAGCCTGCTCCGCCTTGCCGCTCCTCCCTCCTCCTCCTCCCCACGCTCAGGCGACAAGCGTCTGAGCCTCATAGCCACAGGCAGCGCTGCAGACAAAGGCCGGGGGAGACGCACACCAGATACACGTATGGGCCCAGACATACGGACCCATGTTGGGGTTTCGATGCAGAAAGGAGGAAGGCACACAAGTCGAATGCTACGAATAAGTTTGGGTTCGTCTCCCCAGGCAACCTAAACAGGGAAGGGGATGATTCTGAACAGAAACGCAGCCACGTGTTTGCAGACCCACATCAGGGTCGTGTCAGAATCGATAACGCGCAAAGTGACGCAGACAAGTCCAGACACGCACGCAGCCGCACGCTGGACAACGTTCAGGGCCGCAGTTACATCGAAAACATCCGAGCAATGGCGGGACAGATGTACGGGGCCCCGGCCCCTCACAGCAGGAAGGGCAGCTACAGTCACGCCAACAGAAACACACACTCGCATAACGATGCACACAACCGTGTCACCATGCAGGCAGCTCTCAGACGGACTCTGAATTAATACATTTACAAAAAAAATAAAAAAAAACTCCAAGACTGGATTTAGTTTGCATTAGTTTCATTAGTATGAACTCAGGAATAATATGAATGTAAGGTTTTCTGTTTTTTTTTTTTAGTTTTCAGTCATGTGATCTCTGTGCCATCACCTGGTGCTTCTCTGACTGCTTCTGTTTTCTGTCATATTGCTTTGACAATTACACTTTACTGGGTTTTCTTCAGACTGTATGGCTTGTTTCTACCTTTCTCATTTTTTTTATGAATATCTATTTGCTTTCCTCTTACCTGCTTGTTTCTTCTTTAAATAAAGTCAATCTGAAGACTCCTGCATGCCTGTCTGCGTTTCTGTTTGGTTTTCAGATGCTTCCTTCTGCCTCTCTTCTGTTTGTAAAATGATATTGGGTTTTCTGATCCTTTATCTTCTCACCCTTGTCTCTTGTTTTTGTTTTTTTTTCCTCGTCTTCGTCATGTTCGGCACCTGCTCAATTACAACTTGATGCCAAATTCCCATTGGGAATTAACCCTACCCCAAGAAAACCCAAAGATATTCAAGTCCATTACTGAATGATTAATATTTTATAAGACTTTCTGATTTAGTTGGACAATTAATGAGTTCAGCCTGTATTAATGTGATGAGATCAAAACGCATTAATTAACTTATGGGGGAATGCAGTCTTGAGATTATTAAACCCTTCTAAAAGTTTTATAAAAAATAAAACGTTTTTAAGTTCCTTAACAGAAGGAAGTGTCAGAAACTTTAAAACTTAAGCAAATATTATTACTTTATCTAACTACTGTTCATAAACAAACTTGAAATATCTCAGCTTCTTAATTCTCATTTCATAAAATAATCCTACACTGATCACCGTTCACATCGCCTGCCTGAGAGGACGCCGAAGACCTGCACGCTCCGCCTGATCAGGAACACATCAGACATGACAAACGGGAGAAAACGGCTGCTCTCAGTTCCACCTCTCTGCTGAACTCTGCGCTGAACCCTGAATGATTATTTCAAAGGCTTTAAAAGGAAGCGTCACAGCAGCTAAAGCAGATGCTCGGTAATAACGTGTGGAAGCCAAGTAGCGAGTTGGGAGGGCTCCCGGGCCGACCGGGGTCGACCTGCCCCACTGTGGCGTTTACATCTTGTCTGTGGCTTGTGTTTGTGTCTTTGTTCGTCATTCAAGCCGTTGGATAAATGCTCTCAAGCACAGTTCAAGGTTCAGCTCGGATCTGCATAGCTTTGTAGGAACGTTTGATGGAAACCCCCCCTATTGTCTGGAGCAGAAAAATCGAAATCTTCCTTTAGGCACCCAGTGTCTTGCAAAAGACAAGAACATGCCTTAAAGCTTTTATTTCTGACTATTTGTTAGAGCAACACAAATTGGTCCATGATAAAGTGAAGGGAAATGTATAAATTGCAAAACTTTTTAAAAAGAAAAAGAAGGTAAACTGTGTCGTAACAGTATATATATTTTTTTTATTCCTGAACTTTTCTCACATTTTTTCATTGTGTTCATCCCAACCTTTGTGTATTTTATTGGGTTTTAATTAGAGCTACACAAAGAATTGTGGAGCTGGAATTCGATAGAAAAATGCCAGTTTCCAGACTTTTTTTGCTATTGAAAACCTGAAAATTCTTGCTCATGTTACTTGAATATCAAAAAAAAAAAAAAAAAAAAAATCCAGTGCAAACAACATAATAGATTTGCATCATAAAGGAGTGTTGCAGACTCTGTTGTAGATATTAAGAGTGAAGCATGGTGGTGGCAGCATCATACTTTAGGGAATAATTCAGAAGTTGCAAAGGACTTAAGCATTACAACAGCCTGGTCAAAGTTCCTGTCTAAATCTAAATGGAACTACAAATAAGTTAGATTTTTTATTTATTTATGTATTTTTTAGGGGATTAATCTTAAAGGGGTCACAATACAAATTCATTGGATGACATTCAGTTTTTTCATTTGCAAAGAAAAATGAAAATGGTATCAGATTTTCTTTCCACTTCACCATTTTTTAAATATATATTTTTTGTGGCCTGCCTCATAAAAACCCAATAAAACACATCAATGTTTGTGTCATGAGAAAATGCGATGGATACTTATTTCTATGCATTTATTCGTCTCATTTAGAAACAGGAGAGCTCAAATTTTTTGACAGATAAAGAAATATCAAGACATCTTTCTCTACCTCTAACGTAAACCTCTTGAATGCTACCACCACCACCACCACCCCCCCACTCCCGCCTTATTGTTATGGGATTAAGATATCTGACTGGCTGTCTGCCACTCTGCTTCAAAGGCCTCCGACTGAGGGATGGATGGGAAGATGGAGGGATAGCTGCGGGGATGGGAGGGGCTGTGGGGGCTATCATAGGATTTATGTCGCTGACAGATGCAGGAGGACTGTCAGAAGTTGGTGTGTAAATGCTTCCTGCTCACATATGAAGCCGGAGTGATTGACAGCGGAGTGATATGATGGTATATTAAGATGTTGGTGCCGCTAATGAAACCCCAGGGACTGCATGACACTGGAGATGCTCCCCCCACCCGCTGGTTTGATACCTGGAAGCTACTGGAACGCCTTCCCTCACTCGGCAGCGTTTTCTAGGTTTGCGTTTTTAGTTTAAATAAGTGTGTGTAAGAGGTTGGTTGGTGGGGTTCTGTGTACTTTCCCGTCTGTTTGACCAGAAAAATCTGCTTTCATCTTCCAGCAGCACTGATTCCCTTCAGCTATCTCAGTCTGTGAGCAGGGGGTCCTTTGTAGAGCTGGGTGGCTGTTTGATAATATGCCTGTCAACGCTCTCAGAAGTATTTTTTATTTTTTTTAATTTTTTTTAAACATTGTTGCAGATATTTGAATTCAAACATTAAAAGAAACTTCATATTTAGATTTAAGAATTTACAGTGACTATTCCTGCATCAATAGCAGCTTGACTGTTTTGTGATTTCTTTTGTTTGTGTGTTTTATTTTTTAATGGAGCGTAAATCTTTGTTTGGACAATTGGATTATTTTCGCACAACTACTGACTTCATTTTGATTGCACTCATTTGTCACATGAACAACAGAGATGGTAGATAAAAAGAAAAAATTTTAATCACTTTGTCTGTTTCAGTAAAGTCAGTTTTGATTTTCATTTAGATTCATTGTCTTGAAATCATCCAATTTGCAACTATCTAGTTCGAAATAATGTGAAGTAATTCGAAATTGTCCTTCTTAGCAGTGAAACAGAGCCGCTCCATGATGCTGCCACCAAACTAGTTCTATTTAAATTCAGCACAGCTGGAAATGATCAGAATTTGCTTTGAGTGCCAGCAGATCATTAAATAGACATAAACTCTACAGTTTCTGGTCCAATAATCAGAGTTCTGCCCAAGTCGCTAAAGACTTTTTGTAAAAAGTCATAACTGTTGCAAAAAAAACGGTTATTTTCCCGTTTTGAATATAAAAGCCGATCATCCAGTCCTGTGGGTACGATCTGAATTCGCTTTGAATCTACTGCTGGATGCCGACTCGTCATCAATTTTTCATGCGACACAGTTTTAGAGCCGTTCTGTTCTTTTGTTGACAGGAGCCGAGTCCCGCTGGTCCCACCAGAACCGCCAACCCGGAGTCCGCCGTCAACGGTGGCAGCCACGCGCCGGCGAAGACCACCGGCCACGGACACGACGTCTCTCGCAGCGGTGAATGCGCAGCGGCTCTGTTTGTCCGCCTGAACCGTCAACACTTGGCGTGTTTGTGTACTCCCGTTATCTGCTGCTGGGAGTGTACTCACGCTGTTTGTCTGTGTGCGTTGGCCCGCTTCCGGGACGTGTGCATGTGCCCGTCCTAAACTCTCCGAAGCTGTTCACCGCAGCCGCCATTCTCTGCATTTATTTTACTTCTCTGAGCTCCATCTCTGCATCTCCTTTTTAGTCCCATGCTTGCATATTCATGGCAGGAGAAAGGAAGTCATTAACTATGTTTTTCTGATGCTCCCTTTTCATGTGCAAAAGATCTGACCTTGGAATCATTACCCTGATGAAACGGCTCCTAAGTGGGCCAGATTTGCATAAAGGGTATTATGCAGCACGAATGCTGTTGTGTTAAAAAGAAAAGGGGGAAAAACAACAACAACAACAAAAACAAGGACTAACAAACTGGTTTGAATTCATTCATTTCCTCTTTCTCTTCTCCACACTGAAGCATTAGAGCAGGGAAAAGGCTTACAGGGTTATTGCGTGTGTGCTTTAGGAGTACATGGGAGCATTTATTTTCCTTTAATGTAAAGCTCTTTCATTATGCGATAAAGGTGCACATAATGGCCTATACAATATGTAACAGTAGAAGCAACAATTGAGTGCGCATTAAGCTTTTATTGCCTTCCAGGCTGATGTTAGAGGTAATTCAAGCGGCTTTACCTTTGATATAGCAGAAAAGCAATAAAAATAGATGATGGTACACAAAAATAAACAGTTAACACCTTTATTTTTTGGTTCGCTCAGACAACAGCTTTGATTTGCATCCTGATGATGGTTTGTTTTCAGCTCCAGCCGGCGCCGCCAATGGCATCTACACTCACTACGGCAACGACGACGACGAGCAGGGCTTCCCCCCGCCGCCCTCCCCTGGTTCTGTGGAGGAGATGAGCAGAGACCTGCCACCATCTCCACCCTACTACAGGTAGCCTCCTCATCTCACATGGAGAAACACTCGGCTCCTAGTCTGGAAGTCGGAGTTTCGCAAGTTTCAAGAACACCTCATTCGTCCTGCAAGAAATTTTTGACAAAATCTTTTAATTTTCACTTAAAAACTGACATCTGATTCTGGAAAACTGTCAAACTGATGATTTAAAAAACTATGTACACACCAATCTGCATCAATAACAAAACGTGTCTCATTATTCCAACTATTACAGCATCCAGAAACGCATGATTCTATCATGACCTAAGGTGCATGCAGATAATTGGTTCTCTTGTGTTCTTTGGAAGAGTCACAAACTTAAATACTGATAGTAAAAGTAAAAGGATCCTAGTTGTTATCAAAGGCTGCATTCATACAGCAGGTCTTGATGCTAAATTTTATTTTATTTTTTTTTTTGCGACAATCCGATTTTCTTTGAGTGTTTGTGTGTGGTTGGTGACAGCAGAAGTTAAAATCGAATTTGAGCAGTGGAATCATTTGTTCTCTTTCTGAATTGGGCTACGTTCACACAGCAGGGAAACGTGACCCAAATCCGCCTTTTCTTTTTTTGCCCAGATGTGACCTATATCCGGCTTTTTCATGGCCCAATTCTGATCTTTTCACCCCCCAAAAAATACATTCTGAGCCACTTTTAGATGTGGTACAGATCGTATTAGCCGATTGTTTTCTGTCTGGGTCCGCTTGTCACATTTTATCTAGCGTTTATGTCATTGATGAGAGACATGCGTCATAATTCTGCGCCTGCAGAAACCAGACCGGACATAAACAATGGCTGAAAATTATAATTATGAACTTATGAAAGAAGTCTGTGTCACTGAAGCTCATCACATCACAATCAGACCACTCACGACTGCAAACAGAGACAATGCTCTACAAAAGGCCGTTGCTGTTAGTTGTGCTTTCTTTTTTTCTTTTTTTATCAGTGTCCTATGTCTTGTTCTGATCTTGTGACGATACCGTCGGCTCCCGCTGCTGAATAAAATTTAAAGTCGATCCATAATCGGCTCCATCCATCATCACTTCCATAAACGGAGTGCTGCTGTGTGACATCAACGTTCTTCTTCTACATAAAGCGTTCACACAAAAGTCTGATTACGTTTGGGGTTATTTAGTAGCATGAACGACAAACAAAACATCTGACTTGAGTGATTGAACAGTGAACTAATGGGATGCTGTGATTGTTTTTTTGCAGCGAGGAGCCCAGCATGGCCGCAGCGTTCTACCCAAGCAGCCAGTTCATCAGGGAAAAGGACAACTTTCCTCGCAACAGAACCTCCAAGAGCATGGACCTGGGTGAGTTGCCAATCGCTTCCCACTGATACTGTCGCCTCCGCTCATCATGATCCAGCCTGACTTACTGGTTTCATCTCTGAGCCGGACTCCAAACGGCGATCACACGCTTCTTATCAGCACATTGCTTTGTTGTGATATGTGCTCTGCTCCCATTATCCCCCCCAGCCTGGGGGGGATTTGACCTCCTGAACTCATAAGCCCTGGGGGGCTTTCCGACAAAACTGGGAGAGCATGTGTGCTCAAAGTAATGTGTGCGTCGCCTGTGAACAAAGTGGACGAGGTTTCTAATCATTGTTTGCCGCGTGTGTGTGTGGAAGTTGAGAACGACGGCGCTGATTTCCTTGTATTAACCCAAGCTGACCCTTCCCTTTCTCCTACTGTCATTTATCCTCCATCTTTGTTTTGTTCTCTTTCACATTTCTTGTTTTTCTTTATTCCTGCTCTCTGCTTTTTTTTTTCCTCCCCCTTCATCTCTGTTTATCTCTCCTCTTCTTTCAGCTCTTTGTTTTTCAGCAGATGACTTCATTTCTCTCGCTCTCCCCTATCTATTTCTTTCTTCTCTGCCTCGGTCTGATTTCCAATCCCGGTTCATTAGGTTCAGTGGATTGGCTTTCGTCCTGCAGCACACCCCTCTGCCACCCAAGCTGATTGGCTTTCATTATGGACAAGGGTGGTCTGCACACAAACACACACACGCTCCGCTTCATCCCACTGAGGACCCACTCCACTATCGTCACCCCTCTACGGCTTCTATCTCCATCTCTGGCCGTCCTCCATTTCAATCCTTTTTTTTTTTCCTGTTATCAGTTCCCGTCTATTCATCTTTTTCTTCCCTAAAGTACTCAGAGATGAAAAAAGGTGGCTAGCAGGGGTTTGTGTGTGCGTGTGCATGTGTGCGTATATGCGTCGCTGACCCTGCCTGGACGGGTTTTATTTAAGGAGACAAATGCGTTTTTCTTCTCAGAAGAGGTTCCCACATGTCAGTCCTTACGGTCGCATGTATCTGAGCTGCAGTCGCGCCGTGCAGCAGGTTAGCTTTTTTATTAAACACCACTTGACACGAGGAGGTGAGCAGCTTTTATTGACCCTGGATGCCTCGGCGAAGACGGCTGTTGACTCAGAGGCTTTGCTGACTCCGACTCTCTGTGCTAAACTCTAAAAAAAATAAAATAAAATAAAAAAAGCACCACAGATTGGATCCAGTAAAGCTTAGCTCTTTCCTCTGCACCAAGTAGAGGCTTTAGCTCGTAATTGTAAAAAGGTAAAACATAACTTTTAAAGAACATCTAATGGAAAACTCTTCTTTTTCTTTTTCCTTCCTAATGCATTTATTAGCCCCATAAAGCTTTAGGAAAATGCTTTCTGGATTGGCTATAGGACGTTTGAAGTGCACAGAAAGAGCAGTGACTCATGATTTTTATCTTGAGAAGCTTTCGAATGAAATTCACTTGCTTTTAGTTAATATTAGGAAAAAAAACTTTTTGTTTTAAATCATCCAACTGACTAAAATCTACATGTTAGAATCAAGGTCTACATGGTTGCTTGCATGAAGAAAATGAGAGAATCTGCTCAAAGCAGAGGTTATGATTTATTTCTACCTACATTCTTTAATGCAGAAACACCAGTTTAATCCAGTTTGACTATTCTGTTTAATATAAAGCAGCTGACTGCAGGTTAAAGGAGGGATTTTATATCGTACCCTCCCACTACAGCAGGAGGACCCAAGCTGGCTGCTGGCCATGCAGACTTTTATCTTCTCCTCTCAGAAAATGAAGGGTTTTTTATTATCTGACAGGGTCATGCTGCCTGGAAGACTTTTTTTTCTCTCCAAAACTTTGAAACTATTTAATTTTATTTTATCTGACACTAACAGCACACAGGAAATTCTTGTTTTTTTTGTTTTTGTTTTTTTATTTTGTCTTGCATCATACAGGTGTTTTAAATTTCCTCTGTTCTGTTGTTTTGTTTGGGTCCCACCAAATCTCTCCCCCTCTCATTTCTCCATCTCTCTAATATCATCCTCTCCCCATCCCTCCCGCCTCCCTCATCTGTCCGCTGGGAAAATTGGCCTTCATAAAAAATGAAAAGGATTAGTTAAGAGAAATAGCTGCCTAATGAAAACCTATTATCGTGTCCCACGGCCCACCTCAGCCTTGTTGCAGGTGGGGGCGACGGCTCCTTTTTATCATTTCTCTCATTGTCTCATCTTTATCTTGCTCTCGTTTTTCCTCCTTGCTTTTCGTATATTTTGCTTCTTTTTCATTTCCTCTTCGCAGCGTGCGCCGCCGCTCGTGCGCCGAGTTATGCAGGGATTCATATCCAGTGTTATGAACCAGTAAAAGCCAATTGTGGAGCGGCACAAAGCCCAGGAGCTGCCTGAGCGCCGCTTTGTGTTGCAGAATATATTCCCCTGCATGATAAAGGTGTGCTTTTTTTTTTTTTTTTTTGTCCTAGTGGCCGACGAGAGCAACGTTGGATCGCTGGTGGGGCAGAGAAACGGTGAGTGGTTTCTAAACAAACATTCCCTTTATTCTTCCTCTTTCTTGTGGCTCTCCCCTCCCTCCGCCGCTGCTCCAGCTGACACAGCTGAGTTGTGAAGCACTTCGTGTGCGAGCTCTTGCTGCTTTACAGCCGTCCGGGTCAGGAAGCCCACAGCGCTCAATCCTCGCCCAGCTGACAGCGGCCGCGTTACATCACAATTGCTTCGGCTGCAGTTATTTGTTCGCTCTCGGTTCTGCCTCATTTTTATTTGAGAAGTGTCTACTTTAAGGTAAACCGGCACAAAAGCGCTGCTCACAGTGAAGAGTGGCGGATCAAAGTGCAGCCCATGTTTTATTCGCTAATAGTGCCTTCACATGTCTGACTGCAGGAGCAGAAAAGCTCAAGCAAGACGTCGGCGTGGCAACGACAGCACACCGACTGCTGACTTGAGCTCTGAAGAGTGTAAAATTCAGAAATTGAATAAAAGTAGCACCAAGCAGGGCGGAGGGGACTTGTTGATCTTTTTAAATGGAGTCTAAAAATAACAAAACAGGCATTTAAAAAACAAAAATCTTTCAAGCATCGATGCTTCAACTGAATGAGTTAAAAGCAACATTATCTGTAAAGCAACACTTAAAACCGTAGAGATGATTTATTTCAGTAATTTGTTTCAGAAAAGTGAAATTCACATGCTGATAAATATTTTAAAACGTTTTTCAGTTGCTTTCTTGGCTTACAGAAAAGAAAAATAAAACACTCTGGGGGATTTTATTCATTTCTTGTAACACCCTGACATTTATGCAACATGTTTTCCTTCCACTAAACCTTCCATTGATGCATCATTCTCAGAGGAACAAGGCTTTTTCCCCATTTCTAATGATTGTTTACACCATAAGAAACTTTTTCGGGTTAAGAATAACAATAAATTAGTAAACTAGGTCATCTTTTCAGTGATATTCTAATTTAATATGAGCTGTTTTACTAACTCCAGGAATTGGTGGAGGTAAAATGGACACTGAAGCATAGATTTATCCACAAATAGATTGACGAACAAATGAGTGGATGGATAAATGGATGGATCGGTCCTCTGCTGTCTTGTCTCTCAGTAGTCGATCATTAAAGTTCCCGTAGGAAGTGGCCCCATGCCGACCTGGATTTCTCTATACTCAGCATTCCCACAAGTGGCTCCCACTCCTCCCACCATCTCTCTCTCTCTCTCTCCTCTTTATGATTATCCCAGCATAGCTGAAGGTCCATGATAAAGAAAGCGATCCATTCCTTCCTTTCTTCATCCCCTCTCCAGTCGACATCTCGGCTAATGCGTATTGACAGTCTCTTGCTATGGTTTTCATTTTTTGCTGATGCGGCATATTTGCCCGGCTTGGTGCACCGCGCCCCACCCGACGCGGCCGCCACCGCCCGCCTTCCTAAATGGCCCCAGTGTTTCTTTATGGGCTTTGACATATTTCATTAGGCGGATGGTCTTAAGAGGCCCGCCTGGCTTCTTTAATCTGGCTAAAACCTTTTTTCTCCTCTCGGGCTCAACCTGCTCCGAGGTGCGCTCCGCTCCTCCAGCTCTCCCTCTCTTTCTTCTCATTTCACCATTCTCTCCATCGCTTTCTTCAGCTGTCGTCAATAGAGCTTTGAGTTTAATTTCTCTCTCTGCTTTCAGTTTTTTTTTTTTCACATCTTCCCACTGGTTTCCCTCCGTCTCAATCCCCAAACACCATTCGTCTGTCTCCCGTTTTATCCTCCTCTCTGTTCTACATCCAATTCTCTTTATTCTCGCTTTGGTTCCTTTTCTCCAGGCAGACTGATTCTTTTTTTAGGACCCCGCCCCCCAGAACCTCAGAACCCCCTCTCCATCCTCCTCCCTGCTCTGTTGCAGCTGTATCTGTTCCAGTCTTATGTGATTATGGCGAACATGCTCCAGTCTCAGAGTTTCCTCCACCGAGTCATACCCAGCGCAGCATTTCCCAACATTTTTATGAGTGTGTGTGTGCGTGTGTGTGTGTGTGTGTAGTGAGCCCTGTGAACAGCTCTTCCTTCGTTCTCCCCTCCGGTTCTCTTCCTGAGGATCTAACATCTCAGCAGGCAGGAAGCTAGCCCTCTTACACCACACCTGGGGGCTCTTCCAGCTGAAACGCCCACCTCCTCGCCCACTGACGCTCCCAGTATGCACAGAGCTTCATGCATGCTGGTTGTTTCTGCACTTCTGTGTCCTGAATCAAGTCCTTCACCTAAATAATTGCAGCTTTTACTGTTTCAGTGTTTAGATGTAGTCCATGCTGGCTCCATTGCATTAATCTGTGCTGCACACTTCACTTCTCCTTTGTGCACCATGTATTTTCCACCAAGCATCCACAAATGGCATACGCCACCCTCTGCATACTTCAGCCCACCCCTCAACCATGCCGTAAAACCCACCAAAGGTAGGCCGTAATTATGAAATGGCCTTTAAAGTCCCCTTCAGTTATTAGAGCTATTCATCCGGGTCGAAGCTGAATACACGCAGCCCATATGTTCACATTCCCTCGTACATCTAAACAGCTAAACACAATTACTGCCGAAGCAACGCCTACATATCCAGCTCCCGCATCTGCCTCTGATGTAGCTGAGTGCATTCACAGAGCGATGGGAGGAAGCTTAATGATTGAACTGGTCTTTAAGTGAAGGAGAGTTTTGATTGACCATAACATGGATTAGATTTGCCTTTGCTAGCTGTACAGCTGTATGAAGCAATTTGATTTGAAGTCTGGTTTGTTGGGTGATTAGATGAGATTTGCTGCGCCTCAACATTTAAGGGACATGGCAGGTGATACCTTGGATTTTTCTTACCGTCACTCAAAGTGATAAAAAAAGCTTTTATATATAATAGCATGATCAATTTAGGCATAATATGTTTAAAAATAATCCCTCGTAAGAGCAGTTTGCTTGTTTGAACGTGTGCCTGCATGTTTTATGACCTTATTTTTTTTTAAAAGTCCTCTAATTCTTTATGTATGGACGATTTTATTTAAAATAAACCTTTTGTTAGGTTGGAAATGAAACAAACACTTAAACCGTGCATTCGTTTGCAGGCGTTTGTATCAGTATGTCGCTTTTAACGACATCCCGGTCGGGGCGTGTTTTACCGCTTTCCTGAACATCGACTTCACGTTTTATTGGCTGAACCTGAGATTAGGTGCGAGACTGAAAAGTGTGTGTGCTTCTGTAAGCACGCTAGGGACATGCGCCAGCTCCCTGCATCTATTTTAAAGAGCTACAGCCCCTATTGTTGGATGCAGCCTCCTGCAGGTAAGCCAGTGTGAAGCCTCTGTAACACACTCAGCAACCTCCACTAGTTTTAATGGAGGGGACACTTTTCTTTGTAACTGTGGCAACCTTTCTGCGGTTTGCTGCATGGCGTGGAGCCATTGTAATCCATCAGAAATGTGTATTAAGATGCTGCTGAGACTCTGGGAAGTGAGTCTGTGTATATTTCTTGGAGCTAACTTGATATGACTGTTTTAATAGTACTTGAAGTACCATGACAATTGTATTTAGTTATTTAATTCAGGCTAAAAACAGGATTTCAAGATTATTATTACTATTTACCTTTTTTGACCAAATAATTTGGTCAAAGAGGAAAATTTAAAGACTAGTTTCTGTTTGGATAATAGGGAGTTTTTAGGCAGGTTATTATCTTCTAATTCCAATGTTTTCATACATTTTCCTATGTGGTAGAATTTCCTTTGTAAACTGAACAAATTGGGTCAAACATGTTGCTTCCTTCCACATCTTAGAATAGTTTGGTTCATTCATCTTTACAGAACTTAGTACAGTTTGTTGGCCATCTCGCTCGCACACAACTTTCTAGATGGGCCGCCAAATTGTCTCGATCAGAACTTTGTGATGTTGGCTCTAAAATATTGACCTCTTTTGTTCTTGAACCACTTTGTAATCACTTTGACTCTGTCCTTAAGGTCATTGTCCATCTGGAAGACCCATTTGCACACAAGCTTTAACTTCCTGGCTGGAGGATAATGTTCTTTCCTCATGATGCCACCTGTTTTATGAAGTACAATGTTTTTTTTTAGCGTTCTTTGTTGCACCTTAGAAATAAACCAGGATGCCCCTTTTTATATTCCTACCTAGATATCTTATTACAACCAGTTGGACCTGAGTGGTTCATTACTTCAGAGGAAGTTGTACCAGCATATATTGTTCTACAGGTGTGTCACTCCCTCTCTTTTAAAAGAGGATATTTTTCTTGAACAAAGCAGCATGATGGTGTTGCATTAGTCCTTTCAGTCCCTCTCAGTGAAGAAAGACCCCGTGGCTACACTCGAGGCAAAGACTTCACTTCTGTCTGTTAATACAAGCACGACAGCATCCAACCTCCAGAGAAGTCACACATATCACTGTGTGATGCGTGCGAGTTGGGAATAAGCTCAGGTGGACGTTCGCTTGTGTGGGTTTACAGACTGCATGTGGAGTAGCTTTTTTTTTTTTTTTACCTATTTTTACTGTAGATTGTTGCAATATGAAGTTGTTTCAAAAGTTCTTCCAGAAAGCTAGCTGCTAACCCCAAGAGAACATCTGGTAGCGGAGACAATGTAAGGTCATGATTGGGCGTTCAACTAAAAATATTACATATATACTGTGTGAAGCATCGATGTGGATCAAAATGTGATGCTTCTTGTGTGTGTACACAATCAGAGTTTTAGCAGGTGTTTTATTTATATGTTTCTCGTTTCAGTTCAGCATCTTGTTCTCCAGGGTAAATCATAAACGAACCGTTTGGACTAGAATAAGAGCATCTTTCATTGCTCAGTTTTGATTTTTTCCTGAAACTGTTGCTTCTAAAAGCGGCTCAACAAAGTGAGAACGTGATGCTACGGCGCGATCTCGGATTGAGAAGCCTTACGTCTGTGAAGGGCATCGACTCTTTTTCTCTTTTTTTTTTTGTTTTTGTTTTTTTGTTTTTATAATGTGGCTGTTAAGTCGTTCGTCTGATATGTGCACCCGCTTGAACCGGCGGCAATCAGGCAGACGTGATGCGAACGGATCCGAGCGAGCATCTGCTGGCACGGCGGGCGGCGATATGTGATAAACGCCGATTTCACCCTCCATTGGATCGAGCTGGCGATGATGGCCACCTCTCTCTACTCTCGTCCCATCCGTCCTATTAAACCCTCATTATTCATTTACCTCCAGCCGCAGCCGCCTGACATGCATGGAATGAGTGCCGCGCAAACACGCTCCAGCGAAAACGAATTGCTCTCATATTTCTTCTATTTCATCTAAGGCGGTCAAGGACACACACCACTATCTCATAGAAGCAGTATTGTGAATATTTTTCCCCCCCAACCCACTGACTTGGATGAAAATTCTCACATTTTGGTAATAAATACACACCCGCCCACATGCTCAGACACACACAGCTTCCCCGTATAGTGGCGCAGTGCACTGGCAAGGAGCTTAATTCTATCAGGCTGTGAGCTGGACAGCCGTAATTACATTTGTGACACAAATCCTGTCTCTCAAATTGAGCGTTTTATTCCTGAGCGCTCCCGCCTCTCTATTTATAACCCCTTATTCCCCATAAATCCCACTTCCTCTCAGAAAGTCAATTTGGGACTTAAAAGGCAGCAACGCTTCGCTTACTTTGCCTCCTCCTTTGACTCCATCGCCGCTTCAGTTTCACTCCCCCCTTTTTTGGCTCGACTTCGAAGATTTAGAAGCATCTAAAACGACAAAAAAGGCTTTAGAAGTGAGTGCCATGATCCAAAGAAGTCTTTCCTATGGAAGAGAGCGGGGAAAAAAAACCTGCTCCCATTCTGTACAGCTGAGATGAATTTGTTGCTTCTTTGTTGGAGGGGTTCCTTCTCACCCAGCTGTCCTTCAATTTCTGCCAGAGCATGAATGTCAGAATGCCTCTTTGACAGCAGCATCTTCTTCTTGACATTTACTTTCTTTTCTCCGTTATCTCCTTCCTTTGTATCCGGGTGACTCGTCCCCCGGCTGAATCCGCCTTCACGGAGGCCACACCAGAGTACAGTTATAGTGCAGTTCATTTCCCTCCGGTCGCCTCTCAGTAAAGTAAATGTTATCAAAAAGTTCATTTACTTCAGGGAAACTTAGAAAACGAGAATATTGCTTGGAACAAAGACAGGATTTTTTTTTTAAAATACAGACATCTTTTCTTGTGGCCTACAGAACCATGATGTCCAAAAACAAAAAATGTGTTGAAGTCCTATTCCCAAGAAAGAAAGTTTAGTGGAAGGAAAATGTGCAGTGGGGAAAAAAAAAAAAAAAACTATAAGCGTGATAGGATTTTAAAGGAAACGAGTTTTACTTTTGCAACTAAATCGTGGAAATAAATTTAAATTTTGATGATGTTCTACTTTCTGCAGAGACATTTGAATTCCCTTATCTTTCATTCCCACTTAATGGCTTTTCCTGTCGGATCTTATTTTTCTTCTTCTTTTTTTTTACTTTATCATGAAAGAAACTTAAACTTAAATCAAGTTGAAATTATTTTATTTATTTTTTGCACGAATAAACTCAATGATTGAGTTTATTCCATCAAAACTTACACCAAGTAACATGAATAAATGTTAAAATTAATCAGTTTAATGCAGAAGTTTGAATTTATTGGGGATTTTTTCTCATCCACACAGTTATCTTAGTTGTATATCTGTATCGTTAATCTTTACCTTTATTTTTCATCTTTTTAATCCAAATTTAATCCACCTTTTTAATTTACATCAAATTTGCGATGTAAATTTATCAAATATTCAGCTAGAATAAAGGCAGCAGGTTGCTGATGTACAGGTATCATTTGCTAAAGGACGTTGAAGTAAATATGTGTTTAGAAAAATAATATTTTAAAAAAGGTACCTGTTTCTCATATTAAGTCCTTGATTCAAAAAAAACAATACTTCACTTTTACTCCACTTCATTAATATTCTACTTTGGTGCTGAACAGTTACTGCAAGACGAGAAAATCTAATTGCATAATATTATGTTGTGTTTTGGGCATGATTTCAAATATTGCAATAAGAGCATTTGGTCTTGATTATATTTGAGGCTGAAATATAGCCTTTAAACCACGAGTGTAACCTCGGCGTGTCTGAGAGATTAATTACAGTTGGTATACTGAATTATTAAAGTACCCTTTTCCACTCCCGCTGAAATATATTCTCCACAGTTCTTATGGAAAGTAAACTTTCTCCAAATTGAATTGTAGGCAGCATTCATTTTTAGAGGGTTTAATGCACATGCCCTTTAATTAAATAAGGAAATATAATTCTGGGAGATGTGTACAAATGTAATGTTTTGTAAGCAGTTGGCTAGATTTTGCTAAAAGCTTGTGATCCCAATAAGATTATTCCATCTCATTTTAGTCGAGGCTGCATTACTAATTCAGAGCAAAACTTCCTCCCCCATCCATCAGCCAGGCTTTTCTCCATCTCTTGATTCCAGTCATCTTTTGCTTTAGTTGTGGGAATTGGGTAAAACATTAAAGGACATTGGCCTTGGGGGGGATTTCCAGCACCATTAAATGCTCCAATGCAGCTTATCTGTATCTGAATATTTACAATATCTTTATTTAAGTTCATCCAGAGTTATGGAGGGGATCATCATAATTGCATTAGCCCACTAAAAATTACATTTGCAGCCACTGAAATTTGAATATTTCCTTCCCTCTCAGAGCACTGCATGTGATTATACATTTGTTTCAAGTCAAGTCAGGTTTATTTGTGTAGTGTATTTCAGCAACAAGGCAGTTCAAAGTGTGTAAATCATGAACATCGAACCGAAACAAATATTACATTAACCAATGCCTTCATAAAAATCATCAAGCACATATACATCAGATATGTTGATTAATGTTCCACTTATTAGTGATCAAAAGCAACTACAAACAGGTGGGTATTTAACGTTGATTTAGAGAAAATCAGTGTTTTGGCTGTTTTGTCGTTTTCTGGATGTTTGTTCCAGATTTGAGGTGCTTAGAAGCTCAATTGAGAACTCACATTCTGGATGAACTGAAGCTAGGACATCAGTCCGTTAATCCTAGAAATGTTCTTCATGCGATGGAAGACTGACTTTGTAACTGTCTTTATGTGTCCATGTAGGAGTTGCTGTAAACATGCAGCAAATGGAGTTTTTGCCTCTTTCAATCAGTAGATGGTAGATTTGGAAAATGTTCATGGAAGTAAACATTATTGTCTGTTTTGTTCCGAAGAGTCCGATTTCAGAGGAGCGCTGGGTCCCACCCTCGGCCTGGTGAAGTCCAGTTCCTTGGAGAGCCTCCAGACGGCCGTGTCCGAGGCGCAGCAGAGCCAACAGCAGGCTCCGGTCCCGTTCCACCGGCCGCGGCCGCACGTTGTCCGGGGTCGAGCGTGCAACCAGAGCTTCCGCATCGCCATTGACAAATCCTACGACGGACCCTCTGAAGACGGTAATAAAAACTAGGAGCTGCTCAGAAAGTTTCTGCTGCTACAACGAAAACTTTTTATTTTTTTTGAGACATTGTATCTACTTTAAATTACCAACCATGCTCTGATGCTCATCCCTGAAGCTTTTTAACACACTGGCACTCAAAGAGCCGCAGGCCTGCCAAGAGAGGACACACTCCTTAGCCTAAGTACCTTAATGAAATGCTACATGATTTTATCCACTCAGCAATTTAGAAAAGAGTGACTTTATATCTTAGAGGAGGGTTTTTTTAATGCTTCACCTCCTGGCCGTGCAGACACCTGATCTTGGTGTAATTCCTTTCAGTGATTCAAATGGAGCACAGATTGGATTATTATTATTATTTTTTTAAACTGACTGGAAATATTCAGTTTAGATCTATCATCAGTTGCCGACCTGAACAAATCTCACAAAATCTTGTTTCTGATGCTTTAAATCATGCATATGCCTGGTAAATGTGTGTAAAAACCCTTTGGAACCATTTTATTCCAGTTGCATTATCTCACCATGAAAAACTGAAAAAGATTGAATCTTTAACTTGATTACTTTTACGCAGTGTGGAATAAGAAATTAACACCTGTGGCAATTATTGGTACACTTGCTCTCAATTTTACAAACCTCTTTTTTTGCCAGGAGGAGAGCAATTCATCTCCTTTAACATTTCTCTGTATGTAGTGGTTAGCATGGGACGTTTTTCACACCTGGAGTGTTTTGTAGTTGAAATGATCAATCGTGTTCTCAAAGTGTACGGTTCCAGTTGCAGTCCCAGTCCAATTTAGAACCTCCATGTTTTTACATTTGTGATAGTAAGGAAGAAAAAGCTTCTTCCTGGCATGTTGTGAAGTCTTGGTAGAAGTTCAGAAGCTCTGAAATACTATCTGACTAAGTTTAAATGAAATAAATTCTAATGTAACTTTTAGTGTAATGGAATTATCAAAACTAATTGTGCCACTGTTGATTTTTTGTTTGTTTCTTTGTAGGCAAGTAGCTTCATTACTGTAGACAATTCTTGACTTATGAACGTTTAAAAATATCCACTTTATTAGAATGCTATGTTCTCTTTTCTTTCCCATTTTGAGGAATGGCTTATAGAAGCAATTCCCGCATCACATCATATTTTTACCCAAGGGAAACAGGAAGTAGTGGATTACTTATTTTAAATTACTAGATGTATTAAATACACTAATTTGTCAAGGTTGCTCAACTCCTACCAACTATAAAGCAATCATGGTTAAAAAACAATACACTTATGTATATATTTACACAAATAAAGGTTTCATGCAATACAAAGATGCATTTATTTTAAGAGTAGCAACATATTTCCACTCACTCATGACTAAAATTACAACGATGGTACCAGATTCACCTCCCTGTCCGTTTGCTGCCCTCAGATGACGACGTGTCAGATGACAGCTCTGGCCACGAGACGCCCGCCAGCAGCTCCTCCCGTCAGGACCTGGATGCGGATGATGGAGGGAAGAAGAAGAAGAAAACCAAGGGGAAAAGGAAGGAGAAGAAGAACAAGCCGAAGAAGAAGACGGAGGACTCGGTGGATGAACCAGAGAAGAAGACTAAGAAGAAAGGATTTAACCTCCTAAGGTATGAAAATCTTTGAAATGTAAATCGAAGGAGTTCCACCTTGTTTTGTGTACTTTCCCCTTGGTTAACTTTCAGCAAATTACCCCACTGAGCACAGCGGGATTATGGGATTTTGGGTGATTGGATATGAACACAACCTCCTCAGTAATGGAGAGGATCCATTATTAAGTCCCAGTGAGACGGCGCCAACCCCAAAACGCTCGTCACCCCTTTATCAACCTGTCCCCATCCTGATTTGTGGTGATCCAATCCTCCAGCCGCAGCCCTTATCTATTGGCAGTGACACACTGCGGTCAGTGTATCACCACACTTCTAACACTCGGGATTCAATTAGGCCGTGACGAGAGATAGCGCGGCCTGAGCGTCGGACTACAGATGGCTGATAAGAATCCAATCGGCCACAGTGTCAGGGTTCGGTAATGGAGGAGATGTTTGCCCGTCGAGGCCGGGAACGGGAACAGGAAGGGCAACATGAAGGACTCGCAGGAGTCTGGCCTTACCTGATATTTTATCTGTTTTTTGTTTGGGTTTTTTTGGCATCTGAAATAGTTCAGTTTATAACAAACCTTCTGTCGTTTATTTGCGGCAGAAACAGACAAATATATGGAAGGTGACGCTGTTAGCGGGAACAGATGGTGTTCGGTTGGAAATCCCTGAATGCACACCGCGACGTTTGTGGCATACATTCACATTTTATCAATGAAAATACATGAGTTGAATTGAGTTTATCACAACAACCTGAATACTGAAGCCCAGACTGCTGCTTCTGTAACTCAACGACAGGCAGAGTGTGGTAAAAGCTTCCAGCTTCCCCCCTCTCTGCCTGGCCTTTATCTCACCAACTAGATTGTTATTGAACTAGAAATATGACTTAATTAGCCAGAGCATTACTCTGTGCAATCTGATTGCTGCTCTCAAATGGTTTCTTACTCCAATTGCAGCATTAGGAAAAGGGCAAATTATGCACATATGACCTCAATTTACCTCAGCAGTGAAAGTGTGTGGAGCGCCAGCTCGCTCTGCAAACGCTGGAAGTCGGCCCTGTCCTTTCAGCTGCTGCAAATATTTAGTTTAGCCGCTCAATTATTTGAGGAGCGAGCTGCAGACGGCCGGGTGTGAGGTGACCTTTGGAAGTTTCTTATTTTTGAATCAGTTTCTTCAATTGTTTTCCGTCGTTTCACGTGATTTCACCTGCTTGCATAATCAAAGTGTCTGAATGCAGGTAAAGGGGAACGGAGGAAGATGCGTCGTGATGGCTGATGGCTTTACAAAGTCAAAACGTCTTTCACATCCTTCGTGTTCAATCGGACCGACTCGTCGCAATCATCTAGCCTGTTGCTGGGAGATGAATGAGGCTGAACAGAGGGAGCTTTCATCTGGATTTTTTTTTGGTCATACATCACAAAAGACTGGGAAGGAGCATGAGTGACAGAATTATCTGATGTTGAAATTATATGTTAATGATGTCGCATATTTCACAGAGTCAGCTAATACTAATGGGTCCTGCAAAAGTCCCACTTTTTTTCTCATACTAAAACCACATTATAGATCGACACAAAGTGGTGCAGAAATGGAGAGTAGAGTGAAAATAAGTTTGAATGTTTCGGCTTTTATTAAATTAAACGACAACTTTTTTTGTCTCTTTAGAATATTAATCACAAATACTATAAATCAATCTAAATTTTAAATACTAAAAATCAGTACAAATTCAGCGTCATAAAGGCAAAAGAACACAGAGATGGGTCAGGGTCTGGTACATCTGCGATCAGAGAAGTAACTCTGGAGGAGCTGCAGAGATCTGCAGCTCGGGTGTCATGAAAACTCAATTTTGACCACGTGGAAGAAAAACATGTATAACACAATTTAACACAATTAATTTAAAACTATCTCTGAACACAAGATTCCCATTGCAACATCGTGGCACCATAATGCTGTGGGAATGAGTGAAGATGAATTCAGCTCAATATCAGTTAATCCTGGGAAAAAAACTGTTTAGAGGCAGCAAAAGACTTTTCACTTCTTATTTATGCCTTTTTTTGTGTTGGTCCCCCAGATAAAACCCCTGTAAATACTTTTCTGATTTGAAAACGTTTCAGGAGGAGTGAGCAGTTTTGCGAGGCACATTTTAATCTTTTTTCTACATGGCAGAGACGGCGTCGTATCTGTCTTCTCCACTTCCTCATCTCAAAGCTTGTCTCCCAGATTCCCAAACAAGCCGAGACAAACGGCAGAGCCCTTACGACTGGGGGACCGGCCGCTCGTCTTGTCTGCACTCAGCAGACAGAGTCTGAGTCTTTGCCTAGAACGCCGCCTCGGGGCCGCGCCGCCGCCGAAGCTCTGGCTGCTCTTCTGTTTTCTCTCAACACCACTGTGGGAAAAGACTGGCTGACCGGGTCATCCGCTGAAAAATAGAAATTTACGGTACTTCCATCTGCTTCTCAGGACAAAGTGGGGTTTCTCTGTCTCAAGGAAGTTAATCATGGTATTAACTCTAGCATGTTATGATGTTCTTCTAACAGAATGTGAAGGATGCCATCAAATGCGTTTTGTTCCCAGCTGACAGTCAGAGATGTTTTCCACAGTTTGCTGTGCTTACACATTGCTGGGTGTGTCTCCCTTCACTCGTCCCGTCTGTCCCGCATCCCGTCACTCACTCTGTCCCACGGAGGATCGTTGTAGCGCCGTCGCCATCAGCAACCCTTAACCAGTTTACGGGACATGAAAGCTTAGCATCCTGATATGCTGTTTACAAATCCACATACAGCGTCACATATATCTCCTCTATCCTTCACCCTCCTCCTCCTCTCTCCTCCTGCTGCTGCTCCCTGTTTGCCGCGCTGCAGAAATCCGACAGGGAAGCAAGCCAATTAGCGCCATCCGTTCCGCTCCCATCCTATCGCTTAGTTGCAGAAAGTGCGGGGTTGAAAGGTTGTCACTGGTGGGCCATGCGGTGCAGAACTAAAGTCTCGATGTCAAATAAGAGAATCCCACTGTTGGATGATTTCTGATGGATTACTGCTGTTGTTGTGAACTCGTTTTCTCTCTCTGAGCTCTTGGCCTTTCAGTGCTAACTTCATGACGAGTCTCCTCCCTTTGACTCCTTAAAACGTCTGGGTTTTTATCTTCCATCACCTTGTTCTTCATGTTATATAGTCATAGGCACTCCTTTATCATTCTGTTTCTTTTCTACAATAATTAGGCAGCATGAAGGAGGAATCCATGGCTAAACGTTGTTTTAGTGCTGCTGAGGAGCCTTTACTTATTTTTTGTACTCGTAATGTTATGTTTAATTCTCCGTACAGTACTCTTAACTAGGGCTTACAAATGACAGAAAATGTTTTCAAAAAGTGACTTTTATTTCAATCCGAGTTGAACAACGGAGTATTAGGGCCAGGCTGTGAGAATTTTTGTTTCATTACAAGAAAGTTGTCAAAATATTAGCAGAAACAAGAAAAAAATTATGTTAAGAAATTAGAGTGCTCATAAAAATACTACTGAATTCTCCAAATATTAAGACTTGCACAACTAATACCTCTCCAAAACTTCTATACTTAGCTTTTTTTGCATGAACTTTAGAGAACAGAGTTCATCTTTTAGGTTCTTAAGCAGCTCCCGATCATCTCCACCAAAATATTTGTCTACGCTGTCTTTTTCTGAAATGCTGTTAACTTTACTTCCCTTTATCCGATGGAGCAAGACACACACCTTTTGCAAAACTTTACCTTGGATGACTAAACCAGGCCAAGGAAGTGTCACAGATAACAAAATGAAAGGATTGGAAGCAGACAAATCTTTGAATGAACCGTGGTTGTCACCTGTGTCAGTAGGCATACCGAAATCCCTCTGACATGTTTGTGTGAAAGTATTAACGGTGACTTTAAGCTCTAATGGGGGTAAAATCAGGGAGGCAGTGTCTAATCCTGCAGCTGGTTAAGACTCTGCAGGTGGATTTCTTCGAGTCAACATTTCATCCGACATTTAAGGACTCCTAGCTGTGCTGATATGAAGCGGAGGCTTCGACGGGAGATTTACTAATGTAGGTGTTGTGTAAAATATGCACCAAGGTTATATATGTAGATCCATCCCACAGGCCAAATCTATCTGTTGTGCATCGATGTTCATCTCTCTATTCTAAATAATGCATGCAAGACACAACAATGGCTCACTAATCATGGCTGCCTTAAATACATATTCTTTAGGATTCAAGTGGAGGCTTAGTGCAAATAGTCTCCCTGTTGGGAAGAATATCTGAAATACAGGCATCAACCATGAATATCTCACAAATGGTTGAAGTCATCTATAGATGTGAGTGTTAGGATATACTGTGCATAAGGTTACACATGCAATTTATTTAGCCTATTTTGTCTGTGCGATGCAATGCGAGTCAAGAAAAACATCAAATTTGACAGTTTGGACAAAGATTTGGATATCAGTCGCATTTTGAGATTAATGGTTAAAACACTGACTTGGCACAGAGTTTAAGAGCACAATTTTGAAGCCGCCTGAGTTAAAAAAAATCATGTCTCAAAACATAAAACCCCTGCAGAAAAAGTTGGGGGTTTTTTCTGCTCAACACCTACAAAATGCTAATTTTATCTTGCATAATAACCACGAGTACAAGAAGTGACGCATCATACCAATCTGCATCACCCAGATGTCGCTTTGCTGCTCAGTTAGCTCAGTTGTTTTTTGACTGTGGCTCATATAGCGATTTTTCTATTTTTTAAAATATTTTTGTCCAATTTTTTTTCATAGCCTGTGCGCTAAACTGTTCAACGCCTGTCAAAATCATATTGTAGGATCAGAAATTGAGTTTTTTTTAAGATCCAGTCCACAAACAAAACAATCTGGATAGGTGACTTATCCAAAATGCAGACACAGCTCTTCCTTTGGTTAATAACTGTCTCTGTTATTCCAAGCCCTCAAGGTTGTTGTAGTTTATGGCGGTAAATTCCCCAACTCTTTCACCCCGCCTCAAAATTGCTGCATAATGTTGAAAAACTGTTATCAGCGAGTCGTGAATCATCCTTCACAGCGGAATAAAATGGCTACCGTTTCCTTTTGCTCGCCATAATTCAGATTTGTGCCGACTTTTTTCTTCCTGCAAGACTCCCAACGCCTTAAATATAAAAAAAGCTGCCAAGTATTTATTTATTTATTTTTAAGCCACGGATGAAAATGAGCTTTTACGCGGCAGAAGCAGCTTCCTGCGCTCACCATTGAGGCACAATTCTAATTTACAACTTTGCTGCGGCGGCGCACAGACACAGCCGCTATCACTGTCAGCAGCCGCCGGAAAACAAATTAACTTTTTTTTTTCTTTTTTTTCTTTCCCACCCCTCCTTTCTCCGTTCAACGCATTGGGCAGCTTTCCTCAAATGATGTGCAGGTTTATTGGCGCTGATGTGAGCTGTCAGTCAAAAATCAGAAGGACGGGGGAATTGACGGTGAAGATGATGAGGAAATCCTCATGCATATATATCAGCTGATAAAGGGGGCAGTCACAACAACCCTCTACTCTCTGTTGCTTGAGCTTCTCTACACAAATCCTCTTCCCATAGGAAGCTTTTATTTTTTTTTGTTTTAATACTGTCATTTCTTCCTTCTTGATACCTGTAGGATGTTTAGAGGCCAAACATTTTCTTTACATTACCCGTTTCTCAGTAGAGCAAACTTGCAGCATTGCTCTGAGGAACACGATACCCTTATCTGTGTACTGTGAGTTATTGCCCTTACTGTAATTATCAAATGAGACAGCGAGACGAGGTCCTTCCATTTGCGTCGATCAGTTTTACGATCCATCACCTCCCCGTCGAGGAGTCGTGACATTTGAGTCGACCCCGAGGGACGGACCGTTCGAAGCGCAGACATATCCGTAACGGCTGGACGGCTTTCCGAGGCCAGCTGCACATCACTCACCGGCCGACAAACAGGATCCATGTGGCCACAGGAAACAGTCGCAACCAATTAGCATGTGGCCCGACCTACCCACCACGACATGTTCACTCATTGCAAAAGGAGGCGCCAGGAAGTGATTACACCTCTGGTATTGGTTCCGTCGCAACCAGCTGTCTTCTAGCTGTGTAATGGATGGATTTCCTCTCTCATTTTATGTCTGCTAATGACGGACACATGGAAGAACAGACATATGCTCTGTCTCCCTTCATGCCCCTGAAATGCATCCAGAGCATGACCTCTGCTGTCCAGACAGAGAAGGTTAAGTGAGTCTTGTCCAAGGATGTGTGTCTCGCTGGGAAAAGCCAGGAGGCTAACCTTTTCGATGTCTGCTAGCAGCACCCGTCTGGAGCCACACTGCCTTTTAACCAGTCTACAGCTAGAAAAAGGTTAGAAACTTTAAACTTCGGGAAGCTGCATGTGAGTTTCTTGCAAACAAAGTGCTGGTTATATGTTTTTTGCAGTCACTGGCACTAATAACGGAGTTGTGTGACTCCACACACAGGGTTGCATAGTCTGAAGGGCAGCACAGTCACATTTTCTTCTATTGCTTGTTTATGTAAAAAGTCCAAATGTAATGAAAACCAGTTAGTGTGTTTTCATACCTGATGGTGCAGTTGACTGGGTTCAATTGTGGACCAAAATTGCAATGTTTGTCACATTGTCATGAACCAAACCTTCTGAGCAACCTGTTGCATCAAGAGCTACTGAAGGAAACGACACAAAAACCTCTGAAGAAGACGTGAGCACAACTTCCTTCTTCACGAAATGTAAACAAAATGTCATAGCATCAGACTTTAGGGGCTGTAGGATTTCACTTTTGTCTTTGGTAAAAGACCAAGAGCCATTTCTCCCGCTAGCGCTAGATTCTCATGTTTGTTTTGGTTGTATTTACCCAGAATGCCATAAGTTTTAAAACCACGCCACTTTGAACTGAGTTCACTTCAACCGAACTGAGACCAGAGTTGGATTTTTTGGTACACATCACAATTCAATTTTCCATTCACACCTTCCCAAACAAACTGCAATTTCAAGGCAAACAAACTAGAGTTTGATTAAAGCAGATCAAACATGACTGGTGTTCATGTACAAAACAATAAAAAATTTAAACAATTTGTTCCGTGCCCTTGAGCAAGTCAACTTGTTGTGTGCTGAGGTTTGGCATCCCAACACCAACAGCATTTTTGTTGAATAGTTTTAACGACTAATGCTCCATAATTCATGTGTGTTGTGTTATTTGGCGTTGACGGCTATTAAAATGTTACTGAAGGAAACTTGACAATCACCAGTTCAAATTCCCTCTAAACTTGTGCTGATCGAAAAACAGCTTTGACCAGAGGCTCATTCATGTAGGAGAAAGGTCACAGCTAGTTTCTGCCGACTGTTTTTACAGTCCATACATGTGAGGTGAAACCTACACAACTTAAAGTGGGAGTATGAGACGTATAACCCAGTGGCCTTGTTAAATATTAACAGCTCCCCTGGCAGACGTGGGGATGGAAGTGGAAAGACAGATTGCTTCAGGGGGACAGGTTTTTATGTGTTGTTGCTCATATATGCTGCACATCAAAATGCAGACCATTAAAGAGGAACATATTTCACCAGACAGCTCATGGATGAAGCTGCCTTCTCACAATTCAAACAACTCGTCTCCTTCCAGTGGACATCTCCATCCAGAATAACCTTTTTGTATTAATTTGTGTCAGATTTGAGAGAAGTGCTGAGCTGAACAACATCTTTGCCAGTGATAAAACGTATTAAGCATTCCTGTTGATTCAATTTTAATTGCTCAATATTTGGTGAGCATGCACTGGAAGGCTTTGTCCACTTCCTCTGCTGCCATTGCTAAAACTGACAGGCTGACTACAACTCTAAAACGGTGCAGAAAATGGACGTCATCGCTCACAGCTTCTCCTTCTTTTGGCTGATTGGCCTGGTTGAAATTAATCCAGCTCAATGGGAGAAACCCCAGATGGAGTACTTGAAGGGAGATGAGAATTGAGTGGAATTGCGTAGGAATGCAATGGCCCGGCTAAGGCTTCTGGAAAATTCTTGTATGGGATTTGATTTGATATTTTCCAAAGTACTAGTGAGAAATGAAAATGGTTTGGAAAACTATTTCTCCACCTCATTGTCTAAAAGATCCAGCCCTCCATTCATCTGTATGTTGTTCTGTTTTTATCCATCCATCCATTTATCCATCCAGCCACCTGTTGTCCTGTCTTTCAGTCCTCACATCCTACCGTTCTTGCATCCTTTATGTCCAGCCTGTTTTTGCGTCCATCCATAATGTAGTTTTTGCAGGTTCTGTTGTTAAAGTTTGGCCACTCCAACAGAAATTCACTGTAATATTGTGTAATTAGTTTGAAAATTGAACTGAAATGTCTTGACATTTGGAAAAGTAGAGAATATTACTTTGGAAAAATATGGAAGAACCAGGGCTCTCCACATTCCCTCTTCCCCACTTCCTCGCGTCTTAGTCTTTTATCGCTTTCTTTTGTCTGACTGAAGTATCTATTCTCCAGGGACTGGCCAGGCGTTGATTAAGACAAGCGCTCCATATCCGCCTCCAGTTCCCCAGGGAACAACTTGCTGTGCATTCATACCTGTCTGCCTCAATCTTCTCTCCTCTAGGCGTTAAATTAGACTAATTTAGAGACTATATTAAAATGATTCCCTTCCCCTGTCTGCGATTATGGTTTTGGCTACACCACTGCTTCTTTGGCAAGGGAAATTAGGCAAAAAAAAAACAAAAAAACGTTCACATAGAGAAAGCGTATATGTCTGAAAGTGTTTAGTCTAATTTCCCAAGTCAGCTTTCCCTGTATTTTTTAGATGGTAAGATAAAAACTAGCAGATATATCTTCCACTCCCATCTGCCTTCTTAGATCTCTACATTATTAATACCGTCTAAGTGAAGCTTTTTTATCTACGATTAGCATCGGGTGGATCCAGCTGCAGTTTCTCTTTTTCTCCCCCGTCCTCCCTCCTAACCAAAGCTCATGTCTATTAAAGGAAGCCGATTTGGGTCCAATTGCCAGTGCATATGGAGAGGAATTCAGATGAATAGGTTTAATTATGCCTAGTGGGGGGGAAACTCGCAGGCCTGCTGGTGGATCTGCATTATCAAGAAAAAGATCAGGCTTCTTTTTAAAGAGGTGCAGACTTGCTTGTGTTGTTGTCAGTCAAAGCCGGCTTGCGGAGAGGCCTTTTGTGACCTTGTTGTTGGGGCCGGCATTCCTCGTGTAGTCCGATCCTCGGTTCAACAAGGAAATCGCACCAATATTAAAGAGGGAATGTCATTCCGTCTATTTGGAGCTTGAAATAGTTTCCGAGCGGCACGTTGCCAGTTCAGGAGAAGGCGCTGTTACATCACAGCTCTATGTTGTTAGTCTCTGCTTCTCTTTATGTGTGACTCTCCTTTTTTCTATTTTTTTTTCGTTGCTTCTTTCTGCCCATTCTCACAGCCTCCGTCTTTTTCTTTACAGGAAGCTCCGCTGAGATAAGTGTGCTCTTCTCCAAATACATGCAGAGCAATCTAATTACTGTGATAACATTTCTGCTTGGCTGATTAACTGTTCTCTCTGTGCCTCTGAACGTAGCTGCGTTCGGTCCATATATTCCTAAGCTCCTTACTCCGCCCCAGCCGAGCCGCGCTCTCGCAGGAGCTTTGCCTCACCAATCCGTCTCTCTTCTGTTCTCTTGTCTTTCTTCCTTCCTCATCTGTTTTCTTACTTGCCGTCTTTTGCATTCATTGTCTAGAAAGGATGGAAATTCGGCAAGCTCTCTTCCTTATAACATGCTCATTTAATTCACTTTGTTCCTGAGTCATTCTTTTCTCATTTCTTTTTTTTTTACTCTCTTTCTTTGTGTTTTGACTCTCCAAGGCAAATCAGCCTGTTTTCTCATTTGCTCTAAATCACCTGCTGCCTCCTCCTTTCTAAAGGATCATCAAAAGTATCTTGTTGTTCTCTTTTATGTTAGTTTAGGTGTTCAGTTTAAAAGCATAATGCTTTTAATTGTTAAATCAATCAGATGGAAAATAGCGTTTTTGTGAAAATACAGATTTTGGCAGCAGTCAGCTTGATTTAGACTCTTAAAGAATAATAAAAAGGTTGTGTGTGGAGTGGAGTGACACACTAGTTAAAATCCAGTGTTTCTGCAAACTGCCTTTATGCGCAATCTGGAGGTGTATGTGCAGCAAACACTAACCTGGTTTAGCTTATATGAAATTCAAACAATCCAAAAAAAACTGTAAAAAAAAAAAAAAAAAAAAAAAAAGCTGCTTTGCACCAGATTTAGCTGAAGCTAGTTTCCATCTGAGCGGATGAGCTAATAAAAGTTGAATATCATAAAACATACATTGAAAGTTCCCATACATATGTGAAAATACCCAATGCATGAAAAGGCCTACTTGAGTCTCATAGTGGGTTGTTTCTTTATTTTTGTCTATTTTTGGCATGGATTGTAGGATTATTTTGTTGCCAGTGCAATGGCAGGAACCCATTCACATTGTAACCACGATGGAAAAAGTGATTTAATAACCAGCGCAGCAAAACAGGACCCAGATGTTCTGCCATTCTGTTCATGAACCACTTGAACCATTCGGGGAACTGTCCCAGTCCTTATGAGGAACTACAATCTGGACGTTTTCTTATTGCACTTGTGGTTTTAGGAACTTGGGATGATTTGAGTTTTGTGATATATAGCGCATTATTCTGCTGGAGGTAGCCGAAAGAAGACGTGTTCAGAACGGATGTATAATGGTGGATTGTGATGTTCAAACCAAGCTCAGCTGACAGAAAAACGGTTTAACTGTTCAAAAATATCTCAAGTATAGTTAAACCTCAAAGTCGCCTCTTGATTTAAAGCTGATTGGATCCAGAGCCTCATTCAGACCTTAATGGAGTTACTGCCACCTGATTGGCTGATCTGCTGCTTTGTCATAACAAAGTAGAAGGTGAATCTGTATATGCTGGGTGTATATATATATATATATATATATATATATATATATATATATATATATATATATATATATATATATATATATTTTATTTTATTTTTTTTCCCTCCATATAATGCTTACTCTACCTTAGCAGCAGACACCCTTCTCACATTCTCTGCCGCCCACTGACTCCCTGTTTCACCAGAAAGTAGAGCTTATTAAGTCTGCACAGAACCACACATCTTTATTCTTTTTTTGTCACAATTACAGTGAACAAAGAATATTAAAAATAGAAGAGAGGTGAAGATTTACAAGGTATTTTGATGCTGTTTATTCTCCACAGATGAGCAATTTAGCTTCAGGATGCTGTCGGACTCAGTTTTTAGGTGAAGTCTCGCTCTTGTGCTCTCTCCTGCTCTTTTCCCTCCTTCCCAGAGGGCTAATTGCTCAGGTCAGCTTGGTGACACCACAGCACTTGGCTAGCTGTGATCTCAGTTACATACAGAGCCTCATTAGAGCACAGTTAACTGTACGCATGCCACTTCTTCCCCTGCGCTCCCACCCAAACGAGAACGGCAGTAGCTGTAGTTATTATCTAGACTCCTACCAGTGCTTGGCTTCGCGGCAAGTTTCCCCGAGCAACTGCTTGATTTTTGCACAAATTAAGGTTTTGATTTGGCAGGATACGTCAGTGGAAATGAAAACTGGAATTGGATGGGGAAAGAAAAAAAACGAATGCTTATTGAAAATCAAAATCAACGCGTCCTTTGTGCAAGAAAGCGTGATTATTCCACACGTTTTACAGGTAGTACAGTTATTAAGGGCATTCATCATTATCGTTATGTTTCTTTTCAGTTATATCTGGGCTTGTCGCTCACAGCATGCATTGACCAAAACTGAAAAATATATGAAAAAGCATGAAGGAATAAAAAATGAGAAAACAGATCAAAGTTGCTACAAACTGATGATGTTATTATTGGAGACATCAAACTCCAGTATTAATTTATGATCCAGTGTCTTCCCAAGACTAAAGTAGTAATTGTTGTGTGTCATGTTCTCCCCTGAAGTAAAGGAAGTTGGAAGAAATGTTGTCTGAGAGTGTTTGTTTAGAGACATAACAGACCGGCACACTACAGAGAAAGTTTAAGTGCTCTTTTGTGGTCCAAGTCTGCTATGAGATGATTACTTGTGATTTAAAAACTGAAATTCAAAACTGTAAAACAAGAATATTTCATATTCCGAAGTTGCGCAGTAATGACACACATCTCTCATTTGTCCACTTAATCAGTCCGTGCTCGACACATGAAAGTTTATCCTCTTCAGCTGTTTATTTTTATTGAGATTTTCTATTTTCCTGCATTGTAGACTTTGCTAGCGAAAGCACTCACTCAATCCAAAAACAGCTGTGAATCATTTCATTCTTTCAAGATTTTTTTTGTCTTTGTGCTTTTAAATCAAAAAAGATGAATATAAAACATTATCTGAGTTCTTACGCCGTTGAACAGATCACCATCGTCTCTTTGCGGGGCTGCTGAGGTGATATCGGGGTGACAGCAGGGGAGTCAGGCTAATGACGACAGCGACACACTAATAATGGTTCCTAGTAGCTCCTGTGACGGTGGGGAGCATATTAAATGGGACACCCAGATCAGCCTGACTCACTCCAAACCCCCTATGTCCCACTAATGAGAGTTTGATGGAGTGGATGTGTAGGTAGATGATGCTAAGCTAATGAGATGTCCTATTCTCTGTTGACTGTGTGCAGCTCCCTGCAGAGTAGCCATGATGATGTATGTAGCTGTCTTCTCCAGTGTTACCAAGAAATGCAAGCAATGTTTTTTTTTTCTTTTAATAAATTAATTTATTGCAGCTCCCGTATTTACAGCCTTGTTTTCATACATGTGGGTGTTTGTGTCTGTGTGCGATTTTGCCCTTTTATCGTGAGACGCTACAGGAAATTAACTGTCAGATTTCTGAGTGACAGAGAAAAGCCCGACTTAATAAGCCAAGGAATGATTTGTGCGAAGGTAATAAAAAAACAAAATGAACACAGGAAAAAAGGAAAGCGTCGGGCCTTCTTTAGCAAACGGTGTAAAAACGGGGGACTCTTTGGTGATGAATAAGTGATAAGGCGATGGGAGAGTGGGGGATTTCCACCTCTCATGGCAGGTATGTCTCTAATTGGATGTCCCACCCCCGTCTCCCGATAGACAACACAGTGAGAAAAGAGCCTTTCCTAATTAAAGCAGTTATAATGACGGGTCCAACTGTAGACCTCTGCTCCCTCTGAATGTTGATTACGGAGCTGTGTACAAGATAAACCTGAGGATTTAGTCAATCATTTCTTTTTTTAAATATATATGTTCATTAATTCTCCTTCGACTTTGAATAGAGCTGATGTATTTTCCTGACTTTAATGATTTCTATGTTTTTACTGAGGTAATTGGTAGTCTGTTTTTGGCTGCAGCTTTATGTGGGAGTGCTTAAATCAAAATAGTCCCAAGTGGAAAAAAAACAAAAAAACATGCTGCAGCAGCGCCCACACTGACACTTTGTGTCTCAAGGAAGAAGTGAGGTTTATAACATTAACATTAAAGCTGTAAGGCCTTGGAGAAAAATAAGAACAGATGTTACAGCTTTAAGATTCCTAAAACGCCTCGAAGATCCAAGTACAAATATAATGGATGCCAGTTTTACTTAGTGACACCACACAGATTATATACATCAAGCTTGGAGGGCCAACTTTGACTATACATTATTGGAAGGACATAAACTAAAACAGAACGGCACAGATGAAGTGGTGAAAATGGGGAATAATGTGATGATGTGCACACAGGTGTTTAAAAGCAAAACTGTGGATGTTTGAATGGAGGCAAAACATGAAAATTGGCATTAGCATATTCGACCACAGCATGTTGGAGTAGCTCTGTTACATTGGTTCTGATTTGTTTCTTTTGTAAACATATGTTCATATTTTTTTGGTTGAGGTGTCGCATATTTGGAAAATTATTCCCAGAGCTTTCTACTGCCACCACCAAGTCTCACATCTCCTCTAATTATTAAGAACCAACTAGATTTTGTAATGACATAATCAGATACTGACATCTGAAAAGGGATCAGAAGCTGTAGCATCATCTGAAGAACAATACTTTGTTTTTTTTAGCATCAGACTAGGCTAAACTCTGAATCAACACCAGCTTAATCTGGTTCACTGCCTCTGTTTGCTTTCTCGCTGCGGAAAAAATCACCCATGTGCACCGTGCGTACCTGACCTGTGTTTGACAACAATGACCCACACAGGCAGGAGTGAAGCGAGTATATGATCTGAGAAAAACACTAATTGGTCTGCAGGATGCTGCAGGGCCTGCATGGCGTCTCTGTCCGGGTTTCCGCTTGGTCAGGCTGTGCCAGTTAGCATTCAGGCCACGTTTCCGCCTGTAGCCGTAATGAGAAGTGCCTCGCTGTTAATGAGATAAACACAGACATTAGATTGGCTCAGCAGGAGCTCGGAGGGGAAGGAGAAGAACGGAGATGTGGATTTGGAGGAGGCAACGTGGAACGAGGATTCGGGAAATATGAAAAATTAAGCAGAAAAAGGCTGAGTTAATTTACTGTGAGTGTGAAGTATAGCTTCATTATAACTTCTCTGGAGGTGATGAGTACATTTCAGATGCAAAATGAGAGAATAAGCGCTTCGAAATGATCATGATAGTTTATGGGGAAAAAAGCACAACACGGCAGCTCAGCAGATATTTCAAAACAACTATTGAACAAAGGAACTGGAATGAGTTTCTGTCTCTCTGTCTACATATGAATGGATGTGTCAACATTTAAAAACTGGATACAAGGTGCTTGATGTGAGCACCTTTCATTAACATCTGCAAACTCCGGGGAAGGAAGAACAGAGAGGAAGGAAAGAAGGAACAAAAGAAATGAAGAGAAATATGACAAAATGATAAAATGCAAATGTTACCAAGTGTTTTTGTTTAGTTTCTAGAGCAAATATGTTTAGATAGGAAAAAAATGATGAGGATGGAAGGGAAGACAGAACTTTTAGATGATTGGGTCATCTGCAAGAGTGGAAAAACAGCGTCCATACAGATCCAGAGCTAAAATATCCTAAAATCAATTTTCAGATTTCTTTTTTCCTGGGTGACGTTTACTTTACATCAATTATCAAGAAAGTGAAGCAACGAATGTCTGAGTTACACAAATGTGACAAAAGATAAAAAAAGAAAAATAAAAAAACGGAAGAAACAAATGATTCCAAATGTGAGATTCTTCTGAATTTTGTATGTCAGAGTCACCAAGTGTCTCAAAATTGTTAGATATTTAGTTTTCAGTTGCCTTTCTTTGTGTCATGCAGGTTTGGTAAGAAGAAGGAGGACAAGACCAAAGATCCGGCGAAGGGATCCAAGAACCGACTGGAAGCGCTGAGCGAAGAGGAGCTGGACAGGATCCCTGACAGCAGAGAGGGGTAGGACGCTCTCACACTGAGTGTGTGTGTGTGTGTGTGTGCGTGTGTTTGTGTGTGTGTTGGGTTAAAACACCTTTACAGACAGGAAGTTTCTGAGCTCTGAAGCTCTCTGATTACTTGATGAGTTTTGAGCCGTCCCACTCCTCTTCTTCACTGCACCACCTATAAGAGAGTTTAATTCTCTGGCCGTTTACCTCTCTGACAGCAACGAGCCCCGTTATGCCGACGCCCGCTCTGGGTACGCCACCCCTGACCAGGCCTCGCTGCCCAGCATGGAGGACGACGACAGCGACCCCAACTACGCCCGCATCAACGACTTCCGCCAGCCACCCTCACCGCTGTCGCTGAGCCGCACGCCGTCCCCGGCGATGCCACGAGGGGGGCCGGTTCAACCTCAGGCCTCTTTTGAGGACATCAACGGACTCTACGCCAAAGTGAACAAATCCAGACCGCCGCCCCAGCAGCAGCAGCAGGCCCCTCCAGACAGGTGAGAGTTCAGCTTTTTACCTACTTAGAGCATGTTGTGCGGTTTTTCCTGCTGTTATTGTACAGTGTTGCTTTTGCACATCCTCTGCGTAAGAGCGAAAACAAAAGGTCACATTCCGACATGTGCAGTCTGCTGAGCCGGATGAATGCATAAAACATGAGGCCAGCACACTTTCACAGCAGTGCAAGGCATGATTTATACAAACTTTAAAGATATATCATCAAAAATTAGGTATTTTTTTCCACTGAATGACTGAAAACTTTACTTTAAAAAACAACATTTAAAATGCATCAAAGTGGATATGCACCTAAAAATGTAAGTTCAGTACAAAGTGTAAAATAATTCATTTATACAGTCCAGATCCTTTGTTTCTTTTAGTTGTACCATGAACTATTCATATTTATTATTGAAAGAAAAGAGAATAATACACAATCACATAATATTACCAGAATAAAGGCACAGAAATAGTAGAATGAAGTAATAATTTAATGACAACTATGTTACAAAAGAAAATAAAAGTAAAAATCAGGGTAGTTGACCACCTTGTGAAGTTATATGTCAGAGTTGGTTTTATGAATAAGACGTATTTAACTTTTGAACACATCAGCATCAAATTATCAGTAGCAAGACTTTGAAACAATTGTGTAAATTACTGTGTCGATTTCGAAGAAAGAATCAGACGAGACGAGTCGGTTGCCATGGAGTACAAGAAGCTGAGCATCCTGGTGATTTATGAATATTAAATCCACTGTTCAGACATTTGCTTTTTTTATGCTTTTACCCAAATTTCAGCTTAAATAGCCCCGCGTTGCTATGTCAGAAAGGAACAGTGGGATGTTTCAAAGTAATTTAATGATAAAATCAATTGATTTGAGGGAAAAAAAACCTATTATATAGTGAAATATTGGATGTCACAGGACTTCATTTTAAGTCTAACAAAGGTTTCAGGCTTGCAGACACGCTGCTTATTACTGCTGAGGGTTTTGAAACCTTAACTCACTGCTACTCTTGTATGTGAGCGAGGAAAAAGACGAGGAAGCCCACCGAGGATTCTAATGCAAATTCATAATTTCCTGTGTGAAATAATACAGGCCACATTAAAACTTCCCTCAACTTAAACTCCCTGACAGAAATGACTATTGACTTGCAAATCAAACGCTAAGCCCCAGACGCCCGATCTCATCCAGAAATAGACGATTCAGAAAAAGAGGGAGAGAGAAAGATGGGGCCGGGTGCGGGGAGGAGACAGATGGGAATGGAAAGAAGCAACAGACGGAGGGAAAGAGAGACAAGAGAAAGCTGGAAGAAAGACGAAGAGGACGCAAGATGCGAGGCAGAGTAGATTCAGAAGAGAAAGAAGAAGTGACAGAGGAGTAGATGCAGATAAAGAGGAGGGGGGATAATTAGCCACAGTCTAGCAGGCTGACAGATCTGTTAAACCACTTTAGCTCTCATCCACTACTGCTGGCTACTTCATTACCAGCCTGTTTTCTCCCCGTCCTCCATTCCTCCCTCGTACTCGCTCCGTTTCTGCGGATGTGTCACCTATCTGGTTCTCCCCCTCATCGTTGAAACAGGGCGGCTTCAAGCGTCAACATGATGGATGACGAACACTCTTTAGCTTAACTCCACATGTATCGGCGTCTCTAGAGACGGAGATCTTTAATATTAAATTTAAAGACGGTGACTCCGTTCGGGTTTTCTGAAAATAAAACCAAACGGTGGTGAACGAATGAGGGGTTTAGCCGTTTGCACGTGGCATTCAAGAATAAAGACAATAATTGTGATGTTGCAAAATGATGCAATGGACTTCAAATGACGCCAAATAGGAAAAGTGAGCTGCAGCTTTTACTCACTGGAGGACCTGAAGATAAAAGTGCAAACTAAAAGTTTTGGGAGGGAAACTTTTCATTTGTATCACTTTCTGATTTTATTCATAGGAAATGTTGAGTGGTAAACGTTGTTCAATCACTATAAAGTGAAGCATAATTTTATCTGACACATTTACCCATGAGTGTGTTAGATTGACAGCTTTCTCTTTGGTATTAATGAAGTCATTTTTAATGAGACGAATAAAAATTCATTCTTAATTCTGTATTTAAATAAAATCCAGGAGATATTTAAATGAAAAGTTTGCCTAAAAATATCATATAAGGGTAAGTTATGTCTGATGTCAGGTATAAAAAGACTTTTACAAATGTATTTCTACCATTTATTACTTTTAAAACAATGTTATCCAAGACTTTGCTTTTTCTTGTTTTGATTTTAAAACATATAGAGAGCTTAGACGTATTTGTATCCAAAATTGTCTTCTGTAAAGAGCCAAATCTGCTCATTAAGAGGGACAATAATCCAGAGTGCAGCTTCTCTGAATGGCTTAAAAAAAGAATAAAATCCAAGCTAAGCAGTGGCCTAGTCAAATTCCAGGCTTCAATCAGATTCAGGTGTTGAGAGATGACCTTAAACAAGAGGCTCTTAAAGTGTCATAAATCCCTTAAAGCACCCAATAAGTCACACAGTCAGAAATAGACGCTGCCACCAACATGTACTATATTGGTTAAGAAGCCTAGCGTAGCCTAGCAACAATGCTGTGTGCGGTCTGCCGTTTTTAACCACTGCAGGACAAATTACAGCTTGCTGCTGATGTACTGTAAATTTATGCAAGCCTTTTACATCTCTGGTTGACCTTATGGTCCACCAGTAGTCTGCTGCAGGCGAGCTTTTCCTTTCACATCTTACAGTTTTAATGATATAGTTGCAAATGTGCTCATTAAACATGTAGAAGATGGCCGGCGAACGCAGCCCATCTTTGTTGCTAAATGTGCCTCTGCATCAGTGCGCTGATTGCCTTTGCCTGCAAAGTTTGACTAACTGAAACATGTTGGCGCCCCCCTCTCCTGCCCCCTTCCCTCTCAACAGTGAGTGGACTCGCAGCTCTGTCTTCCTAATTTACTGTCAGACATTTTCATTAGGCCCTCAATGGCAGGTGTGTACGCTGATGAGCGTCACATTTGATTAGAGCTTTGCTAGAGGCTGACCTGTGGAGAAAAAAGGTTGGCTATGCTTGTCAAATTTTATTAGCCAGAAGGCAGTCTTTGTAGCTCGAGCGAGTGAAAAAACAGGGAGACGAGATGAAAGGGAAGCGAGCGAGCGGGAGGTTAGAGTGCAGAGATGTGTTGTTAAAGCCAGAGAAAAGGAAGCCCAGGGTTAGCTTGTCGGCTACATAAGTGACACATCTGGGAGCGCGTTTCTGCATTTCCGCCATGGTTCAAGCGACGGCAGCAGGATTACATGCCTCTGAGTTTACCTGACACCGCCAGGAAGTAGGCATCTTAAATCACTTTGGACAGGTGTGACTAATTACTGAAATATTATCAGACAATGCTACACAATCCACAAGACGCTGATTTGTGTGATTTCACAGCTCTTGAGGAAAAAGTTTCACTGGCATCCAGACGGAAGGTAAAAGATGTTAGCAAAAGGTATATTGTTGTTTTCTGCCAGGCCGCCTCAGCCTGAGGACAAGCGGAAATGAAACTCACTTTAGAACAAGACGTCATAAGTATTGGATGCCCGTTAAGCTCCGCTCACCATTTTACTTGTGCTCTCTCATTTCAGCTTGCAGGATTTACAGAGTTTGAAAGTGTTTTATTTTTCCATAAACACAATCAAAAACACATGTTTTATATGGTTTCAGGTGCTTCTGGTCATGTTTTCTGGAAATAGTTGGGTAGTTTGAAGTGATTACTTGAACTTCAGAGTCAGAATGTTTGCATGCAGCTGTTGCTTCAAGTCTGCTTATTTTTTAACTTTTTCCTGCAGTTCTGCTGACATCCACAAGGATTTATAAACAAAGATGGCTGATGAGGAGCTTTGATTGCTGTCTACATTGATTTTAGACTTTATTCTCTGTTATATACCTTAAAGAATCAGTGAAGTATCATTTTTGGTTTAGTTGGTTAATCAACTAGATTCTATAATGCCTGGAAACCTAGTGACAGAAATAGTATAATCTTAAACAGCCATCCTTTGTTTTACACCAGACAGTCCAGGAGTGTTTTTTACTGAAAAATTCCAAATTTAGCCTCATCAGACCAAAGCAAACAATTCCTTTTAAAGCCCCCCAAAAGTTAAGCAAACTCCAAATGTTTGTGTTTGTGATGGTAGAACTTCTTCCTCTTTTTGGATTTAGGAGTTAAGAGTTGAAGGAAGTAAAATTTATTGTGTTTTTAGAAGTTTGTATGTACCAGACGAACTGCAGTCAGGGATAATGTGGACAGTTCAGCAAGGCAATCAGAACATCTTTTAAGCTTTGAGCTTCTCTGAGTCGCCGTCTGGCTCCAGTGTTGCACCAAGAAGTCAGACAAACCTCATCGTTTGATGTGAGGGAAAATCCAAGCCCAAACTTTTTCCTCAAATCAGCCGGCCACAGCCTGAACAAGTCGCTAAATCAGCCAGCAGCAGCGCACGGTTCCTAATTAGTCTGCCCTCACACAGCCTCGCACCGCAGGATAGGAGGCTTTACTCAGACTTTCTCACAAAACTGTCGCTTTTAGTCTCACTATAGATATTTTTGTGGTTGTTTCTAAGTTTCCTGTGTTGGTCTTTGCTGTGTTTTTTCCCTCATGCCTTCTTTCTCTCCACATTTAATCTCAATCTATTTTCTGTCCCAGTGCCTAGTCAGACATGTTTTGTGATCAAATAAATGATGCAAAAAACAGTGATTGTATATAATGCTGAGTACTATTTTATTACACCTGTGATCATTGCTGTGTGCAGTGATCAGTCCTAGTAAATCTCCTCCAAACTCTTGCACAGATTTTGCTTCACAAACCCAAAACCTTTTCCTTCAACTAAACTTTCCACCTAGATCTTTGGCTACATCTCTTTGTTAAAAGGCTGAATTTATGACATGCAAGCAAAACAAATGTCACATTGTGAGAGAGGAATTTCTTCTTTGAATTGTTATTGAAATAAATAATTTTTTAATGATATTCTTATTTATTAAAGAAAAAATTTGCAGATGGGTGACTGGACACACCAGATGCACTCATTCAGCCATCAGTGCTTCTTCACAAACCTCAGCCACCTCCAAAATCACTCCTCACTAACGTTTTATCCAGAATCAGGCTCTGTCCTCAGCCATTAATATGATAATATTTGCCGTTGTCAGTGATGGAGGCCGCGGCATAATGAGATAATTACAGTGTTGTTTCATTTGGAGAGCGACACGAGCGCTCAATCAAAATGGCAGACCTAATTACGAGCCCAGGGATTGGCTAATGGGATCGTTGGAAGACGGGTGGCGTCGAGGAAAAAAAAGGAAAAGAAAAACAAGACAACCTGCATCTATTCTCTGAATATATTTGTTTGTGTGCAGGTGATACTGGTTGGTAAATTTAGCAGATAAATGAGACAAAAGCTTTGTTTTTATGTTTAGGTTTTTGTGCCAGGCTGATGACTGTCGGTATGCAGCAGAAAAATCTGCACAGGCGTTTCACTGCAGCACAGAAACTTTAGAGAGTTGCCCCCTCTTGGCAGAATATCAGGGCCGAGTTTTGTGCCAGCAGATACACACACACACACACACACACACACACAGATTTGTGCAGCATGGGAACAACACTTGGAATATAAACATAGTGGCTCAGAAGTTTGAGTGACTCAGCCCGTCCGTCCCCAGTGAGACGGCTGGAAGACGGGCTGCATGGAGTGAGAGTACGTGCGCATGATGAGAAGCACGTCCTCACCGAGTGTCCCGCATACCAAATGAGCTCACGTCCAGATACACACTTTTATACAACCTTGAGATTGTAGTCGTGCAGAAAAACACACTCTCGCGCAGATTTGTTAATTAAAGACAGGGTCGCCGGAGAGACTTAAGCATGTAGGCGATGTACTTCGCTAATGAAGCTCTGTCTGCCTCACGCCTCAGCTCTTCCTCCCCACTGGTCAATATCTGCCAGACTATTGGAAGTGAGGTTTGGTGTTTATCAGGCGGCATAAAGCCTCCCTGATTGGTTGTTTTGGGTTTTACAGACTTTGTTCTTGATTTGGAAAGTTTGTTGTTTAAATGTTTGTTCTGATTGATTCAGTTCAAGTATTTTATTTGTTTCAAGTTATAGAGAATCCAGTTTGATTCCAGTGTAATACAGTCAGATTCAGATCCATTTACAGTCAAGTTGAATCAATACAGTAAAATTTACTTGACTTTTTAATGTTGTGCTGAAATGATTAATTGCATTGTGATGAATTGATTATTGAAATAACCTACTGAGTAATTAATTAATTAACTGGAGTATACATACTCAAAAATGGCCAATTCCTAAAAGAACAGCATACTGAGCCCAAACTCTACAGGAATATATGTTTTGCATTTAAGATTAAAAAGAAACTTAATGAATATGTTTTTCCTAAAACTCCTCAGGTGGCATCTGTTTCAGCTTCACCTGGATCAATTTCTGCAACAAAAAAAGAAATTGAATTACTTGTTTCTTTGTAAACAAATAATTTTAATGTCTTAATGCATTTCTAATATTGTTTAAAAAAGGCATAAATGACAAATCTGCAGACTGTGCCTATTTAATCAGATTAATCACCAAAATTAAATAATGAGTTGTAACCCTACTTTCTATAGAAAAGAACACAGAGGACAAAACATTTAATGACAGAAATAATTGCAAACAACTTCTGAGAGCAAATTATTGGTGTTGGAGTCGGCCGCCATTTTTCCCTCAGACACCAGTAAACCCAGATCAGAGACTGGGATTGTGTTCGCTCAGGTGTGTGATGTTTGTCGATGGCTTTGTGTGTTCGTGTGTGTTCATTCCCACCCTGGTTTATGCTTGTACTCTCAGGTGTGTGAAGCTTATCCAGCATTAAGGTCCAGTGAGCATGATGGTGATGTTTCTCTTTAAGTTTTGTCCCCATTCTGTCCTGTTCCCATCACTCTACACCAGTACTTCCTGTTTTTTAGGGTTTTATGTATGTATTTATTTATTTATTTGTGTTAGCCTAGTCTGACTGGAGTGGTTTTAGTGTTTATTTGCTACTGTTTCTTTTCCATTTTCTCCACCGGGTTTTCTGTCAGGTGTAGAAATTTCTCTTCAGGCTGTCCTCTGAATATTCTCCCTTCCTGTGCTGTCAGCAGCTGCTGCAGCTGGGATAGACAACTTGTCAATGTAATGAAAGTTTAAGCCTCATATGCTTCCTCTTTGACCTGTTTTTACTCTTTAACTCCAGCCTTCAAGTCTTAATTAATCATCTCCTCTTGCGTCTGCCTAATTGTGATGTTGCCTCCTTCTCTCCTCAGCGATCAGCGGATCCAGGGATTGCGTAGGGAGTACCAGCAGGCCCGAGCCGCTCCGGCTTACGAAGAGCTGGAGGCGGCGAGACGCAGAGTTCTGGAGCACGACCCAAATCGGGTGAGTTAGCATACTATTTTTTCCTTCCTCAAGCAGCAGTGCACTAAAACGCCAGACTTGCTCGTTGCCTCTCTTAAGCTGCAGAGCTAAGTGTCCCTGAACCGTCATTGATCCAGCCTGAGGAATCATTTGATTTACTTCTTTACACTCGCAAACTCAGCATACTCAGCCTGTGAATCGATAGCCATTTATCACCCATTTTAAACAAGGGTGTTTTTTACGGTCAGCCTAAAGATGCAGAAAATCACACTTTGATCCAATCAGACGCTCTTCATCTAAACCTCAGTGATCTGCAAAGGCATTTCTGCACACCTGGATTCATTTATCTTTTAGTAATCCACCTGAGCACAGACAGATGCAAAGCCATGTGGGAAATATGAGATGGATTTACAGACGGTGTCGCTGATATCCAATCAGCTGACACGACCTGCCTCCAGCTGTGCTCCCCTCCTCACCTGCTGTAGTTAGTGTTTATTGAGCAATGCAGTCCTGTGAATCAGTCTTCATTAGGCCCTCCCAGGCATGGCACAGTTTCTGTCGTTTAGGCCTGCAGGGTTCTGTCACTCAGTACATAACCTCCTGTGCTCCCTGCGTTCCTTTCTCAGTTTGCCTGCGCAGGAACTTTGATGCAATTAAAGCGCAGTGAGTATGCACTGTAGCTTCTGATCGAAATGTTGTTTTTTTGTTGTTTTTTTTCTGTACGACAAGGGGAAAAAAAAAAAAGAGTGGTGTCCATAGTGAGAAGCCTCAGCAGGTTCCTCCCCTGAGGAGCCCGATAATGAAACACTCCTGCTGCAGTCGCACAAACCTGCTCACATTCACGGTGTGAATGGAAACGGTAAAACACTGAGGATAACTGTATATGAGGTAAACAAAAGGAAAAACATGACACCAGAAAGTTTCTGTATTTACATTTTTTTTATTTCCTCTAGAAAAATAACCAGAACTCTATGTAGACATTCACATGTCTACAATCTGTCAAACACTCCCAAATTAGGGACGTTTTTGTTAAGCAAATAGGTTAATAAAAACTGATCACTCATTTTAGCTTATCTATGATAGCAAACAGCTGCAATGAGCTACGGTTAGCATTAGCATTTATTTCAGAAATTTAAAACAAAAACTAAATAATCATCATCAATGTCGACACTAATAATTTGTGAAATAAAATAGTGTTTTGGTTGAAATGTACTCTTCAATTTTTCTGATGCTTCATCACACATTACCCAGGTTTCTCCTCAAACTTGTTTTAAAAAATAAATGGAGGGATATCAGCAGACAAAGTTGAGTTGATCTGACAAAATGTGATAAATTTAGAGTTTGTTTTAAGTTGAACACAAAATAGGACTAACTCTTTATTACATAGGCTATAATAGAGTGAAGCAGAGGGCAGAAGTGGGCTCATTTGTTCATACGCTGAGGGTTGTTCACCTTCAGCTGCCGACAAAGTGGAGCTATCGGTGTTTGATTCAGCAGGATATTACTCCACATTTGCCTATTTCCAGTCTGTGTGTGGTATGAGTGGAGCGTAAATGCAGACCACTTGAGCGAGCTGCTCGCATCGGCCTTGTTTGATCAGGCTTTTAGCCGTCACCTTCCTCGCCACCTCCGCCACACAGCGCTGCTCTTTTATGCTCGCCTGTATCTGCAGCCTTGAAACATAAAAAAAAAAAAAAAAAACTGTTTTCGAAGCTCTCCACACAAGGCCAGGAGTGCCATTCTTCCTCTCAGAGTGTTTTATGTGCGTTTGAAAGGGACGGGTATGTCTACTTTGGCTCCTCTGAGCCAGAAGATAGGGCTAGCTCACTAGAATAAAGAGATAGAAACAAAAGTGGGGATGAAAGGCTATGGGCTCTTTATGTAGGACTCTTCATTTAGCAGTCTGAGATGAGTTGAAGATCTTTGAAAGTGTCACTGTGCTCAGAAGTGACTTCATGTCCCTTTGTTTCCTCCCTCTAACCCCGGATCCTCCTATGTATCTGTCTCCACATCCGTCTCTAATTTGACCCCTCCGCCATGTTTCGCTGTCTGTGGATAGGTCATCCTTGTAATTATGCCAATCACAGAGCAGCACTCACTCTATTTTCTCTATATGCTAATGATAGACTCTCTGTAATGTCTTGATGGCCAATTAAGGCTTGAAAGTACATGGCAAGTTTCATCTCCTTTGTTCCATGAGATGAGTTGGCTGGAACATTTTCCTGCAGACGCCCCATTTCTCAGAAAATGTTGTCCCAGCTTTTTCCTCCAGTCGACTCTATGATTATGCAGTGGTTCCTTTGCTTATTTAGAAGACATACACATTATTTTTGGATTTCACTTTAATGTTATTGTGTAACTAGAAAAGGATATTAACAATGATAAAATCAAAGGTTACCAAGATTATATTTTATGAGCTCAAAATGATTAGCAATGTTTTGTATTTTGCTCTGGCCACTTGCCACCATTAAAGCAATATGGCAATTCATGGCAGACTGTTGTAGTGAACCAGCTTTAGCCTATCAGAGAGCAAGAGAGAGGGTGTGAACAGTGGTAAGACCCTGGACCTGGCTCTGATTGGTTGTCTCTGACAGAGTGGTGTATTTCTGCAGATAGCAGTAAGACCACAGGGAGAAAACATATTGTTTAAAAAAGATACTATAGCTTTAAATTGTTAAAACTGTCACCATGCTGTGACAGTATGAGACGGGCAGGAGGAGGGTCTTAGTGCTGTCAATCATTCTCATGTACCCGCTGTTTACTGTACTAATGGAAGAGAAACAACTTAATGTTACAGGGATTGATCAGCGCCACACAGAGGTGAGTGACATCATTAAGACCTGCCTCCTGGCTCTGATTGGTTGTTTCTATATATATATATATATATATATATATATATATATATATATATATATATATATATATATATATAACAACATAGTGACAGTTTCAACAAATATATAAAATAACATTTTTTGTCACAGTGTTGCATAAGGCAGCTTTAAGTGAAAATACCACAATGTATCACAACATCGATGCAATCACATGGTTTTTAGTAATCAGCTGTTTTTACTAAGGCTGACATAATCAAATGTTTTCCAGTTTAATGTTAGCTACAGGGATGGGCCATAAGTTTCCATACATAGTAGAATGTAAAATGTATATTTCTTTTATATTTCAGATACCCAAAAAGATGCATTTGACAAAAAAGCAAAGAATTAAAATTATACTGATGACTGGATCGGGAAGCAGTCGCATGGTTGCACATGCGACTGCTTTAACAGAAAACACAGAACGAGCATCACACACGATACTGTGGCAAAACTTATTTGCAAGTTTCAGAAAACTGGAAATGTTGCAGATCAACCACAAAGTGGTCCAAGACACAGAGTCCCACAAAAATAAAAACAGTTGTCCAATATAAAATGTTTATTCTTTTGTATGTATGGAAACTTATGGCCCACCCTGTATAAGATTTTATTTAACAGCAAACTCTTACACCTAGGCTGTAGAAATCCTGTTTGTCAGCTTCACATTTGCTCTCTACTTGCAATAATTGGACAAAAAGTGACTTCACAGTGACTAAAATGAATTTCGATAAACCTGCACCGATCTTATAGCAACCAGTTTTAAAAACTGAATGATTTGCATCATGTGAACTTGCATTCTTCACTCCTTATGTAACAGAGTAACACATAAGACATCACCCTGAGCAATACAGCCAACAGCAACTGCACATATGCCACCTTAAATGCCCAGAGAAGTCGCTGAAAACTGCACTTGCAATGACACGTTCAGTCATTAGAAAACATGCACGCAGTGCAGCGCTCACCCAACTCCAGATACAACTCATCATCTGCTACGCAGCTGCTTTTTTTGTACTTGTCTCTAATGTTTTGTGCACGGACATCCATCACCTTGATGATATTTTAATGTCACATCCTCGGGCTGTCTCAATCTCTCCCTCCACCCCCCCTGCATGTCGGCCATCACTTCATAAATAAACCCCCACATCATTAAGTAAACACGCACCCGCCTGTCACCGTGATATATGGCCTACGCGCACACACGTATACGGGCAGTGTGTTAAACTGTGCAGGGCGCATCATGAACACAAGCCAAAGCCCCCCAATGATGTTTTTCTCTCTGTGCCCACAGTCCTAATGAACCCCCAGTTATTCATCTGTGACTGAAACAACTCCAGAGTGGAAATAAAAGTCAGAAATCTGGGAACTGTCTATGGTATTGGTGTTGATATAGTTAGTTTACCTTTTTATCCCGGTGACAGGCCATCACTGCTTTTATCTGACAGGTTCAGGTTGACTCATAAAGGATTCAGGCACTCTGGCAGGCCAGTCCTGCTGGAGGATTTGCCAGAGAAGTGATGGTGTCTTGTGGAAATCTGCAGAGATGGACAGAAGTGGAAGCAGAGAAATTATACTAAAAAAAAAACTACAATAATATTAGCGGAGAACTGTCAATTATTTTAGTAATCGGTTTTTCAGACGATTAAGCAGTTAAAAAACTTGGCACATTCTGATTTTTTTTTATTTAACTTTTTTTAAACCATATTAAAAAAGATGCAGATAAATAATTCAATTCCTTTTTTAAATAAACATTTTATATTATCTCTTGTTGTACACTTGATAATTCACAGATTGATTTTTGCATTAAGGAAAAGAGGTTTAATAGAGCTTTTCTTATTTTTTTTTTAGTTTAAACCAGTGAAGCTAACCTTATGCCATTTGAGATGGCATGCTCAAAAAAGTAGAGACTTGTTTGAGTCCCTATACTCCAATTAACCATTAATCGATTACTAAATTAGTTTATAATTATTTCTATAATTGATTATTTGTTTCAGCTCAAAAGGATATTAACTTTTTTTTGTTTTTACAAACATTTGAATAGAAGAACACCAACAAAACTATAAAATGGACAAACCTATTTCACTCTACTCAGCTCCATGGCTGAAGCTCTGCCTCCGTAGATAAAGAGCATAAACTATGGCCTCCTGCCAGAACTAACATTTCATTTAGGATGAAGCAGTAAACATCATCGTTCTGGCGATGGCTGATTGTGACGTTGGCTACGAGCCACAAAACGGTCTGATTAACCAAAACACTCTCTCGCTCACACACAGAGAATTACCCTCAAGCTTTAAACAATAATCCAAATGAGGGTTGTCATGTCTGCTTTTTATTCACACGGATGGACGCATGTGTTATCCTGCACCTGATCCCCGTGTTGATGCAAACAGGCAGCAACCGTCGGAAAAACGAGCTGGTAACATCAGTTCGGCGTGGATGTTAATATTCAGACAGATTTTCCTTTGTCTGCAGCTTGTAAGCCACATTTAGGTCGTTCTTGTGCCTCTGCTCCCCTGCTGGCTTGACTGTCAGTCAAAGACACACATCGGCCCGAGCACGCACACTCCTCTTTCTTTTGATTTCTCTTGATAGCAAAAAATGGCATCACAGCTCTAACAAAACAAACTGCTGATATTCTGCAAGTTGAAGGCAAATATTCTAATTGTCAACATTAAAATTTTTGAATATTGTTTTTATGACACCAAAGTTAAATATATAGAGAAGTAACAAGAACAAGAACATTCCCATCAATTCATTATCAACTTTCTCCAAAGAAAAGTTGCAAAATGTCAATTTTCCTCAGTGAGTGGGAGGCAGAGATGCTAGTTTGTGCATATTGAAGAAGGTGAGGAAGAGCTAGCAGCTGCTCTGGGGGTGTTTCTCTGAGGGAGGCAGCACTAATGTCATCCTAATGTTTGTGTTAATCAGGGTAGCATATGCCCCTCGTGAGCGCACTATGCATTGAAGGATGCACCTGCAGCAGGCGCTCCATGTTTTCTTCACTGTCCTTCTCTCTCTCCTGGCTGAGAAAGTTGGATAAAAATCCTGCGTAGTACTTTTCTAAGCAATTGTCAGTGTGCAGTCAACCAGAAACACACAAGTGAGTTTAGTGTATAAATCGAACAAGGCACACATATTTAGTCCTATTCTTGTTTTATAACAAGACTTTTACGAGGTGGCACACCACAAACGCATAAAAACACATCCCAAACAGAGCAACACACACAGTGTTGATCAAAAAGGGCTTTCAACCTCAGCTCTGACCAAACTGAAGCCGCTTTCAAAGTTCATTTCACTGCAGGAGGCTGCAGCCAAATGCACGCCGACACATCACGCACAGTTTCCCTTTGGAGGAAAACCTCCTAATTCACCAATTACAACCAATTCAGTCTGATTCTAGGCTCCAGATTGCTCTCGTACAGTTGAACCCGGCCCTTCTTGCACTTTCTCTGTTTTCACCCACTGGAAAAACCTGAACCCTGTTCTGATTAAAGGCTCGTTGTCCCTAGGCTGCTATTCTGGTCTATAAAATTGCACAGTTCAAGCCACAAGTTAGTGTTTAGCTCATTCTTCCCAGAATAGCCCAAAGAAAACAACAGTGTGATCAGCTACGGGAACACTGGCCCTGCTAATGTAGAGAGGAAGGATAATTATGAAGTGAAAGTCTCGCTGCAGAGATTATCCCTAAACATTAGGTATTTATTCTGGTATTCAGACTTCATTTCATTCTTTCTCCATTCAGGTGAGATAATTCCTCGCTCTGCATTGCAAATGTAATTGCGTCTTGCACCAATACCTTGAAACATTCCCGAGTTAAGGCATTATCTGGAAATGATTGCTCATGAATATTCTCAAAACAAATTGATTTATTCTTAAAAGCGAGTGAAATTGCCTCGTACCATTTGGGTATTGTTTGCCGATCAAACGCCTTTAAACTCGTGCCAGCGTGCCAAGTTTCATCTCGGAGAGAAAACAGGAGCTTTTGTCAGCTGGAAATAAGTCAATTGATTCAATTCAGGACTCCTTCCACAGCCGAATAAAGAGACAAAATATGCCATGAAATGTCCCAAAGCACTCATGTAGTTTTATCTTTTTCTTTTGTAAACCTACATGCTCAATTATAAATGGACAAAAGCATCAATACTTTGGAGGAAATCGATAAAATTACAGACAAAGGCAATGCAGTCTGGCTGTAGTCTTTTTAACACAATTTTCAACATCTTATTATCCAAAAATGGAGCACAGAGGTAGTAGCTCCTAGAGGGAAACCTGACATCCCAGAGGGTTTCTGCTTATTCTAGGGATTCCCCTGCTAGAAAGGACATGCAGTCCTTCATTAATGCAAACATGGTCCTAAATCCCTCAGTCCAGTTTTTGCTTCTTCCTACCAAAAATCCAAAGGAAGACACTGCAACGTCTTCAATGGAGAAAAGACTGAGTTTTAACAAGTGTTGATGCCGATAAAGACAAAGGTCATGGCTTGAAGATGCAAATAGAAACGCATGATATCAGAAAAAGCAAAAACCCCGAGGTCCACCACATCTACTCCTTGAGATCCTGTCTTCGAGCACTAATAGGTATGGATTGGTTACTGGTTTCATACCACCATATAAAATAGTCAGTTTCAAAACTACAAAAATTATACGTCGTATTGTTCCTACAGTATCGCTTGTGTTGCTGCAGTATTATGACGATGTGGGAATACTACGGCAAACGTAAGATTGACAACTTGGTCGGAAGAACATTGCTCTATGTAAAAAATGTGCTTACGAACAGCAGCAGCTAGAGAAGTCGACATTATTAGCTAAATTCAAGGTGAAGTTTATGTTGTCTGAATAATTAATGTAATAATTAATAATGTAATGTAATAATAATTACATAATAATGTAATGTAATAATTAATGAATAATTATGTACCAACAATCAAGTAGTCAAGAACTAATGCTGGAGGGGATGACATTCCAGCATCGCACATGTGATCTCAACGCAGCTTCTAAAGACGAAGTTGAGGGACTATATGTAGAGATTATGGTGATGGGCTAACATAAAACTTTAGTTAAATTAACTCATTTATCCTAATAGTTTTTTGAGAACAGCAGTGTTTCTGGTAGCAAGAGGTCAATCACCTATGCATTCACATCAAAATATTCTAAAGAAAATAATTTCATACCGGTCCATGCCTGAGCACCACAAACGGGCTCAAACTCGGTGCAACCCTGGTAGAGTTCACTTGCACCAGGAACAAGCTTGGTACCAAGAGTTTGAACACACTTGCTTCAATTATACATTTCATATTAGGTTTTTAGTCAAAATATGACTTCTTTCACTCCTATTAGTTAAAAACCAGCAAGAACATCCCAGTTTTACATCTCTACCAACCGCTACAAAGAGTTTTCCCACACACGGGCCCCACCTTTCTTCCTCTCCACTTTTAGCAAAGTCACAATGAGGGATTCTAACCACGGACTCCTCCTCTCTGTCCTTGCCTCTCCAGCTCAGCCCAGAGGCTTTGTATTCCCCTCCCTTGTTTTAAGTCTCTTCATTCTGATGCTGTGCAGCACCCAGCTGATTTTTCCCCCCCTTTCACTGTTCTCCATCTGGGCCAACAGAGGCCTTCAGGGACTTATTTGGTGTCTGTCTTTATTCCCACAGCTTGTCTCTGGCCTACGGGCAAACTGCAGAGTGTGATCTTTCTGCAAGCTGATAGAAATCTCCCCATTCACCTCCTCACTTATGCTTGTTCTCTGCTAAGATTTCGCTTTGCTACAAATGGATTCATGAGCATCTTAAACCACATCTGCTCAGTATGCCTGTTTTTACGTCAAATATAAAGAACCAGAAGCCCTGTTCATTGATCGTCTCTTTGCCCTTCTATAAATACTAGCTTGACCATTTTTTTTAATCAGAAAAGCCAAATATTGCCTTTGTTATTTCCTCAAACTGGCTTTTAAATGGAGTGACTGGAACAATAAGCAGGCCTCTTTATCACACAGAGGAGGAAAGCAATTGTTAGACAAATCTGGGATTTTCTCATCTGGCTGTGCTTCATAAAGAAAAGCACTGCCAGCAGTCAGCTTTGAGGCAAAGAAACCTCCTGGGCCAAAAGGCTACAGGGCTGGCAAACATCTGCAAGTGGCGCATCCTGCAAAAGGAAGATCCATTGTTCCAAGTTAAGATACCAGAAGGACTTGAAGTGAGTTGTCCTTGAGGTAGAGATTTCCACTCTGTAGCCTATAATGTGAGAAAACTCAAAGTGGCAACCAAACCAAATGGGATACAGTGGCTTGTATTCAACCACCTTGAACTTTTACCCATTTTTATGTTAAAATAATAAACTTTAAAGTCTTTTATTTAGATTTTATTTGTTTACTTGTTGCAAGGGTGTTTTTCATCTACAGGCCTTGTCACAGTTAGTGGAGTTAAATACTGGGAATAAAACCGGTGAGGCTGCAGCGATTTGAAACTAAGGCAGAGGTTCACTTTCCACTAAGCGTAGTGCTAGAAACGGCAGTCATTAGCTGCGCTCCCATTACAAATGAATTACAAAACGTTATCGATATTCTGCTAAAGTTGAAAAAATACAATTTAACAACTGTAGTGCATCTTCTTCTTTATGGTTTGCGCCAGTAGTAACATAGGTGCAAAAAAAACAATTTTTGGAAAATAAAAATTGGTTCATTATTTTTGAAATAAACCAATTTCGATACAACCAAAAGAAAAAACACCTCATTCTTTAGCCAAAACTTATCAAAAACAAGTTTTTTCAAAATTGCTGTTTCTATTAAGCAAATTTATTTTCGAAATGTCAAATTGCACTATTTGGTCAAAGAAAGTACAGCAAGTGTTCAGATGAGAATTTGTTTTAAGTCATTTTCACAAATGCTCTCCATCCGATCTGACTGAGCTGTTTTGCAAAGACGAATTGTCAAACACTTTTTATTTGGAAAGCTGGTAGAGACACTGCTTAACAATTTATCCTCTACTTTATGTTGATCTGCCACATAAAATCCCAATAAAAGAGACTGAGGTTGAGTGGTTGTAAAAAGGAACAAAGTGAAAAACTTGAGCAGTTACTAATACTTCTGCAAGGCAAGAGAGTTGAGATTGAGCTACTGAAGTTGGACTTCCATCAAAGTACCTCTGGGTCAAACGGGTCAAGCTAAACATATTCTGGTAGCTCAAGGTGGTGGATTCACTGCTGCTGCTGGTTATGATATGCAAATGTTCTTGTCCTATGAATAAAAAGAGGAGAAAACGGCATATTTAGCCTCCAGATGGCAGAAACGAGAAGCATTTTTCTACCATCAACGATTAAATCACACATTTGTTAAAGATAAACTGAAACCACTTGAGTGTCTTGCGTCCACACAACACGACACACCTACTGGGGCTTGAACAACAAGACCTCTGGCAGGCGTTTTGGGATGTTATTACAACAAACAGTGGGGGGAGGCAAACAGACCCACAGAGAAAGACAGGAACAGGGAGACAAACTCAGCAAATAAACAGCGCCGCATGGTCACTGCCATGGTCGCACACATGTAGATTCATGAGACCTGGGTATGCAGTGACTAAGGTTGCATCATAAGCTGCTAACAATCAGAGCAACCCCAAGAGAGCACAGCTGTTTCATCAGCTGAATGCGGAGATGAATAGCTCAGTTAAAGGATGTTATTTCGAACGGCTGCTTGAACAAATCAAATGTTCTCTTTGGCTGCACAGCGACGGTTTCCCTGTTTACGTTGTCCACTCAAACAATGGGGTAGGAAAAAAAACACTATTTTTTCCTCCAACGACTTTTCTAAACATATTGAATTTATTTGGACTTTTATTTAAACAACTTCAGACAGAGAGGAGAGTTTATGGAGCCGTTGTGAGTTTACATTTATCGATTTCAATACTTGCATGTAGAGAATAAACCACAGAGACACACATGGACGTGCATCCAGCCAAAACCTCAACACGACTGCTATAAAATGTGAAAATCTTTCCTGAGGTCTGGAGTTTAGACCTAAACAAACACTAACAATGAGGATAATTACCAGTAGATTGGCCTATTACCAAAATAGACTGCTTAGAGTGTGTGTGTAACCCTCATTCCCCCTTCTGTGTGTGTGTGTGTGTGTGTGTGTATATGTTTACCATCTGCTGCTAACGAGCTCGGAGTGAGCCGGGTCCAGGTGTGGGTGTTTAGTGTACACTGGAGGGCAAGTAAGCCTCCTGTTTGAGATACACACTCACAGGCTCTTAATTCAACATAATCTGGTACGCCAACAAACTAGACTTGACTAAACTGTGAGTGACTCTTTGACCTTTCTTATTAAAACTTGATCAGTCGGTTTCCGTGGCAACAAGCTGCCTCACAGGAGCATGAAACATCCTATTTTATACAAGTTTGTCCAAACTGCCTCCTCAGATTTGGCAGTAATGACCGAGATAGCCGTGGAAGAAAGATTTTTGCAGTCCAGACCTTCAGATCTCCTCTAAAAATGCTTAAAACTTGTTCAAACACCTAATATACCTTAATATGCATAAACATGGTCAGAAACAATGTTAGCTCCACTGCAAAGCTAATATTTACAGTCTTACCTCAGTTCTTGGAGGTACAGCCATATTTGTTACTCTGAGGATGTTTTAGTTGATTTTAATGTGATGACAAGAAAGTTGACTTGGTCAATTTGAATGTTGATGATTTTTCTGCTGATGCTGAATATCATTAGTTGCCTCCTTCTGTAAAAAGAGTCTCAGCCTCACATATTATTTTACTTGGATAAATGAAGAATACAATCACTTAAAAATCCTACATACGAAGATGAAACGGTGTTGAATTTGTCTGACATTTTAAGGTTTATTTTCAGTTTAAAAATGCTGCAGGTATGCAACAAAGTGCCTCCATATTTCAAACAGTGGCAGTAGCACTTAGCATAACTGTGGCTCACTGCTTCTTGTGTTGTTTTCCCCCCTGTGAGAATGCCAAATATTTACAACTCCTGTCAGTTTTCCCGTCTGTGCCAGCTCACTTCTGTTCTTCCTGTTTCGTTCCATCTCCTCTCATGATGGGGACGAGTCTGCACAATTTCTTCCCAGCAATCTTTAGGGAGGGGGGTGGATTGATATCGCATGGCTTGCGCTTCATGGTGCCAGTCGGATGCGTGGCGGGTGTGCGGAGGTTGCCAATAGGAGGTGGGCATGGGGGGTACCGGGCGGAGGCTCCACACGCTTAATTAGCATCCAAGATGGATGGATGGATGGCGGTACAGGAGGCTAATTATGCCATTTGAACAGAATCGACGGCACTAAACGCCTTACCGTCAAAGCATTTGGACTCTTTCGCAACTTATTGTATATACAGGCGCCGCTAGAAGGGCTCTAAGAAATTCATTTCCCTGGCAATACTTCGTGATGAATGCGACAGCTGTGGCGCCAGAGCTGGCAGCTTCAGCACGTGTCATCTGGCCCTGTCAAGGCCAAGTTTTTTCTAATTTGAAAAAATGGGAAAGTGACATTCTGCTCATTCACACTCGCACACATGCCAAGCATTCTGTCAGCAGAGCTGGCAGCTGGTGAATCGCGGTGCATCGAGTGACTCGACACAATCATGCACTTGAGAAGAGAGGAGACTCGCTTTCGACTTTGAGTTCAGTTTCTGTTCCATGATAAGAAGTGATTAAAACCTGCTGATTGTGAGGAATCCATGCAGACAGATGTGAACTCAAAGTGTTTTACCATGTGATGCTCAGGAAATTCTCCATCATTTGTGTGCTCTCACTCTGCTAAGTAGCATCTGCAGAAGACATTACGTCCATAACTAGAAAACCAACAGAGGAATGTCATCAGGTTCAGGGTGAGGACGTGGAATCACTTTCTACGTGAGAAACAGTCGAGTTTGTCCTGCTGCTATTTACTCCAGGGGTGTTCAAAGTTTGTCACCTGGGTCAAGAAAATGAAAAAATTTAAAATCACAGCGACTCTTTTTGTGATTTCAAACGTTTTTTTTCTTTTTAATTATTATTATGATTATAATTTTTTTTTGCTTGCTTTCCTGTATTAAGAAAGGCATCTTGTTTTCAAACTCTTGGGCTTGATTGAACAAATTTACTCTTAGTTATAAGAACAGGATTTGCTTCAAAACGTTTGCTGTATTTAGCAAAGTTTAATAAATAAATCAAATTAATTTCTTTAGCCATTGGCCACAGTGCTGCAGACAAAAACAACAAATAATAATTCGAACTAAGCAAAAATAGAAGCATAAAAGAAGGCCCAACAAATTAATCTCACATTGTAGCCAGTGAAAATGTGTTTTAAGAAGTGGCTTAAAAACATCGAGTTGAAGCCCATCTTTAAAAGCTTTGTAGTTAAAAATCTCTGGGTAGACATGATTCTATTATGAAAGCTTGGTTATCAAAAATGTAACACTTTTGTACTTTATCCATTGTAAAATGATTGCCGGTAATAATTTTATCGTGATTACAAATTCTAAAACAATCGTCATCTGTATCATCCACCTGTGCTGGTTGAGCCAAATATGTATCACTCTTGAATTGCATTTGGGGGCCACACAAAATCAGTCCCAGAGCCACAAATGGCCCCCGATCTGCAATTTAGGCACCCCTGATCTACTCGCCTCTCTCTTCAGCTGCATTTTCAATCCAACCAGGATGAATTTCACATTGCCATAGCGAGAATGAGGCTTTTCAGTGTGTGTTTGTGTGTGTCTGTGTGTGTGTGTGGGTGGGTGTGTTTTGGTACGCCACAGAAGCATTTTCAAGGCACATGATTTGCCACTGAAGCTGACTAATTTAGGGGAAATGGCCGTCTATATGACGGACATCCATAATTTGTGTGTGCGTGGACCTATGGCTGCAGGCTAATATGGTAATACAATCAATGGACAAAGAATTTCAATCATTCCATATAAAGCAACATTTCCTCCTGTCCTCATCACTCTCCTGGTATTACCTCTCACTCAGCCGCGTGATGCATAGAAGATTTATTACTCTGCTTCCTGCAATACATAAAGAAACACATAAGAGGTCTTCCACCTGAGTCCCTGCTTCTCCCAGGGAGTAATGCCCCTTTTATGCATCTCTTTCCATAATGGCCCCCATGTCGCTCTCACACAGACTCCTATCCAAAGAGGGAGTGCTCACCTCCTAACATGATGCTAAAGCTGCACACAGACATGCAGACTACCCTAATGTTGGCGTAAACACACCACACACAAACCCAGAGCCTCTCCAGTAAACAGAGCAGCAGCTCTGATGTGCTCTTACTTCCTGGCTGCCATTCAGAGACATTAGAGCTGCCTACATTATACAGACATGCTAATGATATCTGGTAATGTGGCACTGCTGCATTGACATGCAGAATGGGTTTGACTGCAGGCCGCTGGTCCTTCATAGATTTATTGTTCTGTGTGTGATATTGAACACTGGGATTTAGGGATGCACAACTTGTCAATATTAACATTGGTATTTTTTTAACATATGTTATTATGATAAGCAACTGGAGGTTTTGCAAGATTAAACAAACTTGAATAAATATATATCCTACCAGACACCAGCCTCAAGCAGTCATTTGTAACTCCAATAATACACATACTTACTATTAAAATACTTATTAAAAGTCAGTGCAAATGATGCAAGGACATGTTTCCTTTTGTCAGCGTATTTCCAATGGCACTGGGATTAACTTTTGGTTCAGACAAATACGGAAACTGCAGCATATGCACTTGTAAAATCTGCGCTAAATTATTCCGCTTTAGTTGTCAATGCTGGTGACTTTTAAAGTTTTTGTTTCATTTAAGAAAAGGTATTTTTAGTTTTCCCAAGCATAATTAATCTTGTGCTTGTTAGATGGAAATTACAATCTAACGCTGCTATATTTTTATGACTTGTGTTTTTAGCATGAATTCAAAAGGCTTTTATATTCTGAACTAATTCTGAGATCAACATGTCCAGTTTTAGTGGTTTAGCATTAAGAATATCTTGGTAGAAATCATGTTTTAGCAATAACATGTAATTTAAACAAGGTTTGGTTATTATTGGGGTCGGTGAGAGCAGTTTGGGCTGACACGGATTGTTCCCAAGAAGGGTACAATGGTTCCTGTCTGTGTGATTGAGTTTAGAGAGCTCGGGCCAGACCCCAATGTCCACTCATGCTTTAGGCACCATTAGTGAGCTGAATTTGATTCAGACGGTGATGGATACAAAGTGGAGGTCAATGAGCGCCACTGTGACATCTGCCCTTTGAGGCTGATCAAACACCAGATGTGCCGCTGCGGTGTGGAACCATCTGTAGGGAGAGCTTAAAGAAAGGAGGGGACTGCTGTGGTTGAGGCCAGATAAATACATTTACACTCTAAATTATTCATACCCCCCTACAGAAATAGATTTAAAATATTTTTTACTTTTAATCAACTTTGAATCGACAATGTTCTTCAACTTAAACTGGATCTGTTTGTGTGCCTTGGATAGACATTTGTTGTGAATTGGTGCTGCCAGTCAGAAGCATATTCAGAAAGGTCATTTTAAATCTAACTCTGCTGGAGGTATGAATAATTATGAGCCAGGTGGCTGATAAAGGGAAAAACATGTTCTTCCCAATAGTTAGCCGTGTGACATGACGGCTGATGTTGCATTTCAGGGATTTTGATTCTCAATTCTTTTTTTTCCCACAAATCCTGCATGGATGTCTGCAGGCGATCCATGCAGACATGCTCTAAATGCTTTCTATGAATGAATTCACTGGACTACTGAAACATTACTGAGGTTAAACATGCAGCCTAAGGACATGAGCTGCTTGAATCCATTAATATAGTTTTTTTTTTCTTTTATTATTTACTCTCTACCTAAATGACTTCCAGGGAGGCAGTTATGGGTTCAGGGCTTCTTTGATTGTTCAGTGTTTAAACAAGGAATCTAACATATCCTGTGTTTGCTCTTAGATGGCACCCAGAGGGGTTGAGTCCCGACCAAGGCACCGGTATGAAGATTTGGAAGGGGATTACAATCCACAACCCAGGTGAGATCATCGTATTTATTCTTTTTATTCCTGCATGTTGGGAAACGTCGCTCCACTTCCTGCCTTTGTCTCTCCCTACGCACGCGCACACACACACACACACACACACACACACACACACACACACACACACACACACACACACACACACAAAGAAGTGTAGACTAATCCTCTTTGGAGCTTATAATTAAATCTGGAGTGTTTGCCTTGGGAGTGTGTACTCATCCCAGGAATAGGACTGATCAGCTCTCCAGAGAGCAGGGTGCAGGCAGGGGGATCTCTCGCCCTTTAACAGGACCGTACCAGTCCCTCTGTTTGTTTTTTTTTACCCGCCATCTTGTCAAAATTATATGGCAAACATGCATCTGTCCAAAGTTGACAACAAACATTCATGTAAGTGTGTGTACACGCGCCGTCACGGCTCGCCTGCGAAGTGGAGCGGCACGATGCGCGCTGAGTGAGAGCAGGAGGCTGAGGAGGGGGGAGAGAGGGGACACCAGGATGGAGAGAAGGAGAGTGAGGGGAAAAGAGAACAGTTATTTCACGGGTTATTGCCCCCCCTGATGTGACAGGCACCAGGGAGCACAGACATCAGCCCTGGGTCGGGGGGAAACAGACAGTGTAGGAAGGAGAAGCAGCAGAGGGAACAGTTTAGTCCTAAATGTGCAGATTTGGATAAACTTCGACACCTCAAAACAAACCAAGACTCTAATTACAACCATTATTCCAGATTTCTGTGAAATTATTGGTCATATTTTCAATTAAAATCGCAAAAATTATTGTATTTTTAAACAGTTTCTCAGGCAATTTATAGCTCTTTGTGAGCGTTGCAAAATCCTACTTGGCATTTATTTCTCTATTGTTTCCGAAATTATTTCCACATCATTAAAAAGTAATCACTAGCTCCATTAGTAAGAGAAACATTACATTGTAAATCCAGAGTGTCATTTCTAGAATATTATCAACAATGGCAGCTATAATATTGTCTGCTTACATGATTAGATGTGCAGATAACAATCAGGTTCTTGTCTTTAGAAGAATCTTTAGCTTGAACTGAACAATTAACGTCCTTCAGCACTTCTTCTCGTTTCTAATGTTCTCTATAGAGATGAATTAATACTTCCAACTCTCATGAGCATAAACACAAGCTGATAGAGGGTTGGATACAAATCTATTCTGGGAATGTTTTCCTTTTCTTTTCAAAGTGAAAGGGGAAAAAACACTGGAGAAAAAGAGAGCAGACACAGCAGAGAATTGAATGCATTTTTCAAAGTGGGGCTGAACTTTGTGCGAAATCCCCCCGGGGGCCGCCATTATTGAAAGCCATTTCCTCTCAAAATGAGTGCGGCTCCACCATTGGCCTGGCTCTCATTAGCATACATTTGGCCTGCCTTTGTGTGGAGCCGGCTGGGGCTGCAGCTGGAGGGTTGGGAGCGAAGGAGGTGAGCGTTGCATGTGTGTGTGTTCGTGCGTGCGTGCGTGTGTGTGTGTGTGCATGGATATAAGAGGAGATGAAGCAAAGCGTCTCACAGATGGGAGCAAACAGGGAGAGGTGGAGAGGAGGAAAGGTACGAGTCAGGAAGATGGCTGCTCACACAGATGTTTGCAAAATTCTTAAAAATTTCCTTTAAAAAATATGTTTTTAGATCTTTTACACAGAGAAATTAATATCATGACCCTGATTAGTGTTTACATTTGTAAACACTTTGCAACAACTTTGTGTTCTTACCATTAACAGAAATTTAAATATCTATTTCTGTATAAGTTTTGTCTTTTATTTCTTGTTTTTTTTTTGGTTTTTTTTAGTATTTTTTGAGTTGTGCATGGGCAGGTTAAAAATTACCAGACCGCAATATGCTAAATGAAGACAATCAAAAAGGGACTGGATAAGTTTAACTTTCATAAGTAGAACCTTGCTTTTTAAGTAAAACAAAAAGGCCAGACTCAAGTTTTACAGAGAGAAAAGAGATCCAGACTTCTCAAATAATGTTAATGTTAAATAAACAGATATGTTTGACATAAGCCAAACACAGCATTCAGAGCAAAGACCTCATAAAACTGGTGGGAATGCTTCTGCTGCAACGCTACTTGGTCAGCTCACCATTGTAGATTCAACCACAAGTTTTAACTTGAAGAAAATATGAACAACTAAAAAATATTAAAGCTGAAGCATAACTGGACCCTACAACATGACGAAGATGCAAAGCTGTTTGAGGATCTAACATACTAAAAAGTCTAAGTCCAAGTCCAGATGTTGATCTCACCGCTTAAAGATGTCTCAGCTAAAAGTGAGAAAGTGGGACAAACTTTTCTTGAATAACTGTCAGCTGCTGGGGTGCTCTAACTTTTTCCTTCAGATATAAAACCCCACTTTTGTTATCTTTTGATTCATAAGTAATATGTTATTATTGCTATTACTTAATGGAGTGCCCTGATGTTGTTCGGATGACTGATATGCTGTCATGTTACTTCAGAGAAAGGATTTAAAGGGTCACAAAGTGGCAAATTTCTGGGTTTACCGAAAGAAATCTAGTTTTGCACGGCTACATTTTGTAATTGTCTTGCAAAATAATATACTCCTGGGAGCATTGCTCTACTATGCTACATTGTAGAAATATAAGAAAAGGATTAGACCTTCAGTAAATTAATTTTTCCCACAAACAGAAAACAGACCTGCAGGCTACAGCATGCAGCCCCTTTATCTGCTTTATTCCTCTGGAAAATATTTCTCATCACATTGTGGCAGCCCAAAGTGTACATGCAATAAATCAGCTTCTGTCTGGCTGTCCCCACATCTCAAATTAAGAAACTTGAAGTAGTTTATTCCAGAGTAGGGAGGTGTGATGGAAAGAAACCTCAGACTTCAGCCTGAAACTGGCTCCTTGGGGCTACTGCACAGCACAGCAGCCAGTAAGTGAAGCTCAAGGCTTGGAAAAGAGGATTTGGAAAGAAAAGCTGGAAGTGGTAACATGGAGAGGTTTGCCCCAGGGAGGGTGAGAGTACTACTTTGGCTCTTACCTCACTCTCCACCGGCCATTAACGCGGGGGTGTAGCTCTGCCTCCGGATAGGCTCTACGCTTTGGGACGCACGCAGAAACACAAGGCCATATGGAGAATATTACCGTCATTATCAATTCAAAGAGGCAGGTCATGGGCGCGGTGACCCAACCCCGGGTTATCCAATCAGAACAACCCCTGACCCATTCCCCTAAGGTGATTGGATTGGGAAGGCAGGCTGGCACCAAGTTGCTGCTGGTCATGGCTGATTATTGGCAGATTAATGCGCAACTGACCTGAAACATGGGATGTGTACCAAAACTGATCTCGATACTGAAATACAAATTGTACATCAAGTAGGTTGGATGTGTCTAATTTCAGAAGACCTCTAGCTAGCACCTCTCTGTTCATATGCGATTACAGTCGATCATTCTGAGGAGGCTCTCATGATTGTTTGTGGAGAGACTGGAATCCTCTGCCCCACCTTATAAAAACCAGGGGCAACTTCTTGATTGTCCACAGCATGCTGAGTAGGCTGTAGTATGTGTACAAGTGTCCCTTAAGGGCTCTTGTCTGACCTTCCTGAATAGCTCAAACTCATTCTTCCCAAGCTTACGGGTACTTGGCTTTCTCCAGCACGTACCGAACACATCAACCTTTCTACTGAGGCTTTAATGAGTTACATCCATGTTAGACACACCTAGAAGTATGAAATAAAAGATATGGTATGTGAATATATACGAATTCAAAACGAACCAGAGTTCACTTCAACTGAACCGAGATCTAGACGGACCAGAGTTTGCTTTTTTTGGACCCCATCAGAGTTTGACTACACATTCATGCTTCCTCAAACGTACCAGACTTCCTAGACAAATGGTTTGATTAAAGCGGACTAAACAAGACTGGTATGAATGCACTCTAAAACTCACACATGCTCATTAAAACTGAACAAGAAAAGGTGGGAAAACAGAGTATAAATTTCAGTTGCAACATTGAGAGGGACGTGTGGGGTAACTTCAGCAAAATATGGATAATTCTTTACCAGATAGACTTTTACTTCACTAAGAACTATCAGTTTCAATATTAAATGATAAAAGCTTCTACTATGTCTCCTCCAGTCTAACTTTTCAAGTCATAGTGCTTGGCAGCACAGGTGTTCAGCCGCATTTATTACAGAAATCTGTTATCATTCTTCCTTCTGTAATATTGTTTGGAGCTCCTGGTGAATTCATAAGATTTTCTCAGGGTCAGCAGAGAAATCATATTGTTGCTGTTCTCATCCCGTCTTTATTAAAGTCCTGCTTCTCACAGCTTCACTGTTTTCCCCACCCTGCTGCTGTCCAGCTGTCCAATGACTCACTCTAAACTAGCCCAACTCGGTTAAAGTTATTATTTCTGCAAGTCATTTAATTCCTCAGGAGCTCAGGCTGCATTATATTGAAAGAATTGTTTGGACTCAGAATGCGGGATAAGTGGCTTAAAAGTCAAAATAATAAAAATAAACGAGCAGCCGAGGAGTTCCTGAGGTTTTATGATTTCCTACGAGGTGTCCTGACCCTTCACTGGTTTTGCTGGCTTTTTATGAAACTGCGGGCAGACGCAGCAATGTTTGAGAAGCTAACACACTTTGTGCTCAGACACAGAAGAATGTAATAGAGTCAGCAGAAGGAAATGAAAGGTTTTAAAGCAGCTCTGTCACATGCACAGCTGAGGCACCAGTGGCTCTACCTGTTTACATTAACTGGGCTTTCTCTGCTTTCTACTGATTCCATCAATCCTTCTGTCTGCATTTCTCCGTCGCTTCTGTTTATGTTTTCCTTAGTCTCTTCTTCACCACCCGTCTCTCCGTCTGTCTCCTAGGGTCTGTGTATGGGAAAATGAAATCGGTGCATCATAAATAAAACAAAAGAGAAACACTTTGAGGCCCGGGCGCTCCCTCCGAGCTCAGTTAGAAATACAAAAACTGTTGTGTAAGAATCGGCATCGCATTCAGTCCACAAATAAAGACGAATTCAAATGTTGTCTTCCTCGTCCAGGAGGAAATGGAAAGCAGCAGCCCTGGACAAACTGAGCTGAATATGTGCAATGACGAGTTCAAAACATCTCGTCCAAAACATTTCCCCATCTGTTTTCATAATCAGCTTCTGACTTGACTGTTTTCCCCTCAACGCAGCATGAGAGCTCTGCTTTTTGCTCCACTTTCCAAAAGGTAAATCTCCTTTTACTGAGGGAACTGATAAAAGATTTAATGCATCATTAAGGAATACATCTTTGGGATAACAGTGCCTTGCAAAGGCATTATTGAACTTTGATATTTTCAATTTTTTTTCTGCGCTGAAACAACAAACATCCATGTGTTTCATTGGGACTTTATGGGATAGAGAAGGGATCAAAAAGTTTACAGTCCAAAGGGAATGTTTAGACTCAGAGCTGATAATGTTTCCCAACAACTCTACATTTTTAGTAAATATCTTAGTAAATGTCATTTTATTTCTATTTTTAGGTTTCAAAGTTCAGCTAAAAGACAATGGATAGTTTATACTTAGCAGTTTTTTCGTGGATAAAACAACCAAGACCTGTATTTGTTGCTATAATTATATCTTAAAACACTATTCAGTTCGTACAGTAGCATTTTGCATGTGTCGCCTTGCACACATGCAAGGTCTTCCACCTGATCCATCTGGTTTGGGAGACTTTGTTGGTCGATTCAATAAAAACCCTATGAAATCCTCTGAGGTTTGTGGTTGGATTGTGAGAAAATGTAGAAAAGTTCAAGAGGAACGAAAACTTCCAAAGCACTGCTGTTAAAATGACTCCCCATCTGTTTCCGTCATCAACTCTTACTCAACTGGTTTCCCTCAACTCGTCATTATTACATGAGAACGAAGCTCCTCGTTGCTCGCTCCGGACGGTGCATCTCATTTAACTGCTTATGCCTTTTTAGTGGCTGTCATTCTGCATTTTTATTCATTGAGAGCAATACATGCATTCACACCAGCAGATTTGAGCAAAATAGATCATTATTATCCATTAAATCTGTGTGGAAACATCGTCGTAGAGCCTGTTATTACTGGTGGCTCCCGTCTCTTCTCACCTTCTCATTTTCTAAACCAGAGCCCCTGCTGTTACCTGCCACCGATACTGTACACACTCCCCGTCGCTGCTCACTATGTAATAGCGCTCAGTGTAAACATGGGCCCATTTAGATGAAGAACGCACGCCAAGGTGAGAGCCAATTTCCAGCGCCGTTGTTGACATAGGCTGGTTTGATTAGCAGAGCTGTCTTGATGGCCGAGGCCACGGTGGCTAATGGTTTTCTCTGCAACACTCAGAGCCTGCACAGTGCTGATTTTAGGGAGACTAGTAAATGCATCAAGCACTAATGAGTATTGTCAACTATCCCTAAACATTTCCACAAAGATTGAGGACCAGTCTCCTCAGATTAGAGGAAAGGTTTGCCACAATTTATTCGTAAAGTCATGCCACCGCAGGGATAAAAACTGTTTGTGCCTCTGCAAACTGTGGCACCGTTTACCCTGAAAACGCTTCAGCTGAAATGTGAAATGCATATGAATGAATATGTGTGGGAGTGTGTGGCAGTGAGGTGCAGCAGCTGGTACTTTTTTCTGCTGAGCAGTTGATATATTTTGCATGCGGTGGGCGTAAGGTGAGCATATAATTGGCAGATGTGCTCACATGTGCATCCATATGTTTTATAATCAGAACTGTAATGAATTCGATGATTAAATGCTATTTAATTGGCATCTGCGTCATTTCTGTGTGTTGCGCTCATTTGTTTAGAGTATGGATGCACCAAAAAGTGTCGGTCGGCTTTTAAAATAATGTAAAATAAGCTGATGTAAAAATAATGGTGCAGCAGAATCAGCAGATTAAACACTGCTGTTTGCCTGTTTTATTAAAATGCCAGCACTAAAAAAAGGTTTGTTTACAAGTATTAACTGTAGTCTTCTCTATATCACATATCTATACTACTAAAACACTCGTTCACTAAGATTGTTACTGGCACTTAAGCAGAAATCATATGAAATAAACACTAAATCTTGGACCAAACACCTGGTGGAAACCACCTGCACTTCCTCTGGTGTCTCATTTAAAGGATTTAATCTATAAGAACAATGTTTCTCAGAAGCTATTGCTTTTTTCTTCTGTGCAATTTAAAATTGATTTTAAGCTCTCCATGTTTTTCTAACACTGATAATGATCTCAGTCTTCTTATTTATGGACTTGCCTTTAATCCTACAAGCTGTCCAGACCCTCAGGAAGTGAGGTCATCTTTTCTTCTAATCTTTCCTGAACACCTGAAGGCAGCTGTTTTAATTGCAAACTGAAACTTTATTATTTTGATTATTTAATTATATTTCATGCTTTTATTTTAATTAGTGCTGCATGTTGATCATTTAGCAACTCTAGCCAGTAGCCGAGAATATAAAACTGCATTCACTTTAGCACATATATATTGTCATTTTTTTATGTCATTTAATGGCTAATTTTGTGTTTATTCTATCCTCTAATTGCTTAAGATTACATTTTTTGTTTGGTTTTTACCCTCTAATAATGTCTGTCAATTCGTTTTTAAAACAGAACACTGACATGACTGACGTGAAGCAAATAGTTTGACTTTTATTTGGCTTTGTGATTAATATTTACCAAGGACGCAGCTCTTATCTCAGGCACAGAGGCGTCGATAGACTGAATTTATGCTCCAACTTCCACACCAGTTGTTCACAGGGATGTTCCTGAGCCCATGCATTGATTTCCTCTACACAATCATGTTTGCTTTTCAATTCGGGACCGCCTGGGAGCCCAAAGATCACGAACATTCAATATTGGTTTCTCACCCCTGTCCCTTGTGTGTGGCCTTCTTTGGATTCTGCAGATCTCTTAATTGTACTGTGATGCAATCTGGAAGTATACTTATATTTATGGATAAAAGGAGGATGTCAAACAGAGTAATGCTGTTTCATGTTAAATGTCACATTCATCCAGAGAGTGTGTGTGTGTGTGTCTGACAGATGCATGGTTGTTTTCCAGCTGTTGTGGGGGTATTTGTGGGAGTCTGGGGCTAATGAGGAGTTGGGGGGCTGTTGTGGGTGTGGGGTTACTAATTTCCTCCTTCCGTTTCCTGGGGCAGGTGCGGGATAACTGCCATACGCACAGATTCCTCACTGTCACAGGGCGGAAGCAGGCCCCAAACTGCAACACACACTCTGCTTTCACTGCTGCGCGTGTGTAATCGTATATCTCCCAACACGTACCCACATGCACAGCTCTGGATGTAATATTGAGTCTATCAGTGGCTCTCTGAGGGTGGTGGGGGGTGCGGTGTATGGTGATGATGTTCTCGGAGTGCAAGTCAGATGTATTAGACGGCGTGTCATTACAGCTTTCCACTCTAGTTGGTCCCTGTGGTTCACATCACACCTTACTCTGCTGCTCCATATAGACCTCAGAGGGGCAGACGGGGGAGTCTCTCTTCCTGTCCCCTGCTAAACATAGCCATCAGCTCCCTTCCCTGTCCGCATCTCAAACTAACCGTCTCCCTGTTCTGCCAGCATTCGTCAGCACCAGACGAATGCATCGACTCGGTGCTTTGTGAAGTATTCCTTCCTCTGGAGCAGCTTTAACATTTTACTATTAAACTAAAAAGTACACACAACTCTGCAAAAACCTGGTTGTAAAAGTATGTACACCATAAAGTTATACTTTGTTGAAGAACTTTATTTAATTTACAATATGTAGTCAGAGAAAATATTTTCCAAGAGTGACCTAATGATGGGTGATAAGGTCCTTAAGTACCAACTGAGGAGCATAGGACAACTTGGAGCCCAGCATGTCAGAGGTCAGAGGTCATTGTACGCTCTGAAATGTTTAATCTGTTCAGTTTAGCAGTTAGTCATTCAGAAAAAGGGACACAGGAAGAATCCATTTCTCTATTAGCATCATTTGAGATGTTGTGGAAAACAGTCGTCTGTAGTGCAGCAGATACTGGTGGTATAGAAGAAGATATATGTGACTGCTTTGCCCCAATCATCACTGAAGATGAGAAAAGATGAAATGAGATGCAAAAAAGAAAGAAGCATTAAAGCGAGAGATGATGGAGAGACAAATGGAGCATAAAGGAGAGGGAGAAATGTTGAGGGAATTGAAGAGAGATGAAGGATTGTGGGTTTTTGGGTGGCCCTGAGACGAGTTGAAGACCCAGGTGTCGCCCCTCCTTTATCCTGGTGTATCTCCATCCTTCTTTTATTCCCTCTCAGTGCCTCTCCTGGTGGCCTTCAGCATTTAATCTGGATTAATGGAGGAGCATGACCTTCACCTCCTTCTCTCCTGCTCTTTCCGCTGCTGCTTCATTTCACACCACTATCTAAGGAGCAATTTATTTCCACGCAGACTAGACTGCACATCTGTTTCTGTTCTGTCACATCTTCATTTCATATTAAAGTCTTTAGCTTTCTGTCATTCTTCCATCCTCCACCAGTTTTATTCCTCGTGTCTGTGCTTGTGTTTATGCTGACGGACAAGGCAGGGCTGGTAGTTGTTGGGACCACCTGTGAGTCCCGTCCAGCCCCTCTCTATGGGTGGTCAGGTCTCTGCAAACACACATGCTGAAGTCCACATCACCTCAGTCTATGAATATCCTCAGGGGAAAGTCTTGTCAGGCACGAGTGCAGACGCACGCTCCCCAGCAAGATGTGTGCAGCCTAAACTGTGGCGAGTGACTCATTCTAATTGGCCGGTCAACAGGTGCTGAGCTCGACTCGAGGGACCGGACGTGGCAGACGCAGGGATACAATTACAGAACAAGGCAGAAGCTAAGCTCAAAGCTTCTGTGTAATAACTACAGTAGGAACCATTGTTAGAGGGGAAGTAGACGGCAGAATCTGCTCTGTGATTCTCTTTGTTGCTTATCTATAAAAAAATTTACCCACTACCAAATCTGCTACATCACTATACCACTTATATTCAGTTATACAACTGTGTTACAAAACGATACACAATGACTGCACTGTCAAATTGTAAAACTTAGAAAAGATTTATCAATGATTTTATTAAACCAACACCAAAAGTAGCAAACTGAACTAGGTTATTATTGAACCTAGCTGTAGTTGTATGTGATATCACCACTGCTATATTCAGCAGTATCACAATGTTGTGATTACCTAACACTGTGCAACACCGTTCTTAAAATAGAACTTGGTTTAATGCACTCTATCAAGAACTGATTGAAACTACAGTGAACCTTTTCCTATTTGTCGATTTTTCTATGGCATGTAACTAAATTATTCACAGAAAACCTGGATGTTTTTTTTAAGCTCGTATCTTAAATATCTGAAAGAAAACGCAGCTGGGAAATATAGCAGAAATACATAGGTGTACAGCTACTTAACATGCTATTGGATGTCATTTGCAAAGCATCAAATTTAATTTCCTTGACAACAATTAGCTATAACCTCCAAACCATTTTGTTTCCTTCTGCTCTTGGGCTAATGTAGTTCACACTGTGCATAATACTGCATATCGAAGTATATTTGGTTTTTGAACTATTGAAATGGGTAGTCATATGCATTTAGAGGGAATCTCAAGTATTCACATATTTTAGTTATTAGTGTGTCCCTAACCACTGTGAATCCAGGAGGTTCACTGCATCAAGAAAACAACAACTTATGTGAACATTTAAGCTGTACAAACTTTTCCACAAACAAGAAAAGAGATTGAGAAAAGTTTTGTGTTTTTGACCAAAATATGTCCAAAAACCGTCATCGATACTGGTCTCAGTGTAACTAATTCAGGTGCTCCTTTTTCATAAGAGGCTTTGCTTATTTCAGCCAGCAAACATCAAAATGTTTTCTGCCAGCATCAGAATAGCAAGTCTCCAAACAGCCTTTCAAGCTGCTGCAACTTTGCATCAGGCTCTTGCATCTCTCTGCTTTGGAAACTGATAGTTAAAAACTTTATGCTTAGCTTTATAAGAAGACTTGTTTATCACTCAGCCCCTGGAACCGTAGCATAAGATGGAAAACATTTGAGCCAGCCTTTTTGCTTCTCGCGCCTCTCTCTCTCTTCCACCATTGCTCGGAAGCCCCCCGTGTCGCCTTACCCAGGGGTTTAGCCCCTAATCACCCTCAGCTAGTGGGAGGGAATCGGAGACTTCCAGCTGGCTGCCTTGTTACTGCACACCCCTGGGACACACACATTCCTCCACACACACACAACCTCATATATGCTTACCAAGGAATTTGCCGTTATCTCTTGGCATCTCTCCATCCACGTCCCCCTGACAACTCGATCCTGCCGAGGCCTCGCCACATAAACTGAGTAACAGCAGGAAGCCGACCAACAGAGAGCTGTCCTTCACTCCAAACCAGTATCAAGAACAGTCATCACGATACAATAAGCTATCTATCTGTACAGGCAGAACTTAATGATGAATAATTTTAACAAATAATTACAAGGTGTTCACTAATCCTTAAAAAGTCTCTGAAATGTTTATATTAAGTTTATAAAACAAAATGTAAGTTGGAATTAAATACGATAATTACAGGTCTTAAATTTTGATGTGACGGGACTATTTCATCTCATGCATTTTTTTCTAGAGACTTTTCTGTCAGACGTTTTAGTTGCACACCTATCTTTGCGTTCTGTGACTTGAGGCGGTTACGGCTATAGATTACCTAGCTGGCTAGCTAACATTTTTGGATCTGGGTGATGGGCTCGAGAAAAGACAGCGACAGGCGAAAGTCATCGGCACTCTGGTTAAAACCAAACACATGGGGACACCACAACAATTTTTCTTATTCTTCCTTTTAATACAGCAGGGTTGGTCTTAAATTTTATTCAAGGTGGCATTTAAAAGGTCTTAAAAAGTCTAAAATTTGCCCTAAATAACCTTCTGTTTTCTTTATCTTACAGGAGGGATCCGTATGACTATCCCACACACTCCAGGGCTCACAGGGAGCCCATCCCTTACCCCGGTCACTACCAGGACCTTCCAGGTCCCAGCAACTCTGGCCGTTTGCCACTCCCTCAGTCGTCCAACCAGTCCCAGCAGGCGCCCGCTAATCAACGCTACTACCCGTCCACCCAGCCACACCGTGCAGCTCTAAGACAGGATGTCCCTCCGTCTCCCACGGCTGGTCGCAGAGGGCGGCAGTACTATGAGCCCGCAGCGGGGAGAGGAGACGGCTACCGGCAGGCCAGCCCCGGCCGCTACACCAGCCCAGACAGGCACCCGAAAGCAAGGCAACGCTACGCCAGCCCTGATGGCTACCGGGATGAAAGACAGCCTGAGCCACGGCGGAAGGACCCCATGATAGGTGCAGTGTAAATTGATGAAGGTTAAGGTTTAACACGGGCGCTTTGCAAAGAGTTATATTTAAATGTATGTAAATATATATATATATATTGTTTCTGGTGGAGATATTGTGAGTATTCCAGTATTGCCAAGGTTTTTGATGACAGATTTTATAATGCAGAATGAAATGAGATTAAATTATTTACAGCAAACTTGGTGCCATACAGATGTTTAAGATGAAGTATATTCCAGCACTGAAAGCACTGCGTTTTGTCCAGAAGTATCAAACAGAAGGTAATAAATGGGAGGGGGGGAATCACCTTTACCAGCTTAGATCATGACAGGAAGCCGACAAACAAAAACAGGAATTAGCTCTCCTTCTTGACGTTTAGGCCTTGATGTTTTGCAGCTTAAGCTTCCTTTACTTCCTGAAAACATGTCATTTTTTTTCTTTTGTCTTTTTGCCTTTGATTATGTGGATGAGGCCGACACCTTTACTGTCCAAGATGAATTTAATTGTGATATTTTGTGGTTTTTCTAATAAACTAAATAAATAGTTATTCTTATGAGCTACGCCACTAGTAACGAATTAAACTAAATCTTTTCCTCTTTAACATCTCAAACCTGAAATTAGTTGCACTGACTGATGTGTAGCTTACGGTTTGTTTCAAACATTGTCAAATAAGAGATTTGTTTTTCTTTTCTACAAATACTTTGCAATAAATATTTAGAGATTCTCATCCTCTCTTCATTCTGTTCCCGCTTCATCAGGACATGAATATTTGAAACGTGCTGTCAAACTGTGCCATGAGTCATCACTTTTTAAAAATTCATTACGATGTTAAGCTGAATTTCTCCTTGCTCAATCTCCAGATAAATTTACCCTCGTGAGATGACTGATAAGAGTAGCCGGCCTCCCGATAATGACTGAATCGTCTCCAACAATTAGGGGCAGGAAAATCTCCACTAGAAAATGATTAATACCCAATTTGCTCTCTGTAAGTAAAGATGGCCATGATTGGTGAAATTAGACTTGATATGGTGCATAATTGTGTGTGGAGAGGGCTTTTTCTATCAGTTAATGTTTAATTAGCAGCAGCGCTGGAAGGGAGGAAGCATATGCTGATGGGCCTGGTTTCTGCGTTGGCTTGACCTTCCTCTGTCAGAGCCGCAACACACCAACTTTAAATCACATTATTTAGAACCAGACACTTTACGTATGTTTCATCAACTAATAAATACTTATTGTTTGAGATGTCTGGTGGTATTTAACTGTTGGGAACAATGATGCGGCGCACAGCGCACCAAAATAGACAGAAGCGCAGTAAACAAAAGGAAAAAGCAACTGTCTGCTTGTCATCCTGTGACAAAACCCAAGGAAATCTCATGCTGATAGTTTGAAACGAGCACAAACAATCATCCAACATCTTCAGTCTGAGAAATGAAACCCACTCCAGGATGCATATACAAAGCCCTACATATGCATTTCTGATTAAATAGGTTAAAATAAAATCTTTAGTTGAATCAGAATAATCTCCAAATTAAAGATATTTATCCATCCATCAATTAAGATATGGTTCAAATTAAAACATATATAGACTTTTACTAGTCAAGTGGGGATCAGAAGTTGCTTTGACAATATCTAAAGGTCCAATGAGGAGAAAACCATTTTCAGGGTCAGATGTGTGCTACACCTGGTAGAACCAGCACCAGCTAGCTGCTGTCCTCTTGTAATGATGTTAATCTGTTTTACACTGGCGAATGCATCCCAGTAGTTGCTGAATGTGCAGAAAACATCTAATGAATGAACACAAACTTTAATTACCTTCATGTGTATGAATCACCCAGCAAAGCAAGGTGCCACAGGATGAACATGCAATATTAAACTTTGTTCTTATTAATGTGAAATTTACTTTATATGTACTCCCAAGCAAATGGGAAATGAGTTTAATTATGTTTTACTGACTTTGCCATGAAAAAAAAAGTTTAAATCATATCTGATGAGGTATAATTAAAGAAGCATGTTTAGCACCATGGCCTTCAACTGAAGCTTGAATCGCAGCAGGATCCTTTTTGACAGGAGTGTAAAATGTTGCTTAAAAAATTATTTTTCTTTTGTGTATTTGTGAAGTACACAGAAGGAAAACGCACAGAAGGGAATTACACAATACAACTTTAACGTCAAGCAGACTGACGTCAATCTTGCTCTACAGTCTGAAATGTGATATTGTTTTACAGTAGAATTCAACGTCTAACATAAAAGTACATTTAAATTGTCGGTCCCATGTATTTGAAAGCTAAGCAGGCCCACAGCATTACAGATCCTCCACCTAATGCAACACTTCCACATGCTCATCCTTCTCACCTAGTTCAGTCACATTCAACAGAAAATTCCAGTCCAAGTCTCCAGAGTTTTTAGCAAACTGTACTTATTTAATAAAATCTATTTAAACTCTAATCCCCCATTTCTAGCTTCATCTGCTAGAGCGCAGCAGGAAGTGGTAAGGCCCGGGCCTTCTCACTCTTACAGCGGCCAACATGACTTGGAGCACTTAATGCCGTCTTCCCTGGCTCTTTACTGTACTTAAAGGAAAACTCTGCAGTAAACGGCCTCTTTCAAGTGCTTGTGGTCAGTTTGCTGCTAAAGATGATAAACAGCAGCAACTTAATATTGGAGAATTAATTGCACTTAACCATCCATTAAACAAAAGCTTTGAACCGGCTGTCAGGATTGCAGCAGCCATCTTACTAAAACACTAAAACCACTCGTCCAACAGAAGTAAATGGAGTATTTTCAGCTCTGTGTGACGGCCTCGGAGAAGAGTGATCAGACATGATGAAGACCAAGGAGCACAGCGGAGAGGTGAGAGGGAAAGTTGTGGGGAAGTTTCTCACTAAGCACCTGTAAACAGTTTGGCAATGATCTGTTTTCAGATGATGGATCAAACTCACAAAAAACACTGTGGAAACGCCTGAAGTGAGCCAAGCACACTTTGGAGGAGCTGCAACTGAGGTGGGTCAATCTGTGGATGTGGAATTAAGGATGTTTTCACACCTGTTAGTCTGATCGATTCGGTTTCACTGAGGACCAAAATTGCAACATTTTCTACATTTTCAGCTAGTGAGGTTTGCTTTCACGCCGCATTGTGTCGCATAAATAAAACTATTTAAAAAAAAAAAAAACAGTTCACCCTCCTCATCCGCAGTGGCGCTGCACCAAGAACTACTGAAAGGAACAACACGAAAATCTCTGGAGACACCGACGCAATTTCTTTCCTCACAAAATGAAAGCAAAAATTTCTCATTGAAGCGCTCGAATCTCATGCTTAGTAGTATTTACCCAGCATGCCCTGCACCTTAGTCTGCCTCCTGCTTTTGTAGCTGTCTCTAGCCCGCTTGGGGTTCACATATGCATTCAAACAACGGCAAAGTTCACTTTAACCAATTCAAGACTGCTTTTTGTAGACAGACCAGGGTTCACTTTTTTTGGTCCATCTCGGAGTTAAATTGTGCTTTCACACCTCAAACAAACCAGACTTCCTGGGTAAACAAGCTTCAGTTTGATTAGAGCAAACTAAACTGGTGTTGAATACAAATACATGCAACACTTTCCAGAATTTAATTTGTAAACTTAATTTAACAAAATAAAATATTTTGAAGTTGTGAAAATGTCCAGAGGTTATGAATATGTTCACAAGCCATTATTCTGTACTTTCCATGGTTGTGCTGAAGAAATTTGTTGTTTCAGTCTCAGGACACTCAGTCCAGCAGGTCAGGGCTGCAGATTTGCTGACGGAGATTTTTTCCTGCTTCATATCAGCTCACCCCTCCTTGCTCCATGACCTCTGATTTTAAGAAAGACCAGAAAACCCCTTAATAACCATTTATCTGCTCTCTGCACCAGTCTTCCTTTTGCCTAAGCTTTCTGTGTGACTGTTTTATAACTCTGGATGCTACATGAATTAATTTGACACCTCATAAGCTGCCTCTTTTTTTTTTGTTTGGAGCTCTGTTGCCCCTGCTCTTCCTCGACCGGTTGTCGGGATTCGTGGCTTGTGGGAGAATTCCCTGGTTAGATTCTCCTAGCATTATCCATTCTGCCAGCACCCTTGTTGAACACCTCAGCTTGTTAGCATGTGTCAATCAAAAAGCCATGCTCCTGCGAGGGCAAAGTCGAAAGCTGAAGCAGTTATCTGCTTCCTGCACAGCACCCTGAAAAGACTGAGCAGATACCGGAGTGTGATCGCCCACTTTGACCTCCATCTGCTTCCAGCTTCTTCATTAAAGGCGCATTCCACCATTATGCCGCTGTCCTTTCGTCCTTCACCTGCTGCCGTTTGTTTCAATTCGGCCCTCATTAAGGAGTCGTGCTCTCAGGTTTAGTCGGAGCAGGATGAGCAGAGATCTTTATTTAATTATGCAGTTCATTAGGAAGCAGGTCCATTTCTCTTTTTATCCCTATCTGAGGGAGTAGCTGGTGGCTAATGTGGAGTTCAAATGGCCTGAATATGGAGATTGCCCCAAATATGGATTACCATTAGCTGTTAGCCTGCCCTTCACCCACCTCATTCGCGTTTATGTCTGCTGTGTAGCCTTTTGATGCAGTATCACTCAAGCTGGAGTGTGCGCTTTCAGCCAGTGTGTTTGTTTGATATTGTTCATGGACTGTGAAATTGAATTTCCACACTCGGGCTGATATTGGAAATAATTTCATATCCTCTGCAATTTTCTTGCTCGGTTTCACCTTGCAGCGTGTTTAAAACATTCACTTTGACTCGGTGTCTTTTCCTTTCCTCCCTCTGCTGCAGAGTTGATACAGCAGCGGCGTTAATTTGGGCCGTATTTATCCTTAAAGCAACGCCGCTTTCTGGATGAGTCGTTTGCTCGCCCCCACACAGCGCAGCCTGAGCCACCAGCCGCCGTCTTTTGCACGCCGGCCATCACCATGACAACATGGCCGCAGCTCCTGGCACAACAGCCCGCTTTGGAGCTGATGAGATTGTCGTAGCAACAATGAGATGCTTTTATGTCCCTTTGAGGAGAATAGGAAGGATTTTGCTTTTTCAGGGACGGCAATGTACTCCTGAGATCCCAGACAGGTAAAATTAAAAATAATAATAATAATAATAAGTGGGAGAACTCAGCTGGAATAATCCAAACCAAAAGCAAAGATCCTTGCAAAAGTTTTTACCTTAAGTTTTTTTTTTTTTTTTTTTTTTTTTTACACATTTTGTGATAATACAACCATAAATTTCAAATGTATTTTATGGGAATCATATCTGATGACTGACAAAGTCTCAAATAATTCATGCATTAATTCATTACTTACTCTAATACGCCTAAGTGAATGAGAATGGGGTGACAATTAAACATGCAGTGCAAAAAGTATGGCTTTTAGCACAGTGGCAAGAAAAAAAGAGACATTGTGGAAATAAAGCCTGGCAGAAAGTTAACCTCAAGTCATGACGGGAAAACAAACCGTGGAAGAAATTGCTCTCAGCACATAAAACCAAACTGATTTTGCTGACTAGCAAAATGTGGTATGAGAGTACAGTGGACCACCCACTAATCCTGTAGGCCTCCTAAAACACTTACAACTGCCTATTTTAATTGTTTAAACAGTAAATATATCTTAATATGCATCAATGCAAACAATCTGCAAAAGCTAACATCCACTTCCTTACCTCTGCACCTGAATGTACAACCAGTCAGAACCAAGGAAGATAAATGGCGATCCTGGGTTTGCTCCTTTGTAAATGCCAGCTAATAATCTAGCATGGCAGCTAATTCAGCTTCTCAAGCGGCGTTACAATATACTGTCTTAGAAGCTTTATGGTCAATTTTAAATAAACAGATACAGAAAGAAACAGCTGTTCTAAATACAGTGCAAGGTGCAGCCAAACTCCTCCATCTGTCTCCATCTTTTCCCACTATTTGAGCTGTCCTAGAGTTCTAACAATGAAAACTACCAACAACAAAAACAACAAAAAAAGGCAGCTCACTCAGGTTACCATTGGTATAGCTCTGTGGGTTGTGATGTGGCCAACAACAGCTGAAGTCTGTGACCTCTTGAACCCATCCATCAGCCTCTCAGCACCAGCCTTGGCCTCTGACACATAAAAAACGTCCGCCAGGGATTGAAGGCATTCAGCTGGGAACAGACAGAGGCACCAAATATAATGACATACCCCAAAGTTGGCATGCATGAGTGTAAACCCACATCAGAGTGGCTGACCACATGGACATTAAGTTATAAATGTTTGCAGTGTCCAGACTGAGCCGTCTGTCACTGCCTGTATATTAAGTTCTTACTCCAACACATCCTCTTACTGTCTTTATCGCATTCCCACCTGTTTCAGGTCCAGCAAACTCAAACTGTACGCACATCCCTACCAGCAGTCGCACATGTTTTCTAGTGTGGCAGTGGGCCTCAGCTGACCGCCTGGCAGTCGCTGTGAAGCTGGCGCCCTTCTCACACAGATGCCAGGTGTTCTGCTTGGCCGTCCAGAGCTGCTGGGGTTGAGTTCGGTGTCAGGGGTGTTGGGTTGCTTTGAAATGGCGGAGGGAAAAGATGGAGGTAATATGTTATGCGTCCCTGTTAGCCTCGACGCTTGGCTGAGACAGAGCGCCGCAATGACCCAGGAGAAATCAGAGACTGCTTAGCTTCTCCAAGACGGAGAACGGAGCGTGATGTATAGCAGTCACGACCATCTGGGGGGAATCTCAGGTGATTTCCCAAAAGCAGCTGAAACCTGAAGTTATGAGACGTCATTACTTTTCAATTAGCCATATTTTCTTCGCTGATAGATCCGCGTGTCAAAAGCAATTCTCGAGACAAACGGCCGTAGTTGTTTATGACCGTGAAGAGCATAAATCTGCTGCACGTAGATCTGTTCTGGTTTACCGCCACTGCACAAGTCAGAAATCTACAGAATGACTGGACCCCCACATGCCTGACTCTGAAATAGTATGAGTAAGATTGTAAATCAGCAAAGTGAGGTAAATCAAGCTGTACGTTTTGTATCAACCCGCTGGAAGATTTTCAGTTTTTAAAGAGAAACGGGCTAACAGAGTCACAGATCCTTCACTTTGCTCAACAATGGATGAGAGTTTATTTATTGCTTCACGTCAGATCCACCTTGACAAAAATCTCAATTTCAGTCTAATCTGAACACAGATGAGCAGCTTTTAAAATTTCTTGAAATGTTAAGTGTAGATTAATCTTAGCATTGCTTAAAAATCAAATGTTATTTCTGAGAAAATCAACAGAAATCTCACTGTTCTTTTAATGTTGCAGATCACTAAATGCAAAGGTTAAGAATTCATCCCTCAGATCGGTAGATGCTAAAAGCAGGATCTGCAACCTGTAATATGTCAACATGTTTTAATTAGAAATGTATGGCATAGTTTCTATCCATTTCTGTTTAGCACTTCTGCTTGAGTTAAACAACTGCATAAGTTTCCACTTGCACTCAGAAAGCTGCTCTGTGCATATCAATAAGCAACGCAAATCACTCCACTGCACAGACTTAATTTTCACACCAACTGCAACTTAATTTCTCAAATCTCACATTAATCCACAGAGCTGTAACAAACAGACAGGACACCTGACTTCCGGCCTCATTTTCATTTCGCTGCAGCCGCCATTCCGGCGTGGATTAAATCAGGGGGTGAAGACAAAGTGGAGCCTGATTGGAAAGTCACTGTAGCAGCCAGCAGTGTAATCCATCCACACATTCCTTCCAGAGAATGCCAAACAGCTCGCTGAAAATGAGCTGCCGACCTGACTCCATTAGATCTCCGCTGTTTCTCTCTTCGCTTTCTGTCGTTTCAAAAACACACGCATACACACACATACACACACACACAATTTCTCTGAGCCTGCCACCAGCTTCATTAGCGGGAAGAAATGTCTTGCTCGTTAAGGCGAAGCAATTAGTGGCTAATTGAGAAGCTTTTGCAGTGCAGATAAATTTGCTTTCTCGTTCTCTCTTCGTATATGTGCATTTTGACCAGTTAATACATCTGGATTTCCGTCTATAAGTCATATTCGGCTTTAAAGCAGAACGTTTTGACGCTTTTCCCCTGCAGCAAAAAGTTCTTGCTGCATCCTGTGGAAACAGAAAACATCTGACACATTTATTTTTCTTTTGTGTGTGTGTGTGTGTGCGTGCGTGCGTGTGTGCGTGTGTGTAATTGTTTATCGTCAGCTTGCTGAGACAGTTTGGGGCATCTTTTCCGGCTGTGTCATCCGATCCAGAGAGAAAAAGACTTAATGGGGACTTTTACCCAGTCATTTTAATGTTCCCTCTCCTTCATTATGCCTGCTTTTCCAGACACAACAGTCAAACTGACACAACTTACCAACTGCCTGCCCTTCTCACTCCGCAGCCTGACTTTCCATTCCTCCGGCTGCGATTCTCTCCACCACACTCTTCCGTCTCCTCTTTCCATTCTGTCATTACTCACTCCCAATTCTTAGCAATCCAGAGATGAGCTCCGTGATAGGGAGAAAGTCGGAACAACACACACACACACAAACACACAGCCAATCTTTTTTTCTTTTCTTTTTTTTTCACAAATTGGAAAGATAAATCTCCACTGGAGATAAAGTAGATGCAGTGAAATTAGATTTTTCCCTTTGATTCCCTTTTTATGCAGACTGCAGAAGCACTTATTCCACCTCTGTCCTGCAGGGGGCAGAACCCTTGATAGCCCCACTTGTGTGACCTTTTGCCCACAGCCTTGCTTTCCTGCTCCTCCCTTGATCCTGTCCTCACAAGCCGAGATAAAACTATTCGCTGAGTAAACCGACCGCAGTCCTTCCAACAAGTTTATGATTTCCCCTGTAAACAGCAGAGATATGTGACCTGCCCCCCTGCCCCCTCCCCAAGGGAGTGTTTTCCCTACGCGCCTTATCTCAACCCACCCCACTTCACAGGGACAAGGACAGAGCTGATGGGGTTGGTGGGGGGGAATCCCTGGGTGTTTTTGCTCCGAATCATGCGTTAAAGAGGAACACAGTGGGCTTTGTTGGCCCCGGCGCTGGCTTCACACGAACTGAGGTGGGATTTTTCCACAGCAGTGAAAGAAACACATGAATTGTTGAGATGCCCTGAAGGGACGAAGGCCTCCGAGTGTCACTGAGGACAAGTCTGACCTTATCTGTCCTCTTCTGCAGACTGCATGTGAAACTTTACTTATCCATTTGTGAAGCTGTTTCATTTTAACTCACTTTAAAGTTTCGTCACTTTTCATCTAAATCAGGGGCGTCAAACTCAGTTTCACCGAGGGCCACTTCAGCATATTGGCCACCCTCAACGGGCCACATTGACGGTACAGATCAGGAGTGCCCAGGTGCAGTCCACCAGACTGCAACTTTTAGATGCATCCCTGCTAAAACACACCCCAGACAAAAGGTTGATTTCCCTCATTAGCAGCAACTCAGTTCTGTAGAGCCTTATAATGAGTAAATGATCCAGGTGTGATAGAGAAGGAACACATCTAAAGTTGCAGATGGTAGCTCTGGAAAACTAGACTTGGGCACCCCTAGCATAAAATGTATGAAAATACAATGTTAAAAATAAATTAAACACCTCATATTGTTAAACAACGCTTTGGAGCTTCTGGTTAGGAAGCACATTCAAAACCTTTGGTTGAAATGGCGCGTTAAATTCAAGTCTCCATTACAGACCAGAGAAAACTAAAGAGAATGCAACTTTGTGTTAATCCATTTGAGGAGCCGGCAGTTTATCTTGAGGAAATAAATGACGATGCAGAAGTTAATTAGATTGTAATATGCGCAGTCCGCTGCTCAACCACTGCGGACGCGGCTCCGCCACTACGAAGAATTAAAAATCGCTGGAAGTAACTCATCCAGCGGATTTAAGAAATGGAGCCTTGGTGCAAGTTACCCAGGAGAGCGGCGTTCTGGAGGAGAGCTGCAGACGTAACATCTGTCGGTTTTGGAGAAGCAAAACCACGCAAAAAGAAAAAAAAAAAAAATCCCGGTAAAAGCGCACACCGGACCGAGCAGGGTAAAACTCTGAGTTCAGTTGATCTGCAGATTTTTCTGCAGATGGGAACCAGGAGGAAATGCGTTCAGACCCCAGCGGGTGAAGTGATGCTAATTTAAATGAAGTCGCTTAATTTAATTTATTAAAAGTTATTGGGGCCTCAGTCAGTGGTTTTTGTCACTACGAGAAAAATGTAGATACATGTATCTGCTTAATGTGGATCTGGATTCACGGTGAATATTAACTAAACCGCATAAAATGCGACTAAATACCCGATGTTAATATGATTGTAATTTCACACGTAAAAATAGTACATGACCGATTTTTTTTTTTTTTTATGTTGTTGGTCAAGATAACAAAAAAAGTCTAGTGCGACCTGCCACCTTCACACCAACTCACACACATCTTCATTCGATGTTTCTTTTCTTGGACATTTTGATGTTAGCTTGTCGACGTCTCAGTTTTATTCGCTGGGAAAATGACATGGCATAAAATGACACGGCGGGCTAAATGGTGATCTAAATGGACCAGAGCACCTGAAGGACACCCACTCTACTTTGCAAAAGTCTAACAAAGTGACATTTAAGCCTGTTCTTCTTATTAATAACTCAACAAAGGCTGCAACTTACAGTTATTTTAGTAATCGATTATTCTGACAATTAGTTGGGTAAAGAACTAGCACATTCTGCAGATTTTTTATTTAGGCATATTTTGTACAATGTTAGAAATGTATTAAATATACAAATGAATAAATTTTTTAAATAAGAAAATAAACATTTTATTGCTAAAAATTACTTCTAACATCAACCTGTGAAAAGCTCAACCCTTGCTGCTGACTTAATACATTCTAGGGCTAATCTGTAGATACTTTTTGGATTAACGGATTAAATTGATAGAAATTTAATCCATTTCTTTTTAGCTTTCTAAAACTGCCACTTGAGTTTTAGAGAAACAGTTGTTTTTTCCATCTTAAATGCAAAATGTTTTTAAATTACTGCTTTGAATATGCTGTTCTTTCAGCGATTAGCCTTGTTTGAGTCAGTATAATCCAGTTAACGATTGATTACTAAATTAGTTGACAATTATTTCAAAACTAAATGCAGAGTGTCTGTGAACATAAATTTTCAAGTCTTACCACACATTCTTGATTTGATTTAGCTCTGAACTTTGACTGGGCAGGAATATGCTTTCATCTAAACCAGGGGTCTACAACATGAGGCTCTAGAGCCACAAGTGGCTCTTTTGGGGTTGAGTCAGGGGTCATAATGTGGAAAAAGTCCAAATTAATTTGGTGTGAATACTTTTACTCAGTCAGATTTGAATCCTGTGTTTAACTAGAAAGTGGAATGTCTTGTTTCTCTTCATCAGGATCATAAAACCTTCAGCACAGATGACAAGAGCAGCTGTTGAGAGTCACTTAATAACACTTGAGTTCTGTCAACACATTTCCTCGTCGCTTGCTGCCATTGTGTTCACGTCTCAGACAAGCAGCTTGTCAAACAAAACACTGATAACAGATGAATCTGCGAATTCCTGGACCAGCTCTAATGACTTTAATGTAATGTTTCTGTCAGTGGCGGCGCTTAAATAGACGGGATTATTGTCATTGAAGAAAGATTTCTATTTCGCTATTTTAACACACTTTTCATGTGGCATATAAAAGTTCCTTAGAAGAGTAAACTCTTCTAAGTAACCTTGTTGTTCCTAATCTGTATCTTTTTATTAATCCTACATATTTTTAATGTAAAGATTGTATACATATTTAATATTCTGGTGTTTAGTCCTTTAGATATTTTGTATATTATAAATCATCACTTACTGATGATTTATTAATAATGAATTAATAATGGTTTGTGTTCAACATAAGCATAAGGAAATATAATTTCCTTTTTTAAAAAGGTCATTGCTGAAGAAAGTGGCTATTCACAGAGTGCTGCATCCAAGCATATTAACACGTGTGGTAGACTTAATAACCTTGGAGGATTGTGAAGTTTCACTCATTCAATAGTTGAGGGCACTCGCATCTAAAATGGGCTACAACTATTTAATCAAAACCCAGGAGTCAGGTTTTTATTATCGTCAAATAACAGAAATACTTAAAAAAAAGAGTGTTTTTAATATTGTTGAAATAATCCAATGTATTCTCAATATTTACATTTTTTAAATATTGAGAATACATTGAAATATTGAGCCTTTGTTGCCCAAAGTAGCTGGAAGACACAATTTAAGTCATTATTTTACCCAACATGAAAGGTGGATTATGAGATTTTGGTGTCCAACAGCCTCTAACCCCCCTTCCTATTCCTCCTCCTACTCCTCCTTCTCCTATGCCCCCCGCCCGCCCCCCGCCCACAGCTCCACAGAGGCATATTGATGTGGTGTGAGGAGGTTAAGCCGTCGGTTTAGTGTCCGTGCGGCCGTGACATTCTGCCTCGCTGGCCTGTAATTGACTCATTGGTGTGTGTATCAGCTGAACCTCTGCCCACCTGTGATTGACAAGCCGTTCTAATGCCCCTGCTCCAATTTGGAGCACCTTGGGTATTTCCTCCTCTCTGTGTTTTCTGGCAGTTTCTCCTACACTTGATGCATATTTTCCCTCCTCCTTTTACGGTTGCTCCCGGCGTTTCTCCCGCTTGTTTTGTTTTCATCCGTCCACCCTGCGGGTTCCTCCGTCTGTTTGCTTGTCAGTCTCTTGTCTCCTTTGCTAACTTTCTACACAGTGAGCTCTGGTTTCATCTTCCTCGGGTCCTGACATGGTGGATCCTCTTGAATCCACGGTGTCGGTTCGTATTAGTGGACTGCTGCGGTGTTAAAGTTACGGCGCTCTGCAGAGACCAGCTGGGGGTCTCAGTTTCTCTGGAAAGTTTGCTGCTCATGCTATAGGCATGCTGCTCCGACTTTGGCTGGGTTTCAGCTGTCTTCTCCTGGACACACACATGCACACACACTGAGCATATGTTGAGCCTCCCCAGCGACTGGACCCTGCTACAGGAGCATTATCTATTTAAGGCCACTAACTCTGTGGATTAGATCAAGATTCGGCTCCATAATGGCCGGTCTGGCGCAGCACCGAGTGTCAATTAAGGCCCCCCGTGTGACACACAGACACCCCCGTCAAAAATAATGTGATCTCACTCACCCAGATGTAATCACAACATAAAGGGCACCCAGGCTTTTTTAAAACTTTCCGAATTTAATTGTATTTGCAGCGTTTTCACTTTTTCCCTCCAAACTGACATTTACGTCATCTGGAAAAATCCGGTCCTGCTCCGATGAAATGACTGCTGGCAGGAAATGAAAGCAGGTTGGACTCATTATTAGCGCTACGGCACATGATTCAGAGAATGTTCCTTCGTGCTTTTTGAAAGTTTTTGTCATTGCATCCAAGTAATTATTGCTGCTTCTTCTCATTAAATTATCTTAAAGCTTTGGATGTGATGAATAAACACAGCTTCTCTGAAAAACGTCAAGGAAATTTTTTGAAAACAGAATGCCACAAGAAGGAATGCTGAAAAATGATATTTTTCTATTTTCTGTTATACCATAAATCATTTACAGTTTTGTGACACTTATTTGTGTCACAAATGCATAACAACCCTTTACTTTTACAAACCTACCGATCCAACCCTATTGATTGACTTTAATTAGAGTCCCCAGACTGAATAAAACCTGTTTTTCCCCCCTTCATTTAAAAACAAAAAACAAAAATCAAATACGGAAAATATTGCATTAAAGCAACCCCTGTTTTGTTCTCCACCTGGGTCCTTTTGATACAAAAAAATTCTCCTTTACAGATTGACAGAAATATTATGAACCACATATTACATGGTGTTTTATTAATTTCCATCTTTTTCACACATAATTATTGAATTCTCTGTGTTTCCAAGCACATTATGAACTAAAGTACTTCGAAGCACTGAGATCACACACCCACACACACACACACACGCACGCACACACACACACACACACACACACACACACCCCCACACACACACACACACACACACAGACACACCCCCACACACACACACACACACACACACACAGACACATACATTTATGCACGCTGAGAAGCACGACCCTTTTCAATTATGGTCAACCCCAAACACTGCTGCTAACTCGCTTCACATACGGTCACACTTGTAAAGACACAATCATGTAAACCCCATTTCCTGTTTAACCCGCACACAACCACAAACCATCCTCTCCTTAATGATGAAATCACTTCATTTGCTCTTCTGGGCTCCGTTTTGCTTCTTTTCATGAAGCAGTATATTTCAACAATAAGTCTGGCCTGTGAGTAATAAAACCCAGAATGCAGTGCATATATTAAAAGCCATTTATGGTTTTGCATCTGTGTCTGTTATTTTTTTTTCCGTTTACCGCTGTTTGTAATTTCAAGTCTTTTGTTCTGTCAAATACATGCACAAGTACCGCACACCTCCCTCTGACAACACATTAATCAAACAGAAAAAATTCCGGCTTCCTCTGATATGAAAATGAGCCGTCCAGTACCACATTGAAGAAATTGTCACTATAATTGCTCTTCGACAGCTGCACACACATTCACACACATGCACACACACAAATATAATCTTTAATTGCCTCCAAAATGTTTGTGTCAAGATGGCGTTGCTAAGATAATGGCTGAAGACCATGTGGCCCACACTAATGGCATTCCCGCTTTTAGCGCTTCACGTCGGCAGAGAAATCAGCAGACTCTGTCAAATGTTTAGAAGCGTGCAGTTGCTTGTATCGTTGTGGTGAAATTGTGCATCTGGAAGCTTGCCAAATCATTAAAAAACTTTATCTCTCCAGAGGGAAATCTGAAGCACACAGAGGCATATCAGGAAGATTTGAATAAATGTACTGAACGAATCTGACATTTTGTTAGACATGCATTTATTTATGTAAAAAAAGGAATTTTATTCTGTGATTTGAAAAATTAGGATAACCCAAAAATATTTACTTTTAATAGTCGTATGTTTATATCCAATATATTGTTCATATAAAATAAATGAAAAGTAATTTAATAGCACCTAAATGACAAGAAATAACCTTAGCTTTCATCGGGTGTCCCATTATTATTTCACCTGACAATAGTCAGGAATGCTTTTTGTTGCTTAAAAAAAAGTGTTGGGTATGTTGGTTTATGGATATTTTGTAAAAACACAATCTACCAATAAGTTATGATCCCCATGAATTCAACATAATACAACACCGGTTGCAAAAATTTCTCAACTTTCAGCGCTTCTGCTTGCTAATGTTTCAGGAGAGGGAAAACAGCCTGACTTCGCAGTTTGTTTCCACCATGGAGGAAGAAATACCTGAATAACAGCAGCAACACTATGTGCCAGCATCAGCATTCACAAGTACACTCTGTTCCATTTGTGCACACTAGTTTCTAAATGCCAGTTTCACACCTCGCTCATACACAAGTCCAGCTCTTAGAAATGTTTTGCACATAACATTATCGCTGCTTCGAACTGTGTTTGATTTGGTCAGTCAGGTGTTTTTATTTTTAAACAGACAACACAGACGAGTCAAATGACAGCATGAAATCTGATACCACCGCCCAGAAACTTGGCTGCACTCCCACACACTTTGGCCAACTTTCTCGACTGAACATGTGCAGTAGTGATGGCAGTTGCCAGTCCATTGTCTATTGTGGATCAGCTCAGTTACACCCGGTCTCTAACATCACTACAGGCACCTCACACAAACACTGGAATGGCATCACTGTTCGTCGTGCTTTTCCAGCTTCAGCCTAATTATCACAGGACTGAAACAATCATGAAAAGCCCGTCATGGTTTCACAGAAGCAAACCCCTTTCGTCAACCTCAGAGAGGCTGACATTCGCTATGATTGAAAGTCACGCTGGGACTTTCTGTCACACTTCCGTGGAAGATGGATGTAATGTGGGATAGGAGGCTGTGGACGGGGATGCGTTTGTCTATTCCTAAAATCTAGGTTGCAGAGTAACAAGTGAATGATTTATGAACGTGAGTGCTTCCCTACAGCGGCTGAGGTTTTGAAGTCAAAGTGGAATGACAGTCGGCTTGGGCTGATTGTTGGATTTTACTCAAGGGGAAGTGAGAGCTCAAACCATCCTGATGCAAGGATCAGACACACTGCAAAACCACAAAGTTTGATGAACTTCCATAATCAACCTGTGGCTATTATATATATTAATGGCCACATCACACATGTGCTGGTAATTTCACTCGCTGACCATTTTGCACTTTTGTACTTTTTTAGCTGACATCTTTTGATAGAAAGAATCTGTCTGCCAGATGACATTTTCTACTAACAGGTGGAAAGGTGTTTTCAGTATTACAACAAATTTTACAGGAAAATATGAACCGCCAGGTCTGATTTGGGTTGAGTTAGTTTGTGTTAACATTTTTGTTCCTTGTGTCTTGAAGGAATATAGTGCATTACTGTATATACATTATAAAAAGCTCTTTGAATTGCCTTTGTGCCTGGCATTCCCTTTATAAATAACCTTGCTGAGGCTTGCCTATAAATAGCTGTCATGATACACCTGTCTGTCCCAGGCTGTTGTGGACCAGCTTATGGCCTTCACAATTCAGATTGTCTAGGTGTATTATCTCAAGGGAAAACGCTTTTCTTTATTTGGTAAATAAATAAAAATGTTTAGGACTAAGAAAAAGCCAGGAAGCAATTCAAAAAAGTTTTTACAAGTAAATCTACAGAATCCAGAACCCATTGCTGTGGGCTGATGGGAGATCCGTGTTAAAGTTTGAAGCAAAAACATCAGTAAAAAAACACAAACCTCTCAGGGTCGAACAATAATCCTTTTAGAAACAGTTTTACAGTAGCCTAGCTATTAGACCCAGCACATCCATCATTTTGCAGCTGTATGGGTTTGTAGCCACAAGGCAAACCATCATCAGCTCTGAAGCCCGACTCGCTAAAAAAGAAAAGCACGTTGACCTCGAGCAGGCCGTGACATCCTGCAGCACTGCGGCTATTATTAATAATGAGCAGGACATGCAAGGTGCTTTTGGACAAACAAGCCGCTGACCCCTGAAGTCACTTAGAAGCTACTGTCACGACCTTTAAATGGTAACCACCCAGAAACCTGGGGTTGAAAATAATGAGTTTGGCTGCAGTCATCATTACCTGTTAGTGTGTATTGCTGTCAAGTAACAAGTGAATCAACAAAACTCTGGATGTGAATGGATTGTTTGTCATAATGACAGTCCGCACAGCATTATGGCAAGATTTTAGATTTACTTAGTAGGTTATATAGTATATTATAAATATATATATATATATATACAAACAATATGCAGTGTTTCCCCCAGAAATCTTGCTAAGCCCAGCAGCCACTTGGAATAGTATTTTGATTAGCTGGTTGTTATTTATCCACACAAATATAAGGTCATACGCAGAAGTGTGCTAACATCCATGCTAGCTAGCACTCTGCCTAAATGTTTGCTCATACAAAGCACTACTTGCTTCCACAAAACTTCACAGACTTCCACTCTTCCGCAACTTCCCCACTCAGCTCCTCCAGACTAGCGGCAGCAGCAATTAGCAAACACACGGTGCATATGGTGAGCCTACCATACAAACTTCTTCAGTCTAATGCTCTTGAGAACAATTGTAAATGGCATAACGGAGGAGAATTGTTGTCATGACGTGCTGAAGAGGGATTGTTAGAAAGAGCAGGAGCCTCTTAAAGATTTTGAAATTGAAACAAAAATTGACAAGAATCACCTGATGTTTAAATTCTTCAATGGGGAGGCCAGAGGTTTGTGACCAAGTTGTGAACAATAACAAGGAATCTGGCTTTGGCTGCAATACATAGAAAGTCTGAACAATCAAAGCTGCAAGAACCAATACAAACACAAGCAAACTAATTCAAGCTCTAATAGAAAATTTAGACATTTTAGAGAGTTTTTTTTAAGGTCCTTTAATATCTCAGCAGTAACACTGTATTGACCTAACACTCAAACTCAAACCACTAAAAGTAACACAATAACAAGCTGTTATTCTAAATAGTTTTAAACTGTTTTTGGTAGATTTAATTTGCAGGCAACTACAGTTAGTTGTCCAGTTAAAGAAAATGCAATCTATTTATGTTTATTTTTTTGGTGGTCACATAAAAATTCTTTAAAATTACTTGATGAATTAAGACAACACCACTACGACTTTTCATCACTTTTCAAACATCATCTATCTGCCATCCTTTCTCTTACATAAACCATTTTTTGAAATGGTTTAGGGTTTATGTGTCCGCCATCCTGAGAGCAGCCGTTCTGCTCCCCACCTCCTCATTTGCCTCATTTTTCACAACACTGATAATCCCACAAACAGATCACCCATTTCAACCTCCAACTACACACACGCACAGATACACACTCCAACAAACATTTCCAGATGCTGAGAAGCACTTACACAAAAGCCCATCACACAAAACACAATCATGTACCCGTATACTAGGTGCCAACCATTGCCATGGCGACTCCAATCAGGAAAAGCTCCCTTTCCTCCTATTACGGTGAAGATGACAGTTTCTCTCTCCTTCCTTCTGCCCTTCCTGAAATATGATTGTTCTCTTTCCTTTTTCCTCATCCTTATGTTGTTTATCTTGCACCCAGTGATGCAAATTAGTACAATAAAGGCAAAATGTTAACTTAGATCAAATATTCTGTAAAAATCACTGTCTAAACATCTTGCTTGTTGAAATATAAACTACTTACATTTACATTTAATTTACAATCAACAAGACAAATTTTAAATTCATCCCAGGTGCAATTTATACACATTTTAAAGGTAAATGAATGTAGACATCCCCTTTATTGACAACTTGCATAAAAAATGTCTTTGCATTTTGTCCTAAAAAGCTGTCTGATTGGCTGACCAGTCCTTCATCATGACCTTTCCCCTGAAATTAACTCTGTAAGCTTTGCTGTCTTTAAAAGACAAAATTGCAATGTCATACAAGTTTCTATCCATCACAGAAGTGTTTGTCTGCATTATGATGCAGTGCTAATTTCATGTATTTTTTGAGAGAACAAAAAAATACAGATTCAGTAATTTTATGGTACCACACAGTATCATCCATTACTGTTGGTTCTGATGATGGAAGCTGACACATTACCTTAGTAGCTATTAACTAAACTAGGTCATAAAAGACAAAATTATTAAAATAACAATTCCCACAGCACCAGATTAATAACTTTGATATCTTATTAGTAGAATCGTGTATTTTTGATTAACCTCTCCTCGATAAATAGGATGCTAGATGAATAGTCTTGTGAATTAGTAGTTTATGTCTGTCCTATTGTATTTGTCACTATTAGACATGGATTTGTATTGGGTGATATTTTTCCTCAACAAGGTTTACTAAGCAATTAATTTTCCATCCTGTTTTTATTTATTTATTTTAATCTTACCTTTTTATTATGCGTTATTGCCAAGTTGTGACAGTTTTTTTCTAAATCAATGAGACTAGTTCAACAATTATATCCTTTGAAATTCACTACAAAGAGAAACGCTCATTGTAGAAATTTAATGACGTTTTAGGGTCATAAACAACCCGGTTACTACAGAGTCTGAAAGGTGATCAAGGTTTATAGCTCCAAGCTCACAGCTGGAGGCCCAAGGTGTTCTTTAATGTGACGCACTAGAAAACCATAAAAAAAACAAAGGCGTGTAATTGACTGATAAAAGTTCACAGTAGGGGGCAGAAAGCGGAGCAGTGGTCGAATTAATCACAAGACTTGAAATTCAACTCTCATGTGAGACCAATATTTCGTTTGACTAACAAGAACCCGTGACTGAGGTCCCTGCTGGCCTGTGTTTTAGAGGACTATTCTTCTAGGGTTGAAATCCAGTGAAATTAAATTTATTAAAAGGTCACTAACAACATGTCATAGTAATTGTGCCTGTCGTGGAGTGGTTGTTGAAGCTGGTTTATATTGTCAATAAGCCCGGTCACACTGGCTTTGGAGCTATGTTGGAATATGTCAACCAGACCTAGTCGTAGTTAAAAAAAAATAGGGAGCCACTAGGGGTGATGTCTCACATCCAACTCAGAGGTGGGTTAATCTTCATCAGTGTAGACAGAGCATTTGCATGGTGTACTGAGATTAAGAAATATCATTGGAATGTTGTTGTTTTGTTTTTTTTTTGTCAAATTTGGGTGATATTTTAACTGTAACACAATTGTGTGGTTTATATGGGTTCCTTTTGGATGGGATGTTTATTTTATGGAAAAGATACAACTTATTTTTTCATTATTACTTAAAGTTTATGTACTAAAGCCACAAGACAAAAGGATAGTCTAACAAATGTTCCGCCTACTCCATATTGCTTTGATTTACTCTTCTAAAACAGTGTTCCCCCTTGGGATAAAGAAGCTTGTTGTTGGATGCCCCAACTTCTTACGGGTCATTGGATCCCACTGACTTTATTCCTAAATATAGAGCTCTATAGTTTTTGCAGTATCCTGCTCTCTGCTCACTGTGTTTGAAAGGCTGCTTCCAGTTGACTGGCAGCTGGTCCTGTTATTACTGACAGCTCCTTGTGTTGGCTGGTGGCTTTGGGCTATTTAGACACAGCTTGACAAAGTCCAGGAGGTGGATCTGCAGAGGAAAATTACTCTTAATTGACAGAAAAGGGCTCGGGATGGGTAGTCAAATCATTTGATCAGTAGATTTTTCTCTTTCACAAAAGCCATTTTCTGTTTGAAATTTTTGTGTTGCACAAAAGACCTTCCTAATACACTTACTGTTCTGTAGTTATTTTGCCGCTACCATTGGAAACTCGCAAACAGGAAGCTGAGAAATTTGAGACCATGCTTTCTGCAGTTAATATTTCAGTATTCCCCTCCTCCGTAAATGGATTTTAAAGCAGCATTTACGGTCTGTTAACGTCAAACACACCACTGTTTGGTTTTCAAAGGAAACAGAGATGGCAGCCAGAGAAAGTAAGAGGGTCTTTTTTTATATTATCTCTTTGTTTTATAGTCAAAGAAAGAGATAAAAGAAAAGAAGTACAGTACTTTTTGAAAGACTTCTCCAATCATGTATTTTAAGCAGTAGAAATTTTCAGCTAATTAGGTGATACTTTCTCCGTTTCCAGATCAAACTGACTTTTGAGAAGAACTTTCTTCACATGTGTGACATTATTCTTCTCAAAGATGGCCTTTGGGTTAAGCCGGCACTGAACCACATCTGATTTTCGACTGGGCTCCTCACCATAAAACCCACACACTGTCCGCGGCGTACAGATGGTGTGCGCACACACCAAAACCAGCTACACCCAGCCAAGCTAACAGAGAGGTGTCCAGATCTCAGAGAGGCAATTGAAATCATCTCAAAGACATAAATTGACAGATATTAGACTACTCTCATTGGATTTAATGTGCATATTTAGAAGATTTGCACTGCTGATCATAGTGCTGCCATGAGGACTGATAATAAGTTTCACTGTTACTCAGATGACAGGTAAATCAGATGATTTACCTGTCTTTGAAACCTGGTCATAGTGACATTCAACATTTCCTGCTGCATTTTCTTTGGAATATTTTAGATATGCTCTACGAAAAAAAAAAAGAACAAATATTCAAATTTTCCAAGAATAATTCAAAATTTCATTTCACAGGAAAATACATGAAAAGAAATATGCAAATATTGAGATGCAAATAGTCAAGGGTCAAGGATATAAATCAAAAATTAAATTGAAATATACTGATCGTCATCCACGAGAACTACCATCAATTTCAAACACCAGAACAACTGTCCATTTACAATTCAATTTTGGCCACAAGTCTTGTTGGAGACAAAGAATGTGCCAATTTTTAAAATAAATTACCACATTTACTTTTAATTACCCAAGTGGCGCTAAAGGTAGCAATTTCCTTCTTTTAAATTACAAGTTTCCCCTTGAGCAACAGAATACATTCAATATAGAGAAAAAAAACAAGTAAAATGTTTTTCCATCATCTTGCTATAAAATACTTGACAATTTTTCCCTGTGTAATTAATATGAAACCACAGAGCTGTAGCCACAGTGAGGTCAGTGAGGCATCAGGCCAGGTCTGGCTTCTCCTAATGCTACTTCTTCCAGCTGGTCTGTTGCTGGGTCACATTTTATAGAGATAAAATTATTTTTCTTCTTTTCAAAGTTATAATTTAAAGTGAGCTGGGAAAATGGCACTGAAACTAACGTGGGTGGCTTGATTAAGTAGGAAACGTGTACAGGGGGGGAGAAAAGCCATAAAACAACTCCAACAAAAAATGTGAACTTTTTTCAACTTGTGAAAACTAAATAAAATTTTATTGGAAGCTGAAACGAGATTAAATTATGCTCTTTAGTAAAAGAAAAATCACTTCAAAACTATTTTTGGATTAAAAATCACCTAAATATTCCAAACCAATAAGTTTCTTTTCACTGAATTCATAATAATACTCTCACAATAAATATAAACATCCTCCAACAGAGCACATAAAGATTAAATGTTGGTTTTACCATGGATTGTTCTGCCTCGAGACTAGTCAGGGATTGTGTAAACAATGCCAGAGAGTTTTGTTAAGACATGTCCAATATGGCAGGCCTGTATCTTGTTTGTCATGAAGGTGTGAGTTGACCTGCCTCCCCCATTCCTTCCCTGATAAAGTGTTGTGTTTAGCTTTCCAAACCCAGATCTTCATCCATCTTAACGTTGGTTAAGCCTGGTTTCACCCGGGGTCACTGCATGGTAGATAGCACCATGCTATCGCCTCCTTATCGCTATCTAAATTACAAGCAGCCCAGGCCACTGTAAGGAGCTGCAGCAGTGCATACCAAGCATGCGTTGTCACTCTTCTCCCCATCCTTGCTCTGAGACAGGACCGAGTTTGATAAACACTGACGGTTGAGGCGAGGTATTTCCGTGACTGACGGTTATTGACTCTGCGATATGGTGATTTGTTTCTGCGCTGCGGCACGATTGATTAGCCATAAGGAAACTCGGGAGATGTTATTGGATTGCTATTCAGAAAGATTGAGTGTCAGTCTCCATCCGATTCCATATCTCATCCATCTCTCTTTCACTCTGACTTTTCTCTCTTCAGAATATATTAGTCATTTTCAATAATAACAGGCTGATATGGAGGCGTCGCCTGTCCTCCATTTGATATTGTATATCCAAGGCTAAATAGTGATGGATCCTCGGGTTTGTCTTGTTCACCTGTCAGCCTTTTTCCCCTTTTGGTCTGTGTTGGTTGCTCATTTCTACCACCCGTCTGTCTTTGTTGGTTCCGGTCTCGTGCCTGATTGGACTCTTATTCTGTTTGCACTAAAATCAAGAGGGTACTCCACAGATTTAGCTCCGGTGTGTTCCATTAAAACAGGTTCTTGTGTCATGTAATAGCAAGATTCATGAAAACACAATGCTATCAAAGTTTGGGTCAACACCTCAAGCATTCCAAAGGATAGGGGTGAAGTGTTTACAACCAAAAGGGTCATTTTAAGTTCATACGTGAAGATAAAGGAATTATTTTTCCACGCTTTATAAGCAACTCCAGCATGCTTACTTGCACAAAACGTCTACAAAACGTATATGTTGTTGTGAATCTTGATGTCCCATTAGTAAACTCTTTTAGTCATTCAATTTACAAATCGTCATTTCTAAGGAAACTGAGTTCTGGTGTCAATGGAAGTCAATTTAGCAGTTTCAGCTGTTTGTTCAGATCCCAAAACCAGAACATCAACATAAAGAAACATACACTTCTAAACCATTTCAATGCAAAAGCAGCAGTCATATGAATAAAAGTTACCTCATCAAATGATGTTACCAAACAGTCAATTAAAGATGCTCAGAAAAACCTACCGCATTGTTCAACAATAAGAAGGGACTTCTAACCAGTTCAACTCGCTACAAGACAAACTAGTGTAAATAACTCTGATCAAAACGCAGAGCATGTAGTGTGTGACCAACAATAAATGTCCAAATCACAAAGTTATTAACAACTGAAACACACCAAAACTCAATCAATAAATAAAAAATAAAACAGCGCAAAATAGAACATTAGGAAGATGAGCAGAAGCCGTCTTCGATCGGATATAGCGCTCACTATACAGCTCAATGTTGCCGAATAATTAGTTTAATAATATTTAATATCGACTATATAAGGACTGTTAAACATCAAGTTGGACATAGCATAAAAAGCAGCGTAGATATCAGAATAAACATATTACTCACATTTAGTTGACAGCAATGAAGACAGTTCCTCCTCCTTAATTAAAAAAAAAAAAACACCAACGTTGGTATTTAGCATCTCTAACATGTTTCAGAGTTGTTTGAATAATAAAAAATAAATATTCCTTACAGGAGTCTTGAACCTTGTAGTCCTCACTATGAGTCCTTATGCCGCCATGTACAAGTTGTGACCTTCTCCTCCAGGTGACTCGGCAAAAAATAAAATTAAAAAAATGTCCCAATCTCTTTACGGAGTCAAAATGTTATACTTTCCAATGCAAATAAAAAGTTAATTAATCTCTGAAAGTCCCTATTTTGTTGTTGGGCTGCTTAGCAATCACTCTTACGGTACCTCTCACCTTAATTAACTGCACCTGAGCAATTTTACAAATTAGGGCAGGGATGAGGTGAATGATGCTTTCAGGAGTGTTGGAGAAACTAAATTCCCAGCGAATCAGACACAAACACGCATACGTAGATTATAATTTATATCGATACAAGAGCCCGAGCTGTACCAAATACTATTATCTATTTAGATTCACTTTATTTTTGGTAAATTAACATTACAGAAAAGAAAGTACTACTTAATAAACCAATAATTAAAGGAGTAGGCTGAAGCTGAGGCTTATCCTTGAGAATCCAATAGATATGAAGAAGGGATAGATATGGTACAGTTTTTATTGTCCATGAACGTCTCTCCACGGCATTAGCTCCACTTTTTCATTTTCATTTTTTAAGTTACTACCAGGTCTTAAATGCCACGTATAAGTGAATAAAGAAACCATCCATCCATTGTCTATACCCACTTATCTTTGTAGGGGCTAATTCATGCCATTGTAAATCCAGTCTTGAGGGCTGGAGTCTTTTTGGGCGGTCAGAGGAAACCACTGTCCAGCCAAAGAAAGGAACTAATTGAGACAAATAAGATTATCGAAATGTCCTTCTGAAGTTACGCTATCATTTGGTTAAATACATCTAACAAAATTGCAGATTACTCAAAATATTATAGTTGAGAAACTGCTTGTTGAATAGTCGAGCTGGAGGTCATGGGAGTTTGGTTGTGTGGTATTTATATACGTGCTTGGCGGATCTGTAGAGGGCTTATTATCGCATCCCTTGAGCTAACTTGTGGAAGGAAGCAGGAGAGTACTGAAGTTCATTTTAATCTCCATATGATCCTGTATACTTAAAGCAAGAGCTCTTTCCGCATTCTAGGCACAACGACGAGCTTGTTCAGGTTGTTTTCTACCCAGGGTTGCTAACTTGTTCCCGATCCTTTTATCAGACGATGTGGCTCTGTTGGGCTCTAAAGGCTTTCACCTTAACCCTACACTATGCAGTCAAATGTGAAGCTCCTCTAGCTCTAGATCTGCAGCCATGGTTCTCAAATGCAAAAAGATGGATAGGAAATGAAGTCAAACAGGCAGTTTTTGCAGATTTATCTAAAAACTCCATGTTGTCTTTGACGTTACTCGTCCTGGACCATTCAAGGAGAAATGGGAAAAAGTCCATATTGCGTCCCCGGGTACTTATCAAGGTCAGTCTTCAGCTTGGGGACTCACTTCTAACCAGATGTCATTTTAAAACGTGCTTGTGTCGACATGGGGCGTTCGCTTACATGACAAACGCAGATGTTACCTTTGTGGTCAGAAGGCTGTAAGTCAATTAGGTTTTACTAATGGGGCCAAGTGCTTAGCAGTTAGCTGCACTAGCACACACAATATATATTGATACGATTACGATGGTAATGTGAATGCATCAGGGTTAAACCCCATTAAGGAAGACGCCTGTCTCAAAAACGTCTGCTTTTCTGGATGGCCAGCCACCTTAACCTCCGAGCCCTCTTCCTCTACTCCTTCCCTTTGCCCTCTATCCTAATTGCACCCATGGAACCTCTCCGTTTGTTTTCGCCCTGACTTTTTCCTGTTTTTCTTCCAGTTTCTTCCACAGCAGATGCACAGCAAATCTTCTCCGTGGCTCTTTACAACTCTTAGCTTCTTATTCCCATCTGTTTCCCCCCTCGATTTTTTTTTTTTCCATCTCCCTCCACCTCATTTGAATTACTGGCGTGGTTTTTCTCTCCTTCAGAATGAAAACGCCTCAAGTCTAACAGTTTATAGATTCAAATTTGATCGCTCTCTTTTTTTTTTCTATTCTGCGCACATATCACATTGAGTAGCCTTTCAAAGTTTTACAGGAAATCCTCGAGTCGATGCTTGCGTCTAGCTTTTATTACACTTTTTAATTTTTTTCAGCATCATCTAGACACACTGATTAAACCTGTCAACCACGACTAAAGCAAAATGTGTTGTTGCAGACTTATGTTTTGTTTCTGAATTAAATCCGTATTCATACTTCATGATCATTTTTATATACATTATGTAGCAACCATGCATTTGAGTGTATTCTGTAAGGGTATTGTTTGATAGAGAAATATACAAAGCCCCTCTATAGTCACTGTGGTTCTTGTTGCTGCTTTTCTGATTCACCAATTTGCAGATATGTACATGGCGCATATCTAAACTATTCAAAAGAAAATTCAGCTTAGGAACCTACAGAGGGTTCGACTTACGGAGCCATATTTAATATATATTAAATTGGTTACTTTTGATGGTTGCACTGGATTTTATTTAGTGGCTTCAGAGTGAATGGGGCTGGATACATACCAGCTCCCAACATTTTAGGTTTTTCTTTGTAAAAATAAATGTATCATTTGTCCTCATTGTAACATGATGTGTATGAAGTATGTACTAAATATCAAACATTTAATCCATGCTGGGTAAAACTGCTTATGTGTATGATGTAAATGGACAGTAAGAGCCTGCATGCTTAATGTTTAAGTGCCTGACTTCATACAAGAAAGACATAATTCTTCTTATTCTGACTTACATTGCTGTCACACATTAAAGTGTTGCTCCTAGCTGTGCAACACCTTTTATCTCCCAGCAACCAAAAAAAAAAAAAAAAGAGAAGTGTTTCTCATTAGCATGCACTTGTTCCCCAGTGTTTCTCCTCTCTGCTTTGTCTACTGCAGATCTTCCCTTCAGAGACCAAACGATAACGGCTGCGCATAGTGAATAAGGCACGGAAAAGAGGCTGTTTTTTTTTATTATTGTGATAATTAAAACCTCATAATGCAGCAGCAATAATTCCTGCTACTTATGAAGGCAGTAAAGCAGGTCACACTGCATGCACAGTCTAAGGAGATTTGTCTCCATTTTTCCTGATATTAGTAACCTTTCCAATGTCAAGAAGCATCGATAAGTGCTGGAAAAAGATTCCAGTTGTTTGCCTAATACCGGAATCATTGCATTACTGCCTGGGAAATATATTTGTGTGTGTCTCCAGACTAAAAAAAAAAAAGGGGGCGGGGGGGGGGGGGGGGTTTGGAGGGAGCAGGGTGGCGAAGGTCACTTTGATGTGACTATAAAGGCACACAGCAGGGCAGTGGAAAGAGATGAAAGAAACAGAGCAGAAGTAAAATAGGCCCTGGTGGAAAAGCAAAGGAAGAAGAGACACATCTCCTAGTTTTTGTGTGTTTTTTTTTTTTTACTCTGCAACATATGGAGGATAATGATGCTGTATCATAAACAAGAGGTAGCCAGGGAATGGGAGCAGACATCTTGCAATTAAAGTGAGCAAACAATATTTTTGAAGCTCCGCTGTGGCTCCACAGCAGTGCAGTATGTGCATAACTCATATCCGAATACAAAGCAGCCACTGATGCAGCTGGCTTGTAATAAACAGCTCTTCAAAATAAGGTCTTATAGTTTTACAATGACGTCCTCACAGATCACCTGTTTGATATGTTTACATGTGACTGACTTCCACGCACGCCAAATACACTGAACAAACCAGTCATGGCTAACTGGTTATGTAAGAAATGGTGAAACTGGTTGAAATAGGAGACTGGAAAAACATTAACACAGAGTTAACTATTTGGACTTGGATTTCTGCAGCTTTTTTTGTTTGTTTTTTGCACTTAAAATGTTTCAAATAATCAAATAGATTTTAATATCAGATGTAAACCAGTTTCTAGATTGTGTTTTTATTTATGAGGGAGAAAACCTTAACATATTAAGGTTTTAAACAGGCCCACAGCATCATAGATCCCTACTATCACTTCCTAGTAGGCGTGAGGTGCTTTCCTGCATATTCATCTTCTTTGTTCTGGGATTTAACCAACTGGACATGATTACGTTTGTGATCGAAGGTAAGACACTCATGGTTTCTCATCCAGCCTAGTTGCTATTTACATCCTAGGGTAAGGGAAAGTCACTAATTACTAGCTAGGAGTTCACAAAAGCTTTGATCTAAAAGTTCAGCAATAAAAAAAAGTGCTTAATTTAGGACTTCTCACACATTTATCTGTGCCAGCAAATCTATTTACCAGTCTGTTTTTGGTGTTACTAATATTTCTAACAATAGCTTTGTTTGTTGTCTATTAAAATGTCTGCATCAGCAAGAACTGCAGTCACAATTTTCAGAATGTTTCTGAAGGCTGCCTGCAGTCAGGACCTCTCACCCTTTCGGCTTCATGCTGTCGCCTGCCCCCTTTAGGCTCAGCAGTGTATTGCATCTTAATCATTACTGAAACATGCACGCATCAGCTGGTGAAATAATAATATTTACATTCATGCCATGTCTGTTTTCTTCCAAACAGAATCATGAAGATAATAAAACCTTCTCCCACCGCGGCTGCTTTGTCGAAGCAAAGACACCTCTGCAGAACTTTTACTTCGACGCCTCCTCTCTGTCTGGCACGACTGTTGTTTCGTACTGCAGCTGAGAGTGTTTTGATGATTGAGCTGTTACTGCCACTGAAGGTAGCACTGACGAAAAAAAAATCATAAAAAATAGAGGGAGGAGGAGTGGGAAGACGGCAGACAGACACCAGATGTTCCCATATAGTCCAAGGAGACGGCAACAGCAGAGGGAAGTTTTACAGTATTACAGTAGAAGGTTAAAGTATGGGTTTGTGCGTAATTATTGCCCTGGTCAGGGCATGCCCATAACTTGGGTGGCCCATCAGGAATGTGACAGTTGGGAGTGAGTCAAGAAACTGCGGAAGATACAAGGGTTTTGTGGGAATAAAACGGAGCGTCTTCACTGGGGGAATGTGTGGATAGAAGGAAGTATCTCAAGTTAGATTACGATCTGTGTGTAAATGCATGCAAATGTACTTAAAAGATAAGGATCGGTTGATTTTAAGGGATTTCAAGGGGAAATTGGGTCACTGCAACAGCTAAGAACAGCATGACGACAGAAATATATTAAACATGACATTTCAAGGATTAAACACACAGCGGGGAGAGTTTTAATGCCAAAAACCGTTCGGTATATCCTTAAGATACATTTATGTTATGATGCTATTTTTTTCCTATACATCTCTTATTCATTGAGCATGCAGCAGGGTTTGCCATTGCTAAAACATGACTGGAGAACTGGGATTTCTTTTGCCAAGGTCCAATTAAAACCTACAAGACTAAAATATACAGATTCAATATCATAATCTAGCTAATAATGTGGTTCAAGTGAATTGTAATGTTATTTTAATTAATAAAATTATATCGTATAAAGCCAGTAAGTAGCTCCTACATTTATTTACACTTATACTTGGATTTTATTAATTCTGGACACAATAGATGACCCAAATTAGTTCAGCATAATAATAATAATAATAATAATAATAATAATAATAATAATAATGTTTTCCGGTTTTGAAAACTGAAGTACAACACACATTTCTGTATGATCCATTGTCTGGTCCACATAAATACGGTCCTATACTTTAACTCAGAATGGACAGATGTTGTTCATACTCACAACCTCTAGATGATGAAAAGTGCTTCCAATACAATATTTGGTATGTGTTGAATATGCATCAATAGGTGTTTTCAGGATAGCAGCTGAACAAGGTATAAAAGAGGATTACTAATTCAGAAATGTTGGCGTTCTGAACTGTATGTCCATGTGCTGTACAGTATGTTTAGCTTTTTCACTGCATTCCCCCCCCCCCACTTCCTAGTACTCACCCTTATTGATTGATGAACAAATAGCCACTTTTTCCAAATGATTGTAACATTTTTGTGTCTAAATCCAATTTTGAGAGGTTTAATGTTTATCCCCGTTTCCAGCTTCCCCTTTTCAATTAAATTCCTAAAAATAAACCAACCTCTGAATGATGTTCTAATTTATTTAGATGCATAACACACGGTCTTATGTCCAGAGTGGAGGCTAACTCATTATCACTAAAGCAACAAGGTTTCTGTGCTTAAAGAGCCCAAAGTCGAGGCGCTCAACCAGAATTGAACCTGCGACCAGCTCCGCGGAGGCGACAGCGAGAAGATGGTGAGAGGCGTTGAAAGAGTAGAGGAGTGTGTGATAGGAGAAGAAAGAGAGGGAGAGTTATCAGTCATGCTGTCAGTCTGTGGGGCAGGTTGTGATAAGCGAGGCGGTATACAGCCTGGTATCTCTCTCCCCTCTCTTCTCTGTCTTTCAGTCACACACTCGCTCTCTCTCTCTCTCTCTCACACGCACACACGCACACGAGTACAACTGAGGAAGGGGGGGGAAGGGACCCTGTTGTGTTCTCCTCTACCACCCATGAGTGAACCCAGCGCAGGTGTGCTGAGGTGAGGATTTGGACTGCGCGACAGCCATTTGTTGGCTGTTCCGTGCAGCAGAGAGATGAGAGAGAAAGCAGATGGTGGGAGCTGTGGAAAAACACACCAGGAAAAGAGCATCATGCATTAAAACTACAGGTTTGACTTCACAACTGCAGCACTTTAACAGACTCCGACACAGAGACATGCATGCTCAAAATAGCATCTTCCTGCAGTGGTGTTGCTGTTTTAGCATGAAGCTATTTGCAGAATTTCAAAGTGCACCGATGAACTGATTCCATCCGATCAGAATATTTTCATATAAAACAATTTTTGAACATTCCCCACAGCATGATGTTGGCACCTCCATGCTTCACTGACGGGACGTATACATTTATACTACAATAATCTTGAATTTTAGGCAATACTTTGATTTGATTTGATTATTTTTATTTATTCAGTCAGTCATCAAATTTGCTGTGCACACTTTAAAACACTGTAAACAACTTGACTGAAAAGATACAAACAGAAGCACAAGGCTTATATTTACACATGCCCTACATGTCAAATTAAGCAAAATTATCCCTTCATAAATCAAACACAAAACATATCATTAAACAGAAACATAAAAGGAAAGAAAACAATCCAAAACCAAACTAACTTCCTGTCGCCCTATGACATAGAGCGGTGATTAAAGCAGTACATTTATGGTTGTAAGGTGAAAAATGTGGAATGAGTAATACAGAGCAATACATGCTTTCAGTTAACAATGTAGCAATAATATACCAACTTATATTGCTCACAGTGTTTGCTGTTTCCCCCGCTCAGGTCAGTTTCCATTACTCGAGTGTTGACCCAATATTTTGGGGGTTGAAAGCTGATGGTGGAAGGAGAGAGATGTTGACAAATGGAAAAGGAGACTATCAAATGACCCTCAGGGACAGAAAGGGAGGGGGAGAACAGAAAGTAAGCCCACTGTTGCTTCACAGTTTTACATGGCCTGCTTCTTCTCACCACCTCTCCTCATCTCTGTGAAAGGGTCGAAGCGAGGTTAAGCAAAGATCACTTTTTCCTCATCAAAAAGCGTTTAATCAGAGCTCTCTAGACACCTAACACTCATGTCTGGTGTGTAATCTCACAAGCATGGGCAAATCCAGAATAGAGCACATGGCAGACTGGTTTATGCCAGCAGAAACCCCCCTCCCCACACCCACCCGCTCTTCCACACCACCCAGAGGCTCAGATTAACCAATCTCATTGATGTCTGACAGCCGCCCCATCCTTAGGCTGTGGATGGGCTTAAAAATGACTGACAAGCCGCAAGAAAGCAGAAAGTTGATGTCTTCTAGTCAAGAAGAGAGAGGAGGGGAGGGGAGGCGAGAAGGAGCCGGGGGGATGACAGTTGACCGAGGTGACAGACGGGGGACACGCAGACCCGTCACACAACCTTCTGTCAAGGGCATTGGGGGTCACTCTGTCCACGGCGTTCACATCTCAGGACTTCCTGGATCCAGCGAGAATCGAGTCGGTTGGAAAAAGCCGAGCCTCTTCCAATTCTCCAAGCACCGAGTTTGATTCCTGTCATTGTGGGAGCCCGGGGTAAAAAAGTTCCCCCGAAAAACAATTGTGTTGGCTCAGAAGGATTCCCATGAGTATTGACCGGTAGGAATGCACTGAGCTGTTCCAAATAAAGATTCCAGCAAGGTTACATGCAGTCATTATACTGCCAGTCCACTCCATTACAAGGTAATACAAGCCACAGGCAGGGCACATGGGCTGGACACTGCGGAGGCCTTTCTCAGCAGATTATTTTGGGCCTCACTACTGTGTCATTACACGGCTTCCCCGCTCTGTATTTAGGCCTGGCTGATTGCAGGGCTGACATTGGGCTGGGCTGAGGTGGGCTCTCTATGGTGGGTTAAGGGCCCTGACATTGCCTCCGTTGTTTGATGTGTTTTCTGTGGTGAAAGGCGGCCGTGCGCCATGTCTCCTCCCTCTCTCACTCTTTCGAGGCTGCAGAGCCCTCGCGAGTGTGTTCGCAGATGCATTTCAGTCCGGTTGCAACTGCAAAGTTGAGCGTGTTTAAGATTTTGCGCTAGACCTGAAGGACATTTTTGAAACATGTCGGACAATGTACTTGTGTGTTTTTGTGCTTATTTGATTGCGATTACTGCGGTAGCCGCTAATATTTGCATGTAAATACTGTCCTTTAGAAATGTTGAATAAAAATGTTAAAGATACAAGTGTGACCTCATACCACTTTTTAAAACAATCCCTGAACTGAACGTTACTGTAAAACACTTCTCTACTTGGACTATCACTGTATATCAGCCTGAACAAAGAGCAGCATGGTGGTGGCAGCATCATGCTGTGGGGAGGCTTTTCTTCAGCATGGGCAGAGAAACGCCTCCGAGTCATTTAGAAGATGAACACCTTCCAGAAGAAGAATAACTCTAAACTCACAGCCAGAGCAACAAAAAAACACTGATTTGATCACAGAAAATTCATGTGATAAAATGTCCTAGTCAAAGTTCAAACCCCAATCTGTGCCAAAACTGGTGTTCTATGACATTCTCTGACCTGACCAACAGGACAGTTTTCCTATTAAGGTTGGGGCAACTTTTGCCGTGAAAAGTTGAGACTGTGAACACAAAAGGCACACTTGCAAACCGCTGCGTTTATTTCTTGTGCCGGTCCTGTGGGATAAAAACGTCCCCTGGAGAAGTTGGGGTCCCTTGTTTTACCATAACAATGTGGTTTTATCTCGGCTTTATCTGTGGAAGAGTTCATATCTGTGGCATCTTGTGGGGGAAGAGGGGCTGTGTGTGTTGGGGGTGGGTGGAGGCATGCTCTCTCTCCTTCTCTCTCTCTCTCTCTCTCTCTCTCTCTTACAAATAAACCGTGAGGAAACGGAGTGAGCGAGGGAAGGAGGGCTGGGGGGGTGGAGGGGTATGAGGAGGCGGAGCCCGGGCGCCGTGACTGTAACGCGATAGCTGCTCAGCTCAAAAGAGCGATCACTCACACACACGCTGCACACACAGCTCGCAGGCAGACGCGGGACGCACGCTGGTGTCAGAGCGGAGCAGGAGCGGAGCGCAGGGCTTGTGAAGCGGAGAGCGGCGCGGCATGAGCGGTCCGTCAGACAGGAGAAGACCGGTCGTTTATTTCCGTGCCCGACTGTTTCCAGTTTGATTTCTTGGGAAAGCTGCACCCGACGCCGGGAACGCGGCGGTGGGCTTCAGATCGCTGCAGGAGAAGCGACCCCCGCGTGCGTAAAATACGCAGGAGCGGCAGAGGAGGAGATACTCGGACAGACGGGGGAGCCTATCTCGGAACTTGACGCGACTCTGCAGCCGCTGTCCAGACTGTCCACAAGAACTTTGCTCCCTCAGTGTTTCTCGGATGAGTTTTTAGAGTATCACTCCGATGTTCTTGTTTCCCAGCGAATGGTCCTGTAGTAACATCGGGGGTTCTTTTATTTAAAAGGTTTCTAGATTTTGGCTTCGACCGAAGTGGATGTGGATTTTTGTGTTTTTGAGCAACTGCAGCGTTTAAATCCAACAAAGTGGAAACAGCAGACACTCAATTGTTTTGTGTTATTTTTTTTGTTTTGTTTTGCTTTTATTTTTTGATTTTTTGTTTTTTTGCCTGATCCGAGATGGATTTTCCCACCACGCTGGTTGGATTTTTAATAACACTGTGTCACTTAGGATGTGGAGTCGGAGGACAGAGCGGTGAGTTTGAGTTAGTTCTTGGTTTTGACGCACGGATCGTCATCTTTAAACTATTTATTTTCCAGAGTTTGGGCGTCATGCGTTTTGATTTTTTTTTTTCCAGCTCACCTAAACATCTGACATAACTTGGTGTAATCCACAAACCGTTTTCCTCTCCTTTCTCCCTGTTCGGAGAATATAAGGCAGAAAAGGATGTTTGTTTTACGTAATCCCAGAAATATACACACATTTTTAGATTTTTGCAGTTAAGTAAACATTTCCAAACTGATCAATTTGCTAAATTAGGGAGAAAAAAAAATCCCGGAAGCAATCATGTCCCAGACGGACTGAAACCATCAGCAGCTGACTGGAAAAACGGACACTTCCCGTTAGGCTCCTTGTGTTTTCCCCCCCTTGATTTACTCTAATTAATAATCAGCAACAACAAACAAACCCATTCTCTTGATTAAAAAGCTCTTCCGATTAGGAGGAGGGTGGAGGGCTTAATGTTTTACAGAGAGGGCTGGACCTCTCTGCAACCTGCAATTTTCACCACATTTTGCTGGTGGCCAAGAAAGCGTGCGTAAAAGCCACTCTGTCATTGCAGGATTTGCCTCACGCATTAGGGCGTTCATTAGCGACCACCACTCTCCCTTTCCCAGTAGCTCCAGGGGCTTTTTCGAGGCAGGGGGCTCACAGCGCTCTCGGTGGTCAGATGACTATAAAAACGGCAGGCTGCGATCATGTTGTTGGTGTCACCATATCCTAAAACGACGAATCGTCACCGACCCGCTTAAAATACCTCATAAGACAATGGCATCCCCACTGCATAATACTGCCACTGCCATGTTCTGTGTTGAAATCCGAGTGTTAAATGTGGTTCTTCTCCTCACACACCTTAAAGTTAAGTGTTGAGATGGATTTTTCTTTCAAAGCACAATAGAGGAAAGAAACACTTTTTCAGATTGTTTTGTGTCAAAATGTGTGGGTTTTTCTTCCACAAAGTCTTTAAAATGTGGCAGCAGGTATTTGGGTAAAAGTTGATCATTCTCTATCCCTCTGGAGCTCCATGTTTTCTCCAGAGTTTCTGTGCTGCAAGAAGACAGGAGTTGGGGAAGGGGCTTTTCGCCGAGCCACCGCGCTCTCTGTAATCAGATCATAAAAACAGGAGATTGTGGTCAGCGCCGGAATTAGGAGGTTTTGAGTCCTTGGGTTAGCCGGTTTTGGAGCTCGGCATACATCGACTTCAAGCTTTCTCGTTGGGAGGAGGAGTCCAGGTTGATTAGAACCATCAGTTTTTGGCCACACATAGTAGCAAGCAATTGTCTGTACTGGATTTACAGATGTTTAAAGGGGCGTAAAAGACTAATTCAGTGTCCCTGTCCTTGGTTGGTTATGACTTATCCATCCAAAAACGTTTTAGTAACTTGATCACATAGTACTGAAAATGCACCAAATTAGGGTTTAAAAATGGAACTACTGCTCTGCAAAACATTGAGCCCAGGATCCAGTGGTCATATTGTTTTCTGAGGGCTCGTCACGCTGAGAAGTGATGCGGCCGGTAGGATGACACATGAGGCACAGTCATCCTTAGTCTGGTTGCTCATACAGTCAGAAGTAAACACTCTTTCCTGTCGCTCTGTTTGGGCTTCTCCTCCTCTTCTTAAAGTGCCTAGCTTACAGCAGGAGTCGTCCGTTCTGGCCGTGTGTGTTTTACAGCACATGTACTCACAGATCAGAGACAGATGTGGTTCTCCTGGCAGTCATCGGGCATCTCTGCCCCCTCTTCCCCCCACCTCCCCAAGCTCCTCTTACTCTCTCCCTCTCCTGCCAAGACACTGCGCCACATGTCCGTGCCTCAAGAGCCACATTACAGCCAGAGACTGACAGAGAGCAGAGCAGACAGGGGAGGGAATGGGAGAGGAGAGGAGAGCATGCCATCCACTAAACCGCACTAGAAACAAGCAGTAGGAGGGCTTGGGGAGCAGATCCAGGGTAGGGAGGGAGGGAGAGGGGATTGTGCTTCAAACAGAGGAGACATCAAAGCATGCAGGGGGTCACGGAGTCAAAATGGCACTGGACAGAGGGAACAGAGCACATGAAGGGTTACGAGGCGACACCGGGTGATGCAGTTAATGTGGGGGGGAAATCAGAGGAAGATTAAAAAAAAATAAAAAACAGAGGGGAAGTCTGTTTTGGGCTCAGACTTGTTACAAAACCAAGCTATCAGAAGTTCAGGCTTTTGATGGCAGACTGTAGTAACTTGATATGTTTTCGCTGGGCTCTTTTGAAATGTTTCGGAGCAAACTGATTCTGGCCTGAGGCGCGTTGGTTTGCCTCAGCGCTCAGAAGAAATCTAAATATTAGGGATCCGTTATTACTTTCCTGCGCCTCGCTCTTTCTAAAGCAGAGAAACTTACACTCTGTTTGTGCTGTAATCACAATAACTTGACTCCAAGATATGTGCATTAATTACTGCTGCTATAAACATTAGTATGCAAGCCATTAACCAGCTTATTTGCATGTTTATTAAGTGGGTGGCTGTGCATCCTTTGAATAAGTGTCTTCTTGAGGCGGGTTTTGTTTATTAAAGCTTTTAACACTCGATGCAAGAAATAATAGTGGGAAAAGTCTACAGTATGCTTTGAAATGTAAATTTTTTCTTTTCTTTTCTTTTTTTTTTTTTTTTTACAAAAATCTGTCTAAATGTCAACATCATTACATTATTGTGAGGATGATTGTACAACAGACCTAAATGTCATATTCTAATTAAAATATGTTTCTTTAATTCAAGTTTAGACGCTGTTTTATATGTGATGCAGCTTATATTTTGGTACAAGCAGCATTAATAACGGCATAAACAGCCTACTTCAGGATGTGCCACAGCTTATGAATTGGGTTAAAGCCTAAACTTTGACTAGGCCGCACCAAAACCTTCACTTTGTTTAATTCTGTGGATCCGCGTCCAAATTCACTTGACCTTAAGGTCACAAACTTTGATATGTTCAGGTAGGGAACACATAACTAATGAATCCATCAAATATGACAAGTTGTCCTAATGCATAAAAGCAAAGCCCAGATCATCATACCCCCACCACTATGTTCAACTCCAAGTATGTCACTCTTTGTCTGAAATACTCTGTTAGTTTTAGATCCTTTGTGCCATGAAACAAACCTTCCAAAAACCTTATCCTTTATTTCTTGTCTTATTTATTTTTTTAGCAAATCCTACACAGGCTTTTGTGTCCGTCTTAGTTTGCGATGGTTTTGGTCTTGAAACTTTTGTACCCAGCATCTTTTGTGCCAAAGTGAGGAAAGTAGATGCTGTTCTGGGTTCTTCTTTCAGGCCTCTCATAGGAGGCGTTGATGCTCTTCTTTTGAGCCATTTTTGTGGCACAGCACCTCTTGGAAATATTTTCCACTGTTTTACCAAATTGTGTTCAGCTGGTTAACTGCTTCAAAACGGTTTTGTAACATTTTGCAGACTGATTTGCTGATAGATCAGAACATAAGGTGTTGTTCTTTTGAGACTGTTGAAAACTGCTTTTTTCATCTACTCAAGCTGTCTTTGTCTGACATTAAATGTTTGATTGACTCTTCACCTCACAGAGTGGATACTGATGTTGAACTTTTGAATATAGCACATACTCGCCTGTCGAATTTAGACCACATATAATTTTACATGTGATAATCGCTCCAATTTTTTTAATTTCTTGTCATTTCAATTAGTTTGATGCTCTTCCTCTCTTTTCCATGCGCCTCTCAAAGCCGTTGCATTTTGATCCGCCTGGCCTCGGTGGCATCAGCTGCAAAAACAAGGTCACCCATTAGCATTCATAGCCGAAGACGAACGGAGCGCTCGGTTCAATACCAGTCAGGTATGGGAGTCACGGGCTCCTCGCAAAGCTCCTGGAAACGGGCTGCCACGCTCGGGGTGAAATTAAAAACAAGACCCCCAATAAATAAAACAAAGCTCGCTCCTTCTGTTTGTCGCATTAGCCGCGTTGGGGGGTCTTAGCTGGAGCTCTGGGACCGGCTTAGAAAAGAGGCGGCGGGGGGTCAGCTTTGTCAAGAGCCAAAGTGTTTTTGAATGGATTTTGAGCTGATTTGAACACACAGAGGGTTTTAAAAGAGAACAGTCAAGGGTGTGAATTAAAAAATAAAAAAAACTGCTTTACTGAGCTTTTGCTGTCCCTCTCTCCATTTTTTTTTTTTTAAGAAGTCAGTTTTCCTGAAAGCTAACTCTGTAAGATGGGGGGCCAACAAATCAAACCGAAACTTACCACAGCATTACTTGATTCCACACAGCTTTCCTTCGCTTGTGCCGGCTCTGCAATTTTACTCCTTTCCACCCAGATGGGGAGGAAAGCTGTTTTGTGCAAAGAAGTGCCTTAGCAGTGCAGGTTTGACTCTTAGAGTGCACCGAGGGACAAGGAGACATGATAGGTAGAGTTGTGGATTAGATCCCCTCTTCCTGCAGCCATCTGCTTTACTTCATTGATCCATTGAAGCATTGATCAGGACGGCCAGGTCTGTGCATTTAGCTGATTAGCATGGGCCACTTATCCTGTTAGAGAGGGAGGAGGAAAGAGGAGACACTGGGAGGCCAAGAGGATTTGGGGGTTTTATTTGCTTTTCATGAGGCTTTTGTTGGTTAAGATCTGATTTTAAACTCGTTTAGCACTGTTTAACAAAAAAAAAAAAAAAAAAACGTTTCTGGATGTTTACACTCTGGGGATGACTGCTGCCGATTGTCTTCAAAGTTGTAGAATTGACGAAAGGGACATGACTAAAACCAGGAAACTGTACCTCCTGCTTGCGTCACAAAAAAACACACAAGACGCAGGGAGACTTGTGGGTTGAAGGACATTCATTCATTTGCCAGGCTGTGAAGAGTTTTTTGCACTTACTTGCTCAAACTCGGCTGCATTGTTTGTGAGTCATGAAAGTTTGTTGTTTCCCCCCGTTCCACGTTTCTTCCACAATGGCCGAGGGGTTTGAAACACAGCACTGTGTGAAAACCTGACATATGATGGAACGAGAGAGAGAGAGCAGGGGGAATAATCCAAACTAAGAAATCAATTAGATTTGTCAAAATCAAACAAAAAAGAAAGTTTTCCCCTCTTCTGTTCATTTTTGTTTATTTTTTACCTTTTTGGCCACAAAAAGTAGCCGTCTGCCTCAAGACGCTTTATAAATCTCTCTCTTTGGCTGATTATTATTTTTTTTTTCTGCATGACTACAGGTGTCTCAGAAAATAATAATGTTACATAAAAAATGTCAGCCCATTCAAAATGATGTCCATCTATTCTGTAGCACATGAGTTCAGTACTTGCTTGTTGCTCCTTGTGCATGAATTACTGCATCGTCAAGCCAGTCTACTGGCCAATCAAGCTCAGTACCACCATGATCACGGAACCAACTTTTAGCACCTCTTTCAGTGTCGTCCTGCTGGAAAATGAAATCAGCATCTCCATAAACGTTTTAAGCACAAGGAAGCCTGAAATGCTCTAAAACTTCCTGGTAGAGCAGAACCAGCTGTGGAAGCTTCACTTCGAACTTCAAGGAATCTGCGAATCTCTTCCCTTCCTCCTGACTCTGGGTCCTTGATTTCCACATGAAAGTCAGCAGTCCTTCCCCCATGATTCTGTAGGATTATGTAGGCTGATATAATCTTCCAAGTCGCGCTCATTCTTCTTTAATATGTTGTTTGATTCACAAAGATTCTTCTGCTTTGGTTCAGTCCAGAATGTCTGAGATTAAATCCAGCCCTTACTTGTTGACTGAATGGGTGATTGCTGCCCACTCGGCCCTCTTCCTCCCTCTCTCAGGGTGATACATTTAATTAAGGTGCTGGTAATGGTGGTGGTGGGCTGGGAGAGTACGGGCACGAGAATGATGAAGGGCTTTATCAGCCCTCCTCCTCCTCACTCTCGCTTATCCCAAAACGTGAAGCCATGCTTTCCTGATAAGGCAGCTAATAGGAATGAGAGCATGAATGTACACACACACACACGCACACACACATGCACACACACACGGCAGGACATGGGCTAAGACATGCAGACATTTGCACATTTTCTCTGATGACGAAGATAAAGACATCTCCCAGTCCAAGTTCATGAGGAGTGACTTAAATGTGCGCACATGCAAAGAGTGAGTTTACTTTATTCCATTGATACAATCTGCTAAAATTAGATTGTGCAGCTGCTTCAGGAGCACAGAGAGGTCCACGGTGCTTCTGCTAGATTTTAATTTTATTTCGACGGTGTGCCTCTGCAAACACCACTCGTCTTGTGCGGACGCAGTCAGCGTCATTGTTCTGGCGTAACAAGGTTTCGGTGGCTGCATGGAAGAAACATATGCGGCGCGCGCACGCGTGTGTGTGTGTGTGTGCGTGCGTGTGCGTGTGTGGAGACAGATGGACTTCCACAAGATGAGACGGGTGTAATTCATGAGGCTCTCTGGTAGCTCCTGAGTGCTTCCCTACAAGTCACACTAACGAAAACACTCAAAGCGCACGCGTGCTACAAGAGAGCCTCTTTCTGCTTACTAAGTGTGAAAGATGACTAAGAAATTAAAAGAGCATGCGCTCATCTATTGATATATGGCAATGACTGCGCACACATATGCATTATATTGCCAAAAGCATTCGCTCATCTGCTTTCACATACGTATCAGCTTGAGTTTTATCCCCTTCTTAATAGGGTTTATAATTCTGTCGACACACCCTATGCAGCTGTTGCAGCTTCAACTCTTCTGAGAAAGCTTTCCAAAAGATTTTAGGAGTGTCTTTATGGGAGCTTTTGATCATTCTACCTGAAGTGTATTCATGAAGTCAGACACTGATGCAGGACGAGAAAGCTTCGTTAAGGACTTTGTTTGAGGAACAATTTTTGAACCAATAAATTCAATTAATCTCCTAGCAATAATTCAGAGTTCCTTTCTCTGAGAACTAAGAAGTGACGAGCTCAACTCCTGAAAAATGCCCCGCATCATAACTCCACCTCCACCGAAAATGACACTTGATAATGCTGTCAGGCAAGTGCGGGTCTCCCAAACTTCCAGTTCAGGGAAATTTGTTCTGATCCGTCACTCAAGCATGTCTACTAAACCAGAGTTGTGGTGGCCATGGTGTAATCTGTGTTGGTAATGCATTACTTGGTAACTGCATTACCAAGTAATGCAAATCCAATCCATGAAACTGTATTCACTGTTCTTGAGATACTCTGAAGGTCTTATGACGTTTGGAGTCCTGCAGCTTTTGGCACATCGTGTCACTTAGCTTCTGACAGCGTGGTAGAGTTGTTGTCAATCTCAGTTGCTTCCATTTTGAAAACATCTGACTGCGGAATAATCCTTTGTGACAAAATTTCATAAATTTTTGCCACCGTATTGCACAGGTGGCATCCCATCATGGTGCCACGTTGGAGCGACACATTCTTGAACAAATGCCTGCCGAAGCCGTCTTTGTGTTTCATTTTATTCAAAATATTGGATCACCTTTTGTCAATATAGAGCATATGTGTATGAATGCATGTGTGTGTGTGTGTGTGTGTGTGTGTGTGTGTGTGTGTGTGAGCTGACTGACAGAGGTTTCACAGAGGGGTCAGTGTCCACAGGGAGCCGCCGCATCGCAGGCATGTCTTAATGAGTCTCGTCAGGTTCTCTGCGTCCACCTTACCGTCTGAATTTCTACTTCCTCATCACCTTTTCCTCCACACATCTGTCACTCACCCGTCCTCTCTCCCATGCTCTTTTTTCCCACACCCACCCATCATAAATCAACCCTCCTCCTCCCCCCCTTCCCGATCAATCCCCGTCTCCCTTTTTTCCGCCTCAATCCGTCTTTTATCCATCCCTCCTTGCTCGTCTCCCTCTTCCTCCCTTTCATCCCCACTCTCTTCCTCCACCAGTTTTTCTCTCCACTGTAATCCCTTTCTCTCCACTCTCCAACTCTCTCCCCACCTTCCTTGGAGGCCGCTCAATGGGCAGCTCAGAGGAAAAAAAAGTGTTGAGGCTGCAGGATTTCTCCCCAAAGGGCTTAATCTGCTGAGGCTCTGAGCGCCGATAGCCTCCCTCCATGGGCTTCTCAACAATGACTGTCTGTCTGCACAGTCACACCAGATAAAGCTACGTCTGTGTGTGCATGTGAGGCTTCCTGTCTGTCTCAGCCATTCTTTGCCATCCCTGCTATATTTTTGAACAGTTTTTGCTTGCTGACTCCCCCCCCCCGCTCCCCACCTCTGCTGGTCCTTGTGATCGACAGGCCCTCAAAGGTGTCATCCTTCGTGGGTGTGCATTTGAACATGCGGCAGCAGCTGGGTGTGTGCTAATGCATGCAATTCAGCGTGCATTTGTAGCCGGAGTCACGCACTTGCATGAAATCACCGGCAGCTGCGAGGGGCTGATGCGCAAACCGTGGGCGTCGCTCCTCTCTGGTAGCAAAGTAAGAAAGCCATCGCAGCTCTGTCAAATGTCAGAGGATCTTAAGTGTGCCTTTTAAGCACAATAGGCGGTGAAAATGCCAACACTTGAAGGGTCTATTACACTTCAAGCCTTTGGTGCTTGTATTTTTTCCCCCTTTTCTTTCATTCTCTATTGAAGTGTTCGCAGAAATCTGAAAGAAAACTGGCAAAGTAAATAAATCGACCCTTTTATGTCAAGAGCTGATTGGACTACGGAGGCTGAGTGGTTAAATCTAGTTGTAGGCGGCTGCATTTTTAATTCAACTACAGTGTTTAGCAATCAGTTCAACAGCAAGGACCATGACTGAGGCTTCTCCTCAAAGAGAGGTGAAAGGTTGAGATTCGTCAGGAAGATCTCATGAAAGATCATATGGGAGAGGGATGAGGGAGACAAGTGGGATGAAAATGTTTTGTATAAAGGCACAAAGACGATGAATGGGATGAACGGAGGTCATGAAGAAGGATGGAAGGTATTCTTGGGATGGAAAGAAGTTGTAAGAAGTGATGAGGCTGACAGACTGGATGAAAGGGGTCCAGTTGTAGAAAGTATGACTGGAGGAAAAGGAAGGATGGGTGGGGCAGTAAGAATAAGGTAGGGATGATTGAATAACATAAAACTATGTGTACCACATAGACAAACAAGCCATCGGTAGGTTTTCCTGTTGACTAGTGGAGGCACACCGTGTTCCTGAACCCCAAGTTAGAACATTAACAGCTTTTTGTTGCCAGATCTCCTTCATCTGTTTGATGTTTTCCTTGTCTGCCACTGAACAACAGCTGTATAATAATAATGTGGAGGTGTTTGGGTTCAATATAAAGTTCATTAGATTTACAGTTCCCACTGGAGCATGAGCAAACCCACATGCATGCAGCCGTAACAGCGTTAGCTACAATAAACCGGCTCCTGCTGTTGTCATGGAGAACATGTCTCCTGCTTTAATAAAACGTAATAAAGGAACGACCATGCCCAGAGCTGAGTGTGTGTGTGTGCGCGCGCGCGCTCGCTTCTCGTCCTTTTGTATGTGCAGAATACTGCTATACATGTTCCCTTTGTCTGTGCCTGTGAGTTTATGTGTTTGCGTGAGATAACGCAAAGCGCCAAAGCTGCTGTGGCCGTCAGGGTGCGAGCAGAGAAAGGAGTCTTTGTTGCGGCGTTAGCTTCTTATTACAGAATCGGGGTGACCCCCTCAGAACCCCGCTAGACAGGCCGTCTGCGTGTCACTTCCTGCCTCGGCCTTCCAAGCGATGCTATTGGCAGGCTATTGTTCCTGAGAGAGCGCGATAGGATCGGGGAATGTGTCCTAATGTTTGCAGATTGGCTTGCCGGAGCAACAATTACACTTGGAGGAACGCTCCCCAGGGAGAAGGATGGAGATAAGAGGCTGGGTGTGGAAGGAGGGGATAAAAGACTGTGTTTCCTCGCTTGGGTGCGTGTGTGTGTGTGTGTGTGTGTGTGTGTGTGTGTGTGTGTGTGTGTGTGTGTGTGCGTGTGTGTGTGTGTGTTCCAATAAATGCATCATCTTGTATTGTCTTAGTAGCGCATTGAGAATCCACAATGGAGAAGTTTTTTCAATTTCCACCAAACTGAAGGCCTAAATTGCTTTCTTTGTTTTAGTGCTCATCTGTTGCTCATCGCATCGTCGCACCGAGAAGAAATGAACTGCGTTTTTTTATGGCGGTCGTGGAAATATTGGAAATGCTTCAAAGTGAGCGTTTGAACGGTGAATAACCGGCCTCTTTCTGTGCTCCGTCTTCACCACAGATTCAGATTGTGGAGGCGTCTTGGACGCCAGCAAGCCCGGTTACATCACCTCGCCTGGTTATCCTCTGGAGTACCCGCCTCATCAGAACTGCCACTGGGTCATCCAGGCGCCGGAGACCTCGCAGCGCATCGTCCTCAACTTCAACCCTCACTTCGAGATCGAGAGGCTCGACTGCAAGTAAGATCAGGAGGAAGAGGAGGAGCTGTGTTGTGTGTAGTTACCTGAAGTGGCATTTCTCTGACTGAATGAGTTTAACCCTTTTGTGCAGAGACAGTTACCTGTACAAACTATGTGCTACTTTAAATTATTTTATTTGAAACTCATTTCTGAAGAAGAATAAAGAGTTTTTCAAATAGCTAAAGCTGAAGATAGGTTGCATGCCTGTCAAGAGCTGTTTCAATACATTTAATCCAGGGGGAAAAAATGGGGGAACTTTGGAGACATTATCAAGTTTATAACCCCCCCACCAGCCCCCCGCAACACACATACACACACTTTCTCCATCTGATAGTCAAATACCAGGACGCTTTTGAAATCTGTGGAGCTGAATTTGGGCATGCAGGGCAGTCGAAGCGAAGGAAACCAAAACGGGATCAAAGAGCCGAGTCATGGTAGATGGTGTGGGCAGAGAAAAAGAATAAACAGGCAAAATAGGAGGGGGGGGGAGTGAGTAAATGAAATCCAGCTGTTTATCTAGATAAAGCTGGTCAGCTCTTATATCTGAGACGTGAATAATCAGAAGCATGTGAGCTTCTATTGTCTTTGACCTCAAAGGAAATCACTGTCTCCTTTGTTGGAGTCCAGTTTTAAACAACCAGGAGACGGGGAATATTTCCCATCACACCCAGCAGTTTATGTGCAAGTTCATTATGCACAATGAACACAGGCTTCCCGACTACTTGTCCCCCCCCCCCCCCCCTCTCTCTCTGACTCGCTCTCTCCTTAAATTCAGGATCTAATAATCCCAGATGGCGGCTGTTGCATTGTTCTCAGACAGAGATAGCCAGGAGAAAAAATGCTACATCCACAAGCGCATCAGTAGCTCGGTGGGTGAAAGGGGGCTTTCGTGATGATTGTCAGCTCTTTTCATTCGGCTGTGTCACATTGCCACACCGAGCTGGAAATGTTATTTTGATCTCTACGCTTTGTGCTGTCCCCCCCCCCCCACCACCCACACCCCCGGACGTTTCTGTCGCTCTCCGTCAGGAGGCAGAAATGGTGAGTAATTATCTCTTTTGCCGATATGTTAACACCCACCGTCGCGGCCCAAACGGCGCAAAGTCAGCTGACTTCCAGCTCGGCTGTTGATAAGGAGTTTCTCACAGCCCGAAGGCGTGCAAGGCGGAGAGGAGGCTGATTCCCCCCCCCTTCCTCTTCACAGACAGTTTTATTGGGATAGTTTTTTCCCCCCGTTTTTAACACTCGCCTGGAGGGTCGGAGGCCTCTGCCTGCCCTCTAACACACACTCCCACTCAGACTCTTCCTGTGTGTTTGCACTGAGGATGAGTTACTAAGGATTAGCAGCTCTGCTTCCCGTTTTCCTGCTTCCATCCATCCATCCAGTGCCATGAAATAACCCCCATTACAAAAAAAAAACAGGGAATCGCAGCAACATTTATGCATGCGTGACCTCTAACACTAATGTTCTGCTCATCAAAAGAGGATGCTTTCCCCCCTGCGAGGCATTAGATATTTCCGTTCTCTTCATCCTGTTGTAATGCTTTCTGCAAGGCTTGATCCGAGCCTTGTAGCCCCTTTGCAGGTTCCTTTCCCTTTTTTCCGCCTGTGCGATTAGGCATGACGGTGTGAGCGGGCGAGAGCAGAGAGCAGACTTTTTTGCATGTTTTCACGGTTCTCCACGAGGACAGCCGGAGGCGCGGTGCAGAGGTGGCGGGGTTCAGTCGCTCGGCCGGCACTGGAAATCTGCATGGCAGCGGGGATTAGGGAGACGGCGGCGGAGCGAAGTGCGCTACCTGAGGAGGGGAGCGCTGGTGATGTCAACTGCGAATTCAATCTGCTGCAGATATTGGAGGAAAACACGATGTACGTTTAGAAATATGAATCTGAAAAGTGCAGCGTGCATTTTTATTCAACCAATCTTGAGTCTATGCTTTTTTCGAACCAGCTTCTGGTGGGATTATGGCTGCCCGTCATCTAGGTTACTTCTCCAGCTGCTTTTGCTAAATTTTCTTTCATAATAATTCTGTCAGACTGGATGGAGAGCATCTGAATTTTATTATTAGTCTTGTGTTGATGAAAGTTACAGTTGGTTTCTTGGTTGCTCTCTAGGTTGACTTTATTTACTGCTTATGTGTAAAGGGTAGGTATACATAAGGGGAAAACGACTCATACACCCACACTTCATCCTTAACCTTTTCCTCCAATTCACTGCTATGGAATACTTAAGAATTGTAAAGACCCTTCCAAGGCATTATATGTTTTGGATGCTTAAAAATAAAAACACACACCTGCTTAAAGATGCAGCCTGTCAGTGTGAAAGTGCTCATCAGTCATCATAGCCCCTCCCTGGGCACTTTAGGCTCTCATAAAAAGCTGGGAAAAACTGCTTGCTCAGCCCATGCATGTGTTCTGAACTCTGGCTAATACACCCGGCCAGCTGGTGATTTCTCGCCCCCCCCCCCGCCTCGCCTGCACCATTCAGCACTCGGACGCAGCCAAAGACCGCGGCTCTACTGCAGCAATCAAATCGGCAGCCTCGTGCAGGCGCTCCGTGTCTGAGGTGGCACTTTAATTCAGGATTTCATTTCAGGGGGAGTCCGGCCATGTGCCAAATAGCTCTTACCTCCAGGCTGCCAGCCGATTGATGTGAACTAAATGTAATAAAGGCTAGATGAAATATCAGGCCCATATCTCTAATGCAATCTGCCATCACTGAGCCCCAGGATGCTACCTAGTGATATAGCAGGAGCTGCCGAAGAAGCGGAGAAAGAGCTCGAGGTGGAGACGATTCCTTCTTGTTTTCCTGTTTCTCTTCTGCTTCATATCTATTTTGGTTCATCCTCCTCTTTCAGTCTGTCTGGCTTCCTCTTTTGCTTCCCCCATTCTTTCTCTTCTCTAGCCCAGGGAGGATCTGTTTTAATTTCACACGCTCAAATTAAACTGTGAACGGCACAGTTGCAGTCAAGGAGATCATTTCTTCCACCTTTGAGGGTTTTCTTTTTTTTTTTTTATTTGGTTATGTGTTATTGAACTCCGCCTCTGGTGAGAGGGTTTTATGATACAGCTTCATAACATAACATGCACACACTCTCATGAACATACAGCTTTAAGACCACACACTGCCTCCTCATGACAGCTAACTCCGTTTGCAGGTGTGTGTGTGCGCGTGTGTGTGTGTGTGTGTGTGTATGTGTGTTTCTCTGTGCTGTATCGCTCTCTTACTGGTACCCAAGGGGCACGGAGGGGGATCGATCCCCGTATTCCGCTTGTAATGGGAAATCTATAGATGATCAGCAATAGCCAGAAGGAAAGGTGGTGAGGAAGACAAGGTAGAGCACGGTTCAGGGTGAAAGGAGAGATGGATGAGTTCCCAAAGGTCACGGATGAAGGGAGTTGTTCAGCACTGGATTGGTCGATATTTGGCGCTTGGCCGACGTTTAGGACGAAATCATAATCACCAACCTCCAGAAGTCACAGTAGTTTCAAACACAGAATGATGATATATCTACTGAGATCAATTAGTCATGTTGACCCTGAAATACTGAGCTATGGGTCACAGGGAAAGTGTAGTTCCATAAATACATCCGTCATCTTCCGCTTACCCAAGATCCTCAGGGTGGCAGGCTCAAAAGGGAAACTGCTTAGCAAAGCTCTCCAGTCACTCATTATAGAGGATCTTAAAACCTTCTCAGATCAGAAGAAAGGTAGAAGAAAGTGTCAGAAGAAAGTCCATCCTGCATGTTGTCAAACTGCAACATAATCTCTAAAAGGAGCCATCATCTGAACTCCACCTTACCTGTAAGGCTTGTCCCAGCCACTCTATGGAGGAAGCTCAATCAGAAGCTTTGCTACCTACTGGCTCTCACCTTTCTTTACCTGGACAGACCAAAACAGCATGGGCGTAGCTACACACAAGACCCTAATCTTTCTGTCCATCTCCAGCCCCATCCTCCCATCATTCATGAGCACCAACATACTTGAACTCCTGTGCTTCAGGCGGTACCTGACCCTCAACCTTGAGGGTCAGTGAGCATTTGCAACTGCAAATTTCCTTCTAAGCCTCCCAGAATTTTGTAGGAATTTGAAAACTTTCTGTGAAAAGCCTAATCACACATATAGGTTGACGAAACTCTAAGGGATCACAGCTGCAGAGTTTGAGATTAATCCTCTGCTGACCTTAGATGGTTTGCGGTCAGCGATTTAGTCCCCCGTCATCTGTAAGTATGAGCCAGTGATGGACAGCTGAAGAAAGGCAGTGAAGCATGAGGACAGGAGGAAGAGACGTACGGTTTGTTTTGGGGCTAGATTGAAGATGGCAGACCCTGCAGATCTGCTGGGATTCCGCTCACAGCGTCTAGTTAATATTTCAGAGGCACTTACGGTTTATTAGAGTCCCCTTTGAGGATGGGAGAGAGACGGGACATTGGAGTGTGTGTGCCCTCCACTCCTACTTCCTTTCTGCTTCTGTGCGTCGTCGAGACAAGAAACCGACAGGCGTCTGACTCTTCATTGTCTGGGAGACAGGGATTTAGTGGGTTTCTTTGCTCCGCGAGTAGAAAATTAGGAGAAAATAAAACGAGATACAGTAGAGAGGGGAAAGTCATCTCAGCTGAAAGCCCCCCCCGAGTGTCTAACTTCAGCCAAGTTTGGTTTGCAGATATTCGGGAACAGCTGTTGCTGCATTATCTGCAAAAACAAAATAAATCAGACATCCAGGGTTCTGCCGCAAGCCAAATTTTGGTCAATCTCATGCTGTAACTAAAAAATACTTTCAAGAGAGTTTGGCAAACAAGATTTTGGCTGCTGATTTAACACAATCTAGAAGAAGAGCAATGAGGAGTGTACCAGCAGGTGTTCATAGGACTCTAAGTGACCCAGAAGAGCTCATATGGTCCCAAAGGCTGGTACGGAGACATAATAATGTGCACACATATGGTCTATCGATACTAGACTTCTGTTTGGCCGCAATGAGGTACTGTCGGCTGGAGGAAATGTCCCTGGTCGCCAGCAAACAGCAAAGGTGTGAAAGGCAATTAGTTGCTTTGACGCAGGGGCACTGTGATATATGAGAGCAGAAGAAGAGAAGACATGTCTGGACCGGTGCAGAATTACCGGCCCCTGAGGGGTTTTAGTTTCCTTAACCCCTCTCCCTCTGTTCCAACTAGTCCCCAAAGGGGAAACCATGGAGGGTGAAGCAGTTGCCTTATTATGGCTCCCTCAAAGAGGGGCCTTTCGGGAAGACCCCAGACAGACCGCCAGACATACGAGGGGAATGGATGGTGGTGTCAGACAGAACGGGGCGGAGTTTGCTTCAAAACAAGCCCTAATGGAATCTGGACCTGTCTCCTCGAATGTGCGGCTGCCGTATCATGCGCGCCTTTCGCGGGTCTGCGAGCACACGTGTGCGCCGGCGATTTGTGTGCAACGTCCTGGAATGTGTTCAAGTGCGCGCGTGTGTGTGTGTGTGTGTGTGTGTGTGTGTGTGTGTGTGTGAGAGAGGCAGACGGCGGGGCTCTCGCGCGTCAGGCCCTCATACATGTATTCATCAGAGCCTGGGGAGAGGCTGAGCGAACAGGTCAATAATCACATCTGAGGAACACTCACTCGCTGACGCTAATCCACGACAGGAGAGAGGGAGAGACAGAAAGAAGGATAAAGACCCACTCCAAAATCAATTAAAACCTAATTAGGCTCTCAGCTCTTTCACGGGCCTTTTATCCCCGGAGTTGGAGATACGCCATTCAGTGTATGCGTGCGCGCCCGTGTTTGCCTATATCGCCGCGTTGTGCGCTTGTTTGCATGAGTGGTGTGTGCTTGTTGGCACGCTCCTGAATGCTGTTTTCCCCAAGCATGTGTCAGTTACAGCCTTAAGCATTAGGGATAGCGGTGGCTCTCACAGACTCACTGTGGGAGCCTGGCACTAAAGCCTCTACGATCGCCTCTGTAATGCAGGATTACAAGCAGGGCATGTATAAGAGTATTGGACAACAGCTTCTTTAGCCACAAGCGTTAGTGCTACTCAGGCCCAAAACTTCAAATCCTCAAACTGCCTGTGACATGAGGACTTAACCACGTCTGGTTGTGATTAAAGCCGGTTTGTTTATCACAGTGCAAGGACAAACCAATTCCTTAATTAGCCTGCAGAGGCGGAGATTTCCAGATTCCTAGCCTATGCTAGGTGCATCTCACAGCTCCTATTGTCGAAATCAAAGCATTGTCATTGTGAACTCTTCTCCAATGTTTCCAGAACTATTTTCTTTTATTATGCTTCTGCCCTCTCCATATTTTCCTCTGCAGTGCTGACAACAGTTGCAACATCTCCGGCTCATCTCAGCCATTTAGTGTTCCAGTCTTCACCTTTGCATGTGCCACCGTGACCCAGATTAATGTGCTGGGATTATCCCTCGATCAGCAGTCTTAGTTTGAATGCTCAGCACTGGAGTCGATGCGCTGCAAGAGCGAGATAGCTAAGAAAAAAAAAAAAGGAGATTAGTGACTCTTCTTAATCCAGGTTTTATTTCAAGCTGGAACTACAAAAGCCATCTTAGCGTTCAGATGCCACAAGCAACCACAGGCTTGAGCTGATTGCCATGTCTCAGCATACCCTGAATGCTTTTCGCGTTAAAAGCAGCAGCAAGAACATTAGCAAAGATACTGGTTTTAAATATGTGCTTGAGCCCAGAAATGCCTGTAATGCTTTGTCAGCACCAAACAGCTCATCACGCTAATTAGCAAGATAGCGGCGACCCTGTTGTTCCTTGACAGCTTTGTCACACGAACTAATTCAGACAAGTGTGTTTGCACGTCTGCACGTTTGGAGGGCGCTCTCGGTTAGCTGCAAGGCTCCTGCAGCGATGCACTTAGCAACACGGGAAAATACAACATGAGGACTGAGGAGACACTCGTACCAGGAAAGGGAGGTGGCACCACGGAGACACAAATGGAAAGAAAATGAATCAGTCTTGCAACTAGAAAGTCATCAACATGCTCATTTGGTGGAAAATCAAACAGGTTGTTTAGAGAAAATAAGAGGTATAAAAGTGAGTCTAATAGTCTGCGAAAAGAGCGTAATTATTCAGATAAATTATACTGAACCTTGCATTAAATAGCACTTAAGCACCAGCTTGCCACCAAACAAGAATTAAAAACATTCCTCCCTGTTCCAATGCTGACCAAACCCCAAATTAGGATGCTAAAAGCTGGCACTCTGAAGCATTTCATGGTCCCAAAAGGGATACCTTTCAATCCAGTAAAGACAACACTTATTTATGAAGATGAATAAATAAAAAGGTGAAAATTTCGACCATTTTTAGAGTGTAAAAACAAACAAACAAAAAGACCAACACTGCAACCTATGTTTACAGAAAATCTTTCTGTTGCAACTCATTAATGAGCCAGTCAGCAACAAGGCTCGGGAAAGTTTGCACTTGTGCGCCAAACTTTTAGTTATTTTTGATGGATCCTAATTTTCACAGCTTTTTTTTTCCATCCACCTCAATATTACATCCTTTGTACCTAAGAGTGCAGCATTGAAAAGTTCACACTCCAAACTGGGATGTTTCTGCACCTTTCTTCTTGACAAAAAAATTTCAGTCCAACCTTTCCGAGACACCGCAAAGTATCCAAAATTCCTGCTGCACATATTAAATGTCGGGAAAGTTACAGGGATGAAGTATTTCATCTCATAAATCAGTTCCATACATACTACTGTACAATATCTCTGTGTGATTATGTTCCTTTTTCTGTTTGAATGCATACATTTATGAAAGTAGTTACCAAATCCCGGAGTTGATTTCTCCTCCCCCCCAACTTGTAACCAGAACATGTTGTGCCAAACACCCCAGTGTGAGTTATGACCTCCGAGTCGAATCAAACGCGCTACAAAATGAAAACACATTAGCAAAAAACATTTGTGGTCCATTAAAACCTTTCTGTTTTTGGAGCTATGCCTGGCAGAGTTGAAGCGCGCTCAACCAAACACAGCGTGCTCTCAAAAGTAGAAAGGCCCAAACAAGGATGAAAAAGTCCAACGCGAACCAAATCTGCATGTTGTTTCAATCAGTGATGCTGACATACGGAATGGTACACAGAGCTATGAGCTAATTCAGGATTAGCCAGGTGCGCACTGTCTCTCTTTGTCTCCCTCTCTTTCATACACACTTAAACCCACACACACACACACACGCGCGAGCTGACGGATAAGAATTTGCGTTCATCGTTCGGGGTCAGTTGGTCGGTCAGAGCTCAACGAAGAACTGAGAAAACAAGCATGCGGAAGCTAATCAGAACCGAGTTTGGTGCCGATGCTCAGCGGTGCTCACCTCTTGATTTTTTCATGAGCTTCAACCATCTATTTTTACTCCTCTTATTAATGAATCTATCCAGCTGTCTGTTTGCCCGCGTCCTCTGCCTCCGAGTTGACAGACACTCACTAAAATATGTCCTGTTTGAAATACAGCCCTCCCTCCATTTTCTTTCCTGTGATCCAATATTCAGGGATTTGGGGATTGTTCGCCCCGAGCTGTCATCAAAGAGATCTGAGCGTGCCGTCCCGAGCAAAAACTGGGTCAGAAGAGCTACATTTATTGAATCCATCTGTGGGGAGACAACACAGTTTATTTCTCCCCGTGATTGGTTGTATTCCTAAATTCAGGGACTCTATCATGAAAGTGATCTCAGGTCAACACCTGTCTGGATTTCATTACCTCAAATTCCTAACTACCCCATCACTTTTTTGTTGACATTCCTGCTACAAACTGAATGCAGTGCTAACTTTTTAGGCAAACGATTGTGAGAAAACGCTAAAAGAAACCGTTTCTAACCTGTTTGGGCTTTTTTTTGTTGTTGTTTTGCTCAGGTATGACTTCATAGAGATCCGCGATGGGACCTCAGAAACCGCTGACGTTTTGGGTCGACACTGCAGCAACATCGCCCCGCCGCCCATCATCTCGTCTGGGCCCTTGATCCAGATCAGATTCGTCTCAGATTATGCCCATCAGGGTGCGGGGTTCTCTCTACGCTACGAGATCTTTAAAACAGGTGAGGAAATGATGATCTGTGGGACCCAAAGACCTGGATTCACTGCCCCCCAATTTATATTAGCAGAAGCCAAATGGATATGATCAGACAAAGAGAAGAAAGCAAACTACCTTTAAGACATGGAGTATGTAAGGAATCCTCTTTAATTGGCGCAACGTCCGCTTCTTCTGGGAAGATGAGGAAGTCTGGACGTGGAAGGCTGTGGTGGGATGATGGAGAGAGCTCTGGGGTTACTTCAGAGTTAGACCGAAGGTTAAAAGTTTATAGGTAAGAAGCTGAAGCGGGGAGATTGATGGGGATGAGTTTGAGCTGAAATGGGATTCTCTCAAAGTGGGCAAAGTGCAGGCAAGGTTGGAGTAGATTTGTTTCGGCCGTTTGGGTGTGTTTGCTGTAGTAGTCGCAGTGGCAGAAGAGGTTAAATGGCCTTCAGAGCTGCAAGATTTATGTTCAAGTGAGCGCACTTTTTGCAGCGTTTCAGCTAGCTCCCGAATCGTTTTGCTTCCAACATGTGTCTTGATTTAAGCACAAAAAAATGGAAAGAGGAAGAGCTGGGGGCGAAGGAAATCGACTAAGCATTCCTCTTATCACAAGTTATCGCCTCCCACCTTTGAGAAAAATCTCTCTTGTTTGTGTCAAACGACTGTGACCCAGATTTGTCGTTCAGCTCCGTTACCAGGGCCACCGCCTCGAACCCCAATGATGCTTTAGCTCAGATTGCATCTGTCTCACGCGCGCAGACATGGATAGAGGATGGGGGATGCGGTTGCTATAGCTTTAATAAGATCCTGGTCGAAATTCTGGGGCTATAAGAGATTGTGTCAGTGTGCGAGCACATGTAGGTGTGTGTGGGTGGTTTTGCTTGGCTCGTTGTGTGAGATTCTGCCTGTATATGTGGAGGTGGCGTGATAGCTGCACACGAGAGACAGGAAAAACAACCAAGACGAGGGACGGTTGGGGAATTGCTCGCCAGACCGGAGAGGAAGGGAGGACGTCAGAGAGTGAAAACGTATTCAGGATGCGTGATTGAGGCCAAGTGTTAATTACGACAGCTCCGCCGCCTGCACCCTCTCGCTCATCATGGCTGTTTGTCTGTCTGTGGCAGGTCTGGGTTGCAGGTTTCTACTGAACACCTTGCAGCTTCTGTCGGGTAAAACCAGGATCCTTCCTTAGCGAGGGGTGTTAACTCAGCCCAACTGGAGGAACCAAAATAAAATTCAATCACGTTTACTAAAAGAAAAAAATGCTATCCTGTCCAACCTGGCTGTGTGCAAAAAAAAAGTAACAGGATCGTTTTACTTCAGCCATACTATTTGATTTTCAAGGCCTGTTTGAGGTCATCCCACAGAACCTCAAACAGATTTAAGTCTGGGCTTTGACTAGGCCACTCCAAACCTTTTCATTTTGGTTTACCAGCAGAGCCTTCTGTGCTGTTCTGTCTTCTTTTGTGACCTGCTTGGTAAATCGTTGATGCTCCCTTAGAATGACGTTGGTCAACCAGTGACTCCTGGAAAGGATCTTCACTGTTCTCTCCAGTTTTGTTCAACCGGTTCACTCGAGTGGTTCGGTTTCTCGTCTGTTTTTGAATTTCTTTACCTCGGGACGTGACGTGTTGCTTTTTCAGATCGTTAAGCCTACTTCGTCTTGTCAGACAGGTTCTGGTTGTGACTTCTTGATTCTCTATGTCTGGAAGCAATCAAGCTGGAAGAACATGATTCGAACACTTGATAGCAGCCGTTGCCGCCAAGGGTGGCACAACTAGTCTTAGTGGGAAATTAAATTTTCGCATGCGGTCGAGCTAGTTTGGACAACTTCTTTCCTCTCAATTAAGGAAGTTAATAACTGGAAAACGGCATTTTGTATTTATTTGGGTTACGTTTGTGTGATATTAAAATTTGATTGACAACGAGAAACATTTAAGTGTGACAAAAAGAAAACTCCGAGAGCAGTTTTCGAAAAATATTGCATTTCGTACATCCATAATTCCAGTACGTTTAAAGGGCAACAGTATGAGGGGTGTGTTTATGGGTCTGTATGTGTTTTTAAAGGGTGCGTCCAGAGATGGATATCAGAGCACACAGCTGGGAGATGTGTGTTTGTGTTCAGCTTCCTCCCCCGTCCTGAACAGACACCACTCTGTCTCAGAGTCAGACCGTGTGTGTCTGGTTTTGATTGCGTGGGTGCGTGTGTGTGTGTGTGTGTGTGGATGTGTGTGTTTGTGCTTTCTGTGCTGTGAGCTAATGATACAGCGGCTTGTTTCCATTTTGTTCATTGAAGCCCGTTACATAAGCAGCGACTATAGCTACTCCAGGGATTTTTCAGTCGGATAAGGCATGAGCTTGTGTTGACCTGTGTGTGTGTGTGTGTGTGTGTGTGTGCGTGTGTGTGTGTGTGTTATTGGGTACAGTAACACAAATTACTTCCACTGAGGAGGATCAGTAGTCGACCTATGACTTTCTCCCCCCCAGCACTGTGCCTCTTGAGGGGAGACGGTGAGGTGTTTTCCCTCCAAAACAACATCCTTTCCTTTGGACATGCACGCGTCAAAGGAATAGTTCAGGGTTTTTCAAGTGAGGATCTAATTACAGGTTACAAGCAGCTAATATCATACCTGCTGCAGGTAACTCTTCTACATCTTTATCTGCTTTGAATTCAGATTAGCAGGTTCGGGAGCCTGAATGCAACTGCTTGTTTAGGAGCTAAGACCAAAGCAGACCTCTGCCATATTAAAACCCGATCCCTTGAGCTAATATCCGAGAAGACCTAAGACCCCCCTCTAAAAATGCTTATTACATTGCCTATTTCATAGTTTAACCCCAAATGTAGATTAATATCAATTAATGCGCACAGTTGAAATTCTGTGTAACATTGACTGTCTTCCTGGTTTCCGTTTTTGGGGTCTACAGTCAATCATCACCAAGGAAAACAATGTCAAGTAGCATTGTGCCTAACGAAGCCATCTTCCCAACATTCATCTTCTTTGTAATACTTTTGAAAAAATCTGCAAACATTCAAAATTTCTGTGAATAATTTGAAGTTACGTTCCACTGAAAAATACGCAAGTAGGTGATTTCGCGACTGGAATCATTTTAAAAGGGGAAAACAGAGGTAACTGTGAAAAAATAGTGGAAAAGATAAGAACTATAACAGCTGCTTTACTTTACATTAGTTACTCTGACAGTACAAAATGGTGCAACACAAAAGTGATCCGTAAAGTTGCATTTTTCAGTCACTTTATCTACTTGATAAAAGTTGATATTATAACTGCTCTTGACTTTTTGACTGAACCTCACTTTAAAAATGCTGAACTATCCCTTTAAAGCTTCTGTCCAGTAAAAGGGTACAGTAAAAGCCCCTTCCCTCCTCCCCCTTATTGTTGTGGCCTACTTTAGTCCTACCCATGCGTGCTTAACCCTTTGTTCATCGCATCCCATGTGCCTCTCAGACATTTTAACATACACGTGGTCACGTGCTACTGATGCTGTTACCACGGCTACAGAGGGAAGACTAGGAGAGCAAGCCCCCATTTTCCCTGGTGCCCCACTAGCACGATGGGGAGCATCACACCACAGCCAATCCAGAGTTAAGACGGTCAGAGAGCACCTAAGGGCGTTGGGTCTCCTCCGTGACCGCTGCCGACCGTGGCGTCTGCGGGGTCGCAGTGGGAGCGGGAGCGGAGCCTAAGGCAGGACCCCCCATCTACTGGAGCTCCAGCCAAAACACTGACTCCATGTGTATTTTTTGATGCTATCTACTTGATTGGATGCCGTCCCCTTTGCGTCAGTCCTGGCTGTTACCATATTCCTGATTGTGGAGTTGTTTATTCCTGAAATGCCCAAGTCAGCCTGGTGCTGAAATTACACTCAAGCAATTAACTGGCAAAGGTGATTAAGCAGGGCAGATCGGTGATGGGGGAAAAGCTTGACGTAGAATGAAACGAGAGACCTGATCGGAAAGTGAGAGAAGGGGTTTCGTCTCAAACAGACGGAAGCTGAGAAGGATTGTTTTTAATTTTGTGTGTATATTCTTTGAGGAATTTCACTCTACAAAAAAAAAAAAAAAAAAAAAAAAAAGCTGCTCTGCTCGAGGTCTAAATTAGTGCCAAAACCATGGCATGCCAAGAACGTTGTTTTCTTTTTTTTTTTTTTTCTTTTTTTGTAGCTATTTCTTGTTCCCAATGTTTCGTTGTTGTTGTTGTGGATTTTCCACCCTAACCGCCTCCACCCCCATCCCCCCCACCACATTTTGCACAGCGCCTCTTGGGTTACACATTTCCGCACGCACCCATCCCTTCCTCACGCAGCTCTGGAGAGAATCTCTTCAATGAAACCTTGAACCAAGTGGTGCTGCATGAGAGGCGTGTCTTGTGTTTGAGCAGTGGATGTTTGTCAGACAAGGAGGTAGGGGCGGTTTTGATGTGCGGCGGCAGAGGTGAGCTCCTCAGACGAGACAGGGAGCTGGATATGGGTGAAAAGTGAAGAAGTGATGGAGAAGATGAGAGACGACGACAGGAGGAGGAGGAGGAGGAGAGATGGGGGATTACCCCGACACAACATGTGGAGCTGCTGCTGGACGAGGCCACTCATGTGAAAGAAACGAGTGGTTTCTACCCAGCAACCCGCCCTCCGTCGTCTCCCCTCTCTCCGCCACACTGACACACTCACACCATGACCTCCCGCTCGCTGCCAGGAGACGTCTCCTGCCAAATGGCAGCTCATGGTGCGGCGCAAAGCACCGACCGGCGGCCTGCGAGTGACAGGCATGTGTGTGTATGCGTGTGTGTGTGTGTGTGTGTGTGTGTGTGTGTGTGTCTGGCTCAGCCGTGGGTCAAGACATGTCAGGGAAACTTGTTTTTAGCATGTTCATTGGCTGCGAACTAATAAGTGGGGCTACTCATGCATACACGCACAGACAACGACATGTAAGGCGGCCAGCTCAGGCGGGCGCACTGGAGTCAAGCTGTGCTCAGATTGAGGAGTTTTTTTTTTCCCTTCATGGTGACCCAGTAAGAATCTGAGGTAGTGTGTTACTGTGTCTAACACACACACACACACACACACACACACACCTGCAGCCACAGACATAAAAGCAACAAAAGTAACCACCTAATAGTGTAGCCAGTGGCGTAGCAAACTATTGAAAAGGTCAGGCGATGGGGGTTTACTGGGAAGGAACTGTGGTGGAGAATCACATCTGAAACAATTAATTGAACTAATTGTGATTAATTGATTATTTAATTAATTGTTAACTAATTTAGTTATTGATTAACTGGAGTATACAGAATAAAAAAAAAGGCCATTTGCTGAAAACAATACAATATACTTGGAGGATTAGTTAAGACAAAATTGTACAAAAAATGTATGCATTTTGCATTTAAGATGAAAATACCTTCGTCTACAAATAGGTTTTAGAAAAAAGTCATTGGGTGGCATAGTTTTAGCTTCACCTGGTTCAAATTTACTAAATTGTTGCATTTTAGGCAATAAAATGTTTATCTTTCATACTCACAGAAGGAATTGAACTTTTTATTTGCATATTTTAACATATTTCTAATACTGTATAACAAAGGCTTGAATGGCTAAATGAAAAATCTGTAGAATGCGCCATTTTTATACGGTTAATCGACTACTGCAATAATCGTAAGTTGCAGCCCAAATGTAGAAGCTCAAGGAATGTAGAAATGTTACCTAAAAAGTAAGCAAATTTGTAAGCATGCTGAAGAAGCTGCAGCAGAGCAGCTTCTTCAACATGCTTAACTTTTCCCCTACATCACTCTGCAAACACGATCCAGCCAATGCCAACAAGTTGCCGATTAATAAGCAAGCAGAGGTACTCATGCGTGCACTTACACCACACTGGCTCACACAAACATGTGCAAGCACCTAGACGCCGGCATGGGAGGCGGATAGTTCAAGTACGCTGAGGGTTGCAGACACAGTTTGAACACTGACTGCAGCGAGTCAAGCTGTGCTCAGATTGAGTTTTTTTTTTTTTTTTTTTGCTGCACAGTGACCCAGTAAGAATTTAAAGCAGTGTGTCAGTGAGTCTCACACACACATTACAGTAACCACTTAATAGCACATGCTAACAGCTGCTCATGCATCCTTAATAGTTAATTTACTCACTCACAATAGGTGCATTAGTTACATGCAGGATTTATGCAACACTAAACATAGAGGTGAGGGGATTGGGAGATGCCGCCTGTAGCTTGTTGTAAATTACTGTCATATTTCTCTGTGTGTGTGTGTGTGTGTGTGTGTGTGTGTGTGTGTTTGTGTATGAAGCCAGTTGATTCAGTGATGTTTCGAAGCTGCACAGTGTATGTGCGCGCACGCGTGTGTGTGTGTGTGTGTGGGAGAGTCGACACAAAAGGTTGAATGCAGCTCTTAACACGTGGGAGGAGATTCATGCATTTGTGTCAACATCTTCTGCACAACGCGCACGGTGTACGCCACATCGATCGGCAGACAAAGACGTTGCGAAAATGCCAATACGCTCACATATGAGCCGAGAAGTGAAAAATGTAAGGTATTTGCATCACAATGGGCTGGAAAAGATGTTATGAGAAGAGGAGGAAAAACACTGCGTGTCTCCTGAGCTTTTTTTTTTTTTTCTTCCTGTCTCCGTGCTGATTGGGGTCAGTTCTCCACCATTAACCAAGCGCAGGCAGGGGAGGGCCGGAGCAGCCGGCCGACCCCTCTGCTTTTTTACACGGCAGCCTGATAATAAGGACTGGTGCCTCGGAGGAATGCTCTGCCGCTGGAATGCTCGGCTGACGTGTCTGCGCTCTTTAAACGCTGCTTTTATGAATCCTGAACGTGGTTATCAAACGGAGACTGGCAGTTCTCTGAGACAGCGCAGAGCTGCCGCCACCGCTGCGCGATGCACAACTGCTTTGCTACGTCTGACATTCCCCAGATACCGCTTCATCTTGACCTTCCCGGTCTGCTTCCCAACACAGTCAGTGATGGGAATGAATCGCAAGAACAGGGCTGATCGCAACACCGGTTGCGTAGTGAAAAATGTTGGTAAAAGCAGCAGCAGATGGGCGAAAACTTGATAATTAGTTATTTAATGACTATTAGGGAAAAATATACATGACACCTCACATTGTTTCACGTTAGAACCTCAAAGTTGAATGTATTTTCCTTAGGATTTTATGTGGTGTACACAGTTGGACCATTTTTTTGTTGCGAAAGTTAAGTTCAGTCAGATTCAATGGAGACTTAAATCAAGTGGATTCTAGATTGGATTTAGGTCTGGACTTTGACTAAACCATTCTAATCCATGAATCTTTGCTCTAAACCACTCTACTGTAGCTCTGGCTTTATGTTTAGTCCTTTGCAACCTCTAATGAGTTTCCTTCGTGCATTACTCTGTATTTATTGTCTTAAAAGCCTTCATTATCTCTGCTATAATATATAATTTCTACTTTAATGTGCCATTCTCTTCCTATTGATTTATTGGATGATTCTTGTTTTATAATCTTTAAAATTTATCACATTTCTGTTGTGTTCTTTGGTCTTCCTGATGCTGTTTCTTCACTAACATTACCTTCACAGACATTAAATTACACAAAGATGGACTCTTTTTTACCAACTACATGTCACTTTAAGGCTGCTAGCTGTACTAGATTTTATTAAAGAACATCATTGTAAATGGTTGTGAATACAGATGCAGCTGTAACAAGTCCAGTGTGAAGAAGTTCAAGGGTGAGGAAGGTTTTTTCCAAAGCATTAGATTAGTTGGTTTCGCAAGGCCACTAGTGCAGGGATTCCTGACTTGCAATTAACTGGGATCAAATAAAAATCCTGTCTCTAAGCAACAATATCTCATGAGGATATTTGACCCTCCAACAGGCATAAAAATAGAAGAACATAAAGACATTCAACAAGCCAGAGCAAATTGTTTATAACCAGAGATGTAAAGATAGAAATGCCCTAGAGGAAAGACAACAGACAGACAACCTCGTTTGTGAACGAGGTTGTCTGTGCGTGCGTGTGTGTGTGCGTGCGTGCGTGCGTGTGTGTGTGCGTGCGTGCGTGCGTGTGTGTGTGTGTGTGACATTTGTGCAAAGCTCTCTGTCAGCTTGCTGCTCTCTCAGACCCTCATTGAGGTGCTGGTCCACAAACGCTCGGCCGTGACTCGGGCTCCCCAGTGGGCCGCGGAGCAGTGGCTGATGGGTAGATGATCTGAGTCACACAGCTGCTGCCGCTCAAGGTGAGCCGCCCCGGGCGCATAAATCTGCATGGCTAATGAGGAGCAGCCGCAGAGGGCCCACTTAGAACCATTACACCAGTTTTGTGGTGTAAGAGCGTGCGCTTTTTGAAAGGGGAAGCTGCATCCAGGAGGAGACTAGAGGGACTACAAGGAGGGAAGAGTTCAGGGTTCATTTGTTTTCAGTGTGTGAGGAAGAGCAGGGGTCAGACGGGCTCTTTAGCCCTGCATTTAAGAGCGTCATTAGAGGGTGCTTGTTTCAGGTCATAACTAAGGGATAAAACATGACTGAATCTTGAGCGCGTCTTGAATTTACGGCTGCTTTCAGTCAGACGTATAGGCAGGACTATGGAAGTAGGCTGATTTCGTGTCTGTTGAACCGTTTCTGTGTTGATTTGGCCTTAAAATGACTCAGCATATCCTTTGATTTCCGTATAATGCATAGTACAGTACACTCTAACAAAGTTCCCAGGGTCCTGGGATGAAATATTTTTCTTAACATTTAAAATTCTCTGCAGATTTCAGCAAAAATCCACGTTTATGTTTGGGAAGGTGGGAAAGAAACATTTGTTTGGAATTATTCCCAAACAACTAGATTGAATTTAGCATTAAGTGGTTGTTTTGGAAACACTGTGCACCCAAACATGCTTTTTTTTTCCCCCTATAAACCATTTAAAAGGATCGTGGCAATAATTCTGCTTTATTTCTTGAATTTTTTCTTAAAATGTTTATTTTTTAAATATGCCTAAATTACACATCGGGTTTTTTTTTTTTTAAATTTCACTGTGAAATTTTGCCTCTACAATAAAATATCCAATTGTTTTAAGGCTTGAAATGCATATTTACCAAGAGTGACAATAAATGATGCTGCACTGCTCATATCGCTCAATGCATCTGCCTCTTTAGCATTTTCACACTGTGCATTTTCTCATCTATTTGTAATCATAAACCACCGCAGCTGCTGTATATCCCAGCTGGCTGTCAGTGACGAACGACTCTCTGAGACGCTAGTCTGCAAGTTAGATGAGATACCACGCCGTGATCGATTGGTTGTGCCTCTACTCTCTCCTAATGTGCCCGTTTTCTTCCTCCTTTTTTTTATTTTTTATTTTTTTTATTAAAATATCCTTATATCCTCTTTATCTGCTTAGGGTCGGAATTCTGCTTCCGCAACTTCACCAGCCCGTCCGGCATGATCGAGTCCCCGGGCTTCCCGGACAAATACCCGCACAATCTGGAGTGCTCATACATGATCATGGCCCCGCCCCACATGGACATCACCCTGACCTTCCTCACGTTTGACCTGGAGAACGACCCCCTCATGGTGGGCGAGGGCGACTGCAAGTACGACTGGCTGGAGGTGTGGGACGGCCTTCCGCAAGGTGAGCCGAACGCAACCCCAGGGGGCGGGGGGGTGATGAATGGACGCGCGCGCACTTTGAACATTCACACTCCGTATCCACTGACTCATGCAATCCCCGTCGATCCTGTGTGTAAATTTGCATACCGGCCTTCAATTTCCTGAGCTGCCATCACTCTCTTTGATGTGAGCTGCCTTTCCTTACATTCCATTACATCCCATAGAGGAAGCACTATTTCACAGAGGGAGCTCAAAGTGCCTCGATGCCCCTGAGGAGTAGGCCTTTCCCATGGCCCTTTTCCTTTTTCCATAATAACGCTCTTCATCACCCCCCCCCCCCCCCGCACCCTTCCTGCTCTTCCAATTCCCCTCCTTATCACCTGGCACTTCCTTCCTCCCCAGACGAGTGAGAGTGACAGCCGCGATGGGTATCAACAAGGAGGAGATGAGTGTAGAAAAAAAAAGGGATCAGAGAAAAACATTTCAGGATGTAATCAAGGGGCGTTAATACGGAAAACCGCAGGAAAGTAAAACGAATGAAATGCGGAGTGTTAAGAGTTAGCCAAAACTCAGTCATGATGTTGATGGTCAAGGTTATCATTTTGACTTCTGGTTGCTGCCATGAAATTCTCAAATCAATGAGATGCATTTTGTCATAATTCTCACTTAAAAAAAAAGACGACTCGGACACTGCATGTCATAGTCATGCAACTGGAAGTCAAAATTATGAAACTCTGAAACTTTACATTTTTCCTAATTAAGACTTTAAACATTGAAATTTGACCAAATATCGAATCACTGCAAAAAACAAAAACAAACTCTTGCCAAATACTATATTTTGGTCTAGTTTCTAGAGTAAATATCTTTGTACACTTGAAATAAAACAAAACTAACTTGCAAGTAACGTTTAAGCAAATTATAGGAGTTTGTTTTAATTTAATGCTTTTTGATAAAATAAAAAGTGCTAGCTCCACTTTTAGATCATTTCACTTATAACAATGTCTTGTTATAACTTAAATAATCTGTCAGTATAACCTATTAACTTAAAACAAGCCTCTATGTCTTGCTGAATTGTTACATGGAAGTTAGTTTTGACTTATTTCAATTGTACTAAGATTATTGCACTAGATCCAAATATTTCATAAGATTTTGTGCGTTTGCGGTGAAGGTCACTATTATAAAAAATATATATATATATATATATATATATATATATTTTTTTTTTTTAAGTGGTGAGACGTGTGTTTCCGGGATCGCCATAAGGTCAAATGTCAGGCTCTCATGGCAGCTGAGCGAGAAGTGGCGAGAGATTCATTTCTCACCTCCTTGTACTCCCCTCCAGAACGTAAAGCTGGGACCAAAGGATTTGCTCTAATTATATTATTTTCAGTCGCTAAAAAAGGGGATCCGAGTGGATTTAAAACTCCAATTTAAGGGCTTTGATAGCTGAAAACAATTTATAGCATTCGAAGTTGAGAATTAGGAGCAAATTAAAGCGTAACCCAGTTCCAGGGAGCCGAGTCCTCGGGGCGGGAGACGAGACGGAAGGGTGAAAGAATTTAGTGTCTGGCTCAGGAGGGGTTGCGAGGGGCTGTCTTGAGACTATTTTAATCTCTCTGTGTTTGTGCGTGAGTGTATGTGGTGCTCATCTGCGGCTGATCCCAGTGCTGCTTGCATGAAGGCAGGGATTCCAGTTCCCCCTGCTGGGATCTGGCCGAGGCACACATGGCAGATGGAGGGATGGACAGGAAAGTAATGGGAGAGTTGGGAATGATGGGAGGAAGAGGTGGCATGCTGCGACTCATTAGTCAACACTTACCGCAGTAGAATGGCTACTGGAAAGCGTTAAAGTAAAAAAAAATTATAATAATAAAGTAAAGTAAAGGTTTTTAATCTGTTTGATTTTCCTCTAGCGTCTCCTCTGATTGGCCGGTACTGCGGGACAAAGATCCCCCCAGAGATCCAGTCATCCTCCGGCCTGCTGTCCCTCTCCTTCCACACAGACATGGCCGTAGCCAAAGACGGCTTCTCCGCACGCTACAACATCACCCACAAAGAAGTCGCCGACTGTGAGTGCGGGATAATGTCTCCTGAATGTGTTCGTGCATCACGTTTCTCTCTGAAGCTTTGTTTCTTTTTTTTCCCTCCCTCCTCTCTCTCTTCTTCTTGCCCTATCCTCACCTTCTCGATATTCTCAGCTTTGCCTGCTTTAATGCTATTTTAGGTTCGATGCTTTTTCCAAGTTCCCTCCAGAAGTGTTTTTGCTCTTTTCTCAGAAGCAGACTCATACTGTTTTCATTTAGAACATAAATTAACCCCAGTTTACCTCAGCTCACCTGCTGCTTGTCACGCCACAACCGCAGAATTCAGTTCAGTCGAACGCAAGGCTTGTAGGAAGCGAGTTGAATAAGGTGCTCTGATCATTTGAAGCCAAAATTGAAGAAATTTTTTTTTTATGTAAAACATTACGAGATGAAACCTAAGACCGCATGGGATCCTGAATGAAACATAGCGGTGACAGCCTCTGTAGAGAATATCTAAATTATTCTAGAGAAAATGCAGCATGAGAGGCTGAAATACTTTTGTGCAATGCTGTGTGAGATGCAGCTGGATGGCATTCGCAACGCAGCCAATCCAGGCATTCATTTTCTTTGGTGCTGATTGGCTGTGCCACCCAAAGACTGGAAATGAGGAAAACTGCAGATGTTAGCTTCTGCAAAAGCACTAAGAGAATTTCTGCTGTGTGTATTAATGCTTATTAAAGTATATTTTGAAAGGTTTGAACTAATAAAATCGGAGGTTATTAGAGTTTTTAAAAGGGAACAGCTGTGGTAGCGAACACCAGCAAATGCCGGGGTTCCACTATACAAGTTTATCTTTATCTTGGGGGGGAAAAAACTTGTTAGAAGCTACAAATATGACTTAAATATACAACTAGAGCTACTTTTACTGTGCTTCTTCGTGTTGGTCTTTCACATAGAATAGTTAGAAAATATAATGAAATTGGTAGTCGTAACTTGAAAAAGTTCAAGTAGTACACACACTATTTTCTGTTTCTTTCACTAGTACCGACAAATCAAATCTTCTTCCACCTTTTTTGCATTTATCCGCAGTTAATCGTCTCCCCTTTCCTCGTCTCTCTTCATAGCGTTCCACTGTAGCAACGCGCTGGGCATGGAGTCGGGCAAGATCAGCGACGACCAAATCACAGCTTCAACCAGCTTCTACGACAACCGCTGGTTGCCACGGCAGGCCCGCCTCAACAACGACGACAACGCCTGGACGCCTTCAGAGGACAGCAACAAGGAGTACATAGAGGTGTTTATTTGCAGGCCCAGTTGCATTTTTCTTATGAAATTGAAGCTCACGCACAACTTCGATAAAAATTCCAGCCATGAAGTGACCTTAAAGATCACTTTGTTGAGGATAATAAATTTGTCGTGGTGAGGAAAAGATGGAATATACAACAGTATCTCATATACTGCAGGACACACAGACACACACACACACACACACACAAACGGGAAATGGAGGAACTGTAAACCGATGATAAGGAAGTTCTTCTGCACTTTCAATCTTTCCTGTCTCCAACACGCGCGCGTTTGCATGAGCCGAGGAGAGAGAGCAGCGCGACGGCTGTGATTGATGAAGGTGCTCTCCTGGAACGCATCCCAACACCGAGCCATTGATCTTTACCTCCCGCCTCCTTCACCTTACACACATGACAATGCGCATACATGCTCTCCTTGGTTTCCCCAGCAGTGGGGCCCAGTCTGCGACTAATTCCTGCTGCTTGTGCGACATTCACACGGCGGCAGGAACGTCTCCGGTATCTACGTCGGTCGTGCTTCCTTCTAAATAGGTTTGTTTTAATAACTTACAGATTCACCTTGTTTCGTAGGATATCCATATCTTCCTGTTTCTTGAGAAAAAGGAAATTATGTTTTGTTTACGCTTTTGCGCCTTAAAATCATCATTGGGTTTGCTTATCTGCATCTTCCGCTTAGAGTCATAGCGTGACATCCAGCTTAACGGTGCCAATCTCATTTCTGCGGCGGGTGGAGTGGTTTCGCTTCCCCCCGCCCCATAATTTGAACATTGTTCCAATAAAATTTCGTCTTTCTTTATTTCAGGTTGACCTCCACTTCCTCAAGGTGTTGACTGGGATAGCAACACAGGGGGCCATATCCAAAGAGACCCAGAAGGCTTACTACGTCACCTCCTTCAAACTGGAGGTCAGCACCAACGGAGAGGACTGGATGGTATACCGACACGGCAAGAACCATAGGGTCAGTCTTTCCTACGCGCATTTAAATTGAGCACTTTACCACCAAAATCACAAGTGTCCCACTTCATTCCCAATGACTGGCAGAAAAGTTTACTGTCATCAAGACTTAGTCCCTCTTAGATACAACTGTTTCCTGTACATACAAGCATCTTCAGGAAACTGGACTCGGCTTGCAGCTAAAGGTCCTTTATTTACAGTAAATTTATTCCGCTGCCACGGCTCATTCCTCAGTTAACATAGGCAGCCACGTTCATCCAGGAGTTGCGTCAGATGATGCAGCATTCCCGATGGTGTCATTCCCCTTCCGCGACCGCTTGTCGACCTCAATCGTGACCCCGGGTCATGAGGTAGAAAGAGAAGCGAAAGACGAGTAAAACAAGAACAATGAAACCCTCTGTGTGCTCTTATCTCCATTTTAGATTTGTGATCTCTCTCTCTCTCAGGGTAATGCTCACACACAAACAGACACCTGGGGTTGTGAAACCAATTGGAGTCGTGCCAGGTGTGGACTGGGACAATTTATGTAATATTGGTGTCGTTTGGTGCTTTGATGAGGCCTTATATCTTTTTTTTTTGTTGTTTTGTTTTGCGTGTGATGTTCTGCACACAGCGGAGGCTGCTGTGCGACCACCTGTCTCTTGGGGGATTCCAACTCTTTCCCCTCATTCCAGGCTTAAAGTCTTTTTTTTAAGCAGAAAAACAGAGTGGGGGGGAAGAGGAAGAGGTGGGGTGATGGAAGGGGGGGGGGTTAATCCGCATAGACTAACCCGTACGGACCAGGACCCCCCTCCTCTTCTGTGCGTGACCGTGATTGGTTTGGGTGGTGCCAGTGGGGGGTATTTGATGTAGAGATTATTGAGCAAAATGTGGATTTGCCTTAAAAGTCAACATCTGTGTAATTTATTAGAGCCCCCAGATGTCCCCATTCCTTCCACAAGCTCAAGCCCACTCAGTCCACAGACACCTCCTCCCCCTCCCACTCCCATTTAAATAACCTCTGGCTGATCTTCCTGTCTGGAGATGTGCGTGCAAGCGCATATATATCAATGTATACACATGGTGCTTGCAGGTCCGTCTGTGTTTTGGTAATGTGAGTCCTCTAATCTGTTGGAGCAAAGGGAAAAAAACAAAAAGATATTGAGACACGTTGAGACACGGATTCAGACAGATGCATCATTTGCAGGCTTTTGGGATGGATATCGCAGGCATTATGAAAATCGTTTTCAGCCTTTTGAATGCACAGAGGGGCGGCATGACTCAAAGAGATCGATGGAATTTGTAAAGTGCGGTTTTTAAAAGGGAACTCGGGGGTGACTCGACGGCGATCAAAACTAATTCCACGTTGCTCTGAGCTGAAACCAGGAAGTCCTGCTCCTCTTGCCCTGCCTCATTGCATAACCTCCATAAAATGTGAACCACACCGTCTGCTTTTGATTCAAACAAAGAAATGATGACAGCTTGAAGATGGACCCCATGCATGAGAGCATTGGTCACATTAGGATTTAAAACCACAAGCGTTTATTCAGGATCCATGCCCGAGTACGGCGAACCTTGAACAACGAGGCCTGTTTATGCTCATGCTTTAGGATTAATTAGAATCAGGCTTTGACTAAGCCACTCATCTTAATTTTTTGTTGCTTTTTTTTAACCTTTCAGATGTGAACTTGCTGCTGTGGTTTTTTTTGCCTCTTCATCTGCGTTTGATGTGTTTGTGTTTTTGGTACTTTAGGTACCATCACTTAAACAGCTTCTGTTTAAGTGATTCATTGATTTTATTCATGTCTGCGGGTCACCAGGCTTGGGTGTGGTGGCTATTGAAATTGACCCCAAAAAATGTTGTGAATCATGGCTAACTCATGATTTAAACAAAGGAGCAGCTATATTTTCACAACTTCTCACCACTGAATTAAATCATCATTTGAAAACAGTTTTTTTTTTTGCATCCACTTCGGTTATTTTTGACACAGATGTTTGATTTGATCATACGGATATCTAAGTGCTAAGAGCATTCCTTTAGCATGTTTTAAAAAAACAACAACTTTTTACATCTTAATAAATGGATATATTCAACCAATCAAACTCGAAAGGGATGTTTAGCCATAATTTGGAGCCCGGATTTACAGTTTAATATTAAAACCGGAGAGTACGCTCCACTCCTTGTTGGTCAGGGGCTCCGCCGTTCCCCACGGGCCGCGGCTGAATCTTCCGTGACCACTAATCCACCCGTCGTGCTGCTCAAGCCCCCCTGTTAGCCGGTCCTAAGCCCCCCCAAAGAGCCTTAAGTGGTTGAAGCTCAGTTCTCGTCGGGGGGTCTTGTAATGCCTGGGATTTGGTTCTTCTAATTGTCATTTAACAGTGAGCTTAATGCTATAGCGGCTTATGAATTGCACGTGCACCATATCTGCACACCCGATAACAGATTACTATTATTAATAGGAGCGGCTTTCCAGTCTTCACCCTCCTGTGTTTGTCAGAAAAGGGGAGCTTTTTTATTGTCAGGACAGGAAGTTATGAAAACTACAGTAAGAGAACAAGGACACCGCCTCTGGAGTCGCACCCACAATAAGCTTTTGTGGAATTTTTTTTTTTTGTCGTTCCTTTTCACCAATTTTCTGCATGCCAACCCAATCTCAGTTTAACGTGGATGTGACTCGTTAAATCAAAGTCGCACGGCTCACATATGCACCTCATTACTTGATGAGATGCTAACTCGCTCGGGAGCTTCATTTCTCACCAACCCGCGCGTACTGTAAGACACGAGCATACAGTCATCTTCCCCCCCATCTCTCTCTCTCTCTCTTCCTCGCTTTCCGACACAGACACACGAGCGTGCCCACACTAATTAACATGAAAAACACACACTGTCATCTGTCAGCGTCTGTGAGGGAAGGTCCCAGCAGCCTCTGGTGCTAAACAAGCTTTGTGTTGCTGAAAAGTGTCGTGAGGTTGTGCTAAATTTGTCACACACATCAAGTAACCCTGAGCGAGGGGATGGGGGGGAAGGAAAAAAAACAAAAAAAACAGCCCACACAGCATTTCAGCCTGCTCATCCAATCACGGTGTGCTGCGAACCCACAGAACCAAACAAACACACACGCTTTGTTTGCATGCTCATGCATAATACAACAATCATAATCAAATTTGCATTGGCACGCAGGTGGAGTTAGTGACAGTTGGTAACATCTGCAGCAAGGCTTGACCAAAAAGACGGCTGTCAAACCTTCATCCACACTAAAAAATGCAAGTCCGCTCAGTTTTCGGCCTGCATGCAAAATGATAGGTGGTTTGGAAGACCTGAACACATCGTGGCACCTGGCAAACACGGCAGCGATGGGGTCATGCTGTGGGGACGCTAGAAAAGACTTGAGATAGATCAAACCTTAGCCAAACAGCCAGAGCTAGGCTGGAATGTTTTTGATCAAAGTTAAATGCATGCCCTCCCTTTTCAAAATCTTTTTTTTTTTTTTCTAAACTTTATTGTTACTTTCCACTTAGGTTCAACTTTTTGCTGCTCTACCACACAGAATCCAGTTTCAGTCAGCCAGATCTGGTTCAATATAGTCGGCATCTTTATGGAGAAGAACCGAGGGGAGAATCAGAAGGACAGGATGTGTAATCATTGGAATAAAATACTGTAGGAGTGGAAAAAAAAAAAACAACAACAAAAAACGCTGAAAGACTAATGTCTTGTGCTGAGCTTCTCATATCTCCCACTGGTGTTGTCAGCTTGAAGGAAAACACGATGATGTGCAAAAAACGAAATGACTAAATCGAGATGCGATCCAACTAATCCCTCATTTTAAAACATCTGCTTGCTTCTGCATTACACGGGCTAGAAGGTGGATTCTGGGAAATGGACACTCCTTTCTTGGTGACCTCCTTCTCAGAAGGGGTCATCAATACTTAAACACTCCTGATGCACAAACAAGTCTGACCCCCCACTTACTGCTGCCGCCGGTTGTGTGTGTAACGGGGGGGCTCGGGCGGAGGGGTGGGGGGAGGTGGAGTCTTCGTTATAATTTCATGACCCTCTACGCGATGAGACACAACACGACAGCATCAATTATTCAGCCTACCTCGGTGGCAGGTCACGTGAGGGGCGGAGATCCTGGAGACGCGGCGTTGTTGTCTGGCAGATTACCGTCCCGCCTCCCCTCCTCCTCACCGCTGCACACACAAACAGATGGACGATGCTGCACCTTACTCTTGTTTTACCACCAGCAGCATTTCATTCCCACTCAGTCAAAAAGTGGTCATGCCTATCAACGGGGCCAGTCAATGAGCAACCATCTGCTTCCTGGTGCCATTAACCTTTGACCTTAAAGCGGAGTCCAACGGGCGACCTCTCAGGTGTCCTGACAATGGAGGGGAGGAAGTGGATTGGACACAGGAGATTTGGAGATTATGTGGAAGAATTTTCTCTCACTCCTCTCTGCAGAAGCTCCACACAGTTGTCCGTTGTGAACTCTGACCCTGAAAGCTCCAACATGCTTTATCAGAAGTGACGAAAACGTTTCTCAGTGGCGTAGGCCTGCGACGAAAACGACGTCATTTTGTCCACAGGTCGAACTGTTTCGCACTGAGCTTTGTGCGAAGTGTTGTGTGGTTGGTCAGAAGTTTACTGCCTCAGACAGCAACGCTGATATTCCTCTTCAGCTCCTCTGCTTCTCCAGCAGGAGACATTAATGCTTTTTTGGGGAATGTCGATCTGATGCGATGATGATGTACATTTGTCACTGCTAATCTACCTCATTTGCTTTTGCCGCTCCTCTTTAAATTTCTGTGTGGTTGTTTGCAGATTCACCCCTGTCTCCAACGATAAATAACAGCTTAGAAACTGTTTTGTAACCTTTTCCTGGCTGATATGTTTATGTCTTCTCGAATTTCTTTGGTTTGGAGCTGGTGTGTTGCTTTTTGATCTCTTTTATCCTACTTCGTGCTGTTAGATAGGTTCTATTTAAGTGGCTTCTTCATTCTTAAGGTTTGTCATTAATCAAAACTATCAAATCTGTCCTTAGCTAGTAAAGTTAAACAAAAAATATGTAAGTTTATTACAGCTGGAAAGCTTTTTTCACCTGGATAAATGTATTCAATATTTGATGCAGGGAAGCCTTGTCGTCTTATTAAATGCGTTTGATCTAAAATGCTACAGTGTGACAAAATACCAAAAAAGAGAAGTTAAAGAAATGTGACTCTAGTTTACATTCAGGAAAAAAAAAGATGAGCCTTTTTAGAGCAGGTTTTTATGGAACAACCTGTTCTCTCTGTGAATAACAGAGTTTTTGGACACATTCCCAGCTTTAGTCCAAAGATGAAAACAAAGGAAAAAGCAGCCAGCTGCACTGTAATGCACAGGCTTATTGGAGAGGCTGTGCCTGTTTTTAGCTATCATGATTCCAGTCATCTGATTGGACTCTCCAATACTTGTTTTTAGCTGTTTTTCCCGGTAAATCGCTTCAGAACTGAGGAAGTTCCTCCAGATTTTGCTTGTAGCTCCTTACCATGAGATAAATACTGGAAAAGGACATTTCCTGTTTCAATGATGAATCTGTTTGTTGTTGCTCCTCAGCTCTGCTCCCTGCGTCCTTTTCCACATTCCTGCACTCATCTCCCTCCAACTTCTACACCCTGCCCTCCATTCAACCTTTTCTTTTTTCTTTTTTTTTTCTACCCACTTCATCTGGTTTCAACTTTTCTTCTGCGGGCATCCGAACCTCCCTGCAGTGTTTTTTTTTTCTTTTTTCGTTTTGTTTTCTCATCCTGTCTCCCTTTGTTTCGGGTTATCCGATAGTGGGAGAGACGGTGGACAGCTGATCTTTCGTCACACTCCTGTCTCTTTGTGAGCGTGCGAAGGAGTTTACATAACCCCCCATAAGAGCCCACATCGGCTCTTGTGCCTCTGAGGTAAACACAGCAGCTGCCTATCCCTCCATCCAGCAGCAGATTCAGCGGCGATAGCCCTGTTATCTGTTCAAACACTCACACTGCTTTGTATTACCAGTGTCAGCTGCACTTGATTAAATCAGGCCATCCCCAAAATCAAATAAAACCCCCTTGAGCAGGATTTTGGAAGGACGCTGTGTTAGAAAGTGAGGGAATTTTGCTCAAACCTTTTAGTCATTGTAGGACCCAAATCTTTAATATACTTCATAAGGATTTTATGTGAAATATCACATTCCCATTTATGCTGCTAAAATTACCAGAATTGTCGTAAAGCTGGTCAGCAGCTGTTTAAGTTTGCCGTGTTAATGTGATAAAATGTTCAAGATTAAATATACTGTCATCACTATGGGTCGCTTGTCATACAGTGCATTTTTTAATTAGAAATCATGAGAAAAAATATAAACATATTTGTTCACCCATCCAAAATATTGAATTCGGGTGTTAAAATCTAATATTTATGAAAGCTCTCAGGAGATTCCTGATGTTTGTGAAAACTGTTTTTTTGGATGCATCTTCCTGCTCCAACACGCCCAGCACAAAGAAACGTCCATAAAGGTGTTGAATAAGTTGACCAGTCTGACTTCAACCCACTAGAATAACTATATGGTATGAATAAAAGCCAGGAATTATCATCCAACATCAGCGTCCGACCTCGGATTTGAACCTCTGGAAGAATGCTCATAAATATGCCTTTGGTAAAGATTTTCCTAAAAAAAAAAGAGTAAACAGTGTGATAGGGTGGGCTGACATCCCATGGGTTGAGAATTGGATATTACTCAACTTTATTTGTGAAGATGGGAGAATACTTTTGCTAATATAGCGCATTTACGTTTGAGTTTCCAAACTGTGGGAGACTGTTTGCGTTTGATCATGTTGTTCTCAGATTAAAGTAAAAGAAAAATCATGTAGGAAGCTTTTTTTTTTTAAAGGATGATGCCTTTAATCTTTAATTCAGCTGCTTGTAGCTGTTGTCTCTCTCATCTCTTTCTTATTGTGCGTCGAGGCTGCAACGCAGTGCGTTTTGATGCTATATTAACAGCCGCCACGGTCAGCCACAGACAGATAGAGAGTGAATGACACTTAACAGTCAGTCAGTCGGTTAAAAGGCTCTTCCTCTGCTTATCTGAGTGTGTAGGGTGGATGTGCGTGTGTGTGTGTGTGTGGGTTCCTGTGGTTTTTCCTGTGTGGTTTCAGTTAGTAGCTGCCAACAAAAGGAAGAGGCGAGGAAGGAGGAGGTGTGAACAGACATCAACTGTGCGGTCTGGAAGGAAAAAGGTTTGAGAAATGAATGAGATGACAAAGAAGTGGGGAGAGGATTTGGAAAGGGAAGTGAAAAAAAAAAGGGAAGTTATTCACAAATATGAGCTGGGAATCCTGATTTCCAACATCGCAGTCAATCCCAGGTCACTTTTCCACCCAAAACAGGAAGAAACCCGGTCACCGTGGTTACAACGTCCCTCTGAACTGGCTGCAGGACGGAAGGGAGTGTTCAAGGAGAAAACGCTGAACGTTGATGATTTAAGGTGGACGTCTCAGGAAGTGGGTTTCACTGACATCCTGCCCACCTGGAGAGACTTCCTGCGTTCGGCCGTGTCGGGTCACGTCTCCCGTGGGTTTCCTGTGCCCACCAACGTGTTGAGTTGGCAGCGTCTGCATGCGTGTAGGCATGGAGGTGAAAAAGAGAGTGGGGGGGGAAAAAAAATAAATATATATATATACATATATATATATCAAGTGGGCTTTCCCAGCCTCCCGGCTCTGAACCCCTGACCTGGGAACACATCGACAGCTGGGATGCTGACACCGGATCCGTGTTTGGGTTGTCTCCGCTTTGTCCGGCCTGCCACTGTGTGTGTGAAGCCGAGCGAAACTGCGCTCAGCGGGAGGGCGTCGAAGCAAGAGATGTGCATGTGTGTGTCTGCCGTCTCCCCTCTGACGCCGTGTTTTGTCCTTGCTCTTTTTTTTTTCCTTTTTCCACAGATCTTCCACGCCAACACAGACCCGGCCGAGGTGGTCCTGAACCGCATCCCGCAGCCGGTTTTGGCCCGCTTCGTCCGGATCCGACCTCAGACTTGGAAGAATGGAATTGCACTAAGATTTGAGCTCCATGGATGCCAGATCACAGGTTAACTTCCTGACAGATCTTCCTTCACAAGACTGTGTTCTATCACATTGCTAAATGGCATTACTATGTGTTTTCATGATGAAGAGTTGCAAACTGTATATTGTAGTGATCATTTCTAATGACATGGTAGTAATAATAATAATAGCCCTATTTCAGTAATTTTGTGAAAAAACCTGATATTCAAACTTTTTTCTGCCTCCCACTGCTTAATGCTATTCCAGTAAGAACAACTGTCTGGTACATCATGCAAAGTTTATTCAAAAAGAGTTAAAAAAGAAATAGGATCTAACGTGTACATTTAGACTCATGCATATTCCCAGCGCCGTCTTTTGAGTATACCGTGCCTTAGGCTAATGAAAGAAAGCGCTCTCTGTTGTTCCATCAGGAGGTACCACCATGTGTCGCTTTAATCTTCCGATGCCCCTCCACTTCTTCTCCATGCTCGTGTTCTGTCTCCAGCCTCCCCTCCCTCTTTAAGAAAAATCTCCCATGGTTTCCAAACTCTTTTTGAAGCTTCCTCTTTGCTCCGCGAGCTCCTCCGGATCGGGAAACGAGTACTGCTCAATCATTCATGGCTCTCTGTTCGCTCTTACATCAGAAACCGTGATTCAGTTCAGCCTCAACAGCTGCTATTGAAACAGCTATCAGCTCCTACAGCATCGGTGCAACCTGCCGCATAGAGGCGGCTTCTAAATGTAGGGCGGCGACCTCAAAGGAAGGTGCGCCGTTCAGGAGCGTGCACACGTGTATCTGCTCGTCCTGGGCGATTTATCCATTATTTACGTGGCTCTGCGTTTGCAGTGACATAACAGCATGAAAGTTTGATTTGAGTTCCCTTAAACCGTCAGCACAACTAACATCTCCCCCGTGCTCCCATCCTCCCACCAGTTCCCTCTTTCTCTCTGCGTCTTTGTTCCTCTTCTCCATGCCGATCCGGTGCCACCGCTTTCCTCCTGTTTTTCTCTGCAGATGTCTCATCTCTACATTTCCTCCTAGTCACTTGTGCTTCCCCCCTGCCTCCCCATCTCTTCCTCCTATCTTTGTGAATTATACCTTTACCTTCGCCTAATCCTTCATTTCCTCCTCACGTATATTCCCCATGCCAGTCACTTGCACAGCTATGAGTCTCATTTCCGGTATAGTGACAGAAACGTCGCAGTGAATGACATTAAAAGATGCTTAAATATCAGTGTGAGACGTGAATTGCATGAATGCAAAGCAGCGGCGGAGTTCATACGAGCCTTTGTCTCACTAATGGGAGTCTAACTTCACGCTTAGAGTCCAGCCAGAACCTCTGCTTCTCCTATTTCCTCCGATTTGAAATCCTAAAGCTCAGCTGTTAGGAGTGCAATCTTTAACCACTCCCTGGTGGGAATATGCGTAGTGGCGCTTTAACTCCTCTCTTGCCTCCTTCTGCCTTCTGCTCCAGGCGCTCCGTGCTCGGACCTGCAGGGCTTGATGTCCGGCCTGCTCCCTGACGCCCAGATCTCGGTGTCGTCCAGCAGGGACATGATGTGGAATCCCAGCACGGCTCGGCTTGTGGCAAGTCGCTCGGGCTGGTTCCCCGCGCCTGCGCAGCCTCTGGCTGGAGAGGAGTGGCTCCAGGTATGAGCTTATGTCAGGGTCCTAGTTACTGTGCACTTGGACTGATGGACTTTTAAAAACAACCCTTGATTATACATTTGCCACAATTTATTTTGTCCACATGAGAGTTCGATTGTACATTCCTTCTCATTCATCCAGGTGGACCTCGGTGTTCCCAAGACCGTCCGTGGCGTCATTACCCAGGGAGCGCGGGGAGGAGACCCGGGAAGTGGACCTGCCACAGACAACCGCGCATTTGTCAGGAAGTACAAAGTTGCACACAGCCTGAACGGAAAAGACTGGAACTTCATCATGGATGTAAAGACCAGCCAGCCGAAGGTGGGTGAAGCTAATGAAAGATCATCCTCTGAGGTACCCATTTGCATGTGAGCTCAGCGATAATGTTTGGTGCAGTTATTTGAGGGGAACACGCAGTACGACACTCCGGAGCTGCGTCATTTTGAGGAGACAGTGGCGCAGTACATCAGGCTGTATCCAGAGAGGTGGTCCCCGGGAGGGATCGGGATGAGAGTGGAGATCCTTGGATGCGACCTTCCAGGTAGGATGTCTTTCTGCTTTTATTTCCTCCCCTCTCCCCACCCCCATCATATCCTGCCTACAGGATTCAGTCGCGAATTATTTGCTGAATTGAAATGATCCAGGCAGGGCTGAATGGACCTTGAGGAAGGTGGCTCACATTAGATATGCATGAGAGTCATTAGAGGCTGCCTGAGGTGAGGAGAGGCAGTATTCTGATTTTTTTTTTTTTCTTTTTTAATCGTTTCACCTGAAGGAGAGTTGAGTTCCTCTCCAAGTGCATTACTCAGCAGGGATCTGTACAAGGTTTGGTTTACAGGAATGCTTCTCCAGCAAGTGAGAGCGCCGGTTTGTTCACTTTCCAGCATGGTCTGTTGGCCAGATGTGATCTTTGTGCTCCATCAGAGACAAACACACTCTCACTGACACACACACACACACACACACACACACACACACACACACACACACACGGTCTGTTACTGTTTACCACTCCCTCTGTTGCGCCTGAACAGGGCGGCCGTGTAGCTCGACACGCACAGGGCCGGACACATGTTTACCAAACAACCCACCGAACAAGAACCGGGTCCATATGTGTTGATTGGAATTGAAGGTGCTTTTCATCATTAGGTCTGTTTGTAGCTTTCCATTTCCTTTATCTGTTTGGGCAGCGAAGATTTATCACCACGCAAAGATGCCTGATTAGTTTCCTCCAAGAACTTCTGCGCTAATTCTGCTGTGGCTTGAATGTTTTCACACGTTGTCACTATCATCTACGTGTTTTATCTGTATTTTATGTAACAGGCCGTAGCAGACGTGTGAAAGTACGTGCTCTGGTTAGATGTGGCCAAAATTGAACGTTTCGACGTGTGACCTATATTGTTTGTGTTTGGGGAAATTAATAAGGTTTGTTGTGCTGAACTCTGCAACATGGCAGCAACGTATGTAAAAAAGAAAAAAACTGCAGTCTCACATGACCGATCTATTTTAATGCTCTTCAGTGGAAAAAATAGAAAATAGACAGAGGATTGTCCATCCATGTCTGATCCTTTCTCTAATTTACAATTATGCGCTACTTTGTGTCGGTTCATCTCATAAAACCCTAATAAACTACATTAAGGTTTATGGTTGTGACTGCGGTGAATCCTGCAAGGCACAGTACCTCCATCGAGCTCCTGAAGTCTTGCGAAACACAGGACACAATATGTTTTGCATTAACCGCTGACTGACGAGTGAAGCAAACACTGGGCCGGAGCGGATTAAACCAACAAACAGGAACCAGAAAGATGGAGGTGAAATGAAACGAACACTTTGATACAGAAGTTTAAATGCACGAGAGAGGCTTTTGGCAAAATGTGGCACGCAGAAACTTTGCAAACAGTCGCACATTGTTCACACACCACCACCACCGACCGACTCAGCTGGGATAACAGGCCGCTGCTGACATCCTGTGAATCATTCAGTTCAGACCGCTCAGTGATGTCTTCACTCTACTTATTTATATGGTTCAGGCTGATGAAACAAACATATTTCTCCCCCCATGCATGTTTTAGCATATCAGCAGCTACCGCCAGTCAGGCAGGATGAGCTGCCTCTCCCTCGTCTCTGCACATGGTTTCAGTTCTTTCCTTTCCCAGCCTGGGGCCCGGTGCGTGGGTCTGTAAATGTTTTTGCTCTCTTTTGGTTTCCATGCCTCGCCTGTTTCCCTCTCCTTCGCCTCATTCTCCTGTTGCTCATCATCGCGCGCACCTTTTTTTTTTCTTTTTTTCTTTTTTTTACCATATTCCTGCACTGCTGCCTCATACACAGTGTTTCTACAATACCAGTAGTTTTTTTTTTTTTTAGTTGTTTGCATACTCCTTGAATTAAATATTTATACCTTCAGGAGTGGAATCCGTGCGGATCTGTAAAGAATGTAGGTGGCTAATCTCGATGCTTTATCCAGAATCGGAGACCTCACACGCTCATGTACACACCTATAATTTAAACCTCCGGTGCCTCGATTCGTGCTTCTGTTTGTTGTTAAAATCCCAGTAAATACAGCAAAGCCCAAGGAGCTAGGAAAGTTTCCTTTAATTAGTATTTATGTGATGAGGCCCAAAACATTTCAGAAAACGCAATAAAACTAAAAGCATAAGATTCAGGTTTGCCTCTTTGTCTCCATGTTACTTCAGAGAATGAAACAACAGATTTACTTCATGACATCAGAAGAGAGACTTAAAGACACTCAAGGAAACCCTAAAGCTTTTAAGAAAAGAGGAAAATAAGGCTTTATGTCTATTTGGTGGAGCTATTTGGAGTAAAAAGGAAGCAGGAAAAGATTTGGATTCCATGACTTCCAAGAATTGGTTCCATGCAACATAATCAGCGAATCGGGATTTCCATGGCAACGAGACGTCACGCCAGGAGGAAGATGTGGTCAGTATGCTCCGTTTTGACCTGCTGACCAATGAGAAGCAGGGAACAAGAGGTTTTTTTGTCGAAATAAGTACAGAAAGATGGGGAATTTTTCTTTTAGCAAAGCACTAAAAACCAAAGCCTGAAGGAAAAAGTTACTTAAAAACTGATTTCATTCCTTGTTTACATCAAATAGACATGTTCATTTGAGAGAATATTGATTCTATTTTCAGTTACTAAAAGTTAACCTGACCCTTTTCACTTCCTGCCAGACAGAGAAAGTATTTTTCTTTCTCAAAACGAGGGACTTAACCTTTTGAGAATGACTGGTTTAGAGTAAGCAGTGGTTTAGTCGTAGGATGTACTTCTGAAGTGACAGAAACACAAGAATGCACTGTACTAAAACGTGCAGGGATAATCCACTAAGGCTCACCCCTACTTCTTTTTCCCATTTCGTTCCTCTGGGACAGGAATGTGTGTCCATTTATCAGCGTGTGACTGCGCCTGGGAGTGCCAGGGAGAGATTTACAGAAAGGCTTTCTACATAATTGAGGATTTTTCTCCCCCCCCCCCCCACACCTTCCTCCTGTCTCTGTCATATTGCTGAGTCAGATTCTTTGGGAGTGAGCTATGTCTTTCATTGCTGGACCGCGCCGCCTCCCTGTGAGTGAGAAAGAAAGAAAAGGTTTAGGTGTAAAAGCGGAGAGAAATCTTGGCATGCATGCTTGCACGACTTTGCGCTATCTGTGTCAGCTGCTCCCAAGAGTTCGGAGCCTCGTCCTGCAGCATGATGGCGACTTGCATCACCACCTGCAGCTGCAGACGCGTTATGTCAGCCGGCGCTCTGCCGCAGAGGGACTTTTCCCGCATTATTAGGCCTCTCCACCGCGGCACACTCGGACACATTGAGCACAGTGCTCGAGGCGAGGGAGGCAGGTCGCATACGTTATCGCACATTCTTGTCTTTCTCCGTGCGCACGAATGCACAAGTCAGTCGCGTTGGCCTGGACGCTGCTGTCACACCCCGGAAAGGTCAGCCCATTTACACCGTGACAGGGCCTGACCTTTGAAAGCACCAAGTTCTTGGGAATCTTAATGGACTCAACCAAGAGTGTGTGTGTGTGTGCTTGTGTGTGCGTGCGTCCGTGTGTGTGTGTGTGTTTGCATTTGGCTGTGCACACAGGTAACACAGGTGTTGGCTCTTGGTTTATTTTAACACCTTGTCCTGAGATTGAACTCAAAGGTCAAAGTGGAATAAAAAAGGCACACAGGCAACGGAGAGATGCTTGTTGGGAAGAGGAGCTGCTTTTCCTTGCCTTTACCTTCCCGGCAGTGATAAGCGTCTCATTAGGTGGAAAATGACTGGCATAAAGGACATGACATTAACGCTGGGTTAATGTCAGAAGCCGTCGCCAGCTGTGGCCGACCCCTTTCATGTGTGCCATTTCTCCAGCTGGGGCGGCGTTCCACTCGTTTTCCAAGCCAATCGGTTGTCTATCACATTGTGTTTGCTTTCCGCAGCCTTTGAACGGCAGTCGCAAGGAGAGATGGAAAATTCCCAGCAGGACCCTGGAGTAGCGGCACTAACGGGCGTTCGGAGCGGTAAATTTTCGCGACTCCGCTTCACGTCGTTCCATGCGCCGGTTTTCCCTTTGAAAGCGTCTCGCGTGAGCTCATTGTGCGTCCACGCCTCGGAGTTGCTTGGGCCGTCTTAAGTGAGACAAAGCCGGGGAAAGCCGACAAAGGAGTATGAAATGTGATATGCTGACGAATCCGCTTTGACAGTGTAGTCGAAAGATGTTTCTGCTTTTGCGAAAGCGATGCTTGAAAAACAGTGTGAATATGTTTGTAATCGTTTCGTGCTGCAGATATTGGAGGAGAAAAGCGCTTACACAGTTTGCTCACATGATAAATGTGAAGCTTTGTTTGAGACCTGACCCAAACTTCTGTGTAATGGCACCAAGGTTGACCCATCTGCTCCTAATAACACTCCCCACTTCACATTCCAGCTGCAGCCTGCTCCACATGTGTGTTTGCGTACATATCTCAGTTTTTTTTTTTTTTTTAATGCGCAAACTGTGCCTTTTTCATGACTTGACGGCTAAAAATCAAATATGTTTTTTTGACTGGATGCCATTGGAAAATAATTATCTGACAATGCTTTAAAATGTCTAACACCAGGTACAGTGCAGTGAAAAACAATTTCTTCTGTTTTTACTTTTGTTGTCACACTTAATTGATTCTGATCTTCTAAGTACGTTCAGTATCAGATAAAAATAACCTTAGCCAAAAAAGAAAAACTGTTTTCAATTTCATTCGTTCAGGAAAAAACAAAACATCTGAACCAACCTGGCCCTATGTAAGAGCATAAATTGTCTGTGATTTAAAGAGTTTGTTCAATTGCGAATTCTGTCATTGTTGCAAGGAATTACTTTAAAACAACTTGCCTAGCAACAAGGAGGCTGACAGTTCCCAAAAAGCAACAAATTAAATTTAAGAAAAATTGTAAAGCAAAGTTATTGACATTTATACGCTTTAAGGGCTTCAGAAAATCACTGAGTCATTATTCACAAACTGAGAAATCATGGAACAACGGAGAATCTTCAGCCGACTACGAGTACTTAAAAAGTGCTTCAATGAATCGTTTAGGAGGTCATTAAAGAACATTTCATCGCTGCAGAACTCAGTTTGATTAAAGGCCATCTTCATGATCCCACTAAAAGACACTATTAGAGGAGAATATGACAAACAACTCTGCAAAAAAAGAGTGAACCCAAATCATTCCACAACAATAGAAGCACCTAGGTTTATCGGTAGGTGGCCATTTTTCCTAAAGGAATGAAATAACTTCTCCTGATCAAGTTATCTTTGTCTGAAACATTTAAGATATTAAAAGTATTAAGTAAAAAAAAATAAAAATGAAACCGTGACCTCATAGTGAGAACAACATACGCTTTCCCGAAGCAGCGAAACACTGAAATCCACACCTCTGATCCCAATATACACTCACTATTCATAACACGAACAAACAGAAAGCAACACATGCGTGAGCATGAGGCATCAAGAATATGGTCCCCATATTACACATTTTTACTGTTACAGATGTATCAGTACAAATGCATGAAAGAAGCATCACACTTACTTCAAAAGCGAGACAGGACATGATGTCCGTCTTCATTTCCTAGACCCACATGTTTTTCAATATGCCAGCATAGGTGGCAAGGCAGGAAACGGCGTGACAGGAGCTTTACATTTCTCTGTTCCTCCCGGAGTTTTTTGTCCAAATGCATAGAAGTTATGAAAATAAAAGACTTGCTCGCGCACACACACACACACACACACACACACACACACACACACACACACACACACACACACGCACACACACACACACACACACACACACATCTGAAGGCATCTGTTTATATATGTGTGTGCTGGAGCCATGCTGACAGCCAGAGATTGGTCTCAGAGTGTGATCATCCCATCCAAGGTCGAGGGGAGTTAGTTAGACACATCCATCCATCAGCTTTAGTGTCAGACATGTGTGTCTGCGTGTGCATGCGCTTTTTGGCCAGTATGCGTCTTAGACAGATACCGACATCTAAGCTCGTAGACAAAACATGACAGGGGCCCTCTTGGGTGTTTGAGGGGCTTTCTGTCCTTTCATGCCTCTGGCAGGAGACAAAAGCATGAGCAGTTTTCAGTTTAGGCTCTTAGTTAAAGCATTTGCTAAAATTACTGTTTAGAGCTGCTTTAAAGCAGATATTTACGGCACTTTAAACTGAAACAGTGTTTTAAACTGTTTGGTTGCTGCTCTGACTGTAAACATGGGCACGTTTTGGTGACTGTCTGCTTTCCTGTTGCAAATTCCAAACTTCTGAGCATCAACATTCATCTGTATGTTCTCTTATCTTTACCATTTTGAGGAGTTTGTGCGATAAATTGGCCTTTGTGTCACCATGAGCTGATGGTGGTAGAATTGTTACTGTGTTGTACTGCTGTTAGTAGTTAGCATGATCAGTGACCACAGGGTTTTCCAGGTCTGAGTTCTGACTTTTCAGATTAGAAAAATGTTTACATCATTTCTGTACCTAACCGTCCTGACCTGAGTTTACGGTTCGTGTTTTTCTGCAGAAATCAGCACTCCAACTACGACCACAACTACGACCACGACTCCTACCCCGGAAACCACCACAGTCCTCAACACGACTACAGGTAAAAAGCACCCCACCTCGGATCAGCCGTCGTCTAAGGAGGCTTGATTCAATGGTAATAAAGGTCATTTCACATTCCACCCTACTCTGTTCTTACCTTTTTTTCTTCTCTATTCACTGTTTCAACAGCAGCCACGCCTCCTTCCTCTCTTGGCATGTGTGACTTTGACCACGACCTGTGCGGATGGACACAGGACCCCGGCGCCTCACTGCTCTGGTCGAGGCGCAAACAATGTGAGTGGCTCCCCACGTTAACAACAGGGTACAATTTTGTGGTTGAATGAGGGCAACGTGTTTAGAGCGAAATTATAAGAGAGTCTGACAGCACTTTATATGGAAAAGAGTGGAAAACCAAAATGCGCCAGCGGCGGATCTAATCTGTCGTTCAGCGCGTTAGCCGTCTTTGACAACATTTAATGCGCTTACATTCCCCTAAATACATTATTTCAGATCAACTCTAAATGCTAATTTACTTGGCTATTTTTGTAATAATACCATCCACCATATAATTAGAAAGAACAGAAGCCCCTTGAACTTATTAAGCTTTAAAGCAGACATCCACAAAATAAACTGTCTTACTTACATTTGTTTGTAGCACCCATGAAATGTCATATTTATATCGTCTGTGAAGCATTACGACAACTAAAACTGTCATTATGTCAGCCATGATATCGGTCGTACTGATAGTGACGACCCTAATATCGGTGCAATTAAGGAATTTGTTCTTATCTATTTAAAGGCTTTCTCCTTTCTTATTGCCAGTTATAGTTTAAATGGCTACAGTTAGTGTTATTTCGCCCTCCACATTTATTAAGCTGTCTAACTGAATGCATAGTTTATAAAAAAAAAAATCAGCATAACACCCACTGTTTTATGTTCCATCTTGTAATTCACCCCCTCTGGACTCTCTGACTGGTTAGCTAAATGACTCAGATTTCGCCTGCAGAGACTCGAGGGCTGAACGAATTTAGGAAACATGGCATCCCTTAAATGCATTTCGGTGTTTGATGATTTTCTACATCAGCTGAGAGCCTTTATGCATGCAGCTGCAGGGAGGATTTTATTTCTGTGGAGAAAATGGCACAAGCACAAATGCATTAAAGTTTATCAACTTCCGCGGGTCCAGATAAGGTGCCGTTTCCCACAATTAAATGGAGTCATTCTCCCACTGCGTCTTCATTGAGTCGCTTTTTCAATTTGATGAAAATAATTTTCTTAAATTGAAACCAGCCTAATTTAGCGGCAGCATTGTCTGCCAGCCGTGCTGCTCGCCAAGGGTGCTGAAATGAAAATGAAGCGGGGGAATCAGAGGGAAACAGACGCCGCGGATGTGTCGGGCATGTATATACGTCCTCGTATGTGACAAACAGGCTTATGGTGTCAAAACAGCTCCACATTAAGAGGTTAGGACCCAGTAGCTGCAATTAAGGTCCAAAGAAGAGCAATCATTCCCAACTGTTACGTTAGCCCCACCTTTCATGACGCTGTGGAGAGCTGCATCCATTTAGTCATTCCCTGCAGAAGTGACATTCTTCCTTATGCATAAGCAACGATCAAATGTCTGGGTTATGCCGTGATATTCAAAGCTTCGGAAGAAGATTCCCTCTGGGATCGGGAACGATACGGCACCAGCTGTTTGTTTTTTTTTGTTTTTTTTTTACCTTCTGAAAGCACCTCGCCACAGCTGAATAACTATTTTGACCTTGCATTTGATTGCTTAGATATTTAAAATCTTAAATATTTTTAAGATTTTAAAAATCTTAAAAATAGCACAGGTCTTATTTTATTTTAGCACAGGTCTTATTTTACGTTTATTAGCTGTTTAAATTTCTATGTTTGAGTCTCCCACGTCCTTTATTTTGGTTTTTGATTGTTTGTCTTTTAGAAATTTGCTAGCAACGGCCATCCGTTCCATGAGTTGTAGAGGAATTTGGACATTACTAAACTCTGATGAAGCCACGTAGGAAACAACCTTGTTGAAACGAAATTAAAATGATCCCTTGAACATTCCTGCAAAACCCCTGAAAGTATTCTCTTCCCAAAAGTTGCTATCAAACCAAACTATTGTTGGGTTTTGACTTCCAGTTCCTTTGGGTTGGAAAAAGGGTATACAGTATTGACCAAGCTTTGGCTTGCTGGGAAAAATAGCCGTTTCAGGAGCTATTATAAATTTTGACTGTATAATTTGTACTGTGTTTGAAGGAATTGAAGGCAGGTACACAAATGCATAAATATCAATATTAACTATCTTTTTATAATCTTAGTAGCCTTTACAAGCTCCTAAAATTCTTTAATTTAAAACCTTTCGCAATTCACTTGCTGAACAGACTTTAAGCTGCAGTATTTTTTGAAATATTAACCTTTTAAAAACCCGATGCACCTCGATACCAGTAACAATCCTACGCCTAATCCCGCCGCTCCTGAAGCGTGATCTGTTTGGCTTCAGCAGAGGGCTTCAAAGCGGCTTCTTTCATCACAGCCAGATCGTGAAGGGTTGCATAGATTAAGCCAGGTTGCGCCTCTTATGTTTGAAGTATCATTTCCAGCCATTCTGACACGCCTTTGATTTTCCCCCTAATGTCAAAGGTCAGAAATCTCAGCCAGAACAGGATCATTATTTCACCACTATCAAATCACTGTTTAATCCTCTGCAGGGCTCGTTTTTCCCTCGTGACCCAGAAGCCACAAACTTGTCACCTCTTGACCTCAGACGTGAAACCAGTAATAAAGCCAGAATTAGCCACCATGGATTTATAAGATTATTTTTGGCTTTAGATGCTTTGCTGATGAAAATGTGACAACGAGGCTCCACAAAATCACTCGTCGTTTGCCTCCTGTGGCAGCAGGAAAATAGTGAAATAGATTATTAATGCTCTGTGGTTTGTAGGTCTGGTTAGCACACCACTTTCCCCCAGGTCTGGAAAAGCAGCAGGATAGCAGTGGGTCACTGTGACAACAGTGGATAAGTTGGTTAAATAAATGAAATCCAACAAATTTCCGGACTAAAGTCATCTGTTTACAGTGGATTATATGCGAGGGTTTCAGAGTAAAGTGGATTAAATACAAATGCATGCTAAAGTTTTTAGGTTGTATTTGTTCAAAAAAAAAATATGTTTAGGACTAGCTATCATTTCACTGTCACCAAAAATAACAAGTGTAAAGAAAAAAAAAGTGTTAATTTTTGTAAAAAAACTTCAGATTAATAATGTTCTAATGCTAGAAGGAGTTACAACAATGTGGTGGTGTTGGGGGGGGGGAGCTGATGTAAGAGGTTTCAAATCCTTTGTAGAGCACTAAATATTCTTCAAATTCAGCAAAGACTGCACTCACACACAATCATTCCTGAGTCGCGATGGGCCATGGGAGATACTGTCACAGTCACAGTGTGGAAAGTGTCACAGACAGGCGACTCTGACCGTATGGTGGGCAAAAGTGGGGGCGGGGGGGCTGTCAGATTCAAGACAGATTTGTTCCCCCCAGATACAGCTTGTGTGATCCGACGGAAAACCCACACAGCCACACAGCCACTCAGGAAAAGGTCCAGTCCGAATCGGCGGAGTCGCTCTCCAACCTGAGCTGAATAATACAGGCTATTAGTCTCTGCTGTGCAGCAAGCGGTGGAAACTAACACATTCAGGCAGATCCTATAATCTGCTGTTATGCTCGTGATTCTTTTTCTGGCCCTGAAGGACTCCTGCAGCATATACACAGTTTGTTTGTGACGAAGCAGGTGATTTAATGTGCAGATTGTTGATGCTGGACATTTTCCCACCGGGCCCACTTAGGAAATTCTTCACAGAGTCACTCTCTCTCTCTCTCGTTCCCTCACACTCGCATTCGCACTCAATCTCTTTCTCATACAGTCGGCTCGCTTGTCTTTCACAATGCAGTTCGTGCCGGCGTCGAATTTGCAAACTAAACATCCTCTGGTGTAAACAAATGGAGTGCCGTGCTTTTTGTCGAGACGTTTCTTTTTTTTTTCTTAGTCGCTAAAGAAGTTACCTGAGAGGGGAATGAAGAGGAATGGGCCGTGATACTTCACATGTGAATGGCCCTCTTGTTAGGACCTATTCTTCGGTGTGTTTATATTTGTCATATCCCTATTGTTCTGTGCGACCATTGTGCAGCAGGGATCCCGTTCCTGTTAGCAATCAGTGATTAGCTCCGGTTTTTTTTTTTTTTTTTTTTTTTGTTCAAGGATCAGGTTGGAAATGAACACTCCAGCCTCACACAATGCTGGCATAAACCATACAGCCAATCAGATTAGAGTTAAAATACTTAAACACAGCTTCTTGCAAAAGGAAACAAACCGGGCTGGGCGATAAGGTTTAAAAATAACATTTTTCATGCCACATCTGATTAAAATTATTTTTTGTTTATCATTTTCTTTTGACAGAAAGAGTGATTTTTATTTCAGTCGTCTTTTCTGTGAGTTGCACAGTAGTGCAGTAAAGATGCAATTTTAACAGAAGAACGCCTTAAAATTACGAAAAAAATGTTTTTTAATGGAAAAAAAAGCTTGAATAATTAATTTGCCTTTTTTTTTGGTTGGAGTTCTCATAAAACTATTAATTCATTCTCTTAATATTACAGCTTTGTTCTGGTATATTAAGACTGTATTCACATATTATTTGAATTTTATTGGTTAGTCTTGTAAAAACAAAAAAGAAAACATTTAAACTTAGACTGACCTTTATATTTTGTTGTAGAATGCATTGGTGAAAAAAAAAAATCTGGATTTTCCCAAAAAATAAATCTTTACTAGCCAAAGATTCAATCAATCAACAAAATTAATTTGTCCCCCAGCTCTCGTTTAAGGGGTGTGAATACATTTGCTGTAAATCTTAACTTTCTACCATTCCAGCATTGAACAATTACCTGTACCTGGACGTGAGCCTGAAGAACCTGGAGCAGCGCGCTCGCCTCGTGAGCCCCGTGGTGCCGGCCAACGCCGGACCCCTCTGCCTCCTGTTCTCCTACCAGATGTGGGGGGATTCCCAGGGCAACCTGAATGTGTTTCTGCGGGACGACCTTAATGACGAGGTCCTCCTGTGGTCGCTCCGCGACAACCACACCATGGTCTGGAAAGAAGGCCGGACCATCGTGCCGCGCTCCCCGAAAGAATTCCAGGTAGAAAAATGGCTACATTTATAGATTAATGAAAAAATAAATAAATAAAAACACAGAGTCAGATTCATTCTTTTGGAGTCAGGTTTAACTTTGAAAAGTACACAGAGAAAACTATTTTCTCTGCCGGCAGCTTGTTTGTTTGTTCTCATGCATTTGTCAGAGACATCACAAGAAGTTGATGTTCTCATAAAAAAGTAAGCATAAGTAGCTTGCAGTAAACTAAACCATTACTGCAAGTGCTGAGTGCAACCAGGTTCACATTAACTTTTTATCCTCCCTCCTCCTGTTTGTCCCTATTCTCACTTGCCTCCGCCCCCTGCTCCGCCTGGCCTTCATCTTGTCTTCTGTCTCACGCATTCTTCCGCTTCTCCGTCTCTTTTCTGGCTGCCAGGTTGTGATCGAGGGTTTCTTTCATCACAGTACCAGAGGACACATCTGGATAGACAATCTCCACATGAGTGCGAGCTCCCCTCTGAAAGAGTGCACAGGTACGTCGCATAATGCTGCAGCTTGCCAAAATGGATTTTTAAATATAGAACGGAACATGGAAACCATCAACACATCCATCATCGCTCACTCCGGTTGGCATATCTTTGCAAAGCATTCATATTTTTTTCATGTTACAACCACAAACCTTATTTTGTTCAACTTTATTGGTATTTTGTGTAATAAGCCAACAAAAGTAGAGCATAATTGTGAAGTAGAAGGAAATAAACATGATTTTTTTTTTTTTTTGCAACTAGAAATTTGAAAGGTGAAAACTCTGCAGCACTCTTAAAGACTAAAATTGCCTCCATCATGCTTTAAAATGTTATAGTCAAAGTCCAGACCTAAATCCAGTGGAGAAATTTCAGGTAATTTAAAACTGATGCTCTGTCTGGGGAGCATGGGAGACGTAACCCTAAAATCCTGCAACTGCAGTTGAAGTGAAAGGTGCTTTTTACACAGTATCGACTAAATCCACATGCATGCCACATTTTTCAGATCTATATTTGAAAACAAAACTAACCATACAAGATTTTGATTATGTTTTATAGTTATTTACCTAGTTTATGTCATAAAATCTCAACAAGGCCCTTTAATTCAAGTTCTTGTGCAAAGTTGCTGTACGAAAACATTTTAGCCGCGAGGTCCATGAACACTGATGCACGTGAGGAGGTAAACACTTCAAACTCTAATCCTCCCCTCCACATCCCAGCTTTTGGAGATCGAAGAGCCCACCAACTGTAGAGATAAAACGAAGGAGAGAGGGGTGGGAGGCAAAGGGGAGGGAGGGACGTCGTTTACTTCTTCACCAAAAAGAAAAGAAGAATAGGAAAAGTAGGCCATAAATGCCCCATGGGTCTTGAAGATGCTAATCTATGTTTCATTAGATTTTTCCCCTTCCTCTCTGCTCCATCCATCTCTCTCGCTCTCGCTCCTGTCGTATTTTGTAAACAGAGCTTTTCCCGAAACGTCAGAGGGAATTACTAGAGAGGCTGTTTCCCAAGCAAGCTCTGGGAGTGCAGGGCGTGAGTCGAGCACAAGCATAGCCTACTTAATCTGGCCCAAGCGGGGGCTTCAGAGAGGGTCTTAAACAGATCAGAGACCAAGCTGCAGGTTCAAAGCCAAACCCCAGCCATCATCTCTTTGGAGCTGGCTTCGCAGGTGGACTAGTGTGTAATTAAAAGAAAATGCGTCTGGGTTTTTTTTTTTTTGGGGGGGATGTTTTTCCCCGCGCTTTCCGACATTTTTTGTGTTTATAAATGTGTCGCGAGAGTCCTGAGAGAGTCTATGCTGCTCTGCAGCTTGGAAGGCGAAGATGACAGCCCTGCCTTCACATCTCCCCCTCCTGTTTTTGCCTACTTCCTCCTGCCACTCCCATGGCATGCTGGGATGTTTCTTATCAACCAACACAGTTGAGTTTTTCACAGCGCGTTTGTGTTCCCGCCAAAAAAAAAAAAAAAAAAGGCTCTCGTTCCCGAGTTGTTTTCCCCTCGCTCCTTCTCTTTTAACCGCCCTCCCTTCAACACACACACACGCACACGCTATCAAACACTCTCTGAGACGCACACGCAGCGCCGCTTTTTTTCTGTTTGCATTCCACCCAATCAAAGTGAAGGTTCTGCTCCGTTAGTTTACAGCCACCCAGAACCTCCCAGCCTTCCCCAGTGTTGCTGGGAGTCCACCAGTAAGCACATTCATGTCGCCCACACACACACACGCACACACACACACACTGTCTCTCACCTTCTCACAACCAAACTCATGTCATGTAAGGAATTGCATTCCTCCCAAAAACTCAGTAAATGCCATTATTCACATTAGATATCAGGGAAATTTCATTTAGATAGTCTTGTGACATTTCCGTGACATTTTTCCGTCATATTAATAGATTCTCTTCTTCTGTTCTTGTCTGAATCTTGTCTCCCTGTCCTCATAGAACCCTTCTCGGCGTTTTCTCCAGAAAACCCAGGTGAGTTTGGCTTTTATAAGGATGTCACTTCCTAAATGTGGTCTTGCTTCCTGCCCGTCAGTATGCATCAACCCAGGGGAGGGGGGGCGGGTTCTCTGCAAAATGAAAGATTACAGTGCCTTCTAGTTTTGTCACTCTACAACCAGAAAACTTCAATGAATCTTATTTGGATTTTAGGTAGCAGAGCAACACAAAGTAGAGCAGAAATGTGAAATAGAAGGAAAAATACTTAAGTCTCTAGATGCCCAAGGCTGGTAGTGACGCACCCTAAAACACTTGCAACTAATACAAAGTGTTGACACAGAGAGGGTCAAGACAAACACATGAGATTTTTAATGACTATATTCCGCTTTGTATTGGTCTGGCACATCAAATCCCAATAAAATTCATTGACCTTTGTGGTTGAAATGTGACAAAATGTGGAAAAGTCGAAAGAGTGTGAGTACTTTCTGCAATGTCGCCTAAAAGCTTTCCTTCACTTACGATGTTTAAGTCTGCCGGAGCTGACCAGACTAAACCGCATTCATTTTTATCATCAGCCAGCATGAAGAACTCTCTAAACCTCCTACTAAAATGAAAACAATCACATTTGCAAAAACACAATTTCAATCTAAAAGTCAAGGCAAGCTGCATAGTAGGTTAGTTTTGTCACCAACAAAGAATTAGTCTCAAACTCTGTGTGCAAGGCAAGCTAAATCAAACCAACCTCACGCAGTCAGGTATTTGAAAAGAGCTTCGTTCTCCCCGGTCTAGTCTGCAGGATACAGCCTGAAGGGATTTAATAACTCCATGCCTCATGAAAAATGTTTAGAGCATCCAAGGAGGTGGGGATGGGATGTGGAAGGGTTGGGAGGGGGGGGGAAAGGGGTCTCTTTGTGATTGATGCAAGTGTTTCAGCATCTCATAATGCCCTCCACTAAGATGCAGGCTTGTCTGGGGGGTTTTATTGCAGAATGTGATGCGTGTGCACTTCCCTGGCTTTCGCACTCCCACGCAAAATCCCCTAACCCTCGACGAACGCACACGAGCGCTGGCGTTGACATCGACGCACGCGGCGGTTTTCCCGGCGGAAAGCAATCAGATAGAGTGACTGAGCAGCACCGAGCGCGGGTCCCTCCACTCCGTTATGTCTGACGAGTGTGTGCGGTGTGAAGTAGCGGGATCACGCACCATTTCCCTCCCTGTAATTATGTGACACGGTCCAAAAATCAGGAAGTATTGAGCTCTGCTTCCCCCGTCCCCTAGTTCGGTGTGAGATTTCACACAGTTCATGTGGGTGCTAATTTATTCATATTCCCCAAATCTCATCTGGGTTTTATTTCAGCTGTATTTTAAAGGAGCATACAAGCTTCTTGGAAGACGGTTAGTTTGTTCTTACCAAGAATTTAAGGAAGGAGAGGTTGGCGCCAGGGGAAGAAGCAGAGAGGATCTGTGGAGATAGTCTCTAAGGAGACAGCCCTTGGCTTTGAGGAGGAGAGGACCGGCCAGGATGGCTGATGAATGTGAAGAAGCTGAGACAAGAGAACAGGATAATTTACGAACTTGGGACAAATCAACCAACATGAGCCAGCTAAATAATTGGTCGTCCCACTGATTCCTGCATGGCTCCAAAGGCTGTATGTGGTATCCCCTGCCAGTGTGAAACAGGAAGAGGAAGCTCCTTAATTCAATGTGTGTGATTGCTTGTATAACTAATAGTTGCGGCTTCAGTTCACACCAAGTGAAATCACTGAAGCTTCAAAGCGACTTGCCTGCATTGCATCTGCCTGAATCAGCTATTGGACTGGTGTCAACCTAAATCTCTTGATGATCTTGGTGTGAAAAGTTGTCCTCAAACTGCAACCCCAGCTCCATGACAGAAGTAAATGCTTTCATGTTTTAATTTCTCTTTCTTTCTTTTTTTAATTTATGGCATTGAGGATTTGTTTTATTCTTTGCAACTGGCATGCTTGTGCATGCTCAAATGAGATGCACGCCTGCTGTTTGTGAGCTAAGAGATGGAAAAAAAAGAACATAAAGCAGCAAATTAAATGCAGAATATAAACAAAAAAAAATGCCACTCCTCTCTTTTCCCATTGGCCAATCACTCTGTATTTCTCCACCAGGGGGAGGCGTTCCTGTGCCTCCCTTGCCCATCCACTGGTATTACATTATGGCCGCCGGAGGCGCCCTGCTTTTCCTGGCGGTAGCCATCTTGGTCAGAGCCCTCTGTTGCTGCCGACAACACCTGGCCACCAAGAAGAACCAGCTCTCCGTGGCCTATCACAGCTCCTCACAGTGCTTCCAGTACTCTAACTGGTCCACCAGTATGGCCACCCCAGGGGTGGAGCCAGTTCTGACAGTGAGGCTGGACAGCCGGGACCGACACCGCACCCTCTGCTAAAAACAGAAACACTTAGCTTATTGCACCGGTTAGCCGCCTGGATGCCAACTTGTGATGTCCGTGGAAGTGCTGCAAAGACCGACAGATCCACTCCTGTTTACAGCTACTACGCTACCATGGTGATGGTGACACTAAAGTGAAAATTTGCAAAGAAACACTCTGCACCTTTGTTTCATAAAGGAGTTTGCTCTTGACATTATCACGCCGCACTGCCCCCGATGAGAGGGGCGAAGTTATTTTTCCCGAACAGCTTGATTCGGACCATTTAGCAGCGTCTGGCTCCCTCGTAACCCTGACAGTCCGCCTGGAACGACCCCAGCATGGACTCAGACAAAGACATGTGTGGCTGTGGGTAGATGGGAGGGGGAAGAGGTCGAGCCAGCCAGAGCTGCCAAACGGCAAGACTAAAACAAGACCCAAGAGACACAAAAAGGAGAGAAAACTGTTAGGCTGAGACACATTTACTGTGCTGTGGCTGCGGAAATGATCTGGCAAGCCGGGAGAAAACACTGCTCATGGTGTCTCTGTATTAACAACGCGGGGTAGCCTGCGACGCAACTCATGCCAACGTGGAGGGCGTTGCAGCACCGGATGGAAAGGAAGAAAATATGTTTCCATTGATCTTTCAAACACAGCATGTGCACATTTAAAACCAAAAAGAATGCAAATCCATCATACTTAAATCCCTGCATCGCAAAACGGAGATAACCAGCTTGTTTGATTGAGCGGCTCATCCTCTCCCGATAAAGGCATCAGTTGGTGATGGATGCAGCCGTCCTCAGTGTTTAGTGTTTTCATCCTGACTCTCTGGTGTAATAAAGCACGTTGTTCCACTCCCACTCGTGCTCCTTACCACCCACTCCGCTTGTTGCCCCCCTCCCCACTCTCCCACCCCCCCTCATCTTCGAGCTGCCCAGATGAAAGCCTGCGCCAGGCCGAGCCTTGTCGTGTTTTTCAGTGCGAATATGTGCTTGTTGTTTTAAGGGGGGTTGTAAATAGACGCAGCTGTCGGCCATCACCACTTCTTACTTGATTTATGGTCCTACAAATCCCACAATGCCGCAGGACCAGCTGGAGGCCATAAGCGTAGTGTTTTGCAGTGTATAAGCGCAGCCTTGAAAGAGAGCTTCAGGATATTATGACTTCCAGTGGACAGATCTACAGGATTTCTACACAAAATACGCGTTTCCAGACTTCATGCTCAGTCATGTTGTGTTATCAATTCATCCATCCATCCCATGTTTAAATTTGACATCTGTAGAAATGTCCATCATAAATTTATTGTTCAGTTTTGTTTTTTTTGTTTTTGTTTTTTTTAGTTAAACATTAAACATAACTTAAAACTCAGACGGGAAAAGTCCTGAATTATGAAAACATGCAGGAACCCTTGACCCAGCTATTATGCTTGATTTCTTTTGTGCCATAAGATGCTATCAAAGACTGCAGATGCACTTTCTCCTGGTAGTTAACAGGCCGGTGTCCTTTATGCTTTCAAACTGAAACCGCAAATTCAAATGGCCTCAGCATGTCATGAAGTTCTGCAGAGGGCTTCCCATACATTTACATTTATGGACTCTGGCTTTGGATGCCACTGGCTTCACACAACAATAATAAAAAAATATTGTTTATTAGCAATATTTCAAAAAAAAAAAAAAAGTGCCCGACTGGCGCCAATTTCTCCCTGCCCCCATTAGTTGCTCCAGAGCTGATGGGCTTTGACCTACGCTCAGATGGTTTGAATGAAATTGAAGCGTTTGCTCTGCAGCTTAATGGGGTACTGCACTCTGAGTCTGTCAAAACTGCAAAAACCCATCACCTCCCACCCACACCTCAGCAGAATACACCTCAGTCTGTTGACAAAACTACAAAGGTGCACTTTTTATTCCTCTGCTGTGGAGGAAAACTGTTTTTGGCACACTCTCACTTTGTGCTTTTAAATCAACTTGAGAAGAGAGGGACTGGACACCTTACTCAATCCATCCCAACACCATTACCCACCAAGCTTCTAATAGCAGTAATTAGTTAATGGACGGATAACATTTATTAAGGCTGCGGTAAGCACTTTTTCCTCCCATCTGCTGCGCCTCCGTCGCCCGGTTCGTTGCCAACCTCCGTTGTCCTGGCAACCGTGTTAATAATGCCATCGGCCATCAAAGACCTCTAGATCTAGTCGTATCCCTTGCCAAGCAGCTACTCCCACTCCTGAACACTCGCCAAGAGCAGCAAACACAGAGAGACACAAAAAAAAACAAAGTTAAAAACTCAACCAAAGTGCTGCTTCTATTAGTAGTTTACTCATGTTCCAATTCAGACATTGGCATCAGGTCTAAGTTCAGGCCACCTGCCATGTCAAAGAGTACAGCAGGCATAAGTAGTACTTTGTTGATTGTGAACGTTGCCAATTTTTTTTCTTTCTTTCTTTAATTGTCAAATGCACCGCTCTTAACCTTGACAGCAATGATTTCAACATTGATATTGTGTTTTGACTTGTCCTGGCACAGAATGAGCAGTCTTATACAATCTTTATCAAATGTGATGACTGTGTGTTTGACAGGAATGTATCTTAATGAACTTTCTCTATAAATAAAGTCATATTTTTCTATTTTAAAAGCATACATTTGTCTGTTTTATCTTCTCACGCCGGCAAAAAAAAATATTATGTGTAGGTGAATTTATTTGGTATATTTACAAGGGTACTGATTTGTTAAAAACATTATGGCACAACAAGCTAATTTCCACTTTTGATTGTTTATTCTTGTTGGCATAGGTATTGGAATGAAATGGAGCTGAAGACACAAAAGCCATGACTGAAACCGTTCAGTTATTCACTTTATAGGTCTCTATATTTTACAGTAAAAGTAGGGGCTGGTCATTTTGCTTCTTTGTCATTTCATATTAAATCATTTCAGAGTGTTTCAGGTTCAAAAAGGGAGGTTTATTATCAATCACACCAACCTTAGGAACCTTTGAAACCTACTTTGAGAACCAATTATTTAAATTTTCTATGGAACAGTGAACTCCCACCTATTTGTGGTTCAGTATTTGCTAATTCACCTATTTGAAGTTTTTTCTATAAACTGGTGTTTGCAAAGCAGCCAGTCTCCAAGAACAGAAATAAAGAAGACCGTAGAGATTAGCTTCAGTGGCAGTGCCAACATGGCTCCCACTGTGCCTATTGATTTAAATTAAGGTATATTTGGTATTTGAGCTATTAAAACAAGCAGTTTTATGCGTTTTTACAGTGTGTCTTGCAGATTTCAGCTTTTATGCAAATACCAGGGTCCACTGTATTAGGAAGTGGAGTCAGAAAATATGAGATCAACTTCACAATGAAAGTAAATATGGTGTAGTGTGAAGTATTTTGAAAAATTAAACAATATACTCAACTTGCAGTGGACTAGGTCTGAGCATAAACGCATGCGGATAAAACGAGTGTATGAATCAGTAAAGGGACAAACTAGAAGTGCAAAAGAGTTGAGCAAAGCACTAATGTATTGCTAATATTAGTATGGCAATGCACACTCTCCTTAGATTTATTTAGGTACATGTTCCGATGTATCCTGCTAGTGTTTATTTGTTTGACACATGACCGGGAATATTTGGAGGGTAATTATACAGTACAATAGGTCTGGAGTGCTGCTCCAAGTAGAAAAACAGCTGGCTTTGGGTGATGTGTGACGTTTTGTAACTTCTTTGTCAACTTCGGTGCCCTAGTTTTCTGTTTTCAAGATACTTTTGATGGGTTCTGTCTTTTTTTACTCTTACTGCCATGTTTCATCATATTCAGAGTTTTTGTGCCAATCAACAAAACAAAAAATTTCACTGTGTCATTGCACAAGAATAAAACTATCTGACACATATGTAACATTTAAACACAAGATCAGTTCTTATTCATTGGCATCGAGTTTTATCGGATTTCTTTTGCATGAGTGTGAAAAGTTGGTGTAAATTGATTTGCTGCTAAAGATCCCGTGCTTTTCTTTGACAGGTACCAGACACATTGGCGATGGGAGACTTTCCATGGGCAGAGACCCTCTTGGCAGTGGTAAGGCACATGATACACATACCAAAATACAGGTACACTTTGTTAGTGTACCTAACAAAGTGTACTTTATTAGGTACACTTTGTTAATGCGAGTTTGGACTCCCTTGTGCCTCAGGAACACCTTTAATTTTTATAAAGCATCACACAGTTCCTGCTGATTTTTTGGCTGCACATCGAGGATGAGAGTCTCCCGTTCCACTGCATGGATTAATATCTAGTTTCTGTTAGTATGTTGAATTAATTACTCATTGTCCTGTTCAAGAATTAAGTTAGAGTTTTGACTTTAGCTTTCTGACATGATGCATCATCCTGCTGGAAATAGCCTTCAGCAGATGGGTACACTCTGGTCATAAAGGGGATTCACACGGTCGGCAATAATAATGAGGCAAACTGTGGCTTATCTAAGTTAGTGTTGTCTTTCTGTCTTGTAACATCAGTCTCTCCATTCTTCTTTGACATCAAAAGGGCTTTTTTTTTTGGCCACTCAACTGTTGCATACTCTGCCGGTTCTGTTGTTCAAACCTGTAAACTGTGTCATAAAAACTCAGCCCAGCTTGTCGGGCACCAACGACCCCGTCATATTGAAAGTCACTCAAACTCCCTTTTGTGCCCCATTCTGTGGCACAGTTCAAACTTCAGCAAGGTGTCTTCACCATGCCTACCAAGGGACTGGCTGGTTTGAAATTGAGCAGGTGCACCTAATAAAACATCTGCCGAGTGCATGAGTTGTCTGCTGGCATTTTACTTTTGCAAATACCTTATTTTTCTCATCTGCTCTCCTTTGCCTGTCTTAGGTTTGCATATCCCAGAGTGGAACGTGCCCACGTCCCCATCTTCTGATCCTCCAGTGACACACACCTCGGAAAAAGACAACTCGTGGTTATACACACTGGACCCCATCCTGGTCACAATCATCGTCATGAGCTCCCTGGGCGTCTTGCTCGGGGCAGTGTGCGCCGGCCTCCTCCTGTACTGCACGTGCTCCTACAGTGGACTCTCGTCACGATCCTCCACCACTCTGGAGAACTACAACTTCGAATTGTACGATGGCCTCAAGCACAAAGTCAAACTCAACCAGCAGCGCTGCTGCACTGAAGCATGAGAGAAGCGATGAGGAAAAGATACAGGCATTTTGTGAAAGTCTCTCTCTATTTTCTTCATCTTTGCCAACTTTAGTGTTCCTCGGTGGTGCAGGTCTCAGTGAGAACTTGTTTGGAAAACGCAGCACCGTCCAGTATTGGCAGTTGTTTCTGCAAATTCATCAACGACTGAGCGACCAGGGTTACCTCCATGGACTGCTTCCATTGCAGGGACGATAGGCCTCAAACACTAAATATCAACACATATCAATTGCTGAATCCTGGGTCACATAAAGAGAACTGCTTCTAAATGCGTCATAGATATGTCTAGTTTTGCAACTGGATACTGTAAACTACACAGACAGATTTGGATACAATGTGTTGGAAAGGTGGTAGGATAGGAATAAGAATAGAAAAGAGTATTTTTTTGATCACCTGTGAACACAGTGGCCTAGAACTTAGCTCCTTTGTAAGGCCCCTTGACTCTTTAGTTCCTGCTACGCATCAGCCTCAGTTGGCCCTTTAGTTTCTTTCCCTCTGTGGTATTTTTAGTTGAGTTTCTACTCAATCACTTTGTTTTCTTTTGGGCCAGTTGCCAGTCCTGTGGTTAAAGATAAGTTGGGGAAAAAGAGGTGAAGAAAGTATATATAGATATATATGTATGTGTGTGTGTGTGCGTGTGTATGGGTGTATGTAGAGGTAGGGAGGGAAACATTCTTTTACTGACGGAAAGGTGTTGTTAGATTTAGTTGTTACTGATTCCTGTCAAAGAGAAGGTCGTGTTTACATTGGCGGCAAATCAGAAAAGGTCAAGGAGATTTGGACGGTGCAACCTATGGATTGCTGGTTGGGGCAGAGACCGAAGAACCCTGAAGGAAGCGAATCAAACGAAAGAACGAACAAGACTGTGACTGACAGAGCACTCGAATTCCCCCGTGCTTCTCCCTCCCAGGAGCTATTGCTCGCTCTGTGCTTTCAAAAAACAAAAAGAACAAATGGGATCAGAAACAAACCAGACATATCCGATCAACAGAGCGACTGTGTGCCCAGATGCACAACAAGCCTTAAAAGCAAAGCGTTGTGTGTGGAAATGCTGGGGGGGGGAGAAAAAAGGATTGTCGAGGCAACATCGAGACATTTTTACACGTGGACCTCAAAAGCCATGATTTAAAGGACCTATTCCATCTTTCCTCCAACACACACAAGCATCCACCTCAACTTATTGACTAATGGTGGCCTACTTTGGGAATCTTTTCTTTGTTTTATCACTGCATACCAAGGCAAGCTTTTTTTGTCATTGTTTTTTTTTTTTTTTTTATGTATTTGTTTTGTAACATGGTTTTGAACCAGTCAGAGACTTGTAAGCCATGAGAAAGAAAGAGGACGAACAAGAAGAACGATCTCAGCATTCATTCCTGAGCACATTAATACACAGACACCTCACTTGTGCAGCTGAATGCAGATATTTATGTACACTGCATAACCTTTTTCTCCATCGCCCGACGATAAATCCGACTAAACAGTCACTGTCATAAGACAGTTACCAAAAATTATTTCCAGTGGCTAAATGCCAGAATAATGAGAAAGAAAATCATTTTTAAACGGTGTGAATTGGTTCACACAGTTCCTTCCACAAGGTTTCGACAATAGTTTGCTGATATTTTGGCCTATAGCTCAAGACAGAACTGGTGAAACTGTCAGGTATGTAGGATGTCTTGATTCCAAACAGCTTTTCAGCTCTGCCCACAATTTTCTATGGGACTACGACACTCCAAAACATTTAGTTTGTTGTCCTTAAGCCACTTTGTAACTAACTTGATGCTATGCTTAGCTTCAAGGCCAATCTATAAAAATGTCCAAGTAATTTTCTTTAATCATAATACAATCTATTTTGTAAAGTGCACCAGTTCCTTCACTTTTGGATTTAATAACCAAAGTTAGTCAGAAAGGTTGTGCACATTTTTACAACGTGTGTAAATATCTGGTTTCAACTGAATGTACTGTTGTATATACAGAACATTGAGTACACAATGAACCCGTAATGTTTGGACACACACATGCCTGTTTTTAAACACCCACTCCAGCTTAGAAATGAAATTCAGTGGATTCACTGTAGAAGCGCACCCATCTCATTCACCCTCACTCTCGCCATCTTTCGTCCTCGGAGGCCCACATTGATGGACCCCACTGACTCTCTTCGAAGTGCCTTGGAGCCTCGGGGATCCAGCTTGCCTTTGGAGCCGGTATAAAATATACTCATTTGAAACTGACAGTGACAGTCACAGCGCCCTCTTCTGACTGGGAGGGCTAAGAGGAAAAAAAAAAAAACTTGAGAGGATAGGATTCCCCCACCCCATTTTTTCGCACTACTAGGACTGCTGTTGTTGTTATTTTAAAGGGGTCTTTGTACAGAAATGCTCTTTTTATGATTGTTATTATAATTATTGTTATGATTATTTAATAAAGGATTTATACCATACTACAGAGAGCACTGACCAAGACTGTGTATAATATGTTCTTCCTTTCTAATTACCAGCCAAGACTTTCAGCTAATCTTTCACTTTTAATTACAAAAGGGTTACACACAGGAACTTGCTGCTTTTCTGGGCGACATGCACATACATAGGAGCGTGTTGCCTGCCTGCCTGCTCCATTTGGCCTCTAATCTCCCCATGATGTCCCATTAGTCGGGACCTCTGGTGGCCCTCATTTAGGAGCTCCAACATCAAAGCTTTGAAGTGCCCGCCGTCTCAGAGACACACACTCTTACAGTGCGCAAGCAATTACACTGTTTCCCTTTTATACAGCTTGCTGGGTCTCCCACACACGGTTCCATTTATCTACATAAGCTTTCCTCACCTAAATCCAAGCCCTATTTGCAAATGAAGCACAGGCTATGTGTTTTTGTTTGCTGTTAGTCCACTGTGACTGCCTTACTAAATGTGTACGGGACCAGATATTTGTGCTCAACGGAAATCCAACATTTTGAATGTGCTAAATGGAAAGCTCCAAGTTACTTCTAAAAAGAATTTATACACTCACATTTTCTCGCATTGCATTGTTAAACGTCAGTGCATATTTCTTGAAATATTGGTAGTGCAGTCATTGTAAAGTGGAAGAAAAATGACGCCTCAGAACAGTGCGCAATAAAAGCAGCGATCAAAACCATACCGTCACTTTTTGGGGTTTGCATATTCATCATTAGGAGTTTATTGTATTCATGATAAACAACCATTTTCGTCAGGATAATCTTACTTTTGTAATAAGCCAATTAATAATATGCTGCTTACTTTAGGCCATTCTTTTCTAGGTAAAACACTTATTAATGAGACAAATAGCAGTGATCTCTGCAACTCCTCCAGTAATCCTTGGCCTCTTGGCTGCCTCTCTGATTATTTGCTCTCTTTGCCATGGCATGTCAAAAACAAAACATGAAAACCATAATTTTGCCTCCACCGTAATTTGACAACATAGAAAAACATTGTACGAGTACTTTCACAAAGCCCCGTAGAAGACTATGTTGTAGCTGCTTTTCCAGCACTGTCATTATTGCCTGTTAGTAGAAGCCATGTTAAACACAAGTTGGCGTTAAAACTAAATGGAGCCTGTAGCACATTATGAGTCATTCAGATCAGAACATGAGGTGTTGCCGCAGCGCAGCAGTGATGGCAGTGGTTGTTAGCACACTTCCCGGCCCATGGAATGGCAGGCCAATTACCATCTCCGGAATAAAAAAATCTCTTACAACCCTCGGTCTGCTGGAGGAGTACGATGCCATCTGCTCACAGGTTTGATTGATCCCGGCAGAACAGTCACCGCCACATCATAGGAATAGATGCCGACAGGAAATTACCAAAGGAGCCAGATTGTCATTGTTCCATACCGCCTCTTGTTTTCACAACCAAATTAATCCTAATTTTTTTTTTTCTTTCATCCCTGTCGATGTGTGTGTTGCCCAAATGTTGTTTTTCAGAGCTTTTATCAGTCTGCAACGGTGCACTACAGGGGCCCTTTCCTTTAGTTGTCAGATCAGAGAAGGCTTTTTTGACTCTGAAGCCAAGGCGATCTTCAAAGAGAAGAAAACTCTGGCGCCCTGTAAGTTGATAGGCAAGATTGCTGAGGGTCGCGCTACACGAAGTGACTGAAACACAGCTAATTAATCTGGGGATTATATATCAGACTCCAAGAGAGGGCATACAGGAAGAACGCCAGTCAACACAGTTCTTGGAGGAAACTTTGTTTGGTCTTCTAACTTTATCATGTTGTATTTCTGTTTTTTTGTTTTGTTTTTTGTTTGTTTGTTTTTTCACTACAAAGGGCTCTGACTTTGCTACTACAAAGTAAAGGACATCAGTTTTAAGTTTTGCCCTTCGCTTCAGGTTTAGACCTGGATAACATTAACATTAAATATTAAATATGATTTCAATTTAAATAAGATTAAAATTAAATATGCCAAGGACTGCCTCATATAAAAAGGGTTGCTACACATTTTTTAGGTTATAGTTCCAGACTTCAAACATTTCTATGGAGCATGCATAAACCAAAGAATTGATAAAACAGGAGGATGGATGAAAAGCAAAAACAGATACATGATTGATTGGTGGCTGAACGGATGGATGGACATACAAGATTGAGATGGTTAAAACATACGCTACATTTTTTCCTAATTTCTCCAAACTTGGAAAACATTTCAAACGAATCCCAGACATTTCCATATTTTTCCAGACCATGTAGGAACCCTGTATAAATAACAAAATTCTCTATCCCTCCTCACCTTAAATCATCGCTGAGTCTGCTAGAAGAGAACCACCTGGAGACTCAAAGCCTAGGATACTTTAATCTGCATCCAAAGTACCGTCACAAGCCAGCAGCCCAATTTTGTACACATGCATGTACGGGGACTGACGGCATGCTTATATTTTTACATTTTTAGATCATGCATGCACGACCACCACAAACCCACCTCTCTAAGGTCTTCCTGGGAAGGGGGCCCAGATATACTTGGCTTGCCAGTGATTCAAAGCACCTATATGGGTCAATGTGGAGAGGACTGGGGGACGTTAGGAAGGGAGGGAGAGATGGTGGTTCAACAGGGCCTCTGTGGCAGCATGCCTGCCAATAATCGCCGACCTAATGACAACAAAGGGCTGAATCTTGGCATTTAGCAAACCATTTCTCTCCTTTCTCTTGGAAAATATCATCTGCTACCCTCCAGAGGATACTGTATCCGAAAAACAAATACGCGGAGGAAGTGATTTAAAGCCACATTCAGAGCTCCAAGTAGGCCAAAAGTGATGTCATTGTGAAGCAGGACAGAAGAAATGAACATATAACTGTAAAGTCTAACCAACAGCATCTTTAATGGCTTGTAACCAAAGACTGTACCTCTGATGAATCCAGTTTAGTTCAGGGTACCGCATTTGATTTCCCACAAGACTCAGCACTGACATATTCTCTATCAGCACATCTGAGCCAGCCATTCTGTCTCAAGCTATTAAAGCACTCGGGCATTTCCTCATAACTGAACTTTTATTGTAAGACACACAACATGACCAGTGGCCCTATGAGGCAGGCCACCTGTTCACACCACTTGAGGCTGCTGTGTTTACAGTCACAGTTGCCCTATATAGACCAGGAACCTTGTTATCAGGCATAGCAGGAGGCCTTGCACAGTCGGTACAAACCATCTGTCTGGAGCGATGATGGTTGAGTTTGGGAAACTGTGTCGCAGTCATCATAGATCTTGACATAATAGATCTATTACATTTTGCTGGTAATTTCTTACCAGATGAGAAAACTGATTTGTTATTCTATTCCCATGGACTGAAAACATTTTTTTTTCATAGTACTGCAAGTCAAAAGGGCTTTTTTTTAAATCTGCTTTATAGTTTACAGCAATAAAACACATTCTTGGCAAAAAACAAAGATCCATTGAGACAACGCCTCTAAAAATGTGGTCACCATTACCATTATGCATCATGAAACAACAGGATTGCCAGTTGTTTTACACAAAGAATGGATTGTTTTGTTGAATAACATGTTGGCATTTGAAGGCAACAAAAATGACTGAGTCATTATTCTTACATTTGCTCCAGGATTATGAAATTATTTGAATTTTGGCTTCGATTGAAAGAACAACTGAATGCCTAGGCTCTGGGTGTTGTTTGTTAGCATAAAGTTGCTCAGATAAGAAAATGCATTTTACTGTGGTTTTTACTTTTTATGTGTTCTCCATCTACTGACATCCACAAATTGACAAAATTATAAGAATTAACACTCTCTGCTGATGTTTCTCTTGTGTGTTTACTAGGGATATGACAGTACATAAAAACCAGGGTTTGGTAAGTACCAACATTGGTAAATTTTATACATATATATTTCCTGTTTGTTTCCTTGTCCCAATTAAAATGCCTCGGAAATTGCTTTGTAACCCGTTGTATACTGATAAATGTCAATGACTCCTTTTGCCTGCTTCAAGATGGGAGACAGTTTCTATTTAAGCAATGATACTACTAGTCGTTTCTTTTTTGGTGTCCACTTTATGAGTTGACATCAAAGAGTAGAGTAGAGGGGTAAAAATTACGGTATATATACGTCCTTTCGATTGGTCAAACTATTTTCCAAGAGTAAACATGTGGTCTTTGTACTTGTGCTTTTATTATCAAGCAACTGCAGACAACAGAAACTTTTAACACAACCCCATTCTCAAAAAAGATGAAACCAGGTCTCTGAAATCTCAATCACTAAAGTCTTGAACCTGAGAGGAAGAGCAGCTAAAAATGTACCTGTCAGTCACAAGTAAAGGAAAGCTGTTAGTGGAGCAATCACGCCTGACAAGTTGTCAGGGTCTGAGCGTTCTTTGCCAAAACATCTTATAGCCTCTGTAATAGTCTGCTCAAAGCTGGCACCTCAGACAATTCTTCTCTCTGAAGCTGTCAGATCATTTCAGCTGGGCTGACTTGTAAAGCCTGTTATTATTTGAACAAGCGTGTCAATAATAGAATAAAAAATAAACTTGTATTTAGTGAAAAAAGTTGTGATCAACCAACAATGACAAGTGGATGACGTCCTTAAGAACGTGTCTGGAAGCAAATTCAGTAAGAAGCTGACTGCTTAAAAGGAAACAAGATTGAAATAACATCGTCTTAATGTCTACAACGCAAAATGTTACCCCAGTTTGTTTTAAACTCAAAACGGCCCCTCATAACTCTTTAAATCCGAGCTTTTTTATCTAGTCCGCTGAGGCAAAAATCAAAATTTGCACTTTGAAGCCATCTGTTCCCAAATAATTGACGATTCTCTGCTTCAAAAAAGACAGAACCTCCAGAGTCTCGGCGGCTCTGCTCATAAATCTGCTCATCTGCAACTAATTAACTCCACAAGTAACGTGTGTTTACCAAGTGGCTTCGAATAAGCAGCTGCAGCAGTCCTACTTTGAACTTGGACACTGTAGCATGTCAGCAAAGGCTGAATAAAACAATACACCTTGAGCATTTAAAGCAATGCTTTTGAGGAATGTAGTACTGTGTCTTGGGCAATTTTAATTTTTTTTTTCTGCTTCATACTGGAAGGAAAAAGGGAGCTTGGATTTTGCAGGTAGTCAGATTTAAGCATATTCCCACACACTGCAACTTTTCAGTCTGCAGGTCTTTACCCCTGATTCTTAAAACAGTGGCAAATACCACCGGTAGTCCTCTGCTGTATTTAATAGCACTTCAAATAAGTGTTGGCATTACGGTAAATACGAATTATTAACTTTACGGCTAATACTGTAAATACTAAAAGATGGTAGCATCTTTTTTCCTTTTTCTTAATGCATAAAACTGACTTGTATTTTGAGATGAGACTGCAGCTGTCACTCACTGGCTCTTTTTTTTTTCTTCTTGTTTTTCCTCTCCTGGTGGTTTCATGATTGGATCATAAGAAGTGTGAGCTGTGAGGAAAGTGATGGGGCAGAGGGGAGATTAGTGCCAGAGAGGCCTGTGTCCATGGGAAGCCTCCGCAGAGAGCTCTCTGTTTGGTTAATGCACCTCAGCTCTAACTCCAATCTTCTGAGGACGGTTATATTTTATTCCTTATAGGAGGCAGAAATAATGTTACAAGAGCATCCTTCTCTCTGAGGTAGCTCCGTATCACAGTGCTCAGAGTAACTGCACCCAGGAGGAAAAGAGGATTTTCAGCCTCATTCATCCGCGCTGAGCTCCAGCTAAATATCAGTCAAACAGCCAACTTAGCAATCCCTTCCTCTCTCTCGCTTTTTTTTTTTTTTTTCCTCCATATCAGCCCGGCACACTCACACAGACGCTCTCGCCCTGGCGGCAGATTCATGGGACATTTGCAGTAGGCGTTTTGGAGATTTATCGCCCCACATTCCTCTCTGCCTTGCATTGTTTTTCACCTGAATTTTTATATCACTCTTTAAATCTCTCAGTAGCAAAAGGCTTGAAACTGCAGCACCCCCACCAGCATTAGAGCTCTCGTGCCGAAATATTTATGCAGGGATACAGAGAAGAGGCAGTAAAAGATGAAAATATGACAATTGGAGCAATCCTTCATGCAGCACGGAAAAGTGGGGGGTCCTGCTTACATTTGCTTATCGGTGCCTCTGAAACTACAGTTTGGGTCCTCTGAGGCATAACAGCACCAGGCCACTGGGACACAAGCATGGAGTAAAAGTAAACATATCATAGGAATAACATAAGCAAGTTATAAACAAACCCTTCCTACAATGGCCAGGCTTTCCACATATACAGTGGATAGAGCAGCAACTAAACAATCAAATCCTCCTACAAAGGCTGCAGCAAATATCAAATCAATATCCCGTCTTTGTCTTTGACACAGTGTTAACATGGCGTCATCATGGGATTATTTGTAACAGTACTAACCTCCGGAGAGCATTGCCAGGGGAGCAACCACCACCTGCCCTCCTCTCCGAACGAGTTAGGAGGGGAAAAACAAGATCTAAGATGTGTGAAGGGGTGTGTTTGGAAATTTCTCTCTCAAAAACTACTTTTATTTAAACAAATATTTAAGTAAAAGTACTAGTTAGCCACCTAAGAGAAGGTCCACCTTCTATCGGGATCTTAAGCTTAAAGCCGGACAGAACGCCTATATTAAAGCATAATGATATGTTAGAATGGCTCCAATTCAAGTGAGCTGAGTGTCACAGCCTCCCTGTTTATGCTTAATTATATTCAGTTTAAATGTAAAGCAGCATTTCACAACAAGTTTTGTCTGAAGACACTTTACAAAATGTCAGTCCAATTATACAGACAGATTAATACATCCATTCATTCAAATTATCCGAGTTATTAAAACACTTTTAGTTCAGCTTGCTATTCAAATTAGTTACATTTTTTTTCTATCTCAGCAACATTGAGCCCAAAATGTCACAGATTTCATTAATGGTACAGTGGATGTGTTTTAAAGTTGGTGTGCCTCTCTTAATTTGAATGTCTTATGGTTTACACCAAATAACTTTTCCTAAAGCCTCTCACTCTGCTATATCTTCTAAATACAGAATATCTGTGACATAATATGACTAGTTATCACTGTGTGTGTGTGTGTGTGTGTTTTTTTTATACTGAGAAAGGTAATTCAGAATCCAAAAAAAAACAAAAAAACAAAAGGAAACAAGACAAAAAATTACCATGGTGACTCATTTACAATATAATCAATCCAAATATAACATGTGTGCTGGATACACTTCCACCAGTGAATTTTTAGTTTGGGGGCTTTAGCATTTTTGCTAACTTTTTTTGCTAGCACACTTACCTTCACCTAAATCAGTTTTGTTTTTTTTCTGGATAAATTCTATTATAATAATAAATTACTTTGTGGTGGCTCAGGGGTTAAGCACAACCCACATATGGAGGAGGCCTTAGTCCTCGATGCAGCTGTCGCAGGTTCAATTCCCGGCCTTGGTGACCTTTGCTGCATGTCTTCCCCCCTCTCTCATTACCCACTTTCCTGTCAATTAACTATCAAATAAAGCCCACTAGAGCCAAAAAAATAATAATAATTTACTTTGCTGTTTTGTTGAATAAGTTTTGAAATTTTGAACCCAGAAACTTAAACACAGAGCAATTGAATCAATAGGAGCTTAAAGTCCAAAATTGCCCGGCAGAAGCCCAAAAACCTGCAAGATCTAGAGATCTGGATGGAGGAGTGGGTCAAAATCCCTGCTCCTCGTCAACGTCAGTTCTCATCAAGAACTACAGGAAACATCTGATCTGGAATTGCAAACTAAAGTTCCTGTACCAAAAACGAAGCTTTGTTTTCCTGGTGTAAAATATGCTGATTTCCTTTTTGTGCTGAGCGCTACACACATCCTCACAAAAAGAGATTTCAAATTGTGCTGAATGATCACAAATACTAAGTTTGCCTAAGTCTGAAGGGTTTCTACACATGGCAAACACCAGCAATTTTCCACTATACTTTAAACCAAACCAATCGGGTGATGCTGTCCATGGTACTAAACAGTAAGTTTGACCTTGTTTAATCATTTAATACTGAAATATTAAAAGACACTATTGTGGAATTGTATCAGAATGAAACTAAATGTGCTTTATTAGCTATCAACAACATGTTATTGTATCATTTTAGATGTGTTTGTGAATGCACCATAAGGTTATGGCCGTTATCCAGCCTAAAAGTATAGTAAAAAAAAAAAAGTGGAAACCGTTCTCTTAATTGAACAAAGGTTACGAAATTCATTTAAAAATGGCAGCCACTTGAGCCGTATTCCGATAATTAACAAGATCTCAACAAAACATGGCTTCCACAACACCATAAATCTCAGCAATCCGTATTAAGATTACAATTGAAATCCTCCTGTCTTCAATACCATCAAAAAAGTTGAAAATATATGCAGTACGTAGCATGCATGAGCTGTTCCAAAACATAGCATACCTAGATATCTTGTAGGTGAGGCATTCCGAAAGAATTAAGAGAGTAAGAACAATTCCAAAACAGCTGCTGCTTGTTTCTAAAACTTATACTGTCAGTTCCAATATGCTTTGAATGAAACCGCAAGAAATACTTCCAGTATTCCCACGACCCCCAGCCAAATAAATATCCTCCCTCAGCTTGACACCAGTGAGAGCTCTTGTCTCCAGATGCTCAGTCTGTCTTGTAACTTTCCCCTCCACCCACCATCACCCTCCCCTTTCCACTCCTGCAGCCCACAGGAGTGCGACGCTACCTGCATGCAATCAGGGCATGCAGATGCGCTGAACGCGCCACCATAACCGGCACGTTCACGTCGCAGTGATGAATGGCCCCCTTCTCTCGCTAATGCAGGAAAAGCATTATCCATCACCACCCAGCCCAAAGGAAAGAGATGCTCGTTTAAAAGTGACATTCTGCTCCCTGGCAGCGTCCCCGACGAGCCATGTGGAAGTCAGCCCGGCTGCAGAGCTACTCATGCGGGAAGGTGCCTCCCTCCCTCCTTCCTAATCCTTCTCAAGTGGGGAATCATAAAGGCACTTCAAGTTCATTAAATACGCCTCACTTTATTCTGCATTATTTAGACCTGTTAGGGATAAATGACACCGAAATGGATGTATTTTTCTTAGTAGCAAGAAAGTGTGCATCCTCAAACGGCAGTAGTGTTAAATTCAAAAGAAAACCTTTTGGATTTTGTGGAATGAGTGGTTGACATGGTTGCAGTAGGTCTGTTACACAAGTCTTTTATAGACTCCTGTTCGTAATTTCTTTGGTTGGGGCATTGCTTTTCTGGCCAATTATTCCTTCTAGTTTTGGGTGCTGTGCAGCCCTTTCTTCTTCACTTTAGGATAGTTGTTGTGACGCGTAACCAGGCAACAAGGCATTGATTTTACAACAGGAAGCAGTGGATTAGCATCTCAAAAGCTCAAATAATAACTAAGTCGGGGATTTAAAAAATGAGTGGCAACAGCAAATGAGGTGGATTTGCAGTCCTTGCCAAAAACCTGATGCTCTAGGAGATCTTGAGCTGTTAGCATACAGCAGTCTTCAGTCAGAGGCCTCTTCTAATTCACTACAAGACTGACTGCTGCTGAGGATCCTTCATGCCCAAGCTATCACCATCCACAAAGAGTTTTGGACACACTTGATTGATCCGAGATACGACAACATTTACTTTCCCATCGGGATACATAAAGTATTTCTGAGTTGAACTGATTTGAATTTAATTTAATTTATAATTTTCCCTCCAGTTCACAATTTAAACATTAGCTGGAGCTAAATCTGAAATCTGTCACCGTTTCTAAATTGCTCGCTTGTGCCTCGTTTTTGGTAGATTTCAGTCAGTCATCAGTCAGCCTAAAACAAACCCTCCAAACTAGGTCACAGCACAGCTGTTTCCAAACTCCCTGATACTGCAGTTGCTGATTTTCCGTTTCATCAGCAGACTCCTGATGTCCAGAAGCAGCCATGGTCACATCGCTGCTGCTGAATATCTCTCTCTCTCTCTCTCTCTCTCTCTCTCTCTCTCTCTCTCTCTCTCTCTTTCTCTCTCTCCAGGGTTCTGGATTTGGCACAAGTTGAATGAAAGTGTTTGGAGGTCAACTGCATCCACCTTATGACATTTACAGCAGGCCGTCGGAGGCCATGAAGAGCTGCTCTCATTCATCAAAGACTTCATCGGTGCTGGTGCCGACCCCAAAATCCATGATCTTCTGCCTGCAACAGGAAGGAGTTTTACACCATCGATTTTCTTTTTTGCTTCTCTTTATTTAAAAACCTCATGCTTTTGCATCAAACGATAAATGATAATCTTGTGCAGTTGCCCCCTTACATATTTATCCCGTGCTTAAATGTTTCAGATATTCCAACTAATTTCGATATCAGACAAAGATAGCCCTAAGAAAACACAAAATAATCCCCGATTCTTTTGGAGAAAAGCCAGGAGCAAAAGCTCTGTTGCAGCTTTTTGAGTTCATATTAATTCAGCGGTTCACCTCAGAGCCTTGTGCAGCAGTGCATGCCTGTCTCGCAGTCTGAGTGCATGAGATATACAATAAGCAATTTAATTAATCTGCATAATATTAGTCCCAGGATGCTGCATTCTCACATAATGTTAGTTTGCCCTAAAGCTGCTTTATTGTGTGCAGAGATTATCACATAAACAGTTAAATATCAAAGTAGAAACAAAGTTACACTTTGTTTGAAGTCTGGCTCTGAGGTTCTCCAACTACACTCCTCCACTTCAGCCTATCTATATCTCCAAATCAACAAACGCCGATACCACAGAGATTCAATCTCATCTTTTTTTTCTTTTCTTTTTTTTTATCTCAGCTACTTCTTAATCAATTGTTCGCCCCCCCCCCCCCATTCTCTCTGTCTGTCTTGGACTGCAGCTCAGGTTCAGTGCAATCTCAGTGCAGAGGACCCTCTTTGTGTTTGTCAAGAGCTGGTTGACAGCAGATCTTATCCCCTGAGCTGTTCTCTTCGCGGCAAAGGAAAGGTGGATGAGTTACTCTCGCTGTAGGTCGGCAGAGATGGACAGTGCAGACTTGACCTCGGTAGGAAAGTGAGGTCCAGCTGGAAGTCTTTCCCGGACAGATACGCCTTTAGATTCTTAGAAAGCATTCGGCATTTATCTAAAGTGTGAAACCGGAGTCACTGGCGTTTTGTCACATCAGTTCTGCACGTTAAATATTTGAAATTTGTTGGAAAATAATTCAAATTCTGTCAGGCTCAGATGAAGAGTGTCTGCGAACGTCAGAGATTCAAATGATAGTGGACTACTGCATCAATATGCTTTAATTTGAACTACTCCAGAATTGTCCAGGTTCGCGTGTTTTCTTCCAGTTTTTAGCTCTGTTCATCTTCCCACCGTTTCTGACCTGATTTATGCTGCCACCACCATGTTGAACCAGAGGGCAGTGCTGTAGATTTGCTCTCGTTTACTGTGAAATTCAAGAAATCGCAAAAAGAGTGACTGAAATCACACAACGCATGGGACAAAAATGATCTGAGGGTTATATGACACTGCAAATGTTTCCCCACACGAAACGCTGTGCTTGAACTGATTAAACATAAACAATATCAAGAGCGACTGGCGTATATTAAAGGCAGCAAAGGCGATTCACCGGGGCGCTTTAATAAGAAACGAGCTCGAAAAGCCGAGTCTCCCAGTGACTTCTGTTCAGCACAATCGAAAGCTTTATTGATCGCCCTCGGTGCTAATAAGATTGGACGTAGCACTCCTAATGCCACCAGTGTTCCTTTCCCACTAAATCAAGAGATAAAATTGGCATAAGCATCCATCTTATCCCCACCTCTTACCGCCTATATGTGTCAGGCGGCAAACACAAAGAGGTGGGCGAGTGGAAAACGCAGCTCTGGGGACAAGAACAGACACACCTAAAGGACTTATAGGGCTCCAGCCGATGCTTGTATGCGGAGGGTTCCTTACAAAAGAAGGCGAGAGATGAGGTTTGTGATGGGCAGGCCGTCACATCTACAAGGGGGGACAAAGGAGCAGGGTGACAAGCAGCCAGTGGACAGAAGGTCCATTTCCACTCACACAAAAGAACCGGGGAGATGAAGCAGATTAGTAGCTCTTTATTCCCTTTGTGAAGGCTCTAAATGATAAGATTTAGCCTCTTTTTTTCCCTTTCCTCTTGTGTGTGTGTGTGAGAGCGGGTAAATTCACACAAGACATCACAAGCTCTCTTATTTATTTATTTTTCTTATCCACTCCACATCAGGTTATATGCTTCGCCTTCACCCTCTCTTTCGTACGCCGACTATTTCTGAGGAGTAATTTATTCCTCCAGAGAAAGCACAGCTATAACAGCTGGTGTTTGAGTCACTTTCCTTTCTTTTTGCTAACCCCCGAATTTACAGTTTGAATGGCGAGGCACTCAGCTTTAAGCCTCTCATCACTGCAGGATGATGTATTTCTGTGAGTTCCCAGAGCTGGAAATTACCCCTTTAAGTGAAAGACAAACCCTGTCGCTGCTGGACAATGTCATCAGCCAGTCAGTTGGGGGCTTTTATTTGGCTGTCAGATGATGCGCTGACGTTAATAACGTCTCATGTGTTGTGATGTGACTTCTAGAGGCAGTTTCTCCTCCCACCTGCATGAACGGGTGTGAAGATTTGGTGAAAAACTTGTACTCACGGGCCTCGTCTGTGTGACTGTTTTCAAACCTTTGCATCTAGTGCCATCTACTGTTCACCTCCCAGCACTACAGGGGATAAAATGGTGTTCAAGTGGACTTCAGAAAACTCAGAGGTTCAAAACCAATTTCTTTTTCACACATAAGCCACTTCTGATGTCATCTCTGGTTCAGAAGTAATTTATCACAAGGACTGTTACCGTTGTGGCTTATAGCCTGAATATGTTTGTGTGTGGTGGCTTTTGAAGCTCTGGCTCCAGCTGTAGTCCATGTCGTCTAAATAAAAGCTTTTCCTTCCACTCAACTTTTCAGAAATATGCTTGAATGCTGTATTCTGCCGACTTCATTAACATTTTCGTTTTGTGGCTAACACTTAGTTTGAATCTTTTTTTTTTTTCATCTGAAGCTTTAATCTCACTTTTTTATTTTAAAGATCTTTGCTTTTAAAAAAGCAACATAGAAAACCTACCATTTTAACACAATAAGCAGAAACAACTTCTGATTCTATAGATCTGCTTATTAATGTGCTAGTGTAAAAGCAAATCAACATGTGAGAAGCAAGGCATGCTAATTGTAATTAAGCAATTTTATGAATAAAAAACAAACTATTTGCTGAATAAATAGTGCAGGGCTGTGAAAAAGTATCCCCCCCCCCTCACTTTTCCCATAAGGCTTTTGGTTTTTGTGTTGTTGTTGTTCTTGTTGTCATGTCACACTTAACTGTTTCAGATAATCGAAAAATGCAACACAAGTAAAGACCATTCAAAAGAAAACATATCCACCCATCTGTCCAGCTGAACTGGTTTGTTATTGCAGGATTTATGGGATTTTGGTGTCTATCACTTGATTGAGAAGCTGGTTCCACTTTGGATACGTTGCCAGTCTATAAAATGATGGATGTATACATGACCATATTGAGAGGTCGGTAACTACTTACATTTATTTACTTCAATAACTTTTTGAAAGCGAAGATACTTTTAGGAGTATTTTTACCTCAATATCTTTGCACACTTGAGTAACGTCTGTACCCTGAAGTTGCTGGACTAACAATCACTGAAATAAGAACAAATGTTTCAACCAAAAATGCATCAGACACATAACTTTAATATAAAGTGACAATAGCTATTTCCTGTCTGCTAAGCCTGTGGTGTCATTTAGGGATCAAGAAGATACAATTAACTTCACAAAGGTGTTCTTCTTAAATTTGTTGCAATTATGTTATTTATTTATTTTAATCTTCATTTTAGCCTAAAATATCAGAATTTGCAGATTATATTTTGTCTGTCTGATGAAATAATTTTGAAATATTAAATCAGATGATCTGATCACTCAGTACTTCAAAAGCCTTTTTACTTTTTTACTCTTACATCTTTGACAGCTATTTTTTTTTTATTTGAGTAATAATATGTTAAATTAGTGGTACTTTTGAGTACTTTATCCACCTCTGTGCTCATCTTCTAATCTTAAATGTTGTGTTTTTATTCGCTTAAAGCAGAAAATGATCACAATTAGCAGAAATAAAGGTTTGGAATCACATTCAGTGTAACGAATCTATATATTTTGTATTTGACTTAGCGGATTAATATACTGAAATAAATAAACCTTTTAATAATATTCCAATTTTTCGAACGGATCGTTTTATTTTTCGTCCACTGGGGGGCGCGGTAAGCTGCCGTCCAGTCAGACGTCGTTGCGTAAGCGTCGATTGCCGAGTCATGGATAGCTGTTGTTTAACACCTGACGCTACAAGGACGAACTGTATTGGAGCTTTTATCCGGCCGGCTGAGAGCAGCAATGACAGAAACACAGCGTAGAAGAAGCTGAAGCTTCAGCTAGATACGGCTGTTTAGTTTTAAAACCGAGGGTGTTGGCGACAACAAACCGGTTAACCTCCCACCGGACGGCTAATCTCTGTTGGCGATAAGTGCAGGCTCTACTCTATATTATCTGAATTGGACGAGCAAGGTAAGGTTCACACATCAAC